>NC_135668.1:12366800-13017112 GCF_964188315.1 Podarcis muralis
TATTCAAAATAAGGTCCAACAATAAAATACAGTGGACGCTCGGGTGCGAACGTGTTCACAACCCGCAGCATTCACAACCCGCAGCTGGGTGTCTGCGCATGCGCGAGTTGCGACTCAGCGCTTCTGCACATGCGCAAAGTGCGATTTAGCACTTCTGCGCATGCACGACTGCCGAAACCCGGATGTAACTCGTTCCGGTACTTCCAGGTTTTGGCAGTCCGTAACCTGAAAAAACACAACCTGAAGTGTCTGTAACCCAAGGTATGACTGTACAAGAATATAATTCAAGTGAAAAAATAATAGCTCTTCAAAACTACACATTGACCCCAGCAATAACATCTGAACAATGCCCCCTGTCTCTAGATTTGTGAGTGAAGCCTCGCTACAAATTCCATCTTACTTCATATTTGAATGGTTTGTGTAACTGCAACCTGGGAATTCCATCTGACCTTTGGACAATTTTCGTTTTTCTGCCATAGCCATACTCTGATCTAGTTCAGCTCTCCTACCAACAGATTTTGAGAAGCCTCCCTACCTGATTCCGTTCTTTTGAAAGCCGTGTGCCTCTGCAACTCATCAGCGCAACCCTTTTGTGCCATTTATATTTGTCATAGTCACAGCGAGTCTTAACCAAGTCCCTCTGCATTGTAGATTCAGCATTTCTGAAAGCAGTGCCTTCTTGTCAATCAATTGACAGAAAATATTGCTTCTAGGAGTGCTGATTAAGCAACAGAAGGGACTCAGGAAAGCTGGGAAGCAATTTTGCAGCTAACTGAGCACAATGTTTTGCTGCGTACAGGGCATCATGGGTAGAAGTGTAAAAGAAACTCTGTGTGTCACTTCCACTTTTCACCTCACCCACATCTCACTAAATTGCTTAGAAATACATTGCTTTGCTGCAATATTGGCTATGCAAACATATTATTCAGCCTATTATTTGTTCAGTACGCACACGGTTGTATCCAATATTAGTTATACTCAGAGTAGACCCATGGACATTAATAGACATGAATAACTTGTGACCAGTCATTTAAGTGGATCTACTCGAGTAGAATTTAGTGGAACACAGCTCTTATTGCCCTGCCTTGTCTTACATCATAAAACTGTCGTCCAGAGCAGGAAAAAACTTAAATATGTTGCAGAGTTCCCAAAAATAGACCAGAGGCAGTTGTACTTCATCCAACAGAGCTTTACTGCTTGAAATATACTCAGAGTCGCAAAGTGATTTCATGCTCTTTATTCAGCTCATAGTGGTGAGGAGGAATGAGTGAATGTCCCCTCCAAGTATCTGCTTTATATACATTATTTACACAATGGGCTGCACATGATTGGCTAATTCCGGAATTCTACTGTAAGCCAATCAGGTTGTGGATTCACTTCTATCTGGAGCATGATTGGGTGGTTCCTGCCAACCAATCATACTGCTGCATTGTTCTAGGACCAATCAGACTGCTGCATTCTGAATCCTATTGTTCTAGGACCAATCAGACTGCTGCCTTTTGGATCCTATTGTTCTAGGACCAATCAGACTGCTGCAGTTTGGATCCTATTCAACTCAGTACATAACACTGCTACTGAAGGCAAATGAGCATAATGATCACAAATCCAATATATCCAGGATTGGCACAGTCCATAAGAAATCCAGTTGCAGCAGACTTAACTTAAAACTTAACAACTAAACCTTAACACTGTAGCATACAGAACAGAACAGAACACTAGAACAAAGAGATAGAAAGAAAAAGTGAAACCCAGGCTCCTTCTGGCCCTACTTTTATATTCAGCATGACCTTGACAGAAAGAAATAAGAGAACTAGTTTAAACCAGCTGTACTCAGATTCTCTGAAGGAATAACCCAAACAATAACCCAAGCATCATGAATTTTCTGTCACACGGAGAAGCTTCCAGAACCCTCTTGAACTAAGCAGAGCAGGAAAGATCTCTACACATCAGATCGATATTTTCTGTACTAAGAAATGCAAACTGACAAAAACACATTTTTCTTGGTTTTACTGTTATGTTTTATAAAGCTCTTTGAGGGAGGTTGGTTGGTTGGTTGGTTGGCTGGTTTTTACAATCAAACGCCATATGAATTTTATGAAATAAATAATTAAGTAAATAATATGGCACCAGGTGGTTTAGCAGTGGTCTCCCATTCAGGCACCGACTACAAAAATCTCTGCTTAACCTCAGCAAAGTGCTTTCAGGCCATTGCTTCTGAGGAGACCGTCGTTCTGGTTCTCATACACCAGTGAAGACTGGTGCCCATTGGGATTGGTAGGGTGGATGTTGCGGAGGCCAACAGTAGGTGGAGCCAGAGCCAATGGAACCAGGCAGAGGGCCTTCTCGGTAGTGGCATCCGCCCTGTGGAATGCCCTCCCATCAGATGCCAAAGAAATAAACAACTATCTGACTTTTAGAAGACATCTGAAGGCAGTCCTGTTTAGGGAAGCTTTTAACATTTGATGAATCATTGTAGTTTAATATTCTGCTGGAAGCCACCCAGAGTGACTGGGGAAACCCAGCCAGATGGGTGGGGTATAAATGATTATTTGTTGTTGGTCAGCAGAGCTAGAACCAATGATAGATGGAGCCAACTAATTCTGATGTTGTTCCCATCCTCCTCCCTGCTGACTTATATGAAGACAGTATTAAAAAAATAGAAAATGTGAAGAAAGTGGACACAGATAGGTTTTTCTCCCTATCTCATGATAGTAGAACCTCGGGGGTCATTAAAAGAAGCTGAAAGATGAACAATTTGGTACAAATAATTTCTTTACACAGCACTAGAGGTGGGCTAGCCTATCAATTTTTCTTTCTATTGTTTTCTCAGGTTTCCAATCTTAAATTTGCACCTCCACATTTCCACAGCAGTTTGCAATTTTTGTTTTTGAAGAAGAAAAAGTCCTTATGAACATTCATCAGCATTTTAGTGCAACTTTCTCTTAATTTATACATGTTTGCGTGCAGTTTTCCTTAATAGACATATTTTTGCAAAGTGGTTTCCTCTAATGTACTGTATACAAGATATACAAAACTGGATGAAATTGATCATCCTTCACCAATGTGATGCCCTCTAGATGTTTTCGACTACGCTAGGCTGGAGATGATGGAAGTTGTGGTCCAAATGTCTGCAAGATAGGTTCAGAAACATGCCACTGTCTTGGGAATGGAGCAATTCTGCTAGGAGGAAAGAGACTTTTTGGTTAAAGAAAAAAGAGAGGTAACAGTTGACTTGCTAGAACAGGCTTCCTCAACCTCAGCCCTCCAGATGTTCTGAGACTACAGTCCCCATCATCCCTGACCACTTGTCCTGCTAGCTAGGGATCATGGGAGTTGTAGGCCCAAAACATCTGAAGGGCAGAGATTGAAGAAGCCAGAACTCCCATAGGAAGCAATGATTGGATGGCTTTAAAAGATGATTAGAGAAATGACCTCCTGGCAAATAGAAGGGGAGGAAATGGAGGCAGTGAGAGATTTTACTTTCTTGGGCTTCATGATCACTACAGATGGTGACAGCAGCCACGAAATTAAAAGACGCCTCCTTCTTGGGAGAAAAGCAATGACAAACCTAGACAGCACGTTAAAAAGTAGAGACATCACCTTGCCAACAAAGGTCCGTACAGTTAAAGCTATGGTTTTCCCAGTAGTGATGTATGGAAGTGAAAGCTGGACCATAAAGAAGGCTGATCGCCAAAGAATTGATGCTTTTGAATTCTGGTGCTGGAGGAGACTCTTGAGAGTCCCATGGACTGCAAGAAGATCAAACCTATCCATTCTTAAGGAAATCAGCCCTGAGTGCTCACTGGAAGGACAGATCCTGAAGCTGAGGCTCCAATACTTTGGCCACCTCATGAGAAGAGAAGACACCCTGGAAAAGACCCTGATGTTGGGAAAGATGGAGGGCACAAGGAGAAGGGGATGACAGAGGACGAGATGGTTGGACAGTGTTCTTGAAGCTACCAGCATGAGTTTGAGCAAACTGCGGGAGGCAGTGGAAGACAGAAGTGCCTGGCGTGCTCTGGTCCATGGGGTCACGAAGAGTTGGACACAACTAAACAACAACAGACAAATGAATGGAGGAGAAGGCTACCGATGATGACTTCTAGCCGTGATACATGGCCAGAGGGGAGAGTGCTCTTGTGCTCAAGTCTTGCTTGCAGGTTGCCCACAGGCATCCCATTGGCCACTGAGAGAACAGGATGCTAGACTAGATGGCCTTTTGAGGATACCATGTTGGCAAAATCTGCAATTGACGTGTGGCTGGCCTGGTCCAGCAAGGCAGTTCTTATAAATAGACAAGATAAAATGAATCTCTGGGGAAAGCTTTCTTTTTTAAAAAAAAATCATGCAGAGAGATTAAATATTTCCTGTAGGGTTTGAGAAAATATCCTCCAAGCTCCTTATCCTCTCGAGTGCTTGAAAAGTATGAACTTGAGACTCCTACGTGTGAGCGGCCTGCAGGGCTCAAATCTTTAGTGTTAAACCCAGAGGATATATTGGCGAAGAAAGAGAATTTCTCTTGTTGAAATAAAGGGGGGGGGGGATCTTGTGCTGAAATACAAAGAACTTTGTGATGCTAAAGCATTAAGCTTTCCTTTGAAAACTCAGCTGGCACAACCCCCATAATTTTAACTTCAATTGCAGCTAAACTTTCCATTAATATGTGTTTGTGAGGGCCTGAGGTCTGTATACTGCTTGAAGATTTTTTTTGTCTGATGTGGGTGGTGCTGTGGGTTAAACCACAGAGCCTAGGACTTGCCGATCAGAAGGTTTGAATCCCCACGATGGGGTGAGCTCCTGTTGCTCAGTCCCTGCTCCTGCCAACCTAGCAGTTCAAAAACACACCAGTGCAAGTAGATAAATAGGTACCACTCCGGCGGGAAGATAACCGGCGTTTCCATGCACTGCTCTGGTTTTGGTGTTCTGTTGCGCCAGAAGTGGCTTAGTCATGCTGGCCACATGACCCGGAAAAACGGTCTGCAGACAAACGCCGATTCCCTTGGCCTGTAAAGCCAGATGAGCACCACAATCCCAGAGTTGTCTGCGATTGGACTTAACTGTCAGGGGTCCTTTACCTTTACCTTTTAATATAGAAAAGGTGTGTTCACTGTTGCAATCACTCTGTCATGCTTCCTTCCAAGGTATGCCATTCTCTTTCCTCTCTGGTCCAATTTTCTCTGCCTCCACCCCCAAGTCTCCCAGCATTCCGTAGGGCTGGGCTTTATCTGGTTTTCAACATCGTGATTTATCACCAGCTAAACATTGCGATAAACTGCTATATAACAATGTCTGAAATAAGGATGGAGCTAACTAGAGGCATTGGCTGGCTTAATGGTTTTGCCCGTATTTGCATAGCATGCACGCGCACACATAAACAAAGACATCTTAATTCGTAATATTTTGCCAGGTCAAAAAATTATGAAACCGATATCACAACATGGAGTTCAAACCAGATGATATCTTGATATATCGCCCAGCCCTAGTGATGTTAAATTCTCAAGAATAATC
The DNA here is from genome assembly GCF_964188315.1 of Podarcis muralis. NCBI lineage: Eukaryota > Metazoa > Chordata > Lepidosauria > Squamata > Lacertidae > Podarcis > Podarcis muralis. The sequence goes on from NC_135668.1 coordinate 12,372,309, forward strand.
TTTTGGAGAATATTCTTGAGAATATTCTTGAGATTATTCTCGATTAATGAGAATATTAAAGAATTTTCATTTAAAGTAGGAGAATATTCATTTTAATGTATTGAAAATGATATAATTAGTTAATATACATGTTTATTCATGGGTAAACTTGTTCAGATGGCAACCAAAAACTGTACTTTTATTCAATGGGGCAATGCAGTGAATTCATATTCTTTGAAGCATTAAAGCTACTTTCTGGAAGAAGAAAAAATCACACTGTATGGCCAAGGGTATAGAATTGCTAAGAATAAGGTCACACCAAAATAGGGGGGGGGGGAGTCTATTACATATACTTGAAATACATATGAATTCAATTGTTCATCAGATTAAATGAATAGCATTTTTGAAAGTAAAAAAAAAAAAAGTTTTCTGTCGCTCACATTTCAGAACTGCCAATGGTGAATGACACAATGCCCAGTAACGTATCTGGATCAGAAAAAAAATCATTATTTATTACTTACACTGGCAATATCACAGCTTGACTTTTTATTTACTAGATTTTTTAAAATGTGGGTTGTAAAACTGGTTCTTACATTAGAATTTACAGTTTGTGAAGAATATTCTCCGGAGAATTTTCTGGCAGACAATATTCTCAAGAATATTCTCATTCTTGAGAATATTCCCCAGACAACATTCTCACCTCACATCACTACCCAGCCCTACCACTGAGCATCCTCATTGGGTTATTTGGGTTACTATTTTGCCTCCTTCAAGGTTCCCCTGGGGCTCCCTTCGGCATTGCACCATTTCCCCAAATGGGCCTGCCTCCACTGAAATAGAGGGAAACGCTGTGTCTTGCCATAGCTGTCAATTTACAGATTTTAAAATAAGGGACCAGCAGCCTCGAAAATAAGGGATCAGCAGCCAAAATAAGGGATTTTCCGGGCACAGGTATGTTCAACTTCTGAGCCCCTCCGAGCCAAAGGCAGAAAGCCCAGCCAGCAGCCAAACAAAGCCTCATTAATAAGGGACAGCAGCAGGACATGGCACTGGGATAAGGGACTGTCCCGCCAAATAAGGGACGCTTGACAGCTATGCGTCTTGCTTACCACCTACCCCAAACAACAAACTAAAAAGCTCAAACCCAAACACTTTAAAAACCACACACACCAATTTTTGGCATTTATAAATCCTGTATTTTAAAAGGCCATTTAGAAATGTCTTTTCCCATTCTCTCCCCCAGCCCCTGTCTCACATTTATGTTGGCTATTGAAAGCGAGTGCAACTCCGGGGTGAGAGGGATGTTCCCTGAAGACGATGACTTTGTGCGGGAGGCATTTAAGCTCTTCAGATGGCTGTGATATTAAATGGCAGCTGAATCTCTAGCTGTGCTGCGGCAGGAAGTGGAGGAGACGATTTATTTTCTTTTAAGTGTATTACTACAAATCCGACCCTAATATGATTCACAAATGTTCCGCAAAAGCTTTTATTCTTCCAACGGTGCTGTCCTATAATCCTATATTGTTGATGAGCTTGGACAATGACAAATGGTGCCTGATCCAACATTTCCTTTCCCCCCTCGCCCGCCCGCCTTGCTTTGGCTTCCCATTTGTATTTTCCTTTTATCTACTAGTGCAAATGGAACAGTTAAAAGCATAAGCTAGGTTCAGCTATGTAGAAAGCTCAGCTCTAAGATTTCTGGATGATGTACTCTTGAGATCCCATCTGTAATATTGAGGTGATAATTGTACCCAGACTCATCATGGAGTATAATTACTGCTTCATTGGTGGGGATAGATGTTGGGGGCCCTTAATTAAATCCACAAGCCTAACTCCTATTGATTTTTAGCCAGATCCTAAGAACATAGGAAGGATGTAAGAACATAAGAAGGACCTGCTGGATCAGGCCAGTGGCCCATCTAGTCCAGCATCCTGTTGCACCAGAAGTGGTTTAGTCCTGCTGGCCACATGACCCGGGAAGCAGTCTGTGGACAAACACCGGCTCCCTTGGCCTGAAAGCGAGATGAGCGCCGCAACCCCAGAGTCGCCTTTGACTGGACTTAACCATCCAGGGATCCTTCACCTTTACCATAATGTTTCCCAGTGCCTAACAAATCCAAACCCATTGAGAGCACAAAGCTGCACCTGACTGGCAGGCCCTGCATGTGGAACCAGTAGCATATCAGAGAAAGCTACCTTAGAGGTCCCGGTTTTCAGCATCCTATGTAGCAGCCTAAATTTGACTTCCAGGTCCTTTGGACTACATTTTCCCATGTCATTGGTACCGACATGCACCACAACCACTGATTCCTCTCACTGTCTACCAGGGTATCTAGGCAATGAGCAACATCTGCAGTCCTTGCACCGGAAAGGCAATTCAGCTTGTTGCCTGTGTGCCCTTTGCAAACCCAACTATCTATGTTCCTAATGATCAAATCACCACTACCATGATTGCTCTACCCACCAGAGAAGTATCCTCGGCACTCTGGGAAGTGGCAGGGACCCTATTGTACCTTCCGTAGCCGCTTCCATGTTCTCCAAGGGCTGCAGCTGCTGCCCTGCCTCCTGCTAGGTTAATTGAACTGGGACATGCTGGAATTTATTATTTCATTGGTGTTAAATTACTCTGAGCATTAGACATCCAAATTGGTGCAGCTGTTCATCTGATCTCATGAAAAAGACCCAGTATGTAATCTGCTACGTATACCTGAGCGGAACTGTTTCATAATATGTCATTAGAGCAAATAGAATTGTTTTGAATGTGCTTACAGCTGATTTTTTGGGACTGTACTATACTGAGACGCTGGGAGATCTAAGTTTGGGAGTCCCAACATCTCCTTCAAAGCTTTCATGCCTCAGAATTACTGCTCAAAATTGCCCCCTCCCCTCCAAAGCAAGATGGCTATGGCCTCATTCAGAGGAAAGTGGTACATATATTGTACCATTTCACCCTCTCTGTCTCCAATGACACTATGAGCTGTTTGAAGGGATATGGTGTCAAGGTGGGATTTGAATTTGGGAAGCCTGCCAGGCAAAATGATGGCTCTAGTCACTGAATTTGGGAACCTTTTCAACAAGTAGCTAACGTGGTGTAAGCAACGTGTACATTCCAGATATGTTATTACACTCATTAACAAACTGTCCTAGTTTTTCACTTGGCCAAATGCCGTGGCTTTACATTGGGCAAGGTTCCATGTAGTTCTATAGCCGAGAGTGAGTGTTTTAGTTGGCAGGCAAAGAACCACTCATCTGTGAAGACCGACTGACTTTGGTTAATTATTAAAATGGCTGTTCTTCTTCCTGCCCCCACTTTTTTTGGACATATTCCCAGGGTCCTTTTATGTATAGGTCAGGCTCTTTAATATTGAAGCACTTTATCCCCCTCCGCCTGAATTGTTGGTGCTTTTTATCCATTATTCTGAAGCATAGGTGAATCTGTAAAATGAATGGGTCAGAGGGGGAAGTATTGAGTCCATGAACTCTTGCTTTCACTTCTCTTTCTGTCTGTCTCTTTCTCTCTTAGTGCATGTGTGGTCAGCTGCCTCTTGCGGTCTGTACCCTTTTTGTTTATTCAGTTCAGCCACTTGTTACCTCTTCGGGCCTCTGAGACATAGGCCCCATCTGCACTATATATTGAAAGCAGTGCCTTGCCACTTTAAACAGTCATGCCTTCCACCAGAGAATCCTGGGAAGGGTAGCTCATTATGGGTGTGGAGAATTTGGAGACCCCCAATTTGCCTCCGTGAGCTACAGTTCCCAGGGTTCCCTGATAAGAGGAATTGATTGTTAAATGACTCAGGGAATGGCAGCTCTGTGAGGAAAATGGGGGTCTCCTAACAGCTCTCATCACTTTTAACAAACTGCACATCCCAAACTTTGAGGAGACTCTTGACTGTTCAAAGTGGGCATGCTGCTGCTTTAAATTTGTAGCACATATGGAGTCTTAGAAACAGAAGTGGGAAGGTGATAACGTTTTGTTGAACTGAGAGTGTATAAGCTCATTTGGAAGATCTTAAGTGGCTCATCTGAGATCTTAAAAGGGGTGATAGTTGGAACTTCCAGCCAGGAGGCCAAATGTGGCCTTCCAGGCCTATGTATCTAGCCCTCAGGTCACTCCCCTGGCCACAAAACACACCCCTTCACCAGGTGATGTATTAACATTAGTCCTGCTTTGTCTGGCTGGAATGTGTCCTTGAAGTCTGATGATGCCTCTTGCTTGCCTAGATGGAAAACACAGAGAGGGTTATGCAATCCGTCTTCCAGCAGGGCTGGCCCTATCATTAGGCAAAGCAAATCAGTTGCCTCGGGCAGCAGTTGGTGGCAGCAGCAGCATTCCCACTCCATGTCTCCTGAGCACCCCTACCCACCCCTACCCACAGGATAAAGTAAGATAAGCTTTGATTGTAAGTCACTTTGGGTTGCCCTGGGCAAGATAAAGCAAGCAAGCAAGCAAGAATGTTAATGGGTAGATCTAGCAAAAAAGTGGAGAGTACAGTGGTGCCCCGCAAGACGAATGCCTCGCAAGACGGAAAACCCGCTAGACGAAAGGGTTTTCCGTTTTGGAGGTGCTTCGCAAAACGAATTTCCTATGGGCTTGCTTTGCAAGACAAAAATGTCTTGCGAGTTCCTGCAGGGTTTTTTTCCTTTCCCCCCCTTTTTCCCAAGCCGCTAAGCCACTTATCAGCTGATCCGCTAAGCCGCTAAACAGCTGATCCGCTAAGCCGCTTCTCAGCTGATCCGCTAAGCCGCTTAACAGCTGATCGCTAAGCCGCTTATCAGCTGATCCGCTAAGCCGCTTATCAGCTGATCCGCTAAGCCCGCTAAGCCGCTAATAGCGCTAATCCGCTAATGGGCTTGCTTCGCAAGACAAAAAAACCGCAAGACGAAGAGAATCACGGAACGGATTCTTTTCGTCTTGCGAGGCACCACTGTACAAAGGGCACATAAATGCATAGTATATAGACAGATATATACATATATGTGTGTATTTATATATCTATATATATTTCCCCATTCAGTTCTTTGGGTTTGCCTCCCCTGCCCCAGATCTGTAGCCTTATTGGAAGAGGGGTTAGTATAGAAAAAGCAGATGGCACAATAGCATGGATCTTAGATAACGTGCTCCTTTAAACATAGCAACCTCCTTTATATTGAGTCAGACCATTGATCCATCTAGTTCAGTATTATCTACTCTGACTGGCAGTGGCTGTGAAGGGTTTCAGGCAAGGGACATTCCCAGAACTACCTGGAGATGCCAGGGATTTAACCAGAGACCTTCTGCATGCAGTGGAAGTACTCCTGGACTGTGCTACAGTCCTTCCCATAGACAGAAGCCCATTCTCCCTGTGTTCAAGTCTGCTGTGCAGCCTTAACTGCGGAGAGGTGCCATTTGCTCTTCTGCTTCAGGCAGTACAGTATCTCCTGCCAGCCTTGCTCCAAAGACATATTCTTTAGAGAGAGTCTTATAAGCTCCTCAGCATTACTCTTGCTTGAGCTGGAAAGGATTCAAATGTCACTTCTGAAATGTCACCGTTGCCTCGAGAACTTCTGAGACCACCACAGTTGCAATCCTGTTGGTGCATGCTTCCCATGCTTGGCGCAAAGGTTCATTTACTATGTATATATTTAAACTACCCTTCACCATACAAACACAGGGCTGGTGACAACTCAGTTTCATGTATGTGTTTCTGCGTAAGGCAGTTGAATTGCATTTGGTGGGTTTCTGTTCTCGGATGTGCTAATCTCAGCCCGCTAAACTGACCATCGTTTAGTGTTGAATTGTGTACACAGTGTGTATTTAAAGCTCATTCCCCACTCCCAAGAATCTTGGGAACTGTAGTTCACCCCACACAGCTACAATTCCCAGCACCCTTCCAAGAACAGACTACAGTCCCCATGATTTTTTTGGGGGGAGGGGTATACTTTAAATGTACAGTGGTACCTTGGTTTTTGAGCATCTCAGAAGCTGAACGTTTTGGTTTTCAAACGCTGAAAACCTGGAAGTAAATGCTTCCGTTTTTGAATGTGCCCCAGAAGTTGAATGGCTTCCGCTGTGTCCCTCACCCCCATTTTTCCATTGAAATTGCTCTTTCAATGGACCGCCCTTTGCGCCTTGGTTTTTGAAGGTTCCGGAGTACCATTGTATTGGTTCTATGCAGCCAAGGGAGCAAATGTTTTGCTATGTTATTAGAGCTGCATGGCGCACACACAGTATCTCTAGTTGTTGCTGCCTAGTGGGTACACCACTTTGGCCATCTCATGAGAAGAGAAGACTCCCTGGAAAAGACCCTGATGTTGGGAAAGATTGAGGGCACAAGGAGAAGGGGACGACAGAGGACGAGATGGTTCGACAGTGTTCTCGAAGCTACCAGCATGAGTTTGACTAAACTGCGGGAGGCAGTGGAAGACAGGAGTGCCTAGCGTCCTCTGGTCCATTGGGTCACGAAGAGTCGGACACGACTAAACGACTAAACAACAGCAGTGGGGACACCTGTGGGTGTAAGCACCTGTGGTGTAAGCACGTGGCTGCAATGTGCTTTGATGTGCTGTAGAACTGCACTGTGTTTCTCAGCTATATTGCCCTTGTTTCTGGAAGCACAGAGTAGCGTGAGCCATGCATCTGGATATGTCATGGTGGAACAGTGGCTTCACACAAGTAAACAGAGGACAGTAAATTCCTAAGTTGGAGCCAAAAGATTTAGCAATATATGCCACTAAAAGCGATGGTGGTTGCTGCCCTAAGACATTGAACATCTCCTCTGGAAATAAAAAAAAGGGGGGAAGGACGGGGGGAGATCTCTGTGTGGTGTAAATTTCATCATTTTAAAATATATAGGAAAATGGATAGTCACCGCAAATAGCAAATTCCAAGTCCCTCTAGGGGCTCTGCCTACAATGAGAATGTTTTGAGTTGTTTATGTTCAAAAGCAGAGTCCCGAGAGTGATATACTGCTATCAACTCGCTCTGTGCTGTGGCCTTTTATTGTTGTTTATAATGGGCTGAAGATATTTTTTCCCCACTTACATTTTAACTGTAGCTTTGAAGAGCTGTAAGAGAAGAATTGAGCCTGAAAATCAGGGTTGGAAGATTAGGGGTTTTAGGTGGCCTGTTTTCCCTAGAAAACTATTGGTAATATATATTATTAGAAATTTGCATTTCCCACCTGAGTGCTACTGAAAAGCCATATGAATCTATTAGGTGCCGAATTGCACATCCTACTTTTCAAATCGACGCAGCGTTTGCTCGCTAAAAAAAGAGGTTAAATCCTGTTATCCCAAGGCATTAAGGAAATATGTCTCTAATTGTATTATTAAAAGGTGTGTTATTGCTACAATAAATCATAATGGCCTGCTTTTACACACTGTATCCTGTATCCTACAGAGTTGGGTGTGTGTGTGTTTAGTATGGTATTGAGAGGAATGATGACTGGCAATGAAGCATGAATGGCAAAGAGGAAAGAGCAAAATGCTTCTTATGTGGCCTGATATGTAACAGCATGTTAACAAAATAGTAATTTTGGAGAGCACAACTGGAAATGGAAGAGAGTAGGTGAAGGAGATATTGGATGAGTTTATAAGGAGCTGGTGGGTGACAATGAAACCCAAAGGATTTAATTTTTGCAGTTAGTTTGAATCCAAATTGGTGTGTGTGTGTGTGTGTGTGTGTTAATGTAGGGCGCTGTGGGTTAAACCACAGAGCCTAGGACTTGCTGATCAGAAGGTCGGTAGTTCGAATCCCCACGACGGGGTGAGCTCCCGTTGCTCGGTCCCTGCTCCTGCCAACCTAGCAGTTCAAAAGCACGTCAAAGTGCAAGTAGATAAATAGAAGATAATGGACAAATTAGAAATATTGAAAGGAGGACAGTGGAAAATACCGCCTTTTACTTACAACCAGTTCAGGGGGTGGCATTGCCTGCCATCTTCCTCTTCTTTAATCTTTGCGCTGCCATTATAGAAATGAGCAGAGAGGAGGATAGGAGCAAAGGTAGAATTAATTGGCTCCACCCATCATTGACTGAGGCTCCACCTACTTTTGAGCTCCCTGCCTTCTGCCAGACCAGTTGGCATCAGCCACCATTGGTTGTGGAAGTTCTAGCTGTGGATTTTATCCATCAAACAGGACTGGATGGCCTAGCGGGGCTGATCCCACACGACTATTTCTACCCTTGAAGAGCAACAACACTAGCAACTAACACTGACAAGATTTTAATTAATGAACACATGCCAAACTAGGAGGACAGCAACAGTTCAGTTGAACAGTTGACAAGTAAGATGTTTTAATTTTACAAAACAGAATAGATTGGTGAGGAAAGGGTTGTGTGGGGAAACACTAGGTTATTGCGTGCATGGCAACATCTGTTTTATAAGAATTCACCGGGAAAAAATGAAAGGCAAAAAAGCGGAGATGAGAGTTGTAAAGATCATGATGGGTTGCAGTACATTTCAGCTTAAAATGATATACAGGTATGCCTGGAGTCCATTGAGATATTAAGTCTGTATTGAGTTGGTCAGGTGGAAAACGTGGCGTCTTCCTTGGCTGTGCTCTGAAAAACTATTCATCTGGAAATGCAGAGAACAAGCAGGAAAAATACCAGCATGGGATGTGATGTTCGTTTATTTTGATAACATATTTCTAGGACATCCTCCGCCAGTGTAGTTGCAAGGAAGCAGAGGATTTGATGGAAACACAGAAGGGGCAAGGGCAAATTTGTGTGCCATGTTGGGGTTGCCGGGAGGTCTCAGGGGCCTCATGTTCCCATAAGCTACGTGGCATGTAAGATGGCAACTAAAGAGCCTCGTGTCACTGATACACCAAAGTATGTGCAAGAGATCACAGAGGTTGTTGTGACATAGAGACTGGCACAGATGTAAAACATCCCAGTCTAGCTACCAGTGGTTGATCAGGTTAAAATACCCAGACCTGGAGATAATGAATTGAAATGGTTCTTAATTCTCATATCAAATGCAAGGTGAGCATTATGGAAGAAGAAGAGTTTGGATTTGATATCCTGCCTTTCACTCCCTTTAAGGAGTCTCAAAGCGGCTAACATTCCCCTTTCCCTTCCTCCCCCACAACAAACACTCTGCAAGGTGAGTGGGGCTGAGAGACTTCAGAGAAGTGTGACTAGCCCAAGGTCACCCAGCAGCTGCATGTGGAGGAGCGGAGACGCGAACCCAGTTCCCCAGATTATGAGACTACCACTCTTAACCACTACACCCACACTGGCTCTCGTTACACATTATGGCCCCAAAAGTTCTTCAGCTTAAATGTTTCTGCAAGACAGAGAAAAACTTTCATCCTCTATCTTGCCCATGTGCTGACCGCGGGGAGATCTCCCTTCTTCCCTCCCTTCTTCAGTGCGTGGCATGCTGTGGTCCAAGCACCAAGAGTGTGGATTTAGAATATAGATTTGGAAACAAATCCCTATGGTCCTGGTGTCTGGCACACATCTGTAGCTGTGTGCCAGGTGTTAGAGAAGCAGGGAGAGGGGTCATTTTCTGTTCCACTGAAGCAGAAAGCAAGATGAGTTGGAAGAAAGCTTGGAGGGAGGGCAGTGGGTGGCTAGGGGAGGTCAAGGCTCACCAGTGTGGTTGTGGGAAGGACTACGCACCCCGTCACATTCCACATGACAACACCAAGGACCAGTGGCGTAGCGTGGGTTGTCAGCACCCGGGGCAAGGCAAGTAATTTGCGCCCCCTAACCCGTAGATTTGTGCCCCCTAATCCGTGGATTTGCGCCCCCTAACCTGTGGATTTGCGCCCCCTAACCCATGGATTTCCCCTAACCCCAGATGTTGCGGCCGGCCCCCCCCTGCACCCCCCCACGCTACGCCACTGCCAAGGACGTGGCAGGATGTGGAAAACTGGCTTTGGAATCACCAGACCTATTCTTTTGTGGTATGGGAAATAGTTAGCTTTTTCTAAGAATCATGGACTGATTGAACTGTAGAGTTGGAAAGGACCACTAGGATCATTTAGTCCAACCCACTGCAATGCAAGAATCTTTTGCCCAACATGGGGCTCAAACCCACAACCTTGAGATTAAGAGTCTCATGCTCTACTGACTGAGGAGTTTGCTCCAGCAGCACTCCAGTCTTTGTCACGGTTGAAAGACAGGAAGTGGCTTGTGGGCTGGTCAACTTCCTCTTTTCTTGGATATGAACGATATCCATTTTCTGAGTTATTCCAGCTTAGCTTTATGTCTGTGCTGACATTTCACTAACCACAGGTTGAGGACATTAGCGATGCCATTTTTGCAGTTGAAATCCTATTCGAGGTTAGATCTGCAGCTTGGAATGGAAGAGGAGATCTATGCAAAAGAGGAGGAGGGGAAAATAATCTCATATCTAAGTGCATTTGCCTGCTAACTTGTGTAATACTCCAGGCACCTGTTTCAGTAGGCTCCCTTCTATGCATGCTTACACTACAATCTTATATATGTATAGTGAGCTCATTCTCCTAAGTGTTGATCTTCCTGTAGCTAAAACATAGAAGGCAAAATGCACAAGTCAGAGGTATAAACAATGAATGAATGAATGAATTTACTTTATTCAGTCACAGACCAGCATAAGCCAAACATTTAAATAAATAGCATAACGGCATGAATCTAAGCAAATAATTATTAAATAAATGGGAGCAAAAACCAACCGTAGATTAAAACCTATACATAAAATACTTGATTAAGCATAAATAATGGGTGAATAAAAACTAATAAGAGGGATTAAAAAAGACCCGTTAAAACAGCTATATGGGATGGGGCTTCAATGATAGAGATCTAACAATATGGGTCTTCATTTTAGGACTGATTTGTGACATAGACCATCCTTCGACAAATATCTATCATGGCAGCACAGAATCTGGTGACTGGATATGTGACTTTTGGGCTTTTGTCCTGTAGTAATAAGGAGATGTTGTGTTGTTCTGAACGCCCTGGGAATTTATATAGCAGCAGGCCAAGGTAAAAGCCCTTTGCTGTTTTGGTATTTTGAGATTAGCTATGTACGACATTTGGGAAGTCAAGTATCTTCTAGTTTCACTAATTAGGAATACATATTTTTATGTGAAGTTTTGTATTCTTTGATTTTTAATAAATTTTCAGAGGTATAAACAGGCTTGTGGGAACCCCAAGGTTTACATAGGTACCAAAAAAAATTAATAATAAAATAGCAGGGGGAATGCCCAAATTGGGGGCGGGCAGCAAAACAACTGGGTGAGGACTGAGCATGTTCAGTGGGTATGGAATGTCATTTGACAGTTGGGTGGGGGAGACAGAAAATGGGGGAGAATGGAGTGCAGTATTCTGAAAAAGGGCATCACTGTCATCCCAGACTCCTGAAGAGGAACAATCAACATTGCAGCTTTTTGTTGTAGGTCATACTTGTAAATCTATTAGCCTTCAAGGTGCCACAAGACTCCTTTTTGTTTTTCTTATCACAGCTGCCATCAATAGTGAGGGAGTTAAGCATCCCGAGAAATTGTTTGGAATCTGGACCAAGACTGCAGCTTGACTCCCACAAGAGAAAAGTATGACCAAAAAACTGATGATTAGCTGAGTGTAAGTGAGCTTCATCTGTGGGTTGAGCATTCCTCCAATATTTCTTTTACGCAGACACTTGCTTTTCCCATCAAAGAAACGAAAAAGATTTTAAAGGGATTTCTCCTACAGACTGAGAATAAAGAAAGGGACAGATTGTTAATTCAATTATTTAAAAAATGTAAGTATTTTAGATATCCTCCCGGTAGCCGTTGAATGTGTACCCACGTAAATAGGGTTGTTCGCATTATCATAAATAATTGTGAGCATTCACAATAAAATCATTGTGTAATTGCTATGGCAGAAATGTAAAAGGAAAGGAAAGGAAAGAAGCAGCATTTGTCAGATATCCAAGACAACTGTAGCTAAACATATCATGGGGAAATGTATCTGTGGTTGAAGAGCCACAACAAAAAGTGAACAGGGAGGTATACACAGTGCCGGATTTACATGTAAACTAAACAACCTATAGCTTAGGGCCCCACTCTCTTGGGTTCCCCCAAAAAAATTAAAGGAAAAAAACCTGGATGTACATTTCCAAAATATAAGATAAAAATAAAATAAAATAAAGCCTACATACAGCAACAGTATTTTGTTTTGTGTTGTGTTGTGTTGTGTTGTGTTGTGTTGTGTAGGCTCCTATGATGTAAGTAATGGGCCCTGCCTGCTAGCCTGCTCCCCAAAATATCACTGGTTTGTTCATTTCTCTATATAGGGTGTTGACGTTGTGCATGTGCAAATGGCTTTAGATACCTATTAGGTCCATAAATTACCATATAGCATATATTCAACACAAAAAACAGTGACAATTTGTTGTTGACAATGGACAGCTGGACATATAAAGGGCCCCATTACCTTCAGTAGCTTAGGGCCTCATCAAACCTAAATCCGGCCCTGGGTATAATGTAAGTCCCTGCTCATTTTCACAACAACTTCAGAAATCAATCCAAATTAAGTAGGCCTTGCAACAATTTTGAGTGCTCCTATTCAGGATTCCCACCAACCAGTCTTGGCTTCTATCAGGATACTCCATTACACCCTCCCTCCATACCTCTCAGTTTTCCATGTTCCCTGCCCCTCCAACACTCAGCCAACTTTATAGGACCACTCTCATTGAATTGTTGCTGGCTTCCCCCTTCCCCCTTAGGATAAAGGTAAAGGTAAAGGTAAAGGTACCCCTGCCCGTACGGGCCAGTCGTGTCCGACTCTAGGGTTCTGCGCTCATCTCACTTAAGAGGCCGGGAGCCAGCGCTGTCCACAGACACTTCCGGGTCACGTGGCCAGCGTGACGAAGCTGCTCTGGCGAGCCAGCACCAGCGCAGCACACGGAAACGCCGTTTACCTTCCCGCTATGAAGAGGTACCTATTTATCTACTTGCACTTAGGATACTTCCCTCCTAAAGAGTTTGTGAGCTTCTACAAACCTTTGGGGTCACCCCCACATCTGCTGTATAGGTCCCCTTAGTGCATCAGTGGGGCCATTTTGGCTAAATAGGAACTGACAGTCAAATAATGAGTTTGGGAGAAGGGATGTAGGCTTAGGGGTAAAGCACCTGCTTTGCACGCAGAAAGTCTCAGGTGTAATCCCTGGAATCTCCCCCAATTTGTGCATTTTTGTCAACACTGCTTGGTTCGACAACTTCATCACAATGTTTGGATCAGTGCAGGTGTTGCAGGATGGCTACGTTTCGGATCTCAGATTGTTTCAGAAAGTGTGGATTTGATAGACATAGCTTTAAATGCAAATTGAATATTTTTTCTCCCCCATCCCTACTTGTGATACATGTTGTTGTTGTTTAGTCATTTAGTCATGTCCGATTCTTTGTGACCCCATGGGCCAAGCACTCCTGTCTTCCACTGCCTCCCATAGTTGGGTCAAACTCGTGTTAGCAGCTTCGAGAACACTGTCCAACCATCTCGTCCTCTGTCGTCCCCTTCTCCTTGTGCCCTCCATCTTTCCCAACATCAGGGTCTTTTCCAGAGAGTCTTCTCTTCTCATGAGGTGGCCAAAGTATTGGAGCCTCAGCTTCCCAATCTGTCCTTCCAGTGAGCACTCCGGGCTGATTTCCTTCAGAATGGATAGGTTTGATCCTCTTGCAGTCCACGGGACCCTCAAGAGTCTCCTCCAGCACCATAATTCAAAAGCATCAATTCTTTGGTGATCAGCCTTCTTTGTGATCCAACTCTCACTTCCATACATCACTACTGTGATACATATTCATGGTCTATTAGTCACTACTAGTCTCAGGAAAAGACCATGTCAATATGGTGCTCTGTGTAAGACCATAATTTGACAACCCAGCTCTTGTGCCACCTTCCCAAAGTCAGGTAAGCGAGATGTTGGGCATGGGAAAGGAGGCATGAGGGCTCTGGCAGGGTCCTAGAGCCCATCCCATCTCCTTCCCAAAGCCGGGCATGTGCTAACAAGGCTTTGGGAAGCAGGCAGGAAGGCAACCCCTGAGCTCAGCGTCCCATGCAGGGGAATCGGTTGTGCTGCCCTAAATCCACCTTTGCTGGTTTCATGCTAAATGGAAGCTTCAGATTCAGAAGTAGCATATATCTGACTATGAGACGGTAGCAGCTGCTAGGTTGGGGAGCCGCTATGCACCTGACCTCCCACCAGCAGAATTGGTGCTATTTACTAGGATGGAGATAGGAGAGGTGGCAGGCGTGCTGGTGCTGTGTGGGTGCACCAGCAGAGCCAAATGCAGCATGCAAAACACAGCACTGCCCCTCTCCACCAGCTACTGCCGTCACATGGGAGGGACAAATGTCAGGCTGTGGCTATTTCCACCGTGCCACATTTGTGAGCTTTTCAAGAGCATCAAGGTCTGATTCAGCAAGGTGGCTACTATATCCTCAATGATAATCAACCTACTGTCACTGTTTGTTACCTAAAGGAGTAACATTCCTCTGCTTTTTTTCTGAGCCAGTGTAACAGGCCCCTGTTTCTGAATGGCGAATGGGCTAAATTGAAGGGGGAGGGGGTTCAGCTTAGGTCCTCTTAGATCCTGCTCACTCTGAGAACTGAGCGAGAGCAAGCAAATTGGATTCCGGTGTAAAATGAATTTTAAATCCCATGAAACCAAAGCGGAGCAACTCATGTGTGACATTGTGCGAGTTCATCTTGAGACAAAGGCATTCAAATTTGCTCCTCTTAATTTGGGCTATTAGCATAGTGAGAAAAGGTTAAGCTGACTATTATGAATCGGAGAACTCGAGACCATGTTATTGCAGAGGCATGCTGGACCGCCCTACAGAATGTAGGTTAAAGGAGCCAATTCATAAACTATCAATTGGCTTGTTTCCATGGGATTCTTGAAGTATTTCTTCCTGATAGAACTCTTCTTTGTTTACGGTTTCTAAGACGGCTTTAGCCTTCCTAGAGCTCTTCCACTCCCTCTTTGTGATCTCGTTTTAAAACAAGCTTCTTTGTAGGAAACTTCCTTTCGGTGGGGGGGAACCCTCCAAACGTTGAAATGTTTGCATCTCCCTACATACGATACCGTGTCTTTGAGCCTTAATAAAAGCTTGCTTGTTTAGCGACGGCTGAGGAATCTGATCTTCGTCAGTTCTGATATGAACTGACTTGATCCGCGCTCCTTGCATGAATGCATGGATCAGAACAGAATTGTGTGTTGGCTTTTGAACTTCCCAAATGTTCTGACACAGTTCTTGGCTCAAAAAGGTGTAAAAAATATGTACAGAAACATGTATGTGTTGAGAGAAAATATGTTTACAAATAGCATTTAAATGTGAAGGTTTCTGTGGATTCACAGATAAATGCAAAAATGGGACGAAACAAGGCTTGTTCATTTGGATGTGTGAATCTGTCAGTTTCTGGTTTTCTCACTTGCTCAGTTTTTACCAGTCTTCAGTTCTCTTCATCTCTTAACCAGTTTTCTGCTGCTGCTGCTGCTGCTGTTGTTGCTCTGGAAAATTCGCCAGCATTTTAGTGTAGATTTCATTTCCTAATATGCATGCTTTTGCGTGTCGAGGTCCCCAAGCCACCCCCCAATAATTCACACATCAATTTTGGTTTGGGTTTTTGGCACGATTTTGGCCACAACTTTATTTAAATGCACACAAGTGAGTGGTTGCTTAGGCATTGGTTCCGACTATCTGTCCTTGCCCAGGGACAGAACTGACTTTCAGATTCCAGCGGAAGCCAGTGAGGGAAACAATTTTGGGGAGAAAATGAAGCTGGGCCTCAGTCCCTCACTTCTCACCCTCATGCTCCTGGTGGCTTGCACGGCCCAAGTCCGATGCCAGGGACAAGGACGAAAAGAATGGAAAGCCCCTGGATTCCTTTAACGGAATTCCCTTTCCGCACCACCATTGGAGGGGTAGGCACTTACCCCTCCACCAACCAATTTGAACCAATGCCTAACCGCCAACCTTACAAGTGGTGATGATTTGCTACGCAGTAGGCAAAAACCAAATGGCACCAGCCACTCAGCCAAATGGACAAAATTCCTACCAGGCCCCTGCCTCAAAGCAGATGACCCCATGACAGGCATAGCATGGTCAAGCGAACAACCCCGCCCCCCCAATACAGGGAGGGTGGGCGGGTGATCCGGTGCAAGCAGCCAAGAGGACGCCGAAAGTTGGGCGTCCAATATTTAAAACCTCTGACCCCTTCAAAATTGGCAACAAGCAATTCTCCCCAGTGACCCAATTAACCAATTCACTGCCTGGGTCACTCTGCAAATCCGCCCAGCAACACTGGGGTGGCTTGTATCCCCCACCGCAACACGTGCTCTCTGCTAGGGAGAACACGTTTTATATGACATTTTTCTCACGTACACATTTTTGCAAGCACATTTCCCTGACTGCATTGCATGCATTTTTCAGAATATTTTCAGCATACAGTGTACTTTCAGCATTCAGTTTAGACTGAGGCTGTGAGAAGGATTGTATTCTCCCGTACAAACCTGCCCAGGCTCTGAGATTTTTGGAGGAGGCCTTTCTCTCAGCCCCACCACCCACATAGGTATCCTTGATTAGGACACAGGAGAGGGCCTTCTCAGTGGCTGCTCCCAGACTTTGGAACTCCCTAGAGAAGCTAGATTGGCTCCCTCCTTGTTTTCCTTCTACCAGAAGGTGAAGACTGTTTTAGGCTTTGGGGAGTGTCTGGTTTTAATGTAAATGGCTTATAAAAGTGCTGTGCTGTTTTTATTATCTGCATTTTAATAGTTTCATTGTTATATTGTTTTAATTCTATTACAGTTTAATTACATTTACACTATTATATTTAATATGTTTTTAGCTTTCTGTATTTTGTGTTTCTGTATTTTAAATATATTTAAAATATAAAATATATATCGGTGGTTGCAAGAACAAATGAGCCCTATATTCCAAACAAAGTGCTTGATTAACCTGGAGGTAGGCTGTAGGAACTCTGTATTGATTTGTAATGTTTTGTTGGGTCTCTGGACCGTAATAAAGATAGTTGTAGTTGTCTTTTATTAAGCTGCCTTGAGTTCTAGTCTGAGGAAAAGGCAGGATAATATTAATAATAATAGTAGCAACAGTACATGTACTTTTGTACATATTATGGTGTCAGAGACACGCATCACAAAATTCATAGAAGTACAGAACTATACTATGAATTTGCTCAGTACTTTTCAGTACTGGCCCTGACTTAGTGGAACGCTCTGTCACAAGAGACCAGGGCCCTGTGGGACTTGACATCTTTCCGCAGGGCCTGCAAGACAGAGCTGTTCTGCCTGGCCTTTGGTTTGGACTCCTCAGTCTGACCCTTATGTTTCCCTCCCCTTATAGTTTTGATCTATGGGCTACTTTTAAAATGAGGCTGCATTTTAAATTGTGTTTTAACCTGTATTTTAAATTGGTTTTTTCCCCCTATTATGTTTTTACTGTAATTTTACTGGTATTAGCTGCCCTGAGCCTTGCTCTGGCCGGGGAGGGCAGGGTATAAATAAAATTTATTATTATTATTATTACTAATTTCAAAGGTGGACTCCCATTTTGGTTCATGCGTAGATTCATTCCCATTGAATTTGGTAGGTTCACGTTAAAAGATGGGCCTAAATTATCTCCCCCACTGCTACTTAGGAGTAAAGGTAAAGGTACCCCTGCCCGTACGGGCCAGTCTTGACAGACTCTGGGGTTGTGCGCTCATCTCACTCTATAGGCCGGGAGCCAGCGCTGTCCGCAGACACTTCCGGGTCACGTGGCCAACATGACAAAGCTGCTCTGGTGAGCCAGAGCAGCACACGGAAACGCCGTTTACCTTCCCGCCAGTAAGCGGTCCCTATTTATCTATTTGCACCCGGGGGTGCTTTCGAACTGCTAGGTTGGCAGGCGCTGGGACCGAGCAACGGGAGCGCACCCCGGCGCGGGGATTCGAACCGCCGACCTTTCGATCGGCAAGCCCTAGGCGCTGAGGCTTTTACCTACAGCGCCACCCGCGTCCCTCCCCCCACTGCTACTTAGGAGTAAACACAGGCAAAAATGGTATGAATGAGTAATAGGCTGATTTACCCATTCCTCTGCTTGTCAAGTTCAACTTTAAAACAACAACAACAACAACAAAATCCTATCTTTTTTATAACTATTAGAAGTATTGGACTGTATTTCCTATTTCCCCAGAACACTTTACTGCTGTGTTTGCTAATCAGTATAATCCGCTACATTCTGCAAAGTTACAATGGGCTGATTTGGCACAGTTCACAAAATAACATTTGGGAGGTCTGCACAGTGGCCCAATGTTTGCAGATATCCAATCTTGTGGTTTGTTTGGGGGTGGGAAGGAGAGGGAATGAAGGAAAACTGCTTCGCGCCCCTATTCCTTTCTCTTACCTCCAAGATGCCATGTGGTCAGACTTGCTGTTCATGCCTTGTCCTTTTGCTTTAAACAAGACATAACTGAGCACATTGTCAATAGAACTGACAAGGCTGGAGCTGCAGGGCAGCTGGATTTCCTAGAACCAAAGCGAAACCCTATTGTAGCAATTCCCTTTGGGGGTTTCACCTTTAGTAGGCTAGTCCAAACCCTTGCATTCACTGTGCAAAATAACGGAACAGCAGGGTGAAAAAAGGATTTTGCAAATGTGTATGTAAACAGACCACCTCATAGCACTCCTTACACTTTCACATACGATTCCACTTCCATTTAGACTCATTTTGTTAGATTTAATAATCCTGTGTGCTTTTGTGCATGTGCACATGCAATTATTCTTGTAAAGTCTGTTCATGATTTCCCACTCGGAAAACTATTTCCACTTTAAAACAAAAACAAGTCTGGAGAAATGTTTCCTTTAAACATGACATTTTTGCTGAAAACACATAGCCATCAACACTTGATATTGTGTGTTGTGGTGGCAGAACAAGACTTGCATGGTTGTCATTCAAGATAAAGGCCGGCTGCGATGGTTAGAAATGGCGGTTTGCCATCCTGTTTAAAAGAAAATTTTGTGTGGCTTTCAAAAGGGCTTTAAATCCACATTGTCCTTCTGTTTGCTGGCAGGGGACATATAGAAGAGACTGACAGAGTGGATTTTACTTAACAGCCTAATCTGTCTAAAATTTGCATGTGCAACTATCCATCCCCAGGAATGCTAAACAACAACAACAACCAGGGAACAGGGTTCTCGATTCTTCAAAATAAGTTTATCGTCAGATATTTGAGCACATCCTTTAGGGTCTGTTTAGTAGGCCAGTGGGGGACATGAAAGCAAAGTTTGAATATTTGATTAGAGGTTGCAAAGGTTCTGGTGTTCCCATGAACTGTCCCAGATCATAGTCCAAGATGCCAACAGGGTTTCATGTTCTCTGCTTTTCCTTTCAAAAAGACTTTGCAGACACTAATTATGAAGTATCTCACAAAAGGCCACTGACCTGTTTATTTAAAAATATGTATATCCTACCCTTCTTTCAGTAGGGCAGCTTTGGCTTACTGGTTTAGGACATGTTCATCTCTTAAAGGCATATGCACCGGAAAGCAAAATAATGAATCCTGCGATCACAAAATTAATTAAATAAATAAATCCATTTTCTATTGAGGTTGCAATTGCTATCAAATGTAGGTTTTTATTTTATTTTTAAATTGCTTTATCTATCAAGTAGATAAATATGAAATGTAGGTGTTTTTTTTAAAATTTTAAATTGCTTTAAAATGTTTCGGAAGTGATTCACAAATGAAATAAATGAAACTCAAGGCCCAGCCCTGTATTTAAAGTAAAGGTTTAATGTCGGGCTCTCAAATGTGATGCTTTATGCTGCCAAATGTGTGTTTTAGTTTGCGCATCAGCTGCAGTTGTTTGCTACCTCTGCTGCTGATGTCCTGGGAACCTGTTGGGCTGAATGAGTCCAGTTAGGGCACAATAGATACCCCATTTCTCCAGGATCTTTGAGTCGAGGCATCTTCCTGGATTGAGAGTTCCTCTTGGGCTTCCACTGGTCCTGGTCAATGGTGTAGCAGGATCTGGCACAAAGGAATGCTGCTCCAGGACTTTTTCAGAATGGAAGTGATTACAATGTCTGATAAAATGCTGGGCAATTGACAGATCCTCCTCCTGTGGCAAGTGATAATGAAGCTTTCATGTTTATTTGTGGCGCTGTGGGTTAAACCACAGAGCCTAGGGCTTGCCGATCAGGTCAGCGGTTTGAATCCCTGTGACAGGGTGTGCTCCCGTTGCTCGGTCCCTGCTCCTGCCAACCTAGCAGTTCAAAAGCATGTCAAAGTGCAAGTAGATAAATAGGTAATGCTCCGGCGGAAAGATAAACGGCATTTCTGTGCGCTGCTCTGGTTCGCCAGAAGTGGCTTACTCATGCTGGCCACATGACCCGGAAGCTGTATGCCGACTCCCTCGGCCTATAGAGCGAGATGAGCGCCGCTACCCCAGAGTTGGCCACGACTGGACCTAATGGTCAGGGGTCCCTTTACCTTTACCTTTAGCACAGAAGAAGTCAGAATGAGGGAAATGATCAAGCAGAAGATACTTTCTTTTCCTTTTTATCTGCTTAAATCAGAGCTTTCAAAACTGTGTGTCACGACACATTAGTGTGTCAGTTGCTGTGTGTAGGTATGTCACAAGAAAGCTCCCTGTGCTCATCCCGGGGCTGGAAAGGTGTTAGTTTAACCTGCAGTTTGCTAGTAAAACTGAATTACTGTGCTGTGAAATGATGCATATCTAAAAAGTGTGAAACTGGCGTGAAAAGTTTGGAAAGCTCTGGCTTAAATGATGACACTTCTTTGCAAGATTGTGTTCCATTTCTCATCAAGAGTTTAAGACAGGCATAGGCAAACTCAGCCCTCTAGATGTTTTGGGACTACAACTCCCATCATCCCTAGCTAACAGGACCAGTGGTCAGGGATGATGGGAACTGTAGTCCCAAAACATCTGGAGGGCCGAGTTTGTCTATGCCTGGTTTAAGACTACATTTCAGCTGGCTGAAGGTCTTTTGCCCAGGGTGTTTTAACCTATGCTGTCAGAAGTAAGACCTCTGAGTAAAGTGAAGCTTACTCCCAGGAAACTCTGCATATGATTGCATTCATCTTGAGCCTGTTAAGCTGTGTTTTATTATTTATTTATTATAATGATTTGTATATTGTAATTCCATAAGAAATATCACAGTGGTTTACAACAAATTCATCCACATAAAAATTTAAAATGGAGTAGGTGCTAACTAAAAGGTAAAAGTACCCCTGCCCGTACGGGCCAGTCTTGCCAGACTCTAGGGTTGTGCGCTCATCTCACTCTATAGGCCGGGAGCCAGCGCTGTCGGCAGACACTTCCGGGTCACGTGGCCAGCGTGACAAGCTGCATCTGGCAAGCCAGCGCAGCACACGGAACGCCGTTTACCTTCCCGCTGGTAAGCAGTCCCTATTTATCTACTTGCACCCGGGGGTGCTTTCGAACTGCTAGGTTGGCAGGCGCTGGGACCGAATGACGGGAGCACACCCCGCCGCGGGGATTCGAACCGCCGACCATGCGATCGGCAAGTCCTAGGCGCTGATGTTTTACCCACAGCGCCACCCGCGTCCCTTAGGTGCTAACTACTACTAGAAAAAAAAGTTTTTCATACTGGTCCACATAAACCTGACAACAAAGAAAAGCATTTAAATGTTAATAAAAGCAGTGAATCATCCTATGTTCAGAAGTGAAGTCAAAGCCAGCTTTTTAAAAAAATTAACATAATTCTTCCTATTTTTTAATGCACAAGGGGATCTAGTTTATATATACAGTGTTACCTTGGGTTACAGATGCTTCAAGTTACAGACGCTTCAGGTTACAGACTCCGCTAACCCAGAAATAGTACCTCGGATTAAGAACTTTGCTTCAGGATGAGAACAGAAATCGTGCAGGACTTCCGGTCGGTGCCAGCGCTTAATGGCGGTCCTACCTCCGGGCTCCGGAGAAGGACTGCTCCGCAAGTTCGGGTCTTACCCGCTACGGCGAGTGGGGGACCCCTAAAATCCCAGGCGCTGAAGCCTGAGAGCAAGGAGACTCGGTGGGCACCTTTGCGCCCCCCGGTACTGTGAAAGAGCCTTTTTAAAGGCTCCGGAGCAGCATCGGGAGTGAGCGCGGTGCTGAGAGTCGCTACCCAGCCTGCGGAGTGAAGCCGCGTCGCCATTAGCGGAGAGCGCCGATTCCTTCCTGAAAAGAAAATCCGGACTGGATTCCCGTGAGTAAGAACGGAAAAAAAAAAAAGAGACGGGACCTTTAAAATTGGGAAAATTTGGCTGAAAACGGGAGGGCATAAAATAAGGAAGTCTGCCCCCCCCGGACTGCAGTAATTTAAAGCAACGAAAGACCTCGCTGCAGTTATAAGAAACTTAGTTGCGAACTGTCAACCCTGAGCTGTCAAAAGTATCTCTTCCCTCCCGATCGGCAGGAGAAGGGGGAAAGAAGACAGTCTTGTGAAGATACTTTTAATTTTAAAGGAAACAAAGTTTTTCACTGCCCTGATCCCCGGGGACGACCTGCCAGGAGTTAACACCGGGAAAACTGTTCTTTAAAATAACTTTGAAGTGGACATAGACTATACCTTAAATGGTGAATAAGTTTTAAGACTTTTAAGACTTGAATGGGACTTTGATACAGATATTTGATTATTTAAATCTAACTGGAGAAAAAGTTTTACAACTTTAATGGCGGACTTTAGACTTTTTACATCCGGCTTTCTGTTTCTTTGTTTCCTCTAACTTGGAACTCTAACTTGGATACTATTAATTGCTCCCTCTTGAGGACTAAGAGGGGAAAAACTGCAAAGTAACTGACTAACAGTGGGATTTTCCATTGCAAGTTTTTCCTGTGAGAACGGCCTTGGGATATGAGTGGCACGGCAGAGGAGATAAGAACCAGATCTAAAGCTAAACTAACACAAAAGAAAAGAGGCTCAATCTCTGGCAACACAGTGCCTGCACCGGAAAGTGCGACAGCAGCATCAATGGAATCTATGACACAGGCACTGCTTAAAATAAATCAATCCCTAGAGGCCTTAACAAAACAATCTACAGAAAATTCAAAAAAATTGACAGAACTTACAGCAAGATTGGATTTGAACACTACATCAGTGGCGACTAATACAGAATCTATAAATAGACTGATTCAGGAATCTTCAGAAACGAGGAAAATTGCAGAGAGTGCAAAATCTGTTGCAGGGGAGACACAGGAAAGACTTGTGCCGATTGAGAAAAAGGTGAATGAGCATGAAGCGGCCCTCTCCTTACTGGAACTACAACGGAAAGAACAGAATCTGAAATTAAGACAGGTTCCAGAGAACGAAGAGGACAATCTGACGGAATTTCTCACAGAGGCAATTCTGGAAAATTGGCAAGGAGATCTGGAGGAAGATGAAGTAGAAATAACAACTGCTTTCAGACTCGGTAGAAAGCAAAGCAAGAAGTCAAGGGATTGTCTGATTACCTTCAGAACCAAAGAGGAAAGAGACAAGATACTGAACCTCCATTATCAAAAAGCTTTGGTGATTGGAAACATTCAAGTTCAAATCTTTAAGGACATCCCTAAATATATCTTGGAAGTGAGGACTTTCTATAGAGACTTGGCCAATTTGTTGAGGAAGAACTTTATACTCTTCAGGTGGGAATTTCCACAGGGGTTGTCCTTTAACTATAAAGGGAAGAAAGTAAGAATAAGAACAGTACAGGAAAAAGAACATTTTTTGGAGAGAAACTTAGAGGACCTACAGAAAGGTACGGTGGACCCGGCAAAAGAAGGACAAGGATTGACACCAGAAGGAGGAGGGCTAACGGACATTGCAAATCTATCATTTGGATTACCACAACTGCCAACTGAAGAGGAAGAAAAGCTTGGAGCAGTCGGAGGATCTAACATCTAACAAACAAAATGTCTCTGCAACTTCTCAGCTGGAATTGCAACGGTTTGAACCATCCCAGAAAAAAACGACAAGTTTTTCATATTTTGAAAAGGGAACAACTGGATCTGATATGTCTACAGGAAACCCATATAACCAGAGCACACAGGAAACTGTTGGTGAACAAAAGATTGGGACAAGAATTTATATCGTCTGATAAAGTAAAAAAGAGAGGAGTAGTGATTTATGCAAAAGAAAAATTGGACCCAAAAATGAAATTTAAGGATGAAGAAGGAAGATATCTGGCAATTGAAGTACAGATTCAGGGGGAAAAATATTTGATAATTGGAATATATGCACCAAATGATGGGAAGGCAGAATTTTTCAAGAAGTTGCATGAGACTTTACTGGACTATCTCGACTGCAAAATAATAATGATGGGGGACATGAACGGAGTGGTCTCCACAAACATGGATAAGGCACAAAGACAGACAATATCTAGAGAAGGAAGACTACCAAAGACTTTCTTCGAGATGACGGAAAATATGGACTTGATTGACATCTGGAGAACAAGGAATCCTCTCGAGAGAGAGGGAACTTTTTTCTCGGAATCTAAAATGACATGGACAAGAATTGACCAAATCTGGGTATCTAGTGTGATGGCTACAAAGATTAAGAAAATAGAAATCTGCCCAAAAACCTGCTCCGACCATAACGCTGTAAAAATGGAAATGAAAATGACAACAACTGGATCCTTTAGATGGAGAATGAATGACTCCTTATTTAGAGATGAACAATTTTGTAAAAAGGCCCTAAAGACATTGAAAGATTACTTTGAGATAAATTTGGGAACAGAAGTTGAAAAAAGAATAATTTGGGACGCGAGTAAAGCCGTGATGAGAGGCTTCCTGATACAACAGAATTCAATCAAGAGGAAAAAGCAAAATGAAAGGAAAGAAAGAATTTTAGAAAAAATGAAGGAAGGAGAAAAGAAACTGAGGTCAAAACCAAAGTCTCAAGAAATTTTGAGAGAGATAAAGTATTACCAGACGCAATACATGGAATTGACAAATCAAGAGATAGAATGGAAAATTAAACAAATGAGACAAAGGACTTTCGAGTCAGCAGACAAATGTGGGAAGCTCCTTGCATGGCAACTGAAAAAGAGGCAAAAACTGAATACAGTTACCTGTTTGGAGATAGAAGGAAAAAATATTCATAAGCCAAATGAGATAAGTAATTGTTTCCAAAGCTTTTTTAGGAAATTATACACACAAGGGCCAGTGAACGAACAAGAAATAGATGAATTTCTTAAAAATCATGGACTACCTAAAATTTCAGAACAGAGCAAGTTGATTTTGAATGAGAAAATAACAGAACAAGAAATAGAGGAGGCCATTCAGAAGGCACAACTGGGAAAGTCTCCAGGACCAGATGGCTTGACGGCCAGATATTATAAAGCTTTGAAAGAATGTTTAGTGCAACCATTGAAAGAAGTTTGTAACGAAATACTGGAGGGGAAAAAGGCACCTGAAACGTGGAAAGAGGCTTTTATCTCACTTATACCAAAGACTGAGACTGAAAAGAATCAGGTTAAGAACTACCGCCCGATATCATTACTAAATGTGGATTACAAAATTTTTGCAGACATTTTAGCAAAAAGATTGAAGAAAATATTGATAGGTGAGATTCATAAGGACCAAACTGGCTTTCTCCCGGGAAGACACATGTCTGATAATGTGAGGAATATAATAGACATTGTGGAACTGCTGGAAATGAACATTAACAGAAAAGCGGTTTTGATTTTTGTGGACGCGGAGAAAGCCTTTGACAACATTTGTTGGAGTTTTATGAAAAAGAATCTCCAAGGGATGGGGGTAGGCCAAGGTTTTGAAAATGGTATAGGTGCAATATACTCTGAGCAGAAGGCAAAGCTAATTGTGAATAATGTGGTAACGGAAGAGATAGCTATAGAGAAAGGAACACGACAGGGATGCCCTATTTCCCCTCTACTTTTCATACTGGTCCTGGAGGTTTTGTTAAATATGATTAGAAAGGACCAGTTGGTTAAAGGAATTCAGGTCGGAGTGAGAGAGTATGAACTAAGGGCATTTGCAGACGACCTAGTTTTGACTTTGCAGCAGCCAAACACTAGCACAAAAAGAGTTTTAGAACTGATTGAGATATTTGGTCAAGTTGCAGGATTCAAATTGAACAAACAAAAAACTAAAGTCTTAGAGAAAAATCTAACAAATGAAGAAAAAGAGACATTCCAGAATGAAACAGGTTTGGAGATAGCAAAAAAAGTGAAGTACTTGGGGGTGAATTTGACAGTGAAAAATGTGAATTTATTTAAAGACAATTATGATAAATGTTGGACAGAAGTTAAGAAAGATTTAGACATATGGTCAAGGCTGAAACTTTCCTTGTTAGGCAGAATTGCTGTTATCAAAATGAATGTATTGCCTAGAATGTTATTTTTGTTTCAGACATTACAAATAATAGACAAGATGGACTGTTTCAAGAGGTGGCAGAAAGACATATCGAAGTTTGTCTGGCAGGGCAAAAAGCCAAGAATAAAATTTAAGACATTAACAGATGCAAAAGATAGAGGGGGTTTTGCCCTGCCGGACTTAAGACTTTACTATGAATCAGCAGCATTTTGCTGGCTGAAAGACTGGCTGCTCCTCGAGAATACAGACATTTTGGATCTTGAAGGATTTGATAACAGATTTGGTTGGCATGCATATATATGGTATGACAAGGTAAAAGCGCACAAAGGTTTTAAGAACCATATGGTGAGGAAAGCTTTGTATAATGTTTGGATAAGGTATAAAGATTTGTTTGAAAGTAGAACCCCCAGGTGGCTGTCACCAATGGAGGCAAAAGAGGTGAAAAAATTGAATATGGGTTCTAATTGGCCTAAATATTCTGAAATCATAGAACAAGATGGTGAAAAAGTAAAATTGCAGAGTTTCGAGAAGCTGAAGTTTAAGGTCAGAGACTGGCTACATTATCGACAGATAAATGAAGTTTTTAAACAGGACAGAAAGAAAGGCTTCCAAGTGGAGAAGTCAAAACTAGAAACAGAACTGTTAGAACCCAATACTAAAAATTTGTCAAGAATGTACAACTTGCTGTTGAAATGGAATACCCAAGATGAAATGGTGAAATCTAGCATGATTAAATGGGCACAGGATATGGGGCATGACATTGAGCTTGCTGACTGGGAGCAGTTATGGACCACTGGTGTTAAATTCACGGCATGTAATGCCTTAAGAGAAAACATTATGAAAATGATCTACAGGTGGTACATGACTCCGGCCAAGTTAGCTAAGATCTATCATTTGCCCAACAATAAGTGTTGGAAATGTAACGAAACGGAGGGAACCTTCTATCACCTTTGGTGGACCTGCCCGAAGATTAAGGCTTTCTGGGAAATGATCTATAATGAAATTAAAAAAGTTCTGAAAAGAACCTTTGTTAAAAAACCAGAAGCCTTTCTCTTGGGCATGGTGGGCCAAATGGTGGCAAAGAAGGATAGGACATTTTTTTATGTATGCTACTACAGCAGCAAGAATTCTTCTAGCAAAGTATTGGAAGACGCAAGATCTACCCACGTTGGAAGAATGGCAGACGAAGGTGATTGACTATATGGGACTGGCAGAGATGACTGGCAGAATTCGAGACCGGGGGAAAGAGGCGGTGGATGAAGATTGGAACAAGTTCAAAGTTTATCTTAAAAACTGTTGCAATTTGGAAAATTAGGGGCTCAGGGTAATAAGAGATAAAGAACTACAGTTGTATTAACTTATGGAAGTTAAATTTATGAAATATATAACAAGTTTATTGCGAAAGGGTTGCTGAAAAATCTTGAAACAAGAATGCAGAAAAGGGGTGGTATGGGGAAGTCGATTTTCTGTTTGCTTATGTTTATGTTTTTGTTTTGTTTCTTTTTTACTTATGGAAAACTAATAAAAATTTATTTTTTAAAAAAAAAGAGAACAGAAATCGTGCAGCGGCGGTGCGGCAGCAGCAGGAGGCCCCATTAGCTAAAGTGGTGCTTCAGGTTAAGAACAGTTTCAGGTTAAAAACGGACCTCCAGAACGAATTAAGTTCTTAACCCGAGGTACCACTGTATATGGAAGAGATAAAATTGTATTTTATCTCTTCCATGCATATGTAGTAGACTCCCTTGTACCTTAATAGCATAATGGTCCAGGAGCACCCAGTTCTACAGCACAGATATGAAGAGCTTGTGGCCCTCGCTATGTCATTCGACTACAACTTCCATGTTCCCTGACCATTGGCAATGCATACTAGGGCTGATGGGAGTTGGGACTCCATGCTTATAGTTATAGTGAAGCTAAGTAGTCAGTGAAGGCTGGTCCATAAGGGCAAGTGGAGCTCTGACCCACCAAACTCATTCTGTCCCCACCTGCATCTGTCCTTACTTACAGCCAGTCTAGGGAGTGGGGCAAGCTGTCTGCCTCCTCTTCCTCCTTACTTGTGGTGCTGCCTTTGTAGAACTCAACAGGGAGGAGGATGGGAACAAAAGCAGAGTTTGTTGGCACTGCCTCTCATTGCTTCTAGCTCTGCTAGCCATTTGCTCTGACTCCTCCTACTGTTGGATTTCCTCTCTGGTTTCATCTACTGTTGGCCAACCTAGCAGCCCCAATGGGCACCAGCCTTGCCTGTAAACAGGTGTTCACATAATCGGGATAGGACGTCAGCCACTTCAGAGCTTCTTGGTTGATTACCGTATTTTTCGCTCTATAAGACGCACCAGACCATAAGACGCACCTAGTTTTTGGAGGAGGAAAACAAGAAAAAAAATATTCTGAATCTCAGAAGCCAGAACAGCAAGAAGGATCGCTGCGCAGCGAAAGCAGCGATCCCTCTTCCTGTTCTGGCTTCTGGGATAGCTGCGCAGCCGCATTTGCTCCATAAGACGCACACACATTTCCCCTTACTTTTTAGGAGGAAAAAAGTGAGTCTTATAGAGCAAAAAATATGGTAAATAAAAATGTACGCTGTATCGCCTAAATTCAGGAGTGAATAACAGTGTAATTCAGTGCTTGTTTACTCAGAAATAAGTCCCAGTTTGTGCCATAGAGCAGTTAAAGGTAAAGGTAACGAACCCCTGACAGTTAAGTCCAGTCGCGAACAACTCTGGGGTTGCAGCGCTCCTCTCGCTTTACTGGCCGAGGGAGCCGACGTTTGTCCGCAGACAGTTTTTCCGCCTCATGTGGCCAGCATGACTAAACCGCTTCTGGCGAAACCAGAGCAGTGCACGGAAACACCGTTTACCTTCCCACCGGAGCGGTACCTATTTATCTACTTGCACTTGATGTGCTTTTGAACTGCTAGGTGGGCAGGAGCAGGGACCGGACAACAGGAGCTCACCCCATTGTGGCGATTCGAACCGCCGACCTTCCGATCAGCAAGCCCTAGGTTTAGACCACAGTGCCACCCGCGTCCCTTCCACAGCGCCACAGCACAGTTAAGTGAACATAATTCTGGAGCCTAAATCCTTTGGCCTTTGAACTGTACTCCCAGTTTGCTGCTTAGTATGCATGCTGTACTTTTCAGAGTTCTGTGGAAGCTCTTATAAGATACAAGAACACCGCAGATTTCCCAGCTTGTATGAAATGTTGTTGTTGTTTAGTCATTTAGTCGTGACCGACTCTTCATGACCCCATGGACCAGAG
Organism: Podarcis muralis; assembly: GCF_964188315.1. Classification (NCBI taxonomy): domain Eukaryota; kingdom Metazoa; phylum Chordata; class Lepidosauria; order Squamata; family Lacertidae; genus Podarcis; species Podarcis muralis. The sequence continues at coordinate 12,401,839 of NC_135668.1, forward strand.
CACGCCAGGTACTTCTGTCTTCCACTGCCTCCTGCAGTTTAGTCAAATTCATGCTGGTAGCTTCAAGAACAGTATCCAACCATCTCATCCTCTGTCATCCCCTTCTCCTTGTGCCCTCAATCTTTCCCAACATCAGGGTCTTTTCCAGGGAGTCTTCTCTTCTCATGAGGTGGCCAAAGTATTGGAGCCTCAGCTTCAGGATCTGTCCTTCCAGTAAGCACTCAGGGCTGATTTCCTTCAGAATGGATAGGTTTGATCTTCTTGCAGTCCATGGGACTCTCAAGAGTCTCCTCCAGCACCATAATTCAAAAGCATCAATTCTTCGGCAATCAGCCTTCTTTATGGTCCAGCTCTCACTTCCATACATCACTACTGGGAAAGTATTAAATGTAGGGGTTTTTAATTGAGGTTGGAGAGTAAGAGATGGTGTCACACTGCTTAAAACAAGTGACAGCTGTACACCTTCAATGCCACTGAAAGGAAATGTTATGTTTTACAATGTCAAGAGGTATCTTCTCCAGGTTCGGGTAAAACAGAAGCCTCTAAATACATTTTTAAAAACCCAACAACCTATTCTTCCACTTCCCTTTAGGCGCTTGCAACATCTGTGTGTTTTTGTTGTTGTTGTTGTTGCTGCTGATATTATGTTAGTAAAGAAATCAGAACATTTTGTAAAATATTATGAGTGTAGTCTGAAATATATTAAATGAAGTATTATTAAGATGCCATATTTGATGACAGATTCCAGCTGTTTGACATGGCATAGAACAGAAGTGAAGTTTTAAAGGTGCTTAGAGCCATCATCGTTACACTTGCTCCAAAATGGCATTAAGGTACATCTAAGAGCTCACACCTGCTCAGACTTTACATACTATCTTGAGAAATCTTATTACCGTACTTCACATTTAATTAGCAGTCTCGTACACAGCATTGCTCAGGAATTTCAAGACCACCCCCTCCAAAAATAAGGGCAGTTTTGAAATCTGTGGTTAAAATCCGTGTTGTTCTGAAAGGTTCAGTCAACCATCTTGAATCCCAATGATATCCAGTTGTATCCAAACTTAGGCAGAAACCAATTGCTTCCTCCATTAATTTGTCTACTCTTGTAAAGATACCCAAGTTGGTGCCCATCACTGCAAATTCCATAGTTTAACTGTGTGCTTTGTGAAAAAGTGCTTTCTGTCCTGAATCTTCCAACATTTAGCTTCAATTGATGTCCTGTCTAGTCTAGTGTTATACGAGAAACAAAGAAAACCTCTCTGTCTACTCTCTCTGCACCATTTAACTTTCTAATCTTTGGGATAATATACGCTTCTGCCTTTGGACACTTAGAAACCAACTTCCTGTGTTGTTATTTTACATTTTATTCCCTGGAAATTTGAAAGCCAATCTCATGGTATGTGAAAAGGTGACAGTAGTCATCTGGGGAAGGATTTGTATTTCGTTGGTTATGAGACTGGCCATTCTGTCCTAGCACTTCGTTTCTGAAATAAACTTGCATCTTCAGGTGAGTTGCTTTGTATGTATTCGGCAGCTTCACAGTCATTCTTAAATACACCACCTCAAATATTTAAAAAGCAGGATAGAACTTGACATGCAAAACATTGTGTGCTCCCCGTAAAAAAGTAAAAAAAACTTGATATGAATACATTGGGTTGTAACCAATGCTAGTCCTACTCAAAGTAGAATCATTGATGACCATAGGCCAATTGTAAAGGTAAAGGTAAAGGGACCCCTGACCATTAGGTCCAGTCGTGACTGACTCTGGGGTTGTGGCGCTCATCTCGCATTATTGGCCAAGGGAGCCGGCGTACAGCTTCCGGGTCATGTGACTAGCATGACTAAGCCGCTTCTGGCGAACCAAAGCAGCGCACAGAAACGCCGTTTACCTTCCCACCGGAGTGGTACCTATTTATCTACTTGCACTTTGATGTTCTTTCGAACTGCTAGATTGGCAGGAGCAGGGACTGAGCAACGGGAGCTCACCCCGTCGCGGGGATTCAAAATTGTAGTAGTAGTTAATTTCTTATACCCCACCCATCAGACTGGGTTACCCCAGCCACCCTCAGCAGTTTCCAACAAAAATACAGAGGGAAGGAAACAAACAAACAAACAAACATCAAAAGCTTCCTGAAACAGAACTGCTTTCAGATGTCTATGAAAAGTTATATAGTTGTTTATCTTTTTGACATCTGATGGGAGGGCATTCCACAGGGAGGGCACCACTGCTAAAAAGGCCCTCTGTCTGGTCCCCTGTCGCCTCACTTCTGACAATGAGGAACCACCAGAAGGTCCTCAGAGCTGGACCTCAGTGATGGGGTGGGGGGGGGGAGATGCTTCTTCACGCATATAGGGCCAAAGCTGTTTAGGGCTTTAAAGGTCAACACCAACACTTTGAATTGTACTCAGAAACATACTGGGAGCCAATGTAGATCTTTTAGGACCAGTGCTATGTGGTTCCGGCGTCCACTTCCAGTCACCAGTCTAGCTGCCGCATTCTGGATTAGTTGTTGTTTCCGAGTCACCTTCAAAGGTAGCTCAATATAAAAGGTAAAGGTACCCCTGCCCGTACGGGCCAGTCTTAACAGACTCTAGGGTTGTGCGCCCATCTCACTCTATAGACCGGGGGCCAGCGCTGTCTGGAGACACTTCCAGGTCACGTGGCCAGCGTGACAAAGCTGCATCTGGCGAGCCAGCGCAGCACACGGAAACGCCGTTTACCTTCCCGCCAGTAAGCGGTCCCTATTTATCTACTTGCACCCGAGGGTGCTTTCAAACTGCTAGGTTGGCAGGCGCTGGGACCGAGCAACGGGAGCGCACCCCGCCGCGGGGATTCGAACCGCCGACCTTTCGATCGGCAAGCCCTAGGCGCTGAGGCTTTTACCCACAGCGCCACCCGCTCAATATAGAGCGCATCATTTCCATGAGTCTACCCCGAATACAATTTAGCTGGATACCGTCTATTGTCTGCTATACTGGATCATTGTGCTTTTATCATGCCAGCTTAGCTTTTTTTGGCAGACATAAGCCAATCTGAACCTAGTGTTTGTGGTTGAAATATATTGTTTGCATTAACACAACATGAGGCGAGGTGTTTGTTTTTTTTGTTGGCAGAAACCTGGTTGCTCTCTGCCCTCCTCTCCTGTGAGTCTTAGCGCCAGCTATGCCTATCATTCAAGGCATTGCAGGACAGACATTACCTGAGATTCGTGCCCTTTGGGCTGTATAAAAATAGGATTATGGAACATCTGGCAGCACAGTAGGAATATTTCACGCTTTAGTATAAAAATAAAACCACAGAAGAGCACAAGGAAAGCGTTGCAGGCAAGAAATTATCCTTTCTTTATCTCCCCAGCATCCATCAAGCAGCAGCAACCGAGAAGGTGGAAAGCAAGGAGTTGAAAAGGAAATGAAAGGGAGGAGGAGGAGAAAGTTGGGTGAGAATTAAAACAAGCTACATGTCATTAGCACTTCGGCAGATTTTCCCCGCCTTAACTCACATTAGCAAAGGCTGACATCTTTCAGCCTTGGGGGCAATGAAGAGTCAAGGAGAAGAGTGCAAGTTTCTTGCCACTTTTTCTTTTTAATACCGTCTCGTTCATCTTTATAGTCACAAATCTACCCACTTTCTTAGAGGGGGAAATAGCTCTCTGGTTGACTCTCCAGACTGGGCAGGTGTTGTGTTGACAATAGCCACATGCATCATCCGAACACTCTTAACAACAGCCCTGTGCTGCTTCAGTAGCAGGGATGTGTTCCTCTTGCATTCAACAAATTCTGTTATGGTTTGTTTACATACGGCTATGGTTTAGTTACATACAACTAATCCAGAATGTGGCAGCTAGACTGGTGACTGGGGGCGGCTGCTGAGACCACATAACACCAGTCTTGAAGACCTACATTGGCTCCCAGTACGTTTCCGAGCACAATTCAAAGTGTTGGTGTTGACCTTTAAAGCCCTAAACAGCCTCGGCCCAGTATACCTGAAGGAGCGTCTCCATCCCCATCGTTCTGCCCAGATGCTGAGGTCCAACGCCGAGGGCCTTCTGGTGGTTCCCTCATTGCAAGAAGCAAAGCTACAGGGAACCAGGTAGAGGGCCTACTTGGTAGTGGCGCCCACCCTGTGGAACGCCCTCCCATCAGATGTAAAAGAAATAAACAACTATCTGACATTCAGAAGACATCTTAAGGCAGCCCTGTTCAGGGAAGTTTTTAATGTGTGACATTTTAGTGCATTTTTGGTCTCTGTGGAAGCCGCCCAGAGTGGCTGGGGAAACCCAGCCAGATGGGCGGGGTACAAATAATAAATTATTATTATTATTACTGCTTTTGGGCCTAAAGGGCCCCAAACCAACGGACAGGTTATTAATACAAAAGGAAGATACGGCCATACCTCAGGTTACAGATGCTTCAGGTTGCGTTTTTTTGGGTTGCGGACCGCTGAAACCCAGAAGTACCGGAACGGGTTACTTCCGGGTTTCGGCAGTCACGCATGCGCAGAAGCGCTAAATCGCACTTTGTGCATGTGCAGACGTGCCGAATCGCAACCTGCACATGCGCAGACGTACTGCTGTGGGTTGTGGACGCTGCGGGTTGCAAACGTGCATCTCGCACGGATCACGTTCACAACCCGAGTGTCCACTGTACAGCAAAAGGTCAAGCAATATCACAACATACCAACCAATCACATTGGATATGGATTTGGGTCTTAGCTAGATCAAATGGGAATGATATGTTTCAACAGCCCTTATGTCCCCCGCAAAATAAAAGAAAAAGACATTTTCAACCAAAAACCAGCCTCAAAGGCTGCATTTGAGAGCAGAAAGGCAGATTAATCCCAAGGCAAGAAGGCTGATGGGTCCTGTCCCCTCTTGGATATTTGGCCAAAATTGCTTTTTCCCTGAATTGCTTTTCCACCAGGTGGTGAAGCATCTCCATCTTTTCTCTTGTGGGCAATTTTAAGAGGGAGGAGAAAGGTCTCAAGTAGACTGTCTCTACCACCACCAGACACTCACCAACACCATTTCCCTCCTGATATTGACAGCTTCCCAAAGCTGATTTTCTGATTTTTCACATTATGCTTTTCTGAAATGAAGTGAAAATGGAAATCTCTTTAGAATGAAATCACAGAGCTCTAATCACTAATCCAGAACTCTGTCACAATTTCTGTGGTAGTTAATATGTCTTGTATCTCAGGAAAATAATAATGCCTTCCCCGTATTTTAAGCTGCCAACAGTGACATCTCTTTAACACTGCAATTAATTCATGCTGGGGCATTCTGCAGAGTTATCTCATAGATGTATTATGGCCAGGCTTAGCAAAGTGTCAGTGGGGTTCAGTAAGGCTGTAGCTCAGTGGCAGAGCTTTGTTGACAGAAAGTCCTAGGTTCAGTCCCCAGCATCTCCTGAAAGGACTAGGAGACACTCCTGTCAGTATAGGCCAAGACTACAACTCCCATCATCTCTAGCTAGCAGGACCAGTGGTCAGGGATGATGGGAGATGTAGTCCAAAAACAGCTGAAGTTTGCAAAACCCTGATGTAGACAATACGGAACAAGATGGACCAATGGTCTGACTCAGTATAACGCAGCTTCCGATACAGTGGTACCTTGGGTTAAGAACTTAATTCGTTCTGGAAATCCGTTCTTAAGCTGAAACTGTTCTTAACCTGAGGTACCACTTTAGCTAATGGGGCCTCACGCTGCCACTGCGCCGCCACCACGCGATTTCTGTTCTCATGCTGAAGCAAAGTTCTTAACCTGAGGTACTATTTCTGGGTTAGCAGAGTCTGTAATCTGAAGCGTCTGTAACCCGAGGTACCACTGTACTCCTATTTTAAAACAGGGATGGAAAGACACCCATTTTCTTTGGAAGTAAAATTCTTCTGTTAGCATACTATTTTTCTCCTGCTTTGTTGTGTTTTTTATGGTTTTTAAAAAAATCTTTACAGTGATTTAATGTATTGGTTGAGTCAATAGCACCCATTAAGGCACCCGGTTTCTTTCAAAATAAAACCTTTCTGTTAGCATAGTATTTTTCTTCTTCACTACTTTGGTGCAGTTTGCAATGATTTTAAGAATCGTTACAGTGGTTTAATCTATTGGTGGTGAGTCAAGGCAATATGCTTTGGGCAACACATTATTTCTCAGAGTCAGTTACAACCCCTGTTGTCACTAAAATAGAATAACAAATGGCCTATGTCTAAAGATTCATGTGAGGATAAATTGTGATTGGTAGAATTCACACTTTCCAGAGCCATGATTCCATCTAGCCCAACACCACAACTATTTTTATTCCCTCACTCTTTTACTTGTAACTTTGTCCAAACCATTTTCTGCATAAGAACTGGCATTTTCCATGAGGGAGAATCTTTTAACAGGGTTGGAAATTGGTACAAATTATGTCAGGTCTGTGACTTGGACAGCCATATTGGTCTGGAAGTTGGCATGTCAACAGCACCCAAGGGGGCTCTGTCTAGCTTTTTCTTCCATAGGGTTGGACAGCTTCCCATTCCATCTTCCTTCTGAAGTAGGAACTTCCCTGCTCCTGACATATGAGAGCTGTACAGTTACCTCAATTCCTTGACACTTGATGAAGAATATCTGGGATTTCTGCGTATTTCTTCTACGAATAGCAGTCACAGGGCTGGCAGGCTCAGTTTGGGTTGAAATTCTCGCATGGGAGGTAAAGAGGCTTTAACCTTTTGCCCTCCTCTGTGTCTCATTCCACCTTCTGCTTGCTTTTGAGGGGGGAGCTCCCATGGAAGTTAATGGGATTTCTTTCCCCCAGTGCGGTGATCTCTTAATAATGGCAATGGTGCCCACCTGTGAGGTGCTGGAACTGAGTTCTGGCGAGTTCCATCTGAAAAAAAGCCCTGCTAATACAAACATTTCATATTGTCAGGGAAGCCAAGTTACAGGGAACCAGGCAGAGGGCCTTCTCGGTAGTGGCACCCGCCCTGTGGAACGCCCTCCCACCAGATGTCAAAGAGAAGAACAACTACCGGACTTTTAGAAGACATCTGAAGGCAGCCCTGTTTAGGGAAGCTTTAAATGTTTAGCAGACCACTGTATTTTAATACTTTGTTGGAAGAGACCCAGCCAGATGGGCGGGGTATAAATTATTATTATTATTATTATTATTATTATTATTATTATTATTATTATAAATACATTGAGAGTCAGAGGACTAGGGACTGCCTTTGAACGGGTTGGGGACCCTGTAGCCCTCTAGAGGCCCTTGGACTACAATTTTCATTTGTCTTGACTTTGGACAAAGTTGGTTGGAACAGTTACCATACTTAGTCTAGGATAGCTTCTCGCCCTGGTTGGACAGGCAGGGTCCACACTGAATATCCTACATGGAATGAGGGGCCAACCCTCTCACACCAGACAGGCCCTGCCTCATATCCTTGACGCTCAGGGTTCTAAGTCAACCCATTAAGAGCTCAGTTTTCCTAGCTAACTTCGCATTTTTCTTCATTTCCTACCATTTATTTATTTGCACAGTACCTTTCTTCTGCCAATGGATGATCAGAGGCCATACCTATGAGATGAGAAGGTTTGTATTCCAAAAAAGATTCCCACCATCTCCCTCCCTCCCTCTCTCTATATCTAATCATGGTTCTTTATTCTATTTTTCATTAATTCCTATTAAAACCGAGACACTCTTTCCCCTGTGGTAGGTGTTAATTTTGTCATGCTGAGTTGTTTTGCGACCTATATTTTAACAAAACATTCTGCTGGATCTGAAACAAGCCGTTTGTCAGTACCTTTGACAGAAACTCAGGCCGTGCCCTCTGACGAAAACAGCCTGACAAAATTGCATAGTAGAGGGATGGGCAGCGACAGCCATTGGCCCGAAAACACCATCCACCCAGTCTTTATATGAATGCATGTTTTTAGCTTGTGCTCAGCTAATTCCTATCCAATTCCTAACTTGGTCCTTGGTTCTTTGCAAAATTACTGCTTTTAGGGAAACACAAACGTTAATCTGCAAAACCCAAATCATCGTTTGACTCGAGCGGAGGCTATTATGCCTCTGTATGGATAGTTTGTCAAGGGACAGTAAGCAAATGTGTGCAGACAATATAAAAATGAGCAAAGCTGTGCCAGCTCTGGGTTTTCTTCCTCTCGCTTCTCTTTGCTTGTTCTGTTTTTTAAGGAAGTTACTTATTCAGGGCGAAACCGTGCAATGATTCCAGTAATGATGTCAGTTACTCATTAAACGTTATTCTCCACTGGTTTGCAGACTTTGTCTTCCTCTGGCCCCCTGTGTACAATGGAAGCATGCAATGTGGAGAATGGCCATGTTTTCTTCCTTCCTTTTCTGTAGACTCGCAGTGTGCAAACCAGAGGAGACCCTTTGCCTCTCTCTTGGCTCATAAAGAAGCATGCACAGCCAGCTACCTTAACTTGGGTGGGAGTGGAGTGGAGATTTGACAGGAGATGTGGAAAGAGTACAGAAAGAGCCTTTCCCGACTCCCCTCGCCCTCCCCAGTCCAGTAATTGCCTTTGCTGTTCTGCATCCTGTCATTCATCCCCAACAGAACGGAAAGAGAACACCTGTTGAGTTCCTAATGAGCAGAAGTTAAATTGCCAGTGCTTGTGAATTAAGAGCTTTGGGACTGTTTGGCAATTTTACAGGCACCTAAATGCGGGTGGCGCTGTGGGTTAAACCGCAGAGCCTAGGACTTGCCGATCAGAAGGTCAGCGGTTCGAATCCCCGTGATGGGGTGAGCTCCCGTTGCTCGGTCCCTGCTCCTGCCAACCTAGCACTTCGAAAGCACGTCAAGTGCAAGTAGATAAATAGGTACCGCTCCAGCGGGAAGGTAAACGGCGCTTCCGTGCGCTGCTCTGGTTCGCCAGAAGTGGTTTAGTCATGCTGGCCACATGACCTGGAAGCTGTACACCGGCTCCCTCGGCCAATAAAGTGAGATGAGCGCCGCAACCCCAGAGTTGGTCACGACTGGACCTAATGGTCAGGGGTCCCTTTACCTTTAAATGCTTTGATCTATTCTGCCTCACCCCCAAACCTTGGATCCAGGGATGGTGCCAGATTTCATGGGGGCCTCCATATGATACCTCTGATAGGCCTCACACCCATAACATAGACACACACTGTGCATCAGATATAGACACATTTTCTCTGATGGCACAGTGATGGTGGCAGCAACACCACTTAGCTCTCTGCCTCTGAAGACCTGTTTTCATTAGGACAGGGGTGAAGACCCCATGACCTTTGTCCCTAGCTCCCATTAGCACCAGCCAGCATGCCCAATGGTCAAGGGTGATAGGAGCTTTAGCCCCAACATCAGGAAGGCCACAGGTTGCCAACCCCATCATTAGAGTTTCAGCGGTTTGGTTACAGAACTGCTGGGCATGTGGTTGGTGGCTTTCTCCACCCCTCTTCCCTGATTACAAAGCAGACCATACAAGACAGGCGCTCCTCTGAAACATCAGATTCAATGGACCAGTTCTTAGTTCGTAACCTGAAGACTTCTGTCCACAATAGAATGATTGATTCATTCTAAATGCATTGCTCTAGTGGTGGCCATTCATTCAGTGGTCTTGAGGAATTACCCACCATCCATAACAAATAATAATAATAATAATAATAATAATAATAATAATAATAATAATAATAATAATAATAATAATAATAAAAAAAAAATTTGGCTAACACCAGTAAAATTACAGTGGTACCTTGGGTTACATACGCTTCAGGTTACAGGCTCCGCTAACCCAGAAATATTACCTCGGGTTAAGAACTTTGGTTCAGGATGAGAACAGAAATCGTGCTCCGGTTGCGCGGCAGCAGCAGGAGGCCCCATTAGCTAAAGCGGTGCTTCAGGTTAAGAACAGTTTAAGGTTCAAAACGCACTTCCGGAACGAATTAAGTACTTAACCCGAGCTACTACTGTACAGTATAAACATAATAGGGCAAAAAACCCAATTTAAAATACAGGTTAGAATGCAATTGAAAATGCAGCCTCATTTTAAAAGTAGCCCATAGATCAAAACCAAAAGGGGAGGGAAACAAAAGGGTCAGACTGAGTCCAAACCAAAGGCCAGGCGGAACAGCTCTGTCTTGCAGGCCCTGCAGAAAGATGTCAAGTCCCACGGAGCCCTAGCCTCTTGTGACAGAGCATTCCACCAAGTCGGGGCCAGTACTGAAAAGGCCCTGGCCCTAGTTGCGACCAATCTAACCACCTTGCGACCTGGCACCTCCAAAATGTTGTCATTTGTGGAGCTTAAAGTCCTCCGCAGGGCATACCAGGAGGTTTGTTTTCATCCAAATAAGATGACTACTTTTTGCTGCAATCCTGAATGCTTCAGGCGTCTGGAGGATGAAATTTGTAAAAGTTTGTGTTTTGCTTTTCAGGAGTCAACAAGGTAGAGTTGCAAAACAGTGATCTTGGTTGTTAATCCCTATCAGGCTCATGAGTCACTGAACAGCTGGCAATTCATGATAATGCTCAGCCCCATGGTATGTGTGTGTGAGAGAGAGTCTATCTGTTGCTCTCAGCTGCTCTTCTTCCCAATATACTTCATTTCTGAGCATGGACCTTAAGCATGCTGAATGGATCCCAGGAAATGAAATGCCTTCTGATAAACAATAGCTTGTTCTCTGGCACAACACTTTCAGATTTACTGGGTGATGTTTAAGTTTTTGTGTCTGGGTCTTAGTGGCACTGTGGGTTTGATACTTTGCTGTTTTGGATTTGCAAAAAAAAAAAAAAAAGGAAAGAAAGATGAAGAGGCCATACATTACATATATTTGCCTTTCTCCCCAATAATTTTGATCCCTTTCCAATTTAACTATACAGTGGTACCTCGGGTAAAGAACTTAATTCGTTCTGGAGGTCCATTCTTATTATTTTTTTTAATAAAAATTTTATTAGGTTTTCCACAATTATAACAAATATCACATTAACGGAATAACAAACAAAAACAAAGACAAAAGGCAAAAGAATACATCAAAAAAGAAAACAATAGACAAATAAACAATAAAAACAAACTTAATTCTTTAAAAATCCAACCTTATAAACATATTATTGACTTCCCCTAGTCCCTCCCTTCTGAGCTTCCTTGTATCTGGATGCAACAGCTTTCCAATATCATTATTAAGCAAATATATTTCCAATTGTAATCTAATTTATTCACTGTTGTAAATCCCACTTATTTAGTTAAATCCTAATCTGATCCTAGGCCTATTTGGTACTTTCAAGTAATTTCTAATTTTTTATATTACAATATTTATTCAAATGTGGGACGCGGGTGGCGCTGTGGGTAAAAGCCTCAGCGCCTAGGGCTTGCTGATCGAAAGGTCGGCGGTTCGAATCCCCGCGGCGGGGTGCGCTCCTGTTGTTCGGTCCCAGCGCCTGCCAACCTAGCAGTTCGAAAGCACCCCCGGGTGCAAGTAGATAAATAGGGACCGCTTACTAGCGGGAAGGTAAATGGCGTTTCCGTGTGCGGCTCTGGCTCGCCAGAGCAGCAATGTCACGCTGGCCATGTGACCCGGAAGTGTCTCCGGACAGCGCCGGCCCCCGGCCTCTTGAGTGAGATGGGCGCACAACCCTAGAGTCTGTCAAGACTGGCCCGTACGGGCAGGGGTACCTTTACCTTTTATTTATTCAAATAGTCCTTAATTTTCTTCCAATCTTCTTGGTATTCCTGTTTCTGGTTGCGGATTCTTCCAGTCAAGTCAGCTAGCTCCGAAGAGTCCACCATCTTCATCTGCCAATCTTCCACTGGAGGTCTGTTCTTAATGTGAAACTATTCTTAACCTGAGGTACCACTTAGCTGATGGGGCCTCCTGCTGCAGTTGCTCTGCCGGAGCACGATTTCTGTTCTCATCCTGAAGCGAAGTTCTTAACCCGAGGTACTATTTCTGGGTTAGTCGAGTCTGTAACCTGAAGCGTATGTAACCCGAGGTACCACTATATAAACATTTCTAAAAACTGTGGGTCGGGAGAATACTCAGGTGCTCATGTCCTGCTTCTGGGCTTCACATGCATGTCTGGTGAGTAGATGGACCATTGGCTTAATCCAGCAGGCTGCTCTCATGTTCTTAACATAAGAACCTAACATAGATCAATCTCGTAAGCCATCTGGTTCAGTATCCTGCTCTCACAGTGGCCAACCAGACACCTGTGGGTAGCCTGCAACAACACTCACCCCTCTTGCGATTTCCCAGCAACTGGTATTCAGAAGTGTATTTCCTCTGACAGTGGAAGTAGAATATAGTCATCATGGTTAGTAGCTATTGATAGCCTTATCAACCGTGAATTTGTCTTTGTTGTTGTTGTTTAGTCGTGTCCGGCTCTTCGTGACCCCCTGGACCAGAGCACGCCAGGCACTTCTGTCTTCCACTGCCTCCCACAGTTTGGTCAAACTCATACTGGTAGCTTCGAGAACACTATCCAACCATCTCGTCCTCTGTCGTCCCCTTCTCCTTGTGCCCTCCATCTTTCCCAACATCAGGGTCTTTTCCAGGGAGTCTTCTCTTCTCATGAGGTGGCCAAAGTATTGGAGTCTCAGCTTCAGGATCTGTCCTTCCAGTGAGCACTCAGGGCTGATTTCCTTCAGAATGGATAGGTTTGATCTTCTTGCAGTCCATGGGACTCTCAAGAGTCTCCTCCAGCACCATAATTCAAAAGCATCAATTCTTTGGCGATCAGCCTTCTTTATGGTCCAGCTCTCACTTCCATACATCACTACTGGGAAAACCATAGCTTTTACTATACGGACCTTTGTTGGCAAGGTGATGTCTCTACTTTTTAAGATGCTGTCTAGGTTTGTCTAGTCTTCTTTAAAAGCCTCCCAAGTTGGTGGCCATCACTCACACTTGAGGGATCAAATTCCATAGCTTAACTATGTGTTGTGTGAAGAAGGGCTTCCTTTTTATCTTTCCTGAATCCCCCAACATTTCAGCTTCCTAGGAATTCCGCGAGTTCTACTGCTATGAGAGAGGGAGGGGAGAAATCTCCATTCACTTTCTGCATGCCATGCATAATTTTATAAACTTCTGCCGTGTCAACTCCTACTCATCTTTTCTCTAAACTAAAAAGTCCTACAAGCTGTGATCTTTCTCCATCCTTTTGGTTGCCCTTTTCTGAAACTCTTCTCTAACTCTAGGATATCCTTTTTCAGGTGAGCCGAACAGAACTGTACACAGTATTCCAAGGGTGATTGCACTAAAGATTTGCATAACAGCATTATAGCAACTGTGTCTCCAAAAAGGTGTAGAAAATCCACAAACCTTCCATTTTCCATTTATTTCATGAGTTACTCTTTCCATTGCAGTTCCATTGCCCAGGAGAGATGTGTGTTCATGTATTTTTTTTTCTTGTCCTTTTTTTCCCATGCTAGATTAATGAATTCAGGCTAAGAAACCAATTTTATATTTAGCATGTGCTAATTCTGATTTAATTTACCTCCCAGCCAGCATATAATTATTTTCTGGTGATGGTTTAGAGATGCTTGTTCTAAAAAGGCAAGACTTATTTTTTGAAGCCAAGAAGCAGAGGAATCTATAGCTCTAAATAGTGAAGCCTTATCTCAGGCAAACCTGCCTATGTAAGGCAAAACAGAGGCTTGCAGTAATGCAAAACAGGCGATGAATTTTGCTGAATCTTTGGGCAAGAAGTGGGGAATAAATCTGCATTGTACCTTTTGCTGAAGATGTGCAAAGAATGAGGGTGCTGCTGCTGTTGTTTCCTTAATTATAAATGTTAGGGAATATAATTAACAGGGGAAGTCACAGCAGTATCTTGCTAATTTGGTCCAGGCCCAGAAAGGCATTGCAAATTAGGAATAGCATTCACAAATTACAAACAATATACAGTGGTACCTCGCAAGACGAATGCCTCGCAAGACAAAAAAACTCGCTAGACGAAAGGTTTTTCCGTTTGCGAGTTGCCTCGCAAGACGAATTTCCCTATGGGCTTGCTTCGCAAGACGAAAACGTCTCGCGACTTTGTTTCCTTTGTCTAAATAATAATTCGCAAGATGAAAAATTCGCTAGACAGCAAAACTTGCGGAACGAATTAATTTCGTCTTGCGGGGCACCACTAAAATGTATTTCAAATATGTACCGTATATACTCGAGTATAAGCTGAACCGAATATAAGCCAAGGCACCTAATTTTACCACAAAAAACTGGGGAAACTTATTGACTTGAGTATAAGCCGGTTCACCACACCACAAACCTGGTGGTGGCGGCAGCGGAGGAGGAAGAAGGAGCAGCATGAAAGGACCCTGAAGCTGAAGGAGGCTTTTTCACCATAAAAAATGTGCTGAAAAAGTTGGCTTGTACTCGAGTACAAACAGTTATTGGCTTGTATAGGGGGAGGAGGAGAGTTTCCAGTAGGTGTTGCTCTAAAACCTTGTCGATGTAAACTTAAGGAAATATATGAATCCGCTTTATATTGACGGACCACAGTTTTTGCCTCATCATTTGCCTGCTCTGATTATTGTGGTTTCCAGCCCTGCTGCCTAGGAAGCTGTAAAGGGAATTGGGGGTTGCTTGTGCGTAAGGGGGTTGCTGCTCTAGGCAACGTTGTCTGGCTAAACCTTTCCCTGGCTGGACAGCCCTTTCTCTGTGGCTGTGTCAGTCACTGGCAGAATCCGTCAGTGGGCGTTTCCTGAACTTCTTCCAACATAAAAGCTCTTTGACGCCAAGTCTCCTCCTAGCCTCCCTGCGCGGAAGTCTTCTGCGCAGAGTGGGCGTGGCCAGCGGAGGTCCTGGGCTCTCCCCGCTGGTCTCTGTGGAAGAGTCTTGGAGCCATCTCTCCGAAGTCCTTCCCTGCTCCCCTTTCTTTCTGGTGTCACGCCAATTTCCTTCCCCAAAGGAAGTGTTCTCTCTCTCCCTGCTGGTCCCTTCTCCTGCATTGTTGGGGAGCCTTACCTCCACTCTTCGCTCCGATGGCAGTTCCCTGACAGAAGCTTTTAGCTGGAAATGGTAAGGATCAAACCCACTATCCTAGGCTATACAAGAGCTGCCCACTTCATGCAGGACAGGAGGAAATGCATACCTGTAGGGTGTGTTCAACTTCCCTTACACTAGGGGGTAACGTGCCTTCAAGCCATGAGCCAAGTTTGATTCACCAGGCCTCCCACTGGGCTGCTTTTACAAAATCCCATCTACCTGCCCCAACCCTGATGTCATATGTCATCTGATGACCTCCTCCTACCGGTCAACAATAGAAAGTGTCCTTTCATACTGCATCACGGTGTGGTACGCTGGTTTGACATCAACTGATAGGAAGTGCCTACAGAGGGTGGTGAATACAGCACAAGATATTATGGGCTGTCCTGTGAATCTGCTGGATGAAATAGCGGAAGAATGTTGCCTCAGGAAAGTGAGGAAAATTCTCAGGGATGATTCACACCCAGGCCAGCACTTTCTTGATCTCCTGCCCTCAGGCAGAAGATATAGAAGCATGATTAGTCACACCAACAGGGTAAAGAACAGCTTCTATCCATGGGCTGTTAGGCTTCTGAATGAAAAGATAACACCAGGGCAGCTGACTTTCGGGTTTGGTGGGTGTGCGTCAGTAAATGAGGGGAATTAAGACTAAGAGAGCTGAGTGGGGGGTGCTTGTGTAATCTCATTGTATACAAGTTGTACAAGTGACAATAAAGTATTTCAATGTCAATATGTGAAGAGATGCCACCTGTCACCTTCTTCCTCTGTGTCTCAGTGTTGCCCTAGTTGATTTCGGTATAGGAGAGGTTGGTGACAGAACTGGAATTAATCGGCACTGCCTAGCATTGGCTCTGTCTCTGCCTACTGTTGGGGGTCCCTGCCTTCCACCCTGCCAGCTCCAAAGGGCGGCAGCAACCCCTGGATCAAAGCAAACTGTAGTTTGGGTTAAACATGGAAGCGGGGGGGGGGGGGAATCAGTGTGTATGAAGGACAAAGGAGTCTTCAACACATTCCCGGCAGCAAAACCATGGTTTGCTTGTGATGACTCAACCATGCACTTCTGAGCATATGTACGCAGGGGCAGGATAGAGTTGAAGCAGGCAGACATTCGCTTTTATATCAGGCTATAGCTACAGTATTTTTGCTCTATAAGACGCACCAGACCATAAGACGCACCTAGTTTTTGGAGGAGGAAAACAAGAAAAAAATATTCTGAATCTCAGAAGCCAGAACAACAAGAGGGATCGCTGCGCAGCAAAAGCAGCGATCCCTCTTGCTGTTCTGGCTTCTGGGATAGCTGCGCAGCCTGCATTCGCCCCATAAGACGCACACACATTTCCCCATACTTTTTAGGAGGGGAAAAAGTGAGTCTTATAGAGCAAAAAGTACGGTCAATGGTGTTAGCTATTGGGTATGTCTTGCTTCTAAAATGATGGTGTGCTACCCATCTAGGACAGGGATAGCGAATCGGGGCACTCCAGGTAATACTGGACTCTAACTCCCATCAACCCTCTCCAACATAGAGTTGTAGTCCAACAAACATTTTTATCTTTTTTTTTTAAAATTATTGATTATTTTCACATAACAAATTATTTCAACAATTTCAACATTTATGTTTTCCCCCCATTTCCCCCCTCCTACCACCACAACCCCCCTCCCTCCCCTACGACTTCCCTCAGCTCCTCTCTCTGATTTATCAACACATATTGTTCTCTGCATATTGTAAAAATGTAAAGATCTCTAAAATATCCATCTATTATGTTAACAAATAAGTTTGTGTATGTTTATTCAAAACCTGCCAAGGGTTCCCATTCTTCTTGAAAGTCACAGTTGTCCTTGTCCCGTAGTTTATGCATCAATTTTGCCAGTTCCACATAGTCCATCAATTTTTCTTGCTGCTGTTCTTTCGTTGGGGTTTCTTCATTCCTCCATTCTTGTGCTATTAAGACTCTTGCCGCTGTTGTTGCATACATAAATATATTTTTCGTTTTCCCTACAATCCCTAACAGAAATGCTTCTGGGTGTGTTTTTTACAAATGTCATTTTAAACATTTTTTTCAATTCCTTATATATCATCTCCCATTTTTTTTAACTTCTCTAGATTCCCACCACATATGATACAAAGCACCTTCTTTTTCTTTACATTTCCAACATGTATTTGACCCATTTTTATCTATTTTTGTTTATTAGAATTTATATACAACTTAATCATCAAAACCTCAAAGTGGTTTACACAAAACACCCATTAAAATACTAATGAAATCAGATATTGAAAACACATGAGCCTAAAAATTTTCAAAACAAAACCAGTGGTTTTAAACATATACATTATGAAATGAAATTCCATATTAAAATACGTGTGAAAGGTACATCTCTGGGTAGGCTTGCTTAAACAAAATTGTTTTTAGTGGGCACTGAACGCAGTACAGCACAGGTACCTGCCTGGTATCAATGGGCAGGGAGTTCCAACATGTAGGTGCAGGATCGATTCCTTGTAAGTGTGGAATGAACGTTATGTGGAACTTGTAAAAGTGCCAGTTCCACAACTGGAGAACATCTGGAGAGCCACGTGTTCCTCATCCCTCATCAAGGACAAACAAAAGCAAAATAAAGGGACCGTATTTCATTTACAAATCCTGGAAAATTAATTCAAGTGACGCAATGAAATCAGATGTATAACGGAAGGGAGAGAAGAGTCATTATGCAGTAGTTTGGCATTTACGCAAATAGGAAGTTAATAGAACCACTATATACATGGTTTCTTTCCCCTGTTTCTTAGTCATATATAATCCAAGGCTTAATTAATACATGATTTAAAGAACGTTACGATAATTTTTAATTCTGCAGTCTTGCAATAACTTTCTAGGCACAAGAGAGTTAATTAGATAAGCAGATTTTTCTCAGTTACACTTTAACCTTGATTTAGCATGAGAATGAGACTTCTGTATTGCAGATATTAAAAATGTATTCTCATTACATGGGGGTAGAACGCCCAACCCATCTATATTGTCAAATGGCTTATAGAAAGACCTACAAGAATGGGGGGGGGGGGGGGGAGAGAGAGAGATCTACTTTTAGTGCATCTTATTCACCCCCAACCCCTTGTCATGCAGAATAGCTTACAGTGGCCTTAATAATTTATTCTATTCAGAGTATAAATTTAAAATTACAATCCTGGATTCTCTGGTTCATACACATCCCGTGCTTTATTAAGCACAGATTTAAATATTTTAGCAAAATAAATTGCAACTGCATTGAAATACTAAGTTTTCCGCCTGCCGAGAGCATCCCGGCTATACACTGAGCGAGATGGTTCAGAAAGCATTTTGAGCAGTCACTTGATATTGTCGTAAGTGTGTTGCAGGTTGTAAATAGTGGCTTGACAATGCATAAAGTTGCCATACAGTGCTCACTGACTGAACACTAGAATGTGCCCATAATAATGTATATTAATTCCACAGAAGTAAATCAGCCTGATCTAGAGCTCCATATGTGCTCTGGTGACAATCATAACTGTGGTGGTAATGTCCTGATGGGATTATTTTATTCTCTTCAATACGGGACAGTCCTTGCAGACAATTTGGAAAATGCAAATCGAGTAAGAACGCAGCAGCCTTTCTAGATCCAGCTATGGATATCTAATGTCGGCACTGAGAGAGCTTCATTGTTTCCTGGTAACTTTCCAGGGCCATCTTCAGAATTCTGAGTGGCTAATAATCATCAAGGGGGACGCGGGTGGCGCTGTGGGTAAAAGCCTCAGCGCCTAGGGCTTGCCGATCGAAAGGTCGGCGGTTCGAATCCCCGCTGCGGGGTGCGCTCCCGCTGCTCGGTCCCAGCGCCTGCCAACCTAGCAGTTCAAAAGCACCCCCGGGTGCAAGTAGATAAATAGGGACCGCTTACCAGCGGGAAGGTAAACGGCGTTTCTGTGTGTGGCTCTGGCTCGCCAGAGAAGCGATGTCACGCTGGCCACGTGACCCGGAAGTGTCTGCGGACAGCGCTGGCCCCCGGCCTCTTGAGTGAGATGGGCGCACAACCCTAGAGTCTGTCAAGACTGGCCCGTACGGGCAGGGGTACCTTTACCTTTTAATAATCATCAAATCATAGAATGGTAGAGTTGTAAGGGATCCCATTGGTCATCTATTCCAACCCCCTGCAATGCAGGAATCTCAGCTAAAGCATCCATGACAGATGGCCATCCAACCTCTGCTTAAAAACCTCCAAGCAACATCAGACCTAGTGTTAGATCTTCTGCAGAAGCCTACTATTCCGCTCTTGCCCCTGGGAGGTAGAAAGCTTGTTCACATGTTACACTGAACACAGGTTCAGGGTGTCTCTACAGATGGACAAGTGTTTGTGAGAGAGAGCATATACATTTAGCTTAAGGTAAAGGGACCCCTGACCATTAGGTCCAGTCGTGGCCGACTCTGGGGTTGCAGCACTCATCTCGCTTTATTGGCCGAGGGAGCCGGCCTACAGCTTCCGGGTCATGTGGCCTGCATGACTAAGCCACTTCTGGCGAACCAGAGCAGCACACGGAAACACCGTTTACCTTCCTGTGAATGCGGTACCTATTTATCTACTTGCACTTTGACGTGTTTTTGAACTGCTAGGTTGGCAGGAGCAGGGACCGAGCAACGGGAGCTCACACTGTCTCGGGATTCGAACCGTCGATCTTCTGATCAGCAAGTCCTAGGCTCTGTAGTTTAACCCACAGTGCCACCCGCGTCCCTTTTATACATTTAGCTTACTTTATTACTTATTATAACATTTATACCCCCCTCCTTTCTTCCAACGAAATTGAGCTGATGCACACATGGTTTTTCCACCTCTCAATTTTTTTATCCTCACAACAATCCTTTGATGTAGATTAGGTTGGGAGACTGTGACCGGCCCATGGTCACCCAGTGAGCTTTGTGCCTGAGCAGGTAGTTGAACTCTGCTCCCGCAGGCCCTAGTCCACAACTCTAACCACTATGTCACAGCACAGCAACCCCAGCTAAACTTGCTGTGTACACAGTAGGGCTGGGAGATACCTGGTTTTCAACATCGCAATATATCACCAGCTAAACATCAGAATATACCGATATATCACAATGTCTGAAATAAGGATGGAACTATGTAGAGGCAAACAGTAGGGATGAGTGATACCTGGCTTCCAACTTTGTGATACAGTGGTACCTCGGGTTAAGTACTTAATTCATTCTGGAGCTCTGTTCTTAACCTGAAACTGTTCTTAACCTGAGGTACCACTTTAGCTAATGGGGCCTCCCGCTGCCGCTGTGCCACTGCCGCGTGATTTCTGTTCTCATCCTGAAGCAAAGTTCTTAACCCGAGGTACTATTTCTGGGTTAGCGGAGTCTTCTGTAACCTGAAGCGTATGTAACCTGAAGCATATGTAACCCGAGGTACCACTGTATATCACCAGCTAAACATTGCAATATACTGATATATCACAATGTTTGATATATGGACGGAATTATGTAGAGGCACTGGCTGGCTTCACAGTTTTTCCCGTATTGTGATTTTTGCATAGTGTGTGCTTACACACACACACACACCATGATTTGCAATATATTGCCAGGTCAATGAAACCAATATCATGATATGGACTTCAAACCGGTTTTGGATGATGTATTTATATATTGTCCAGCCCTAGTACAGTGGTACCTCTGGTTAAGAACTTAATTCATTCCAGAGGTCCGTTCTTTTTTTTAAAAAAAAAATATTTTTTATTGCGTTTCTTTTCATAATTTTGTGCATTCCAAACAATACAGAATAAATGAAATACAAGAAACAATTTTTTGATTTTTTTTTAACAAAAGAAAAAGAAAAAAACCATTGTACTTCCCCACACCTTCCAAATCTGCATTCTTTGTAATATCAATGTCAGCAATTTGTTACCTTATTTCAAACCTTGTTACAACTTTCAATTATTATGTATCCGTATTCAATATATTGTATCTCAAATTTGATACCTTTAAAATAAACATAATATGTTTGGTTCACTTTGTCCTCTTTTCTCTTTTATCACTTATTTTGCCATTTGCTTAATCATATTTGCTAAAGCATAACATTTCCAATAACATGCACTATCTTAGGGTTCATACAACTTATAATATTTTTGCAAGTAGTCTTTAAATTTTTTCCAGTCCGCCTCAACCGATTCCTCATCCAAATCTCGGATTCTGCCGGTCATTTCAGCTAACTCCATGTAGTCCATCAACTGCGTCTGCCATTCCTCCAACGTGGGTAGATCTTGTGTCTTCCAGTTCTTTGCGATGAGTATTCTTGCTGCTGTGCTGGCATACATAAACAACGTTCTGTCTTTCTTTGACACTTTCTGGTCCACCATGCCCAGCAGGAAGGCCTCTGGTTTCTTAGGGAAGGTATACCTAAATACCTTTTTCAATTCATTATAAATCATTTCCCAGAAAGCCTTCACTTTTGGACAGGTCCACCAGAGATGAAAGAATGTCCCTTCTGCCTCCTTACATTTCCAACATTTATTATCAGACAGGTGATATATCTTAGCTAGCTTGACTGGGGTCATGTACCACCGGTATATCATTTTCATAATATTTTCTTTCAGGGCACTACATGCCGTGAATTTCATTCCGGTGTTCCATAACCTTTCCCAGTCTTCAAACATAATGTTATGTCCACATTCCAGAGGTCCGTTCTTAACCTGAAACTGTTCTTAACCTGAGGTACAACTTTAGCTAATGGGGCCTCCCACCGCCGCCATGCCGCCGCCGCACAATTTGTGTTCTCATCCTGAAGCAAAGTTCTTAACTCGAGATACTATTTCTGGGTTAGCAGAGTCTGTAACCTGAAGCGCCTGTAACCTGAGGTACCACTGTACTTATTCACTGTATTGGAGAGCCATTTGTTGGTGTTACCCAACAGAGATAGGTGTTGGGTATCAACCACAAATTTACCAGCTATGGGGCTTTCATCAAGCTTGAGAGGATGTACAAATAGCTCCATCTTTGGAAGCTTTTAAAGAAAGAAAGAAACCTTTGAAATATTTTCATTCCAGGCTGCTCTTTATTAATTGCTGTTGGTATTAATTGCTCTGTTTTAAGGGAGGTGTAATGTAGTTTTAATTGGATTGTGACTTTGTTCAGTTTCATAATGATTATTACGCTGTATATTTATGAAATCTTCTGTGCCCAGAAAGGTGGTCTATAAATCAGGTAATAAGTAGGTAATAAATCAGGAGCGAGTAAACTTTTCCAGCCCAAGGAACACATTCCATTTGCGTTAACCTTCCTGGGAGAGTCACATGATCTTAGTAGGCAGGGTCAGAGGCAAAAGTAGGCGGGACAACGTATGTAAATTTCACCTGTGTATAGAAGGCTTGTTTCTACACACAGCCAAACAC
The DNA here is from genome assembly GCF_964188315.1 of Podarcis muralis. Classification (NCBI taxonomy): domain Eukaryota; kingdom Metazoa; phylum Chordata; class Lepidosauria; order Squamata; family Lacertidae; genus Podarcis; species Podarcis muralis. The sequence continues at coordinate 12,424,154 of NC_135668.1, forward strand.
CCATCTCTGTTCTCCATCTGGCCAAGCAAGAGGCATGATCAGAGAGCAAGGAGATATTCTAGCCAGGGGAAAAAATTAGAGGATGGCAGGAAGTAGAGCCAATGAGGGGTTTGGCCTGGGGAGGGTCCCAGGGGCCACATAGAGAGGCCAGGAGGGCCAAATTCAGCCCATGAGCCTGAGGCTTCCCCCCATTCAAATAAATCATGGTGGAATGTACAGACTCCTGGGAAAGGGCCTGTACCTGTGGGCATGCAATGCCTCTCCTATGCACTGAGGCTTTGGAAAGGTTGTATTAATACCTGCCGAAAGACCCTAAAGTAAATCATTAAAATATGCCGTTAGGGAATTTGTTTGTTTGTTTTCCTACAGGCCTCTGACTAGTCTTCATTCATTGCTCCCTTGTAATGCTGAATTAGGGCACACTTCACAAGGGCGAAAGAAACCATCGCGAGTCCCAGGTGGTGGGAGAAACATAACATAATTAGAACACCCGTAGCATATAAAAGAGTGTGGCTGCCTTCGCCGTTTATCTAGTTCTGAATAACAATCTGTTAAGAAAGCCACTTTCATTTTTAAATGTGTGTTTCCTGCCTTCCGTGTCAGATAATTTGTTCTTTTGCCTCTCGCGTTCCCTTCGTGCATTTTAAAAACGCTTTAAGAGTGATTATATAGCAGGGCGGGTCACATGGTTCTCTTGCGCCAGAAAGGTGATCAGTCAGGTCTAAGCGACAGCATAATTACATTCAGAGAACCAGATGGTAATATATTTCTCTGCAGAACTCATGAGTCAGTGTCCAGGCTCCTATACAATCATTTAGGGAGCTGTCTGAATATTTTTCAAAGTTGTTTTTTTTTAAAAAAAAAAAAAAGGCACGATGAGTATTTTTCAAATCATCAATAATGTAATTTTGCTTTAGAAAACAGGCTTTGAGGTAAAGAATTCCAAACTGGTTGGGTAAAAGGTAAAGGTAAAGGGACCCCTGACCATTAGGTCCAGTCATGGCCCACTTTGGGGTTGCGGCGCTCATCTCGCTTTATTGGCCAAGGGAGCCGGTGTACAGCTTCCGGGTCATGTGGCCAGCATGACTAAGCCGCTTCTGGCGAACCAGAGCAGCGCACAGAAACGCCATTTACCTTCCCGCCGGAGCGGTACCTATTTATCTGCTTGCACTTTGATGTGCTTTTGAACTGCTATGTTGGCAGGAGCAGGGACCGTCACGGGGATTCAAACTGCTGACCTTCTGATCGGCAACCCCTAGGCTCTGTGGTTTAACCCACAGCGCCACCCGCATCCCAATACGGTTGGGTAAGTAGCTGCAATTTCCCCAGTCCATTTTTTCAAGGTAGGGTCTATCAAGATATGTGTGTTGGGAAGGGGGGAGCTGCAAGAAAATGTTGCAGCATGTCTCCACCTCCTCCAGGATGTATCCCTATATAGTGCAGGGAGGGCTTTCCCCACCACCACCTCAACTCACCCCCTCCACGGGCTGAAGTAGGTCAGTGAGCAGGCCTCCTCCCACTTCTCTACTTTCCTTTTTGTTCCCCCTCAATTGTCACCTCAACGTGCGGAAAGGACTCTTTTGCCTGAGGTTGTGCCACACCACTTAGCTTTCTTATGGGCTCTGCTGGTCATGACCTCCTCTTTCAGACACCTAGGGTTTTATCCAGCGTTGGACATGGTCAAGAGTACACCCATCGAGTGCTTTTGGCGGTTCTCTCACTGCGAGAAGTGAGGTTACAGGGAACCAGGCAGAGGGCCTTCTCGGTAGTGGCACCCACCCTGTGGAATGTCCTCCCATCAAATATCAAGGAAATAAACAACTACCTGACTTTTAGAAGATATCTGAAAGCAGCCCTGTTTAAGGAAGTTCTTAATGTTTGATGTTTTATTGTGTTTTTAATATTCTGCTGGGAGCCGCCCAGAGTGGCTGGGGGGTCTTCTTAACCCCCACAACAACCCTGTGAGGTAGGCTAGTCTGAGAGGCAGTGACTGGCCCAGGGTCACACCCAGTGAGCTTCATGGCCGAGTGGGGAGTTGAACCCTGGTCTCCCAGGTCTAATCCGATACTCTTAGGCACTGTTATGTACTGAAGTTCTCACCCTGGGCCAGCAGGGGGATACTGTAGATAGTTATGCAAATAAGGGATCGAAAGTGACGTTCAGTGATTGGATAGTTTTAGAAAGTTGTTACAGTAACGTTGTACTGGAGCTCTATATAAGCAGGCTGACTGAACCCTTCAGTTCAGTTCTGTCCTGGCCTGTGAATAAACAAGAGCTGTTTGAAGAATCGCTGTGTCGTCTGATATGTTCACCCACAACTTAACAGGCACTATACCACAACTGGCTCTCATTGGGTACTGACCTACCATTCCATTATCCTCATCAAACCAGGCTTTGATTGGGCACCTCTTGAAAGAGAGAACTACCCTCTGCAGTGAAATACATGTGTGGGGCCTATGGGATTCTGCCTCTGTGCTAGCTGGTGTTCCTGCATCGTGTTAACTTAGCATACCAGCGCCTGCGTGTCTCATCGCCTCATCTGGGGCCATTTTCAGTGCTGCCACATCCTTTTTTCTTGGGGGAAGGAGCAAGAGGGAGAGAGCACGTGTGTTTTAATTCATACTTGCCTTTCTTGCCCAGAAATTGTACTTAACTGTGTTCTAGAAGCAGTTGCCAAGTCCAACATAAGGAAACAGCTGGCAACATTTTCAGAAATTCGGGTTTTATTTTGGGAGCTGGTGAGCTTAAATGCCGCCTTGATGTTAAAAAAGAAAGAAAGACAACAGCTGAAGGCCAATTTCTTCATTTACTGGGGAGGCGATCGAGATCGCGTTCATCTTCCAAGTATGTAGAGTTGGGTTGGCTGCTTCTTTGCAGTTTGGGGTTGTGAATGTCAACACTTAGGGAGGAAAGAATGAATCCAGCTTTGCTTTATTTGCCCATATCTTAGACAGGGGAGAGAGAGAGAGAGAGAGAGAGAGAGAGAGAGAGAGATTAGCAACAAAGTTTGTACCTGAGAATCAAGCTTTTTCCTTTCTTTCACAAAAATGATCTACCATTTGATTGTAATAAAACCTCTAAGTAGTTTATGGTTTTTTTAAAAAAAAATCCAATAAAAGACACTTAAATACCAGTATTTTAAAAAGTTAAAACAGATTAAAATCAACAATAAGCTAGAAAAAAATTAAAATGTATAACTTTTACACTTCTGGATAGACTTGCCCAAACAAAAACATTCTAAGTGGACACCAGAAAGAGTACAGCAAGGACGCCTGCCTGGTGTCAAGTAGCAGGGAGTTCCAAAGTGTAGGTGTCGTTAGGCGCTAGGCTTAACATTTGTGGGACTGAGACAAAATAAACTGATAAAATACAAACTAGTTAGGTCCATAGGGACACAGGAAGCTGCCTTATACTGAACCAGAACATAGGTCCATCTAATAATAATAATAAATTTTATTTATATCCCGCCCTCCCCAGCCGAAGCCGGGCTCAGGGCGGCTAACAACAATAAAATAATACAACATTCTAAAATCATTTCATTATAAAATTAATTCAAATCAAATTGATGGCAAAAATTGGGCTAGAGTTCTATGAGGATTGCCAAAGGAGGGAGTCAGACTGTGCCTTGGCCAAAGGCCTGGTGGAACAGCTCTGTCTTGCAGGCCCTGCGGAAAGATGTCAAGTCCCGCAGGGCCCTAGTCTCTTGTGACAGAGCGTTCCACCAGATCGGAGCCACAGCCAAAAAAGCCCTGGCTCTAGCTGAGGCCAGCCTAACCTCTCTGTGGCCTGGGACCTTCAAGATGTTTTTGTTTGAAGACCGTAATTTCCTCTGTGGGACATACCAGGAGAGGTGGTCCCGTAGGTACGAGGGTCCTAAGCCGTATAGGGCTTTAAAGGTTAAAGCCAGCACCTTAAACCTGATCCTGTACTCCACCGGGAGCCAGTGCAGCTGGTATAGTACCGGGTGAATGTGATCTCGCAGCGAAGACCTCGTAAGGAGTCTCGCTGCAGCATTCTGCACCCGCTGGAGTTTCTGGGTCAGTCTCAAGGGCAGCCCCACATAGAGCGAGTTACAATAATCCAGTCTGGAGGTGACCGTCGCGTGGATCACAGTGGCTAGGTCAGGGCGAGAGAGGTAAGGAGCCAACTGCTTAGCTTGGCGGAGATGAAAAAATCCCGCCTTTGTTATAGCTGCAATCTGCGCCTCCATGGAAAGGGAGGTGTCGAAGATTACACCCAAACTCTTAACGGACGATGCTGGCACTAATTGCACCCCTGCAAATCTAGTTCAGTATTGTTTGCACTGATTGGCGGTAGCTTCCCAGATTCCCCTACTTGGAGATGTCAGGGTTTGAACTTGGGGCGTTCTGCATGCCAGACAGCTGATCTACCACTGGGCTATGACCTTTCTTCACTTGCTTCCCTCACTCTATTGGAGTTTTATTTCTGCCAACTGACTTGGGGGCTTAGTGGGAGAAGGCAAGGAATAATTAAAATAAATAAGGTAAGGGTTGAACAGCCCCCTTAGCTTTCATACATTTCTTCATTTCCACTGGAAATAATCTTCAGCCCTTTTACATTCTCAAAGAAGGTCTCAGGAGCACTCGTAACTCTTAGTTCTTCCTTTAAAATAATGTTTTCGGTTAAGGTTTGCCCCCTTCACCACCCTGTTCCAGGCTGGCTCCTTTGTGGTACGTGCCGAACTGCTGCTTCTCTTCTTGATAAGTCGGCAGCTGTGGCTAAAGCACAAGGAAACTGCATTTGGCACGACTGCCAAGCTGGGCCCGACGGAAAGATAATGACACCTCCTCTTCAGCCGCCATCTCTACAGATCGGCATCACCTCCCGCTCACCAAAAGCCAAAAGCGAGGGTTTTTGCTCCATGCTGGTTTGGATTTTTATGAGGAGAAGAAAATGATTTAAGTCCATGACATGTTTAGAAACCCACACACAGCTCATCCACAACAAAATTACCCGATTAAAGAGCTGGCAAGCACTGAATGAGCGTTCTTCCCTACACACACACACACACACTTCAGTGGGATGTTTTATGTGAGATCCTGCTGTTAAACTCCATTAAGCTGTGGGCTTTTTTTTATAATTTGGAGATACATGCAATATGCTTTGGTGGAGAAGAAAGAGGATGTGGCAGCTCTAATGGACGTGCTGCTTTAAACCGTCACATCTTCCCTAGTCATGGGAACTGTAGTATATTAAGGGTGCTGAGAGTTGTTAGCAATGAGAGCTACAATTCCCAGAACTCCCTAAAAAGAGAAGGGTTAAACCACTCTGAGAATTGGGTGCAACATACAGTGGTACCTCGGGTTAAGTACTTAATTCGTTCCGGAGGTCCGTTCTTAACCTGAAACTATTCTTAACCTGAAGCACCACTTTAGCTAATGGGGCCTCCCACTGCCGCCACGCCGCTGGAGCATGATTTCTGTTCTCATCCTGAAGCAAAGTTCTTAACCTGAAGCACTATTTCTGGGCTAGCAGAGTCTGTAACCTGAAGCGTATGTAACCTGAAGCGTATGTAATCCGAGGTACCACTGTACCGTCATTCCTTTCAACTCCCGCGGCGACCCGGAAGTACCGGAAAGCGTTACTTCCGGGTTTCGCCGCTCGCGCATGCGCAGAAGCACAAAATGATGTCACATGCATGCGCAGAAGCGGTGAATTGCAACCTGCACGTGCGCAGACGTGCCACTGCGGGTTGCGCTCTTTTCATGTTGTGAACGGGCCTCCCGAACGGATCCCGTTCGCAACCAGAGGTACCACTGTATATACTTTTAAGGGTTGTTGTTGTTTTCAAGTGAAGGATTAGTGCAGTGTTTGTGTTAGCACGTGAGTGGGACAAATGGAAAGTAAATGTTTATCTGGTTCTTAAGCCAATATTTTGTGCTGTTTGCCTACCAGCCTTTTGTACTCTTGGACTGAGTACACACATGGATTGAAGTGCATGCATGCATAAAGGAAGCAAATACATAAACATTACATAGCTCCTGTTTAACTGCATAAGTTCTCCATTTGAAACTGCCTCACGCTGAGCTGGACCACTGATCTACCCAGGCCAGTATTGGATGTACTATCCAGCAACCATTTCTCCAGGGCTTTAGAATCTTTCTCTCTCTCTCTCTTTTTTTTTTTTATAAGATATTTATTAAGATTTTCAATTTTATACAAACAAAGAGAAAAATGCAAAAACAAAATTAGAAAAAATGTTAAAAACATATACAGTTCACAACTTATTTTTCAATAACATATTTCCCTGACCTCCTCATACCTCTCCTTCTTGTTTTCTAGTTCAAATTATTTGTTCAGCAAATACTTATCTCATAAGATTACCACTAAGTAACACCTTGTTTTCTATCTAACTTCTTGAAACTTAAACTTTTACCTTAAAATAACCATTTTTCCATAACCTTTTATACCATTACAGCTAGGAACCACTTAATTTCAATCCAACATCATTCAACCTTCCTTAATATTGCAATATTTCTGTAAATAGTCCTTAAATTTATTCCAATCTTCTTCTGCTGACTTTTCTCCCTGGTCGCGGATTCTGCCAGTCAATCCCATACAGTCAATCAACTTCATCTGCCATTCTTCCAGAGTGGGTAAATCTTGCGTCTTCCAATACTTTGCAATGAATATTCTTGCTGCAGCATCTTTCTCAGCCCTACATGGAATTCCCAGGGATGGGCCTTCAGATAGCAGAGCACCTGGTCTACTTCTGAGCTGTGGTCTCGACGTTATGTGTATATTTTGTCATTGCATATCTGGCAGAAAGAAAAGAGAGCATAATATCTCCATACATTTTTAAGTGTGGGGTGTGTGTGTATGTTTTCACATGGAAGTGATAAAAGAAAGATGTTCCATTTTAGTATTGCATTAAAATATAACTTATGGGGTATAATCTCATACAGCAATAACGGTTTCATAAATTAGTAACGCACCATTAATGTGCAATGCCCATAATAATTTTGAGCAGCTTGTAGATAGTTAGTCATTGTATGCTTTTCTGCTAGCATATTTGCAAAGTGAAGCAGGGTCCGGTATGGTTTCAAATTGGATTGGGGACCATGTGTTGATATTCCTGCAAGGCTAGATGGCCCTCGAGATCCCATCCAATTCTACAGTTCTGTGATTCTATTATTCTGTGTCATGTGTCATTGCTTTCAAGTGGGTTTGATAAAACATCATCTGTGGGTTTCAGGTAGTGTGTTCTAACAAACCCTGTTCCAACAACTGGAAACAGAATACACTGATAAAACAGGGGGCTGGACGTGAAAGCAGTGTGGTGCAGTGGTCAGAGTGTCAGACAAAGACTGGGGAGATTAAAGCTCAAATCCACACTCAGCCATTATAATCTTGGGAAAGTCACCACTGTTCAACTTAACCTGCTTCATTGGGCTACAGAACGGATGAAATGGGAAGGAAAGAATCATGCAAACCACCTGGAGATCCTTGGAGGAAAGAAAGCCAGGATGGAAGTGTAAATAAACAAATGAAGGGAGTGGAATTACAGCAGAAGTACCCATTCTTGAATTTCATGCCTGGTGAGTCATAGAGCCTGAATGCACTGAAATTGTAGACTCTTCCTGCATGATCTGGGACCTGGAAAAAAATGCAGAAGTCCCAGATTGCATGTGTAGCATTTGTGGGTAAAGTCTGTGGGCACAAAACATATGGGTGTCCCCCCCCCCCCGGGCCAGCAATATTTATTCACATTTCCCCATTGACATGTACATTTTTGTACATGTTGTTCAATAGTAAAATTGCATCAGAAAATTTGGAGGATTGCAACTGTTGAAGAATTATTGTGTGCCTGGTTCAAAGACAACTCACAGCTAGCTTTGACAAGAGCAGCATATTAAATTGAAATTGCCTCTCTAAGAACCCTCAAGGCTGGGCTTCAAGGGCCTGAAATTGTTCTCAAAATACCAAGTTCCCTTCTCTCCCATAGTCCACAAAAGCAGTTTATATTTCATGATACGCAATCATAGCTTTCTTAAGAAGTGGGAGTTTTTTTGGCTTTTAAGAAATTGTCTTAAATCCATAGGCAGGGATTGGGGCCAATGAAGCTACATTTTCAGCTTTCTTCTTGAGCCTACAACTCTTGCTTAGGGATGAGCAAATCTGTCCATTTCAGTTTCTCCAGGTTTCTCGTTTTCCCCATCTTAAGTCCTGCTCTCCACATTGCAAACACATGATTGCAAATTCTTTTTTTAAGTCCTCATATCGTCAAAGAATTGATGCTTTTGAATTATGGTGCTGGAGGAGACTCTTGAGAGTCCCATGGACTGCAAGAAGATCAAACCTCTCCATTCTGAAGGAAATCAGCCCTGAGTGCTCACTGGAAGGACAGATCCTGAAGCTGAGGCTCCAAGACTTTGGCCACCTCATGAGAAGAGAAGACTCCCTGGAAAAGACCCTGATGTTGGGAAAGATGGAGGGCACAAGGAGAAGGGGACGACAGAGGACGAGATGGCTGGAAGGTGTTCTCAAAGCTACCAGCATGAGTTTGACCAAACTGCGGGAGGCAGTGGAAGACAGGAGTGCTCTGGTCCATGGGGTCACGAAGAGTCGGACACGACTAAACGACTAAACAACAACAAATCATTTCAGTGCACATTTATCCTAGTATACACATTTCTGAAGAGTGGTTTTCCCTAAAGGAGGAAAGGGGAAGAGCCGTCGCTCAGTGCTAGAACAGCTGATTTGCATGTAGAATGTCCCATGTTCAAAATCCAACATCACCAGGTAGAGTCAGGAGAGAGTCCTGCCTGAAATCCTGGTTGCTGCCAGTCAGTGAATACAGTACTGAGCTAGATGGACCAATGCTCTGACTTGGTATGCATAAGGCACCTTGCTGTGTTCCTAAGATAATGCATTTCTGTATGCATTTTTATTATTATTTTTACTAATATGCACATTTTGTCTGCACCCTGTACCTAGTACAGTCATACCTCGGAAGTCGAACGCCTTGCGAGATGAATGTTTTGGCTCCCGAATGCTGCAAACCTGGAAGTGATTGTTCCAGTTTGTGAATGTTCTTTGGAACCTGAACGTCCACCATGGATTCCGATTGGAAGCCACACCTTGGTTCCTGAACGTTTTGGAAGTCAAATGGACTTCCGGAACGGATTCCGTTCGACTTCCGAGGTATGACTGCATGTGCATTTTGGGGCTGCAAAATTTGGAGAAGTACAAATTTTAAGGGATGACTGTCTTGTGGTTAATGCATTCTTTTGGAAAGTGTGAATTAGGTAGGTTCACCTTTAAATGGGGACGCGCGTGGCACTGTGGGTTAAACCACAGAGCCTAGGACTTGCCGATCAGAAGGTCGGCGGTTCAAATCCCCGCGATGGGGTGAGCTCCCATTGCTCAGTCCCTGCTCCTGCTAACCTAGCAATTTGAAAGCATGTCAAAGTGCAAGTAGATAAATAGGTACCGCTCCAGCGGGAAGGTAAACGGCGTTTCTGTGTGCTGCTCTGGTTCGCCAGAAGTGGTTTAGTCATGCTGGCCACATGACCCGGAAGCTGTACGCCGGCTCCCTCGGCCAATAAAGCGAGATGAGCGCCGCAACCCCAGAGTTGGCCATGACTGGACCTAATGGTCAGGGGTCCCTTTACCTTTACCTTTAAATGTGCCCCAGTTGAATTTCTCCCCATCCCTACTGCTTTCCACCTCCCTTTCTGTCCCCCTACACATAAAAAATATTTTGGGGGGCTGTATCTTCTGATTTTTAACTCCTCCCTTATTTATCATGAAGTTGACCAAGTTATGTTCTCTTCCCCCAGCCTATCACACGATGTGTCCTGTTTTCCTACTGGATTAATACGTCTTCTCTACCCCATCGCCCCAATGATTCTACGTAGAATTTGCTTCCTTCAATTGGCCCTTGCTTAAGTTCAGCTTCTCCACTCATTTGCCTTCTGCTGTCAAACACACAGCAAGGTTTAGGTTCTTAAATCAACCTGACCTTGTGGCCACTTGCACAGGACACTTCATTTGCACCCTAATGATAGAATAACATAATATGATTTCACTAGCAGGGTGATAAACTCCTTTTATGTGTAACGTAATCAGATTCTTCAACCCTCTCGAGAGAGAATTTCTAGATTGGGTATTAAAAACTCACTAGGATTTTAATTTAATACCACATAAAATCTTACTTAGGTTAATCAAATCTTCAGCTCAGTGGGGAAAACCTCCACCGCTGACCATGAAAACTTTTTACAGGTTTAGAAAAACATGCTAAGCAGCTCTGAGATCAAATGAGGAGGAAATAGCTGGGCCTGAATGCGATTTATTTACTTCAGGGGCTGGCACTGTTCTGCCCAGGAGAACGACCACCAGTTTACCACTGGCACCTGTGAAAGATCTCAGTAAACATTGATTCAGAAATCCACAATGCATTAGAGACTGTTTGTTCTTTCTGCACTCTTCTTGTTTGTAATAGCTGCGTCTCTGGCATTGAACATGCTCCCTTAAACATACCCAATTTCATTGGAAGACAAAAGTGGCCACCCATTCACCTTTCCTTTCTGAAGACCGGTTTCTCTCTGTGACTGAGCTTGGCAGTGGCTGATGTAGGTGTCTTTATTCCCTCTAATTGGGGGGGGGGGCGTGTCTGCATGCCTCCCGCCCTTTAGGTTTGGCTCTCTGACCTTGCTATGGACCTTGGTTGGTCGCCATTAAGGGGCCTGGTAGGAATTTTTTCCACTTGGCAAATTGGCTCCAGCCATTTGGTTTTTCACCTACCTCGTAGCAAATTGCCACAACTTCCTTGGCATTGGCCGTTAGGCATTGATAAGGGTATTGTTATGTAGATGAGAGGGGGGGAAGAAGCGCCATCACCTCCCCCCCCCCATAGCAAAGGGTAGTCCGGTAAAGAATTCCAGGGGGCGTGGCCCTGTCCGAAGCCTATGGAGGTGTGGGCCTAAGGCACGCCCCCAAGCGGTGACCCCGGGGGAACTCCTAGTTGATGTGCATCAGCAGGACTCTCCCTACTGGTGGTTAACCCTTCCTGGACTTCAAGCAATCAGGCTGAAGCCGGATAGTCAGTAGGACCAATGCCTAAGCCAATACCGCTCATTACCTGTAACCAATAAAGTTGTGGCCATTTTTCGCCCATTAACCTAAAATATTGGTGTCATGTGTTTTTATTTCCGATGGGGGGAAGCGGGAACTCGCCATGCAACAATAAAAACCCTTAGTAATGCAATGTAGATTGTGGTGGCCAACCTGTACCCCTCCAGTGTTGTTGGACTACAGCTGTCCTGGTGACCATTGGCCATGCTGATTGGGGCTGATGAGAGTAAGACTCTGCAGACAACTGGAGGCCAACATCTACTCTAGCCTAGCTACATATTCAGAGTTGAAAAGAATCTCCTAAAGCAGGGGTCTGCAACCTTTAAGACAAAAAGAGCCACTTGGACCCGTTTCTGAAGAAAAAAAACCTGGGAGCCGCAAAACTCATCATTATAAAAATAACGTTTTCGTCCCTTTTTTTATTATTTCTTTGTTTGACCCCTCAGAATTACTCCTCCTCATAGAAATAAACGTTAAATTAACAAGTTATCTTTTTGTGTGTGTGTGTTCTTCACTCCCCTTCAAAACAGTGACCAGCATACATGCCCCCTTTCAATGCAGTGACCAGCGTACATGCCCCTTACAATGTAGCGGACGGGTGGGTGGGAAGGTGACGTCGGGACGGTGCGTGACTAACGCACGCACCGCCCCCATGCAACGTCACAGCCAGTACAGCGCCCGCCACAGTGGGGAGTGTCGGGGCGCACAATGCGCCTCCTCCCCTCGCTAGTATCCGCCCCGGAGCCACGGCAAAGGTGTAAAAGAGCCACATGCGGCTCCGGAGCCACGGGTTGCAGACCCGTGGCTCCTAAAGGAAGGGACAATGGGTTTCCCCCCCAGCTAAATCCTACCCAGAATAGAGTAGACCGACCTATACACGTAATGAACCTAAGCTTGTCATATCCTAAGCTTGTCATATCCATTCACTTCATTTTTTTTAAATATAATTTTTTATTAGTTTTTTTTAACATATCATTTCCAACAGTAATTAAACATACTTTTACATCTTATTCAAATTTTTGACTTCCATCAATCCTGTCTGAAAATTTTCCAGTCTAATCTCTCAGTATGCATTTCTTGTCTTCCCTATTACACTTCAAACTCATAACCAATATCTCTAGCTTTTTCTACTTTGTAACACTTCATATATTTCTCCTTACAAAACTTATTGTAGTCCTACTAGCGTAATTTGTTGATTACAGTTGCTCTTCAAATAATTCATATACTTCTTCCAATCTTCTGTAAATCTCTGGTCCCACAGGTTTCGAATCCTTCCTGTCATTTTGTCCAATTCTGCATAGTCCATTAATTTCGTCTGACATTCTTCTTTCGTCGGAATTTCTTCTTGTTTCCATTTCTGGGCTAATAATACTCTTGCCGCAGTTGTTGCATATAAAAACAATTTAACATCTTGCCTATTAATGTCCTGTCCTATAATACCAAATAAAAATGCTTCTGGTTTTTTTAAGAATGTGTATTTCAACATCTTTTTCATCTCATTATATATCATTTCCCAGAACTTCTTTACTTTTTTACATTCCCACCACCTATGATAAAACGTTCCTTCTTTTTCTTTACATTTCCAACATTTATTATTTGTCTTATACATTTTAGCTAATTTCACTGATGTAATATACCATCTATACATCATTTTCATCATATTCTCTTTCAAAGCATTACAGGCTGTAAATTTTATCCTTTCCTAGTCATATCCATTCACTTCAATGAGTCTCCTCTGAGCAGGACTGGCGTTGAATCTGTTTCAACATATGTCTTACAACGACAAAGTAAAGCAAGTGAATTCACTTGCCCCACATTTTGCCTGGGATGAGTCAACTGTTATCTCCAGAGATGCAGAAGCTGATTCGGATCACTGGAACACTAATTGTACTGGTGGGCCATACTGCTGTCTTTTGAGCATGAAGATGAACTCGTCCACAAAAATGTTCCCTGGCGGCTGCCTCCTCTTCCCATGCTGTTCCCTGGCAAGATATACCACTCTGCTGATGAAACCAGACCGCAGCTCCTTGTTCATTTGCTTAAATTGCCGTTCATTGGAGGGCTCTCGTCATCGTACCAGATCCTGCAGAGATTTACATGACCCTCTACACTTGTAGGTATGTCTTCTTGATAGCAAAGCCCTCGAAGCTGCTATGTATATTACAGCATTAAAAGCAATCCAATGTTAAACATAGTTCACTCCCCGACCACCCTGACACATAAAAGTTTTAAATTGCAGAGTTCTCTTACTGTGACTGCGCAGCTCCTCTATGCTCTTGTCATATCAGATTTTGAGAGCACACATATAATATTGCTTTCATTTTTTTTAAAAAAAGGTATTAATTTCTTTCTGTGTCTGCGTGAGCATGAGTCAGTGGATCTCTAGGGTTCCAAGTCTGGAGATACCAGAAAATGAACCTGCAAACTTCTGCATGCAAGGCAGGTGCTCTACCATTGAGCTGTTATGGTTGCCCCCCATTTTAGTTTTTTTTTTTAAAAAATATTTTTATTAAACAATTTCAACATAACAAATTATCAATCCAAATAATCAACTACATTATTTTCCCCCTTCTCCCCCATCCCTCCCTCTCCCCCCTCCCAGGACTTCCCTCAGCTCCACTCTCTGATTTCTTTGCAGATATTATTCTCTGTATGCTATAAAATTACACATATCCTTGCCTTATCTATCATGTGTTCAACTAATAATTTTGTGGATATAAAATATACTCGGAGTCGAGAGTGGATTTCATGCTCTTTATTCAGCTAATAGTGGTGAGGAGGAATGGAAGTTCCCCCAGAATGCCTGCTTTATATACATTATTTACACAATGGGTCCCACGTGATTGGCTAATTCAGGGATTCTCCTGTAGGCCAATCAGGTTGCGGATTCACTTCCACCTGGAGCTGGATTGGGTGGCTCCTGTGTACCAATCAGACTGCTGCATTCTGAATCCTATTGTTCTAGGGCCAATCAGACTGCTGCATTTGGGATCCTATTCAACTCAGTACATGACACCATGTTTATTCAAAACCTGCCAAGGGGTCCAAGATCATTTTGTTGACTTTTTAAGTAATTTGTTAAAAGTTCCCATTCTTCCTTGAAGTCACGATTGTCCTTATCATGCAGTTTGTATGTCAATTTGGCCAATTCCGCATAGCTCATCAACTTTTCTTGCCACTGTTCTTTCGTTGGGATTTCCTCATTCTTCCATCCTTGGGCTAACCAGACTCTTGCCGCTGTTGTAGCATACATAAGGTTGCCCCCATTTTTGCAGGTGATTTTTTCCAAAAGCTATGATGACATGAAGGCAGGGATGCTGAGCAGTTTTATTTGTCTGTGTCACAGTGGCCATCACAAAATTGAAGTGGCAACAGGAAAGCAGGGACAAAACATAGCACTAATAATAACACTAATAACATGCAACCCTAATAATTATCAGTGCAAACCAAGATTGACTACAGCATCAAAATACTATTGCAGATGGCCCTTGTTGCAGTCCACGGCAGACATCTTTGGAAAATCGTGGCAAATTTCTTGAGCCGCTGCTGTAAAAGGAGCCACCTTGTTTGTAAATATTTTATTGTGGTCTGTTAACAGATCACAAATATCAGCCAGGGTCCAGCAAGCTCTTGTTCTCAAATGGTCTTCCCCCCCAAAATGAGCTCTAATGTACTACATTTTCCACCTCCACAAACACATGGACATTTGGCATAAGGAATCTCTTTATACTTTCCTTCCAGAGTGGCTGAAGGCATTATCTGGAAACCAAGGAAGGTAAAAAGGTGTGTGTGTGTGTGTGTGTGTGTAAAATTTAGTAAATTTCTTAACTGCTTTATATTCAAAAGACTCTCAAAGCGATCTACAGAAAATCAAAATTAAATACAGTATAACAGAGTTTCAGAACATTGCACAAAGCACAGGACAAGTACCGTACGAAAGAATATCAAAACTACATACAATACAAAGATTGATTATCAAACAAACAAAAACTCAAATTAATATACAATATAAAAATAAAACGTGGGACGCGGGTGGCGCTGTGGGTAAAACCTCAGCGCCTAGGACTTGCTGATCGCATGGTCGGCGGTTTGAATCCCCGCGACAGGATGAGCTCCCGTCGATCGGTCCCAGCTCCTGCCCACCTAGCAGTTCGAAAGCACCCTTAAGTGCAAGTAGATAAATAGGTACTGCTTTATAGCGGGAAGGTAAACGGCGTTTCCGTGTGCTGCTCTGGTGCCAGTTCGGCAGAGCAGCTTCGTCACGCTGGCCACGTGACCCGGAAGTGTCTGCGGACAGCGCCTATAGAGTGAGATGAGCGCACAACCCTAGAGTCTGTCAAGACTGGCCCGTACGGGCAGGGGTACCTTTACCTTTACCTTTTTATAAAAATAAAACACAGCACAAAGGGATCAACCTACAAAGCGCAGGTCAAATACAATACAAAACTGGTCTAGCAACATACCAAACTGAACTCAAAGACAACAAAATTGATAATTTCAGAACTCTATACAGAATAAAAAATCAAATACAGAGCAAACATTGACATTAAAAGCCAATCTTTTTAAAAATGACGTTATACTATTGAATGAGTAACACTTCCAAAATCCTAACCAATCATTTTGTAAAACAAAGCACAGCTGACCAGATAACAACTCAGGTAGCCTTGGAATTGAAGTAGAAATAAACCAGTGATGTATTCACTCATACCCAAAGGCAGGTTTGTGCTTCTAAGACTCGCGCTCTGAATAACAGTAAACAACTGTATTCTATCAGTAGAAGCTTTTCTAAGAGTTGCGTGTGTAGGTCCCCAGGCCACCCCTCAAATAACTTCACACATAACACGTAATTTTAGTTTTGGTTTTTGGGCACTATTTTGGCCACAACTTTATTAAAATACAAAATCAGTGAGTGGTTGTTTAGACATTGGTTATGACTATCTGTCCCCCCGCCTGGGACAGAACTGACATCCCGAGGTCCGATCGGTAGCCAGTAGAAGAGAAAGTCAGACCTGGGGGTCATTTGAGCTAAGCGTCGGACCCACGCCGCTCACCCCAGCTGCTCCCCGCAAGCTTGCCTGCCCGGTCCTATAACAAGGATTCCCATAACAGGGATTGGGCGGCCCTGGTCCCATAACAGGGATTGGACGAAATCATGGCAAGCCCCAGGATTCCTTTAACGGAATTCCCTTCAGCGCAATAGGAGGGGCAGACCCAGCTGACCCCTCCACCACCAGCATATTATAACCAATGCCTAACCGCAACCTTACAAGTTGTGACGAATTGCAGAGTAGTAGGCAAAAACCAAATGGCACAGCCAATCACCAAATGGCAAAATTCCTACTAGGCCCCTGCTCCAAAGCAGACGACCCCATGACAGGCAAAGCAAGGTCAACCGGAAAGAGGGCGGGTGGGCGGGTGATCCGATGCACTCTGCAAAGAGAAAGAGAAACCAGAGTGCACCAATATTTAAAGACTATGGTCCCACCCACCCAATTTGCAACATACAATTTGCCCCAGCAACCCGGTTAACCAATCATGATGCCAGGCAACAACTATTAACCTGCCTGGCAACAAGAGGCCTGGCCTGGTGGCCCACACCGCAACACGTGCTCTCATTTATTGGAGAACACGCTTTGCGTGTGTAGGTCCCCAGGCCACCCCTCAAATAACTTCACACATAACACGTAATTTTAGTTTTGGTTTTTGGGCACTATTTTGGCCACAACTTTATTAAAATACAAAATCAGTGAGTGGTTGTTTAGACATTGGTTATGACTATCTGTCCCCCCGCCTGGGACAGAACTGACATCCCGAGGTCCGATCGGTAGCCAGTAGAAGAGAAAGTCAGACCTGGGGGTCATTTGAGCTAAGCGTCGGACCCACGCCGCTCACCCCAGCTGCTCCCCGCAAGCTTGCCTGCCCGGTCCTATAACAAGGATTCCCATAACAGGGATTGGGCGGCCCTGGTCCCATAACAGGGATTGGACGAAATCATGGCAAGCCCCAGGATTCCTTTAACGGAATTCCCTTCAGCGCAATAGGAGGGGCAGACCCAGCTGACCCCTCCACCACCAGCATATTATAACCAATGCCTAACCGCCACACGAGCTCTAACGCTCGCCGCCAACCACTCACAAACCCAACCATGAACCCAATTTTGTAGCCACCGCATCCAGCCAAACATCATTCCCCAAATCGGAGGGGTGCACTCCATCTGCCCGGCAAAGGGCCTCAGCCTTAAAATTAATGTCTGGGTGCGAAATCACCAAACCACCCAGCTCCAATACCTTCACGCAAACAGCAGAGTTAATGCGCTTCCTGGCCCTTTCAGCGGCCTCCGGGCGGGAAACACCGCGCCAGGTTTGCCTCTGCAACAGGTGAGACAAAATTATTCTCACTGAAGGTAATAAGGCTGCCAATGCCTCCAAATCCCTTTTGGACTGAGGTGCGCAAAGCAAGGCAATAATAGTTGCCACATCATTTTTTCCCCAGCTGTGCCACTATGGCCATAGGGTGGGCAGGTCTGAGAGCAGCCGGCGACCAATCAGCGGCATAAGCTCTCCCCATGACATTCCACGTCTGGAAAACCATGACACTTGCATGTGCTGTGGGAGGCCGAGACACGCTCCCCTTGCAGACTGCCTCGCTCCGCTGCCAGCCCAATGAACGATGCTGTGTCCCACTATCCAGACGCGGACCAGCGTGGGATCTGCAAGGGTTGAAACAAACAAGCGTTAGTAAGTACCAAACTCAGCATTTTGTTTCACACTTAACCCTTGAAAGCATACGATTTCCATCTCCCCAAATCCTTGATCCTGGCAGCTGAGAAGCCCCAATGGGCCGCCATAGTCGCTGCATCTATGCAAAAGGAATGAGGGGTGAAACCAGAGGCCGAGATCCCACAAGCAGAAATGGCCTTACGCATGACTTTTGTGAACTGGTGTCGCGCCAAAGCGTGACCATTTACATGCATGAGTAGGGGGCCGTCCCCAGGAGGTCTCAAGGCCGAGTACTTCCTTACATCCTTGACCAGGCACGGGCCCACCTCCCCAGTCGCTGGGAGGCGGACAACCTCCCCCCGACCCAGCTGGTCAGTTTTGGAGTTGCGCACTACAAGTCTCAACTCCAAAAGCGGAACGCATATATCCCGAAGGAGCAACCCACGAGAACCAGCAACTTCTAGGATCGAGCCAGCCCCCAGGGGAACGAAAAGCCAAATATTCCTGGTATCCAATAACAGGGCAAGAGCCCACCTACCTGTGACTGGAAGCCCGATGATGGCAACCCAGCCCACTAGGTTTGACTTAGAACTCCAGACACTTATGACAAGCTCTAAAGCAGATAGGGAAAAATACAGAGGCAATAAGCCTCCAAACTCTCAACCCTGTGCTGGCTCCAACACAATTTCCCCAACCCTCAGTACACCAAAATTACAATGGAATACTGAAAGAAGTCTCGTCTAGATCTAGAACCAGGAGACAAGTCTTAACTTGTTGCGGATACTGCATAGGTCAAGATTGACCGGCTTCCTGCCTGCAGTCCTGTGAAGGCTGGAGCCTTTTACAACCTTCCGAGACCCTGCGCACGACACACTTTTAGAAGGGTCTCTGAAAAATTAAAGCTTCACTCTAGCAGACATTGCAGTGCACTGAATTCTGATAGTTTTAACAGTGCATCCAATCTGCAGCAAGTAGTCCAATTACTGCAGGTCCTGCTCAGAGGAAGGAGGCAAGTTCCTCTGAATGGCCGAGGACTGCCAGCTAAATGCTAAGAAATCAGTCCAGGCCTGAAAGCAGAAGGGGAAATGTAAGCTAATACTCCTCTTAATTATCAATTGTTGCCAAAGCGCCACAGGAGCTTCAGAAAATCCGGCTATAGCTGGGCATCCAGAGGCCAGGATCTGAAGCTCTCCAACTGAAAACGGGATGGAGTGACAGTGAAAACATTAGATGAACCCGTAATAAAGCGAGCAGAAACGCAATATTAAACCTTAAGCAGTGCAGCTGTAAAGCACATAAAAGGGGGGCGGAGACTCTGCCGAAGCATGAGGACCATTTTGCCAGGACCCACACTGCCTGGTTATCAGACCAAGACAGACCCGATGGTCCCTGTACTCCTCAGTCCAGATGTGCGCTGAGACTACAATGGGGAAAACTCAAGAAAAGTTAGGTCACATGTGATTGCCTTGCCCTGCCAGGCTCAAGGCCACTGTACAGGATGACGAAGGGACCCTGGGCCATGAGACCCCACCTGGCCAAGCAGGAATGGAAGGGGCAGCCTGGAACAACCACCCTGCATGCCATTTTATTTTTATTCTAATTATTTTTTAAACTGACCTAGCAATGATAGGATCTGACAAAGCAACATTTGCTATCAGAGGAAGTATTACAAGAATAACGTCCTTCACGGCAAACAGCTTTTCCACAGCAAGCAGAGGTATGAGCAATGGTATCCAGCTAGCCCCCAAATACGTTAAAAGGGGCAGTAGGAGCCACTGTCCTATCCACTGGGAACACCCAGCTCCTCAGGGAATAAAAGGGGCGTACAGTAAGCCTTAGCAGAGGCTGGTGTCACATGAACCAGCTGGTAAGATAATCCAAATAATGGTACCCCCAGTTAAACGAGTCTTGACTCGCAATGTTCAATACAGAAAGGCGCTAAAGGACTCGAGTGGCTGCACAGCCTGTAGCGCAACCCATTGGCATCGCCTTATAAGTGTAAGGACCATACAATTAAGCCCAACTACTTATAATCTTGAGGGTGAACCGGCAGCAGCCTAGCAGCCAATCCAAAATCGCATAATGCCAACAAGGCCCTCTTCTAATTTGTTGGTAAGCTCAACTGCCTGATCCAAAGATGCATATTTTGCGGAACAATTCCAGAGAGTCATTCACTGAGGTGCCTTTGAGATGCGATAAATTATATGGGGGATTATATGGGGCTTTCTAGGGACGATCCCCGAAGGGGATAAATGAAAATAGGAATAGCAGGAGAATCAAGGGGATACCACCATACATCCCAATGAAAGCTGCTTCCTAACCTTCTTACTAGCTACCACAGGTAGCTCTCTGGCTGGCTTTGAGTTGCTGTATTCTGAGCCACTGGCTGAAGAGCCAGAGGAATCCCAAACCTAGGGAAAACCCTTCCCACAAGCACAAAACCACTGGCCTATCTAAATAACCATTAGGCCAGGCTTTCAAGGAAGATATTTTTATGGAAATATGGGCGAGAAGTACTGAGTTATTACTTGCTAGCCCCCAGCCCCCACATTGGGCAAAATGCCCTGCCTTGTATTGCCACCATTAAGAGTAAATTTGCAGGGCCAACACCGGCCAGAAACCCTAAAAAGTCTCAACAAAGCTGCTGCCGGGCCAGCTTCCTGCATACAATCTTAAAGTTCTATAGCTCAGGGAATTTCTATTAGAAATGTGGAGCTGCACAAGTGGTACACATGCCCCCGTCCCTGCGATCCTAGCAAGCTGAGGGGATGATGGCAGCCCTGCATCTAACATTCCCATAGTGAATTGCAACTTAAAGAATAGTGGGGTGGAAGGGACCCTGAGGATCATCTGGTCCACTCTCCCACAATATCATCATCATCATCCTCACCATCTATTTGTTCCCCAGCCACTCTGGGTGGCTTCCAACAAAATATTGAAATACAGTAATGCAGCAAACATTAAAGGCTTCCCTAAACAGGGCTGCCTTAGATGTCTTCTAAAAGTCTGGTAGTTGACATCTGATGGGAGGGCGTACCACATGGCGGGTGCCACTACCGAGAAGGTCCTCCACATGGTGCCCTGTAACTTGGCCTCTCACAGTGAGGGAACCACCAGAAGGCCCACGGTGCTGGACCTCAGTGACCGCGTAGAGTGATGGGGGAACATGCAGCTGTCCCATACAGGGACCAATACTGCAACCTAGGTATTACCGGCACCATACACTGACCAGCTGAGCTATCCAGGATGATCCCTAAAGACCCAGGTTTGACGTACCTGCAAGGAGGTGTAAGCATCATCCCCACTCCCCTTCTCCCTGCTCCTGGATTGCCGCCTCCGAAGACGCTTCCTTCTGGAAGAAGGCACCTAGGGCATCAGCAAGTCAACCTCTGCAGGAGAGGCAAGCTCTGGAGGCATCTGCAAAGGCCCTGTCATAGTCTGCAAAACTAAATGTGAGGAACTGGAGAAACCAATGCTTTGTGCACTACATGGGGAAGCTATTCAGGCTGGAAACACTGCCAGAGGCCATCAAATTCTAGGGCCAAGCCCTAAGATCACCTGTTAGGCCAGACATAAATGTTTCCAATGAGATAACAAACTCGAGGCAGCCCACCACCTGTCCAGGTACCCCTGTTTGCCCTTTAGAGGGAAGCACCTCCTCAAGAAAACCCAAAGTTCTTTTTGGGAGCAATATCACAAGTGGGCCGAACTACCCAGCAACAGAATAGTCCAAAAGGAGCAGCTTGTTTTGTTTTGTGATAACAATGGCTAAGTGGGGATATGAACCCTGTCTCCCTGGTCCTAGTCCTGTACTCTAGCCACTAAGCCACAATGGCTCGTCTCTAAAATGGCAATTGCCACTATCAGGGCAAAACAAACTTGAAGAAAATAAACTTGTTCTGAAACAGCATAGTTAAAGAGCATGCAAAGAGTGCTCACTGGAGGCAAAGAGAGCCTCTGGCTCCACTCTGTCTGCCTAAGATATACATTAGCAACAAGAGAACCTGCAAACAAACAGATAAATTCTTATAGAGAAAGTGAGTCACATGTCACAGTGACTTAACAATTACTGTACTGCTAACTGTAGCAGGCTTAGGCTCGAATGATATGTGCAGGCCGAGCAGGCCTCCCTGCTTCTGCTCTCTGCCTTTTATTGTCTCATTGCAATATTAAAGGAACTCAATATAGTGCTCCCGCCCAAGGCTAAATTAAAACTCAGCCAGCAGCACTGCATGCACCCAAAATAAAGCCACCTTTGGGGATACTATAAACAAAGTGGTTCCAGCTAAGCTGGGAACAGCCCTAACTGGCCCCAAAATTAAACAGGCAAAAAATGGGGGAAACCTCTTTGCAAAAGAAAGCCCCTAATGGGGGCTCTCTCCCTATTGGGAAAGGCAAGCCCAGGAGGATTACGCACAGGCAGGGCTCACAGATACAGGGAGAATCTTCCCAAAGGGCAGGGAAAGGGGTGGGGTGGGAAATCAAACAGGAAAAAAGGAATCAAACAGGAAAAAAGGGGGAATTAAATTAATTTAGGGACTAGAGAGGATTAAATAGAAGGGGGGAATTAAAGAAATGTAACCAGACAATGAGAAGATTGTTCCTGATCCGATGCACTCTGCAAAGAGAAAGAGAAACCAGAGTGCACCAATATTTAAAGACTATGGTCCCACCCACCCAATTTGCAACATACAATTTGCCCCAGCAACCCGGTTAACCAATCATGATGCCAGGCAACAACTATTAACCTGCCTGGCAACAAGAGGCCTGGCCTGGTGGCCCACACCGCAACACGTGCTCTCATTTATTGGAGAACACGCTTAACCTTTTTCTAATTTGGAGGTGGGGGAATAACAGCTCAGCACCCTTAACAAACTTTTGATCCCAGGATTCTTTTGGGGAAGTCTTGACTATTTAAAGTTGTTGTGCTATGTTGCTGTTTAGTCGTTTAGTCGTGTTCGACTCTTCGTGACCCCTTGGTCCAGAGCACACCCGGCACTCCTGTCTTCCACTGCCTCCCACAATGTTGTGCAATAGCTTTCGATTTATAGTGCGGATGAGGCTATTTTCACTAATTTATGCATATTTGTGGCCATTTCCCCTCAATATATGCATTTTTGTATGTGTTGTTTGGTTGGATAATGGCCTGGCAAAATTCAGAGAATGTTGAAGGATAATTGTGTTTCATGAAGGCTCACTTTGCCCCATACAAACATGCCTGAATCTTGATATCTTCTTTGGAGGCCCGTCTAAGGTTCCCCCACCTAATAAAGTGAAGTGGACTGCACCTAAGGAGAAGGGTGTTGGCACCCTGTTTAGGCAGCAGGTAAAGAGAACCACTGCTCTTTTTATTAGAATCCACTGGTTGCATTGGGTTTTTTGCACTGTTGTCCCCTTGCTCAGCTTCATGCTGGTTTTACCCTTTTAGCTGCAGGGATTTATGCTGATTTTATCTGGGGAGGGTGGGCAAGTTGCTGGGGTTTTGGCTTTTGTGGTTTATTTCATGTTCGCTTTTATTGTGAATTGTGCTTTATTGTTTATGTGAAATACCCAGAGAACCCACCTCACATCCACAGAATGCTCTTCCCCCAAAGAATGCTGGGAACTTTTGTTCATTAAGGGTGCTGGAAACTGGAGCTCTGTGAGGGCTTTCCTAACAGCTCTCAACACCCTTAACCAAGTGCAGTTCCCAAGGCTATCTCGGGAGGGAACCAGAACTATTAAAGTGGTGTAAGAGGGCTTTAAAAGTGGTGCGGGTATGACCTTGGTTGGATGAGCAGCAACATCCCTCAGCCTGTGTGTAGGCCCCACATAATACGATCATAATTATTTATGTCAAAACATCCTTAGTGCATGCTCCTTGCTTTTATTTTTAAAGATGCAAAATGCCAGATCTTTATCCTTGTTTTCTGATATTTGAAGAAAGATTCCCGAAGGAGAACAGAGAGGAATGAAATTTCTCTGAACTTGGAGGCATCTTGGGGATTTTAATGAAATAATTGGTACTTTATTGTCCCTCTCTGTGCTGACCTTTAATTTTTTTTGTATGTATCTTTTAATGCTCTTTATTAAAACTAACCATGCCGTGCTCTGTTATTCCTTCCTGGTTGAGTGGTGGCGACTGCATGCATCAAGGCACAATGCGTCTAATCAAAATACTCTCTGGGAAATCAGTAGCCAGGTTCTGTAGCTGCCGTGTGCTTGTTGTGGGTGTTCATTTCCCTCTTTTAGTGGTTTCATCCAGGGCCATCTTACCCATAGGCACTAGGGGTGCAGGGCACCCGGGCGCCGAGCTCTTAGGGGTGCCAGGCTGAGAGTCCGGGGCCCGAGAGTTGAGTCCGGGGAAGATCCCGCCCGTCGGTTGGAGCGCCATGGAGCACCATGGTGGGCTCTTCTGCTGCGGGTGGCTCTGCAGTGCAAGTTCGGGGGCAACTGAGCCAGCAAGACGCCCTGGTTTCATCATTAGACGTCCTTCCAGCCATTGACAAGCCACACTTCCCAAGTGTGCCTGAAGTTTGAAAACAAGCATCTATTTCATTAATATCCCTCTCTCCTCTCTTTTCAACAGGTTTGCCTGGATCTGAGCCGAGGTCAGCCCGCATGGGAGAATCAACGCCAACTGCTTAAGAATCAGTGGTAAGAGCTAGAGATATATTCCTGGTGCTTGTGGGGGAATAAAGACACATGGAAAATTCGACTTTTCCCCTTGACAGATGGAGATGGCATGCCTTCATAGCAGCGCTGATCTGTTGCTAATTCTTTAAGGCCTGGGCCACCAATATTCTTATTATTTATTCAATTTATATACCGCCACTCATCCAAAGATCACAGGTTGGTTTACAGTGTAAAAATATTGAAGTTCAGTTGCCCGTTTCCTTACTTAGAAAAGAGATCCAAATCTATCAGGATATACCTTGAGTTGGAGGCAAGAAGATAGATCAGGATCTGCTGCCAGGTTTCTGGATGAGTTGCAGCATTTCCAAGGGGGCCACGTGTCCCGCTGTGCAGAGAGCATTCTCTGTTTGAATGAGTCCTCTGTTTGAAGGGCTCTCTGGTTTGGAGATAAGGAACTCCAAGATGGGATTGCAGGAGGGGCCTTGAAGTTGTCTTAACTGCTGGTTAGCACCAGGTCAGCAGGTTGAGCAGCTCGCCTGGTCCCAGTCTTCCCCTCTAGGGTGGGGCGCCTTTTGTTTCTATTTAAATTATAGCAGTAGTTCTGTGCCTGCATATATACCTGTAAATTGGCATGTGCAACATGGATGCTAATCAAAAACATATTCTGCACTGCCTTTTTGTTTTGGTGATGCATTTCCCTTTTTTCCATGTGTGAAAGTGGTCACCTTAAGTAGATTTAAGGGGGGAAACAACCTCATTTCCAGTTGTTTAAGAGGCAACAACCCCCTCCCCTTCACACACAGACACACACCTCTGCTGGAATAAAGGGGGGGAATGGAGTGGATTGTTCACTCTCTTATGAGAATCATGACCCATGTTCAGGACCAGCTAGTGTCATGGTTTGATGCTACAGAGCTGCCCTTCCGACTCTGGCATTACTCCCACTTACCAGGATGGCGTAAGAGTCAGGCAGTAGGGAAGCAGTGAGGTCAGGACCGTACAGGGGCACCAGCTGAGCCAATCCATGGCTTCCCCTGGCACATCTGTGCAGTCCTGATGCCACTGCTGTTCTGCCCCATTTCGGCTGCTGATCTGCTGCACCGTCCCTCCATGCTGGCCTCATCCTACCCAGGTTAAACCTTAGCAACTCACAGAAAGGTGGGGGGGGACCCCCTTCTCTCTGAGTCGGCAGATATTAACACGGGATGGGCATTCCAAACAATGAAACGTTTTCAAGTGAAAACTGGCATGGTACCATTTTGGAAGGACTGTACCATTTCAACTTTTAAAATTAGCCTTTCACCATGTTCCCTAGCAACCCATCCATTGAGATCAATGGAGGCATGTCTCAAAGGCCTCACTCAGCAATCTGCCAGCCCCCACCTGCCTGCCTTCCTACTTGCCATCAGTCCTGGGGGGTTGTCAGCTTCCTTTTCCTTAGTCTCAGTGTTGCCTTTGCAGTATTCAGCAGGGAGGAGGATGGGGACAAAAGTAGAATGACTTGGTTCTAACTCTCAATGGCTCTGGCTTCACCTACTGTTTGGTGTCCCTGTCTTCTGCCACAGCACCCTCAATGGGCACCAGCCACTACACATTGAGTCAACAGTCTCTTAAAAAGGCATTATTCCTTCAGTAACTTGACTGGGGGTAGTGGCACCCACATCTTGCACTCGTAGCGAGACTACATTATTTGTCCATCCATTCACACTTCACTTCAGCATTTATGTGGCTTTTGAATTCACGCTTCAATATATTTTCTTGACACAAGAAAAGGGCTTCAATGGGCATGTGATGAATGTCCATATTAAATTAATTCTCCCCTTTTAATTAAGTTCATCTAAATTTAATTTTGCAATTTTATTTCAGTAAACCAACCTGACTTCGACTGTTGAATGTGCTTTTTCTACCACTGTTCACTCATAATTGTACCTATGAAAGATTTATGACTTAGGGAGATAATTCTGAACCATTTTGAATGTGCTCGGCATATGCTTCATGGATGACTAGTAACTCAAGCAATTAGTATTTCAATAAGAGTGACTGTACACCAACCTCAAGGTGCATTTCAGACCTAGAATCTGCACTTTGGGAAGCAGCTCGCCTCTTCCCCAGGTGCTCTGTATTCGGCTCAATTTGACTCAGGGTCAATTCCGCTTCAAGAAAAACAAACTCTAGTTCCCACCTTGTTCACTAATAAAATAGGTCTCTTTTTTCCCTTTGGACAGAAATGGATGAAATTTGCAGGCATGGTAGCCTCTCCATAGTAGATTAAGCTTATCATATTACAGGAAAATCCATCTAGGAGCTCTTCAGCTGGGTGTCTTTAACATTTTTAATTTTCTGGCAGAATTGGATGAAATTTTTAGGCATGGTTGTCCTTGCATTGAAGCAAATTTCAGAATGATAGCTGCATTTGTTCTTCCCCCTACAGCAATTATAGGTTGTTGTTTTTTAAGGGTGCATTCAAATAAAAATCACTTTATACTCCCCTTGTGTTTTGTGGGTATGGATATAGCAGGCCTGAGAAAGGGGTGCTTAGGTACAAAACTTCCAAACTTACAGACAGATGGGTTCATAGGAGTCACTTAAGTTGATTGGAGGATGTGGGGGGAGGAGTAAAGAATATGCTTTCTCCCTGTGGCTTTTTATGGACACTGGAATGGTTCAGTAGGTGGAGCTGCACCCCAAGATCTGAGGATTGCATGGTCACCTGGTGCGGCTGATACCAGATGTAGGAGATGCAGAGGCATATAGTTAACACTGGCAGGCATATGGAGACACCAAGATACAGTTTAAATTAAGGTCCTTTTAAAAATCCAGGACAAAATTAGGGTTGATAAGAAATCTGTCTGAACCCAGGAATCTTAGTAGTTAATCCTCCATACCAACTGCTAAATTGGTTTTTAAAGAACTCTTTTCTGGAACCAAACAATGTATCTTTCATGTACTGTATATACAGATAGATACCCCCCCCCCTTTCCTTTTCAAGTTCATTTTTGGCCTCTCAAGAAAGCTCTCGTTATTTAGCGACGGGTGAAAGTGTTGTTCTTTCCCAGACTCCTGAATGCCTCTGGATTAAATTAACTGCAGTGCGTAAGGCTGAGCAAGTCGACACTTAGAAAAGTTTCGCAAAGAAACTCAAGTGCCTCATTTAATCTCCTATAGAGGGAGGGGGAGGGAAGGGAAGTAGCAGTCTTTGGCATGATGAAACACATCTGAGCTTTAATGTGGGAGTCTGGATGAGGCCCAGAGAAGGAAGCACTTGAAAATTGCAAAATGGCACAGTTATGTTGTTGTTTGGTTTTAAGATAGTAACCACGTGAGGGGAATTTATTATTATTATTAGAAAGAATGAATGAATGAAAAGAAAAGAAAAGAAAAGAAAAGAAAAGAAAGATGCTAACTAGGGAAGGGGTATGTTAAACTTCCAGCATCTTAAGAATGTGTAATGACTGGCTGCCAGTACAGCTGATTCCTGCTGGGTAATGGGGGGTGCCTACCATGTAAATATAAAGGGGGTTATTTAGGAGACCCAGTGAGCTGTGAATTATTGCCTCGGTTGTCACAAAAAGAGGGGAAAATGAGTTGCGAAAAGGAAAGGACGTGTGCTGGGTTCTGAAAAGCTTCACGAGATTTTTTGGGTGATGGGGGTGGTGGGAACTCATATGTACTTTTCCGTGAAAAGAAATATTTGTTTTGTCAGATTGCAGAGCTGCCAGCCCACTGCGATTGCTTTGTAAAATCCATTACGGAAACAAAAGGAATCTATTTTTATGCCACATGCAATGCAGAAATGAGAAGAAAATGGGCTTCCAAGCCCTACTTTCTTATCTTAACTTTTCTAATATTTGCCCACTTGCAAAAGTTAACAACTGGAGCTCCAGTCCCAAGCCAAATCAGTAGTGGGTTATTCTGTCATTAATGGGAGTTGGAGGAGGGTGGGTCCTGGATTCTTTTAGAATATGGTGGGTTGGGTCTGCTGCTTCACTGCTGGGTTTTGTTGCTTGAAATTAATGAGTGGTTTCAGAACTTTCTGGAAGTTAACAGTTGGTTAGAAACTAGAATTTAGGTGCGCTTGTGATGAGTTTAGATGACCAGCCTTCCCAATAAGAGATGATTCTTCTTAACTGTAGCCATGCCAAGGTTGGAGAACATCAGGTCCCAGGGGTCAAATGTGGCCCTCTAAGCCTTTCCATCTGGCCCCCAGGCAGGAGCGAAACTAGGCTTTCTTTCACCCGGGTCAAAGACTCTGTTCAGCATGCACACCAACTCACGTTTGCATACACATGGAGACTGACGGAATGGGGAAGGCCATTGGGCTCAATCCTGCTCTCTCACTCATTCCATGGAAGTTGAATGACTAAAGAAGGCTATTGTGTGCCTTTGAAATGCGAAACCTTGTCCTATCCGATCAGTAAAACCTATGTTGGAGCTAGTACTTGCTGATATGGTACATTCCTGCTCTTGAGGGTCAAGGCGTAGGCGGCTTTCAGACAACACTTCATTCTGTTTTCCTGATGTTTCCTTGCCTGGCAATTTCCACATTTTGTGTCATCTTTCACACAATGTAAATGCTGCTACTGGAAACCTAGCAGAATGTAAAGGACGTTTAGTGCTCATTTCCGTATTGTTCGCTTTCATTAACCAAAAAAAAAAAAATAATCAATTTGCAAACACGTTAAACCTGGAAAATCATAGAGGTTTTGCATTGTAATTTCATACGACGACAAAATCGGGGGTTGTATACAGTTTCCTCCCACCGTTTGAACTTTAGCGTAACATGGTGGCATATTGATCAAAGAGCCACAGTTAACACAGCACAAGACATAAATAAAGTGAAAAGGGAACATACTGTCATACTCGTCCTGTCGTTTTGTCCCCATTTTGAACATTTCACAATGTAAACGTTTTTGTTTGTTTGTTTTTTAAAGGCATGTTGGGCTCATTCCTTGTTGGGCTACTTTTATCTTTTTGGGAGAGTTTTTTTCACAGAGAGAGTCGTTCAAAGTGTGTCCCATAGCCCCAGCTGTATTTGAAGCGGCAAAGCCATTCCATCACCAGATTTCCTGTATCTGTAAACCAGACACAAAATAAGTAGGCTGCCCCCAAAATCTTGATTTATATAATTAGTTCATTACGTGTCTTCCAGTGCAGTCAGTGTTGAAAGGAAGATGGAGAAAAACCCAGTCTACTAGTTAATCCTCCACCTCCTGGGAAATGAATTTGCCTAGCGTGACTTGAAAGGCAGAAATAATAGATTTGCTTAACACTTCTGAAGTCTTTTTGAGGGTGGGCAGCCAATTCATACACCATGTTAGCTAGCCCCTATAGGGCCACTTGGGTGAACCCCATAGTCAACATAGTCAACATTTCTCTGCAGCAGTGCATCACAGGAAATCCACCATTTCTTGGCCCCATTCATAGATCATAAACAGTGAGACTTGTGAATGGAGCGGTCGGTCTGCGGCCCTCTAACAGTTGTTTCTTGACTACTTAGAGATGGAGGAGAAATTTGATTCAGTTTGCAATTAAAGGCAAACCTACCTAATTCACAGGGACGCGGGTGGCGCTGTGGGTTAAACCACAGAGCCTAGGACTTGCTGATCAGAAGGTCGGCGATTCGAATCCCCGCGGCGGGGTGAGCTACCATTGCTCGGTCCCTGTTCCTGCCAATCTAGCAGTTCGAAAGCATGTCAAAGTGCAAGTAGATAAATACTTCCCAGCGGGAAGGTAAACGGCGTTTCCGTGCACTGCGCTCGTTTGCCAGAAGCGGCTTAGTCATGCTGGCCACATGACCCGGAAGCTGTACGCCGGCTCCTTCGGCCAGTAAAGCGAGACGAGCGCCGCAACCCCAGAGTCGGCCACGACTGGACCTAATGGTCAGGGGTCCCTTTACCTTTGCCTAATTCACACTTTCCAAAACAACAGGAAAACTGAAACAGTCACCCTCATTTCCCCAAATTTTGCAATGCAGTTCTCTAGTCAAAATGCAACGTACAAAAAAATGCATCATACTAGCAAATATTGCTTTGCAAAAAAATGTGCATTTCAAGCAAAATGCATATTAGACCTGAATTTAGGATGGGGAAAATAGAGACTGGACTTGCCAGATTCTCCTGTCCTTGGTCCCATCATCCTTGGCCATGCAAACTGGGGTGAATGAGAGTTGGAGCCCAACAACATCTAGTGGGCTCCAGATTCTCCTCTGCTGCCTTTAAAGCTGCTCAGGAAACCTCAGAAACAGTTTGGAAATTGGTGGTTTACACAGTGTCATCAAGCTAAAAACTATTTCTTGTTTTTCAGTGTTTATTGCCTGTTCCCCTGCTAAAAATCCAGCATCACCAATAAAGAATACAAATATATATCTCAGCTCCTTTTTTAAAAATGCCTAATGATCTTCCAAATTTATCTATGAGGATGCATTTGTGGATAAACAAATCTTTCCTTTCACAACCCTTTAGATTTCCCATAATGCAGTCATCTGCCCAGACCTCCCTCTAATGAGCTGAAAACCTCAATAGCGCCTTTTGTTTATAATAAATATTGCCTACTAATGTTACCAGCGCTATTGTACGATGTCTCAATAGAGGATTATTGCTTTGTGTAATACGTTAGCTTTATGTCTTTTCTTCTTGAGAGTGGAGCTGATACCAAGTGTTTAATCTGCAAATGATGCAATGAATAATGTACCCCAAATATAACATCAGCCTGTTGTCATTAAGGCTCCCAGTGAAGTCCTGGGGCATAAAATGTAGATTCGGCTGATTGATCAGTGCAGTCTTCGACACTGAGGCTTAAGGCTGAACTCTGACTTGTATGGAAGTATAAAGTAATATTTACAAAATAATATCAATGATAAATCACTATTGGTTATTCATATTTATAACCCTTTCAATGTGGCATGCACAGTTCTTCCCCTGCCCTTCGGCTGCCATATCTTCACAACAACCCTGTGAAATTGGGTCCTCCCTTAAAGACGGCATGTATTGCGGTGAGACCTGGACAACCGACACCCTGTGTTGTGGGTGGGTTCAATTGGTAAGCCGCAATACCCGATTGGTAGGTCCCTCAAAACTGGGTACAATCTGGCCAATGGGACGCAGTCCAAATGGTTTGAGGGACCTATTTATGCCCATGCACGTGACCCAGAGCTTCCTCTTTCGGCTCGTGCATTCGGAACACCCACCCACCTCTCCCTATATTGAGGCCTGTGCACTTGACCTTGCTATGCTGTCATGTGTCGTCTGTCATTGGGACAGGGGCACAGCAGGAATTTTCCCCACTTGGCTGATTGGCTGTTGCCAATTGGGTTTCGCCTGCCGCGTAGCAAATCGTCACAAATTGTAAGGTTGCAGATAGGCTCTGGTTCAGGTGACAGGGATGGGAGAACGCTCTCGCCATCCTTATGTGAAGGATATTCCGTTAAAGGAATCCAGGGACTCAATGGTTTGGTCAACCCCTGAGAGGGGGTTGTGCCTGTGCCTGAGTCCAGGAGGACATTTGGGTGGCGGAGTTAGCCCATTCCCGGCTTTACGCTTATGCAGGTGTTCACCCTTGGCTGACCTATGCTGGAACCTGGGTCAGCGCTACCTGCATGGCAGGGAGCTAGTCGAACCTGAGCCTATGCAACCAGTCACTTTCTGTAATCAATAAAGTTGTGGCCTAAATTCTGCCAAAAACCAGAACCAAAATTTGAGTCTTGGGTGAATTTATTTAGGGGGGAGGTTTCTGGGTCTGAACACGCAAATAGGCTAGCTAAGGCCACATTGTGAGCATCATGTCTGAGTGCAGACTTGAACCTGGGTCTCCCCTGTCCAGTGTCTTTAATTTATACCCTCCCTCTATCCTCCATAGAACTGAAAGCAGCTCCATGGGATATTGCTATCAGAGGCACCACCAGGTTAGAGAGGGATCGGGATAAAGTGTCTCCCCACCCAGATTGACTCCACTCACCACCTACCCACCAGTCCCCGTCAATGTCCAGTGCCTTCATAAGTCATCACAGCATTTATTTTATTTTATTTTTTAAAAATCCTGTTTTATATATGTCTCAATTTTCTCCTACCGCCAGCCATTTTAGAGATTCATTCTTAGGAAAAGAGGCAGTGTATAGATATAAATATTTTAAGTAAATATAGTACAATAATAATTGAACCAGGTTTCATAGGTATGACTTCATGCGCTTATGTGCTTTGCCATTAAAGCTTAGAAGTTTGGCCCAACTAGAATCAATATCCAGTGCTATTTAAACACTCTAAAAATGATTGTGCCATTACCTCTTCCATCCAGTTAATACAAATTATACAGTGATATTAAATTTACTGCAAGCAGATCCTTAGCACTTGGATACTTCCAAAGAGAATTATTTTGCAGTTTATAAAACCAGATCTGGTTTTGGAAGGAAAGAACAGAAATATGTTATTAAATTCCATTTTGTGGTACAATATAATTAGCAAAGCAATTGATATGCTACCTCGTGGCAAGAATTTAAGGAAGAAAAATAATCAGAACACAGCTTAATTGGGGGAAAGCTTGCTCTCCCCTTAAATGAATACTTCAACTTTTTGTTAATGCAGTTTTACAGAGCCAGGGAGTGAATGGAAATTGTCGAACAGCTGCGTAAGAAGCAGGTTACGCTACGACAATGCACAAAAATGGAAATTGTTGACACGGCAAGCAGGATTCTGCTAGGAAGAATTGTTTGATTTCGTATTTGTTAGAAAATAGCAAAGCTTCTTTTTTACATACTGTAAAAGCTGAGGTCCTGCAGAAACATTATGTGAAACATTTATGGGCCTTGGGCCCTTCTGCACTATACAGTTAAACCAGTACGATAGATGAGAGAGCAGCGTGTGACTGGGAGCAACTTCTCCTGGGGAAACGCAACAGGTAACAACAGGTCTGAGGTTTCCCTGTCCATTCCTCTCTGCATGTTCCAGTTGCTACTCAGATGGACTCTGCTTTCTCCATGGGCATTTTAAAGCAAGCAGAACAGGCTAGTCTCAGCATCTGTAGGAATCGCCGTTTTCCAGGAAGAAGAATGTAGGGTCCACAGGCTGTTCGCTCTCTGAAAATGGGGCCAACTTTGACAGGCGGGTAAGGATACCCACCTGCCAACCACCTAGCGCCATTGTGACATAAGGCGGAAACTTCAAAGGGGTTCAATCTCTGTTAAGTTGTGGGTGAACATATCAGACGACACAGTGATTCTTCAAACAGCTCTTGTTTATTCACAGGGCAGAAAAGAACTAAACTGAAGGGTTCAGCCAGCCTGCTTATATAGAGCTCCACTGGAACGCAACAGTAACCATTTTCTGTAACTATCCAATCACTGAACATCACTTTCAATCCCTTATTTGCATATGTGGACCTGAGTGAAAACTATCTACAGTATCCCCCTGCTGGCCCAGGGTGAGAACTTCAGTACATAACAATCTCCACGCTGTAACCAATGGGGAGCTCCCTAGCGCAGGCAGTCAGAGCTATCAGCAAGCGTTTGCTTGCTGAGGAATAATTGGAAGTGCACTTTAGGCCCCTGTTACTTTGCAGCCATGTTCTTGCCTGACCTACAGCTGATGTTGCAGATGGGTGTGGTGTCAGGGAAATTGCCTCAGGTCCAAATAGGACCCCACTGCTGGACCTAATTAGGTCCATGGGCCAGAGGTTCCTCATAGAATCATAGACTCCTGTGAGAGTTGGTCATCTAGTCATGTCCCTGCAATCCAGGAATCTTTTGCACAACGCAGGGCTCAAACCCAACACCCTGAGATTAAGAGTCTCGTGCTCTACCGACTGAGCAGATCCACAGCACAAAGTAAATCCCATTGAGTTTAACAGGGTTCACTCCCAGGTGAGTGGGTATAGGATTGCTGCCTGAATCCCTGAATGATTGACGCTTAGATTTCCTTCAAGTGGGAGAAAGGTTTTTGCTATTAGAAACTCAGCATGCAGTCAAGCAATTGAGACAGGCAAACTGTATGGATTATTTACGCTGATAAAACTGGAGCAGGAAAAAAAGCAATGAATTCACTAAACACATAAACAGAGCAAACTTGGGCGTATTTATTTTTCCATAGAAATTATTTTTGTTGAGGAGGGAGTCTTGGGGAGCAGGAGAGTTTCCCGATAGTGGGATCAGATTGATGGGTGCAGCATGTGTACATGATTTTCCCGTGACTTAAAGAGCAGGGCTAAATTAATATTTGCAGAGATAATATTGAGTTGCATTAGCCGTACCTCTGGCCTATCTCGAAAAGCCCATTAAACCTATATGAGCCCATTTTAACCCCGCTGATGGCAGCTGAAGTCTGAACTTGTCTTTTGCACAGCAGAACAGAACTGTGTTGGTGTGCGCCAAAGAGATCATTATCCCCTTTCAGACAACCAATGTACCGTGAGTGATCTGGGAGATAGATTGCAGCTGTTGGCTGTGTCCCAGAATTCTGCACGTTCAGTGGACTGTGAGTAGGCCGTGGGCAAGTGCAAACTGTTTTGCAACCCGAAATTTTAAAGAGAGCAGGATCTGCAATTATGTAGACAACCCACGCATGCCATTTTCTATGCATGAAGAAAATGCATGCATGTTCACGTATTCCTCTGAATGTTCATAGATCAGAGAGGGAGCCTACTGGTGCACAACCTTGTCTCTCCTCCTTTCAGCACATTCACACGAGAACAGGGCCTTCTCTGCAGCGGCTCCCCCTCTGTGAAATGCTCTCCCTGGGGAAGTTTGCCTGACGCTTTCATTACACACTTTAGGCACCAGGCAAAAATGTTCCTTTTTAACCAGGCCTTTGGTTGACCTGATTGATATCCTATACCCTTTTAAAAGGTGGCTCTTTTTTGGGGGGGGGGTGGTATTGGGGTATTGTTTTTATTTTTATTTTATATATTGTGATCTTTTCTGTGAACTGCCCTGAGGCCTCCAGGTATAGGGTGGTATAATACAGTGATACCTCGGGTTAAGTACTTAATTCGTTCCGGAGGTCTGCTCTTAACCTGAAACTGTTCTTAACCTGAAGCACCACTTTAGCTAACGGGGCCTCCTGCTGCTGCTGCGCCGCCGGAGCACCATTTCTGTTCTCATCCTGAGGTAAAGTTCTTAACCCAAAGTACTATTTCTCGGTTAGCGGAGTCTGTAGCCTGAAGCGTCTGTAACCCGAGTTACCACTGTAATAATAATAATAATAATAATAATAATAATAATAATAATAGAAAGGATGGGTGCATTTTTGTTTCGGGAAGGGAAAACTACATATGCTTGTCTTTAAGTGCAAGCAGACCTGATTTTGTCCCTCACCCCTACACTCCACAGACAACTGCCTGCATTGCTGATACCTTTGAGCTCATTGTCGTCGTTCCAACTGAAAAGTTTTTGTTCCTTCGCTCTTCTTATATTCTGCCCCTCATGCCAGATGCATGTCAAACTTTCAGAAACACTTCGGTGTCCACACGTTTAATTCTAACTTTAAAAATGATAGCCTTACCTTGCTTTAAAATATCATTCATATCTCGAAACGAAAATCTTTTAATAGTAGGAGGACTAAAGTGGTGGGGGGGGGGGGGCGGGTTTGAAGAAAAAGGCTTTTTTCAAGATGACCAGAGAGAAATGAGGAAGAGTGGTATAATTAGGCTGTGGTCATGTTCTGGGGAAAATTGGGTTTCCTTGGGTAATATAAATCTCTTTTTTATTATTAATTCATTGTGTATGATTAGAATCAGGTCACGCAAAAGGGCACAGTGTCCTGATCTCTGTCTAAAATGAAGTTCTGGGCTGCACAGAAGAATAAAATAACGTATTTGACTGGTTCTGGAGATAACAGAAAGTGCAATACTGCTAATTAGCAGACATGGCAAAGTTGCTTTCTGCCATTTTTAAAGAGTGGGTTCCAAATTTAGCATTCTGCTTTAAGTTTTTGAAAATGCCAGATCATTCTATGGTAGTTCTAAGTGAAAGTACCAAGAATTCTAATCCATTAACAAAAAAATATGTTGGGAGCCAACCAGAACTTCGTTGGCTGGGTTTTTTAAACCTGAAAATAGGAAGTAGGGGAAATTATATGTCACTTTCAATTACACTTTCCTTTACTTCCTATTCTAAGGTTAAAAAACCCAGCCAACTGTGCACCTCCCTGTCAGTCCAATTCAGTGCCATTGCCTCCCCAACCTGATACATCTGCAGCACTCTCTGTTTTCCCCCTTTTTAAATATGGGTTTGTTGTTGTTTAGTCGTTTAGTCGTGTCCGACTCTTCGTGACCCCATGGACCAGAGCTCACCAGGCACTCCTGTCTTCCACTGCCTCCCGCAGTTTGGTCAAACTCATGCTGGTAGCTTCGAGAACACTGTCCAATCATCTCGTCCTCTGTCGTCCCCTTCTCCTTGTGCCCTCCATCTTTCCCAACATCAGGGTCTTTTCCAGGGAGTCTTCTCTTCTCATGAGGTGGCCAAAGTATTGGAGCCTCAGCTTCAGGATCTGTCCTTCCAGTGAGCATTCAGGGCTGATTTTCGCTGAATCAGTCATGTGGCTTATTCCACCCAATTAAGGATCACAAAGTGAATGTAATGATATCATGACTTCATGTAGACAGACAGGGTTGCATCGTATCAGGAAGAGAAACTGAAATTGAAAATTATTTAAATAGATAAGTGTTGTGGTTGTTTGAAGAGCTCCCAAAATATCACTCAAAAAACGGGTTGGTTTTTTTAGGCACTGCTGGGGGAAAAATAAAGTATTATGTAGGGATGCATGGATCAGTCCATTTCCAGACAGTGTCAATTTGACGTGAATCATAAGTCAGTTCTGTTTTTGAATTAATGGCCCCATCGCATGCCATTTTAAACAGTCATGACTTCCCTCAAAGAATCCTGGGAACTGTGGTTTGTTAAAGGTGGCTGGAGCTGTTGGGAGACCCCTTACAGCAGGCAACCCCAATATCGGCCCTCCAGATGTTTTGGGACTACAACTCCCATCATCCCTGACCACTGGTCCTGTTAGCTAGGATGATGGGAGTTGTAGTCTCAAAACATCTGGAGGGCTGAGTTTGGGGATGCCTGCCTTACAACCTTCACAGAACTGCAGTTGTTCTGTAAGAAGAGAGATGGACTGCCAAACCACTCTCTGAACAGTATAACTTTGTGAGGAGAATACAGCATCCTAACATTTCTCCCACCACCCTTAACGAACTATGGTTCTCATGGTTCTTTTAGAGAAGCCACACCTGTCCAAGTGGTATCAAAGAGCATTCAATGTATGGTGCAGTTCTTTACACATTCTGTTAGAATTTTGGGGGCTGAAATTTATACCACAGTATCCAGAACAGTAGGGATGCGGGTGGTGCTGTGGTCTAAACCACGGAGCCTAGGGCTTGCTGATCAGAAGGTCGGCGGTTCGAATCCCCGCGATGGGGTGAGCTCCCGTTGCTCGGTCCCTGCTCCTGCCCACCTAGCAGTTCGAAAGCACATCAAAGTGCAAGTAGATAAATAGGTACCACTCTGGCAGGAAGGTAAACGGTGTTTCCGTGCGCTGCTCTGGTTTGCCAGAAGCGGCTTGGTCATGCTGGCCACATGACCCGGAAGCTGTACACCGGCTCCCTCGGCCAATAAAGCGAGATGAGCGCCGCAACCCCAGAGTCGGCCACGACTGGACCTAACGGTCAGGGGCCCCTTTACCTTTACCTATCCAGAACAGTATGAAACCCAAAGGATTGTTGCGTTCCAATCCATGCATTAGTCCAGGAGATGATAATTTGGATGGTTTTCCTTACAAAATGAAGGCCACAATTTCCATCCCTAGGGGTGTCTAATTTCTAGAGATATCATTCCCAAAGTGTATGAAATCACCAGCGTCTGTGTCATTGACTTGAATGGAGTCTGCATAGCGCCAAGGGGATTATAACTATAACCTTAATAGCAGGGATGGGGAGGGGAAGAAATTTGATTCAGTTCTCATTTAAAGGTGAACCCACTTAATATGAGCTTCCTGGAACAGGATTGGAACCAAACGCAGACATCCTTAGAAAACTGTACTTATCACAATCGTGCAGTGCAGTTCTCTAGCCAAATAATAAATGCTCGTGCTGGAGTAAAGTGTGGATAAAAATTCATCTGTTGGGGAAAACAACATGTAAAGGAGTGTTTTATTATGGGAAATCTCTCTGCAAAAATGTGTATATTAGGCAAGATCACAAAGCAAATACGTTTACAAGGCGAAATTTGCACTAAAACACTGGTGGATGTTCAAGAGGATTTTAAAAATGGCATAAAGGTAAAGGTAAAGGGACCCCTGACCATTAGGTCCAGTCGTGGCCGACTCTGGGGTTGCGGCGCTCATATCGCTTTACAGGCCGAGGGAGCCGACGTACAGCTACCAGGTCATGTGGCCAGCATGACTAAGCCTCTTCTGGCGAACCAGAGCAGCACATGGAAATGCCGTTTACCTTCCCGACGGAGCGGTACCTATTTATCTACTTGCACTTTGAGGTGTTTTCTAACTGCTAGGTTGGCAGGAGCAGGGACCGAGCAATGGGAGCTCACCCCATCACAGGGATTCAAACCGCCAACCTTCTGATCTGCAAGCCCTAGGCTCCGTGGTTTAACCCACAGTGCCACCCACATCCCAAAAATGGCATACTGGTGTGGAAATGTGGAGAACTGGATAAATTGAGAGGCATCTGAAATCAACAGATTTACCTATCTCTAAGTGATGGGAGCTTAATTCTTCAGTGGCATGAAATCATCACGGCACAAAGATGAATGTGAAATATTACCGTGGGCAAGAAAGGCAGCTTCTCAACAGTGCTCGGTTATCCTCCACTCCAGTTGTGTTTGATTCTTGCCTGAAGTGAACATGCCAAGTGTTGCTATTAAGTAATTTGTGCCCCCAGAGGTAACCCTCCCCATCAACACACACGGAGGGCTTGGATTTTAAGCAAACTTAATCGCCAAACTTGGAAAACAGAAACACCTGCAGTTCTACTTGACTTAAACCCACCGCTGAGCAGACTTCAACCTATTCTGTAATGATTGCCCTGCTTCTAAGTTATTATAGTTAAGGCGCAAAATCTGCCTCACAATGCTATCTCTATTCATATATAAGCCTTGTAGTACAGATTGGAGCGGGGCGGGGGGAGCAGATAATTAAGATGGTGAGAGCTATACATTTTGCCAGCAGCTGCATTAAAATGGAGCCGTTTGAAGTTGGCTTTCAGCAATTACATCAGAGTACTTGTTTGAGAACTTTTAAGAAATAAAGCAGAATTCTCTAAGCCACCATTGTAGTCCTCACCCCACCCCCAGTAAGTATTATTTATCATGTCTAATGACAGATTGATTTAAATTAGCTCTGGCTGGGAAAGCAGACTTCCTTTGACAAGGGATAATTCAAGATGCATGGGGAAAATGGTGCCACTTATTCATTTTCCCTCTTTGTTCCACAAAATACCATGATTAAGATAAAGTGGGTGAGATCTATATTATGGCGGCATTTAGAAGCTTAAACACAAACCTGATCTCTGTGTGCGCGAAATGGAATCGCGGCTTCCTTCAAAGTGCAGCCGGGATCTCAGGGGGTCGGATGCTTTTGCATAGATCTTGGGGATGGTGGAGTCCTGCCACAAGGCTTCCAGGTAAACAGGAGCCTCTGAGGACAAGGTACATACCCCCCCCCATACCATCTCTGTGGGTCAGCAGGTGGCACTGTGGTCTAAACCACTGAGCCTCTTGGGCTTGCCGATCGGAAGGTCGGCAGTTCTAATCCCCGTGACGGGGTGAGCTCCCATTGTTCGGTCCCAGCTCCTGCCAACCTAGCAGTTGGAAAGCATACCAGTGCAAGTAAATAAATAGGTATTGTTGCGGAGGGTAGGTAAATGGCTGGGGAAGCTCAGCCAGATGGGCAGGGTATAATTAATAAATTATTATTATTATTATTATTATTATTATTATTATTATATTTTTGTTGTTATTTCCCTGCTCAAAGAATTCTGGGTACTGTAGCTTGTTTAAGAGTTGCTGGGATTTGGAACTCTGTGAACTCTGTGAACTCCCATGCTCAGGATTTTTTTAGGAAAAGAATGTGCTTCTGTTGTACTTTAAAGGTATAGTGTCTACCCAGCCTTAGTGTTTCTCGTTTTTCCAGTCTGGGCCCATTAAATGCAATGGGTCTACTTTGAGTAGAAGTTACTTGGCTATAGCCTTTCCCTCTTCAGCACTTTTTCAGAAAGACCTCTGCTTCCCCCATCTCCCAATATATGGAAGAAAGCTTTGCACGGGGCAGGTGACATTAATTGCAATATGAGCCGAGGAACACTCATCCATCATGACTACTTTACTTAAAGCCAAGTAAATGGGCCTATTTTCTTCTGTCAGATGTTGAAGGGAACGAGGTGTCCCACAGAGCTGGAATGCTGAAAGTTACACTACAACTGAGGATAATTTGGGAAAGTGGCGAAATTACCTGGCAACTATATCTGAGATAATGTGATTCCTGATCCATTTCAAAGCACTTTGGATACACCCCAGGAAAGTAGGTGGGGGTGGAGAGGCTCCACACAGATGTTTGATACACTAGACAACCACCAGCTCTGCTTCCTGTGTTGCAACGAAAGTAACCATCAATGCCTTTGAAGGCACACCTGTGCTGAAGTAAGCAATTGCATTAGGAGGGAGGGAGGGAGAGCGATTGGGATCCAGGAATAGCATCCTTCACGCAGCAGGTTGAAAGCTCCCCAAAGGCCAGCTCTCATTTACTTTAGTGGAACTGAGTTTGTTTCTGTCTTCTTCAAGAAGGTGTTTGTTGAACTTAACTCATAAACAAGACCATCTCATTTGAAAAATGTACTTTATATTGTTTCCACTTGACGTAAATGTGTACTTTTACAAGGCAGTCCCATACGTGTCTGCGTGGAAGGAAATCTCATTGAATTCAATTGAGCATTTTCTCAGGCAACACTCTATCCATTACATCACACTACAGCACATAGACTACTGAAATCAGGTTTGGCACCAACACCTGGCAACCTCAGGCAAATGCCAAGGCCGATTCCAAGCACGCACACCTTCCCTAGCTTCTCAAGCTCTAAGCCACCATGGGAATTTCCTTGCCTAACATTCTCTCTCAAGGCATTGTGGGAAACATAAATGGCTCTCCTTTGGTCCCAGTGCCAGGCAAGCTCACCGATGCAGGAAGAGTCCATTCAAATCTAGAGCTGTCCTACAAAGGTTGATTAAAGCAGAGCTCATCTGACCAACTTGGATTGCGCAGGTGTGATACATTCTCTGCTGAAGGATGGCAATGAGTTAACTAATCAACATAACTTTTTCTTCCTTCTCTCTCTCTCTCTTTAACTCTGCAGAATAATCAGTTTGGAAAGTTAAGTCCTGCAAGGTGAAAGAGAGAAATTGTGCCATCCTATTTTTCGCCTTCTTCTTCTTCTGAGGCATCCCTATTTTCCCTTCACAAATATTAATTTGAAACTGTGAAAAAATAATGCTAGGTGGCAGAACCCAAGGAGGAAATTATCTGTCGCTCCTATTCAGAGCTATACATTTCATGCCAAATTGAAACCCGAGGTTCATTTGAGCTGTTTTTGACGCTTCTCTGTGGCAGAAATGAAAAGAACTGGCCTCGCTCGAGGGTGGGTCTGTGACACTTAAGCGTGTCTCACAGCTACTGCGCTCGTCCCAGATGTTCACATTGTCACAGCTGCTACCCATAGTGAGGTGGAGGGGGGGAACCACACACTTCTAGGCAAATAACACAAAAGACTTCTCACTTTCCTCCATGCTCAGATGGGATTGCTTGTGACTCTTATTGAGCGGAAGCTACGCAGAGAAGTGTTAGCAGACTTGTGTTATCTTACATTTCTCCTACAATGTGATCCTTAAATTATAGAATTGCTGGCTTCCCATCCGTTTCTGGGGCCAATTCAAAGTGCTGGTATTTACCATGAAAGTAGGGATTAGCAATTAAGGAACGCAGGTGGTGCTGTGGGTTAAAGCACAGAGCCTAGGACTTGTCGATCAGAAGGTTGGCGGTTCGAATCCCCATGACGGGGTGAGCTCCCGTTGCTCGGTCCCTGCTCCTGCCAACCTAGCAGTTCGAAAGCACATCAAACTGCAAGTAGATAAATAGGTACCACTCCAGTGGGAAGGTAAACGGCGTTTCCGTGCGCTGCTCTGGTTCGCCAGAAGTGGCTTAGTCTTGCTGGCCACATGACCTGGAAGCTGTACGCCAGCTCCCTCGGCCAATAAAGCGAGATGAGCGCCGCAACCCCAGAGTCGGTCACGACTGCACCTAATGGTCAGGGGTCCCTTTACCTTTACCTTTTATGGATGTAATAGCCTGGGATAGCTCAGTTGGTAGAGCATGGGACTCTTAAATCTCAGGGTCGTGAGTTCAAGCCCCACGTTGGACAAAAGATTCCTGCTTTGCAGGGAGTTGAAATCGATGACCCTCGTGGTCCCTTCCAACTCTTCAGTTCTGTGATTCCATGACCCTTGTCCTGAGAGGCTTCCAATCTCAGAAATCAAAAAGAAGAGACAACTGAGAAATAAGGAAAGGAAATAGAAGGAAGGAGTAAACAGGGAAAGAACGTGTGATTATTTCAGTTACACGTACAGAGGCTGAGCTATGGTAGGTCACGTGGATCAGCAGGGCAGAGGTAGACAAGAGGCTGCATGGTTCAGTAGTAATGTACATGTTTTGTAGTGCATTGAATAACAGCACACACACACATATCTAAAACTGGTTCACCTGGAGCCTTCTTTGCTATCATTATGGCAATAAAGACATTTTTGTCCGGAGCAGGGGGGGGGGGGGCATGCCTTTTAAACAACTGTAGGTAGCCTTTTCACGTGGCCTATTCAGTGATGGCCCCCTGTTTTAATTACATATATTATTTATATGCTGCTTACTGACCACTTCAAACTTTCTAAGTTGTTTACAAAACATAAAACCAACTGCGTTTGTGAAACGCTCTTCCGAAAGAGTCTGTCCTGGGGCTTATCTTAGTGGGTTTCCACTTGCACAATGGAACTTGCCCCACTTCCTCACCCCTCACCGTCCCCACATCGGCTTTGAAGGCTTGGGAAAACCCCTAGAATGGATTTAGGAGGCCCAAGAGGGGGAAGAGAGGGGGAAAGTTCCACTGCACAAAGAGAAATCGTTGGGTTGACATAACGAGTTAGTTGGACACCACCCAACGTTTTCCCCCCTCCTTTGGTACCAGGCAAAACTTTTTATTTTCCATGCCCTATAAATTTTCATTTTATTTTAATCAGTGTATTCTTATCTCAGTTGTTAAGTTTTAAACCCCTTCTGGACATTCTGCTTGGATGTAAAATCCACACTTGAACAGAGAATGGGAGAAAAAATGCTAAATTCCTTCCAACCCATGGTGTCTGAAGGTTTTGAAATGTGAAACCGTGCTTCCCTGTAGGGACACCCAGTGTGGTTTAGAACCAAAATCATGTAGGGTTCTAAATGATGCAGGAACCCCCATAGTCCTACTCTGGAGAAACTTCTAACCCAATGGGTTCCAGGGCTGCTACCCCTGGGGGTACTCAGAGGTAAGCCAGTGGGGGGCACTGGAGGTATAAATGACTGTCAGACTTTGAAAAGCTGGTCTCACTGGATTAAGTTCATTGATTTTGTTGAATTAATTAAACTAAATAGTTTTGATCGGGTTTTTAATACATGCGCAATTAATTGTCACTGTGTTGAATTTTATTGCATTATTATCTTCCTCATTGGGTCATGCAAACAGGTATCCTGAATGATTTTTGTAGGGTAGGGTAGGGAACTCTGGAGTTAAATTTGTGGAACCAAGGGAGCACAGCCCCAGAAGGTTTGGGAATGACTGCTCCTAATGGCTAAGTCCACCAACCTTCTGTTTACAGTGGCATTTCGATGTTAAGGGAGGCAAAACAGTTGTTCGATCATTGATGTTGTTTTTAGCAGGAGCAATAGATCCTCAAATCTTCTCCCTATGGTTTACATATTGTGTGTGTTGGCAATAGACCAGTGATTTATATATATATATATATAATCATAGAGTTGGAATAGACCACAAGGGCCATCGAGTCCAACCCCCTGCCAAGCAGGAAACACCATCAGAGCACTCCTGACATATGGTTGTCAAGCCTCTGCTTAAAGACCTCCAAAGAAGGAGACTCCACCACACTCCTTGGCAGCAAATTCCACTGTCGAACAGCTCTTACTGTCAG
Source organism: Podarcis muralis (assembly GCF_964188315.1). Lineage (NCBI taxonomy): Eukaryota > Metazoa > Chordata > Lepidosauria > Squamata > Lacertidae > Podarcis > Podarcis muralis. The sequence goes on from NC_135668.1 coordinate 12,468,806, forward strand.
GAAGTTCTTCCTAATTGTTTAGGTGGAATCTTCTTTCCTGTAGTTTGGATCCATTGCTCCATGTCCGCTTCTCTGGAGCAGCAGAAAACAACCTTTCTCCCTCCTCTATATGACATCCTTTTATATATTTGAACATGGCTATCATATCACCCCTTAACCTCCTCTTCTCCAGGCTAAACATGCCCAGCTCCCTTAGCCGTTCCTCATAAGGCATTGTTTCCAGGCCTTTGACCATTTTGGTTGCCCTCTTCTGGACACGTTCCAGTTTGTCAGTGTCCTTCTTGAACTGTGGTGCCCAGAACTGGACACAGTACTCCAGGTGAGGTCTGACCAGAGCAGAATACAGTGGCACTATTACTTCCCTTGATCTAGATGCTATACTCCTATTGATGCAGCCCAGAATTGCATTGGCTTTTTTAGCTGCCGCGTCACACTGTTGGCTCATGTCAAGTTTGTGGTCAACCAAGACTCCTAGATCCTTTTCACATGTACTGCTCTCAAGCCAGGTGTCACCCATCTTGTATTTGTGCCTCTCATTTTTTTTGCCCAAGTGCAATACTTTACATTTCTCCCTGTTAAAGTTCATCTTGTTTGTTTTGGCCCAGTTCTCTGATCTGTCAAGGTCGTTTTGAAGTGTGATCCTGTCCTCTGGGGTGTTAGCCACACACACACACACACCCCAGTTTGGTGTCATCTGCAAATTTGATCAGGATGCCCTTGAGTCCATCATCCAATATCTAATATCTTAATTGCCCTTTAAAATAAGAAAAATAAAAAAATGAGCAATTGCATTTGACATCCGTACAGCTGGCAAAGATGCACAAGAGTCAGAAAAAGAGGTGCTAAAAATGTAATATAGCATATTGCTTCCCTTGGCTGCACCACAAGAATAGTCCTGAAAGAATATGTTTGCTTATTTTGTTTACGTCCTAGGGGAATCTCAAGCACAGTAAGGGTTGCCTAGAAAAATTAGATTATTTTAAAGCCAGGAACACAGACAAATTGTAGGCTGTAATATGTATATACACACACGCACAAAATATAACCCGTACGTGGATGCATGCACACACACAAATACTATTTCAAAATATATGTAATATGCATGACTATATGTAATTCAATAGATATAGATACATAATACATAAATTCATTTTGCTTAGCAAAATTCCAGCGAGCAAACGAGATACAATGCTGCCTCATTCCGTAGGAGTATGAGCTGCAGAAATCAATTTCTTTTAATATGATTTTGTCAAACGAGTGGAGGGCAGCGGGGGAGGCTGGTTCAATAACAAATGAGCACTTCTGTTTTTTCAGGAGGGAGAGGTTTAAAGGATTAGGATCAATTTATGGAACTTGATTCAGCAAGAAAAACGCTTCAGTTCTGCAACTTAATTGTAGTGGCTGGGTAGAGCTGAGCTGCTGCCTATATAGACCCTGAATACAGCACTTTATGTTTAAGAAACTGTGTTGTTGGTTTTCAGACCTGCAAGGAACGGTACTCTTAAAAATACCATGGGTGAGTTTGCCCTCTTGTGCATGTGTGTCTATTACTACTTTGTTTTGTAAAACAATGACTTGGACTGCGTTCAGGGGAATCTGGATGAGTAATGGAACTATGCACCAACGAGATTTGGCTCAAATCCCACCTCAGCACTCTGAAAAAGAACAAGATTCAGTCCAAAGCACCTGGGAGGTTGCACAGTTTGTCCAATTCTCTGTATCACAATTCAGGGGAAACACAAATGAAAGCTTTGTGTCTCTATATGCTATTGGAGGTAAACTGCTATACAGTGGTACCTCAGGTTAAGTACAGTGGTGCCCCGCAAGACGAAAAACTCGCTAGACGAAAGGGTTTTCCGTTTTTTGAGTCGTTCCACAAGACGAATTTCCCTATGGGCTTGCTTCGCAAGACAAAACGTCTTGCGAGTTCTTTCGAGTTTGTTTCCTTTTTCTTAAAGCCGCTAAGCCGTTAATAGCCGCTAATAGCCGTGCTTCGCAAGAAAAAAAACCGCAAGACGAAGAGACTCACGGAATTAAGAGACTCACGGATTAATTTCGTCTTGCGAGGCACCACTGTACTTAATTTGTTCCGGAGGTCCGTTCTTAACCTGAAACTGTTCTTAACCTGAAGCACCACTTTAGCTAATGGGGCCTCCTGCTGCCACCATGCCGCCGGAGCACAATTTCTGTTCTCATCCTGAAGCAAAGTTCTTAACCCTAACCCTAACCTGAAGCACTATTTCTGGTTTAGCGGAGTCTGTAACCTGAAGCCTATGTAACCTGAAGCCTATGTAACCTGAGGTACCACTGTAACTTCTTTCCTTTTGACAAAAGTACATGAAATTTTCAGGCATAGCTATCCTGTCCGAAGTGAATAAAGTGTCCCAAATTTCAGACATAAGGGAGTTTACTGGTCACCTTCAAAGTTTACCACACCACAAAAAAGAAGCATCTGCAACTAAAAATTTTTTTAGCAGCAAAAGATGAAATTTACAAGCCTAATAGCTGCTTTTGAGGAGATGAATCCTGCCAAATTTCAGAGGGATAACTGCAGCAATTTTTCTGCAAGGGCAGCCGTTATAGTTCTGGGATGCTTAAAACGGAATTGTTCAGTTAATTTCCCCTATTGTTTTGGGAGCAATTTATATGAAAATAGAAATCATGAGAGAGGCATCCCTCCTTCACAATTTGCACACAGGCAGCACACCTAAGAACACACCATGTAAATGTGTTGAATGACAGCCACCATAAACCATGAACCAAAGGCTAATTTCTCAGCGATGGATTTGCTCTGTACAGATGTACTGTGGCCCCTTCTCCTTGCTAAAGGTAAAGGTAAAGGTACCCCTGCCCATACGGGCCAGTCTTGACAGACTCTAGGGTTCTGCGCTCATCTCACTCTATAGGCCGGGGGCCAGCGCTGTCCACAGACACTTCCGGGTCACGTGGCCAGCGTGACAAGCTGCATCTGGAGAGCCAGCGCAGCACACGGAAACGCCGTTTACCTTCCCGCTAGTAAGTGGTCCCTATTTATCTACTTGCACCCGAGGGTGCTTTCGAACTGCTAGGTTGGCAGGCGCTGGGACCGAACGACGGGAGCGCACCCGCCGCGGGGATTCGAACCGCCGACCTTTCGATCGGCAAGTCCTAGGCGCTGAGGCTTTTACCCACAGCGCCACCCGCGTCCCTTCTTCTCCTTGCTAGTCTGCTCCAAAGCATATGGCTATTATAACACACCTCGGGGAATACAAAGAACATAGACACTTAGGACAAAACTAAATGTACATAGTACAGTTTCGTGGTGTATGCTGCTTACCATCTTTCTCATGGAGGCATAGTTCTTAATGAAAACTTAGAGCGAGCATAAAATATGGATGGTCAAGCAATTAATCATTGCAGATTCTGATCTGAAGTAACTATGATGATGACGTTCTTATCCAGCCTTCTCCATGAGGTCTCAGGGTGGAATACACACCACACACACACACACACACACACACACACAATTATCCATTGGCAGCCTTCTTTCTCTGAATGTGTTGGTGCAATCCTCAGCAATTTAAGTGTATCAAAGTACAGTGGTGCCCCGCAAGACGAATGCCTCGCAAGACGAAAAACCCGCTGGACGAAAGGGTTTTCCGTTTTTCGATGCGCTTCGCAAGACGAATTTCCCTATGGGCTTGCTTCGCAAGACAGAAACGTCTTGCGAGTCTTGCGAGTCTTGCGATTTTTTTCGCTCCCCCCCCCCTTTTCCTAAGCCGCTAATAGCCTTTTAGCCGCTAAGCCGCTAAGCCTTTAATAGCCGCTAAACCGCTAATAGCGCTAATCCGCTAAGCCGCTAATAGGGTTGCTTCGCAAGACGAAAAAACCGCTAGACGAAGAGATTCACGGAACGGATTATTTTCGTCTTGCGAGGCACCACTGTATCAAAGTACAAATTGATGTACAGTCATACCTTGGGTTACAGACACTTCAGGTTGTGTTTTTTTGGGTTACGGACCGCCGAAGCCCGAAAGTACCGGAATGGGTTGCTTCTGGGTTTCGGCAGTCACGCATGCACAGAAGCGCTAAATCACGCTTCGCGCATGCACAGAAGCACAACCCACGCGTGTGCAGATGCGCCACTGCGGGTTGCAAACACTGCAGGTTGTGAACATGCATCCCACACAGATCACATTCGCAACCCAAGCATCCACTGTACATGTTTTTGAGAGCAAACACACTTTAAATGCATATTTTTGAGAGGTTTGTTTTTATTAAACAAACAAGCCACAGGAAAAGGAACAGAATTGGATTATGGGTGAAAACAGGCTGAAATGGCTGAATTTGTCTCTCCCTAGGATAGGTGTCTCTTGTGCATGATGCCTGCATGCATAACATAATCACACACAGTTCTTTGTGTGCTCTCTTTACAGCACACCCTATTCTGTGGGCTTGCAGAGGCGTGCATCAATTTCTTCAATATCTAGCTCTCTGTTCTCAAAGTATCTGGATGGCTGGAGGGAACAAAGGAGGGCACATTTAAAATAATCCTCTCTGCTCAGTTTTTAATTTCAGTGCTAGTCAATGCACTCTGTGGAAGCTGCCCTTAATGACTTTTGGGAATGATCTAGTGGCTCTTGAGTTTTAAGTGCGTATAGGTAGCAAAAGCCCAATGCTGATCTGACCAGGTTTGTTTGTGTGCTATGTTTGTTTGTTTTGCATTGCTGCAAATCATTGTCTTGTCATGCTTTGCCCTGATCCTATGCATGTTTACTTGGAGATAAGTTCCACTAAGAAGAAGAAAAATCTGTAAGAGAGTATTATAGATGTAGAGTGTGTGTTAATACAAATGAATCACATTTTTTTATTCTCATATATCATTCAATGGTATTGTTTACACACACAAAAACCCTAAATACTGTACACATATAAGCACACAGTCATATGTTAGTTGTATATGCAGTGTCACCATAAAATGTCCCAAATGCAGAAACTGTCAGCATTGTCTTATCTGCATATGGCAATTGTCTGAAATACAAACAGGAACCATTGAATGTAGACAAGCTTCTAATGGTAATATAACTCCATACTTTTCAGGCATGCAAGAGACTACTGAAGACATGTGTATTTTTATTTCTCAAGCTTTGGGATTTTTTAAAGCTCTGGACCCTAGCAGTAGAAATAAAAAATATCAATGGCTTCGTTCTGACATCATGTGAAACCATAGTTGGCATTAACCACGGTTTAGGATTGAAACCCTTGTGAACCCAAGAGGCCTGAGCTTCAAGCATGCAGCAGGGCAAGCCATGGTTTAAAATTGAGTGTCTGCTTCAATTTCCATCCTCTCAGGACTGAGTTCAATAAGATCATTCTCATTTCTGTTGTGGCGTATTGACTGTAACTATGGTTCATCCATTCAGACAACACATCAAAGTATAGCTGTCATAAACCTTGGTTTGCAAACATGCATCAGATGAAGATTTCTCATTCTGACTTGTGGGCTGTTCACCAACCATGGCTTGCCTGTGTGGACATCCATAGTTAAGTCTCCTTTTAACCATTGCACAGCCATAATGCATAACAATGCATAACCTTGCCAACAATGGTCCGTATAGTAAAAGCTATGGTTTTCCCAGTAGTGATGTATGGAAGTGAAAGCTGAACCATAAAGAGGGCTGATCACCGAAGAATTGATGCTTTTGAATTATGGTGCTGGAGGAGACTCTTGTGAGTCCCATGGACTGCAAAAAGATCCAACCTATCCATTCTGAAGGAAATCAGCCCTGAGTGCTCACTGGAAGGACAGATCCTGAAGCTGAGGCTCCAATACTTTGGCCACCTCATGAGAAGAGAAGACTCCCTGGAAAGGGCCCTGATGTTGGGAAAGATGGAGGGCACAAGGAAAAGGGGAAGACAGAGGACAAGATGGTTGGATAGTGTTCTCGAAGCTACCAGCATGAGTTTGACCAAATTGCGGGAGGCGGTGGAAGACAGAAGTGCCTGGCGTGCTCTGGTCCATGGGGTCATGAAGAGTCGGACACGACTAAACGACGAAACAACAACAAATGCATAACAAATCAGTTTGGCAGAAAAAAGGTTAAATTTGAGTAAAACATGGAAGACTCTGTGTATTGTCTTCTGCTTCACAATTGCAAGTCTCTGTGCAAGTCTCAGTCTAATAATCACATTTCAATCGTTGGTTTGCCTCTCCTGCAGTAGCCTTGCCACAGTCAGTCCTTTGCAGGTCAAATTGTGGCCTTTCAGAACAACTAAACCAAAGCAAATGTTTTGAAGTTGATTATAACTTTTCTTAGGAACTCATTACGTAAACTTGTGTGAAAAAAAGGGTTTTGTTGGTGTGTTAATTCTATCTCCATTCAAAACACAGGGGAGAAAACAATCAATGTTTGCCTAATGGAAAAAGACAATATCAGGAGGAAGAAAATTATATTTCCAAGTTTCTAAGACAGCATTACAAACATTGGGAGGGGAAAAGGGGACAAAGCAGAATGGAGGGGGGAACAATAAGATCTATAAAAATTAATTCAGTTTCTGCTTCTAGAAATGTATGACATTCTTCCAACAGCACACTAATAGAATTTTAAATGTAACTCAGAAGGATGGAAGGCATGATGAGTGTGTGTGTGTGTGTTTGTGTATGTGTGCATGTATACACATTTTATTTTTCCCCAGTAGCTAAGAACGTTAGTAAAGGACAAGATCGATTTTCTTTCTTTTAATTCTTATATTTTGAAGCTTTACAGCTTAAAGCAATAATGACTTTTTCTTTAATGAGTAAAATAAGTTAGAACACCACACTTATTTGCATTGCAAGAGAATTTTTAATATATATAGATAAAGAAACTGTTGTCCTGATTGTGACTTGTCTGTTACAGGCTTTTTAGAGAGAGTAGTAATTAGGAATGATTTCTCATAGAAATAGCATTCAGCTATTGAAAGACATTCAAAGAATTTGACACATTTCCTTTATTTTTATTTTTATTTTGTTTCTTTTTATTTTTCTCTCTTTTTTTGAGTAGGAAGGCAAAGTCCTCTTCAAGAAGAAATTGAATCTAACAAAACTTTGTTTAAAAAGAGATGTACAGCAAGCAGGCCTTTTAAAAAAAGTTTCTGTAAAATATCACAGGAAAAAAGAAGTACATAGAGTTGTTGCCAACTCAGTTTTGCTCAGAGTAGCACCATTGAAATTAATGGACGCAGCTAACGTAGATCCATTCATTACAATAGATCTATTGTAAGTAGGTCTAATAAAAGGGACGCGGGTGGTGCTGTGGTCTAAACCACAGAGCCTAGGACTTACCGATCAGAAGGTCAGCGGTTCGAATCCCCGTGACGGGATGAGCTCCCGTTGCTTGGTCCCTGCTCCTGCCAACCTAGCAGTTCAAAAGGAGGTAAAAGTGCAAGTAGATAAATAGGTACCGCTCCGGCGGGAAGGTAAATGGCGTTTCCATGCGCTGCTCTGGTTCGCCAGAAGCGGCTTAGTCATGCTGGCCACATGACCCGGAAGCTGTACGCCGGCTCCCTCGGCCAATAAAGCAAGATGAGCGCTGCAACCCCAGAGTCATTCACGACTGGACCTAATGGTCAGGGGTCCCTTTACCTTTACCTTTAAGTAGGTCTAATAATGTATAAAACCCATAAGAAGGGTATTGTCCCAAAGGGAATTACATCTGAATAAAGCCAAAGAGCATATATTTAAACTATGAAACTTTTACAGGAGTTCCTCAGACTCCATTCCTGAGAAAGTTTTACCTCGGGTGCCATCAAGCTATGGCATGTGGCCCTCAGTAGGTTCTCCAGAAAGGAAAGGCGGCCCTCAGGTTGAGAAAGGATTCCTACTCCTGCTATAAACCCTCCCCTTCTTCAAATGCAACATACATTGACTTCTTCTAAACAAAACGACTGTTTTCCCCAACCCATTGGAGGACAGCAACTCCCGTAATCCCTCATCATTGCGCATGTTCGGTGAGGCCAAAGCGTGTTCTCCCTAAATGAGAGCACGTGTTGCGGTGGGGGGCGCCAGGCCAACCCTCTGTTGCCAGGCAGGCTAATGGTTATTGCCGGAAGCAACGATTGGCTGACCAGGTTGCTGGGGCAAATTGAATGTTTCAAATTGGGTGGGTGGGACCAAAGGCTATAAATATTGGGGGCACACTGCTTTTGCTTTCTCTTTCGCAGAGTTCTTCGGATCACCCGCCCGCCCGCCCCGTGATCCGGTTGACCTTGCTATGCCTGTCATGGGGTCGTCTGCCGTTGGGGCAGGGGGCTAGTAGGAATTTTATCCATTTGGCTGATTGGCTGGTGCCACTTGGTTTTTTGCCTACTACTTAGCAATTCGTCACAACTTGTAAGGTTGCGGTTAGGCATTGGTTATAAAAATTGGTGGTGAAGGCCCTCCAATGGTGCTGGAAGGGAATTCCTTTAAAGGAATCCTGGGGCTTGCCACGATTTCGTCCAATCCCTGAAATGGGACCAGGGCCAGCAAGCCTTGGAGAGCTGGTTGGGTGAGTGGTGAGGGACTGTCGCTCAGCTCAACTGATCCCCAACATTGTTTTCCCTTCACTGGCTTCCAAGGGAGTTTGGAAAGTCAGTTCTGTCCCAGGCGGTGGGACAGATAGTCATAACCAATGCCTAAGCAACCACTCACAGATTATGTATTTTAATAAAGTTGTGGCCAAAGTAGTGCCAAAAACCTTAAACTAAAATTATGTGTGATTTGTGAATCATTTGAGGGGTGGCTTGGGGACCTCCACACGCAATAAGAGTTGCAGTCCAAAATATCCAGAGGGCACCACGTCAGGGAAGACTGCAGTTACACTTTGCTATGCATCCCCAATTCCATGACTGGTGAGGAGTTCCACTGGGAAGTTCCAAGTTCCAAGTTCGGTTTCGTTTAGATGAGAGGCTTTTGCTGTCTTTGTAGTATTTGCTTTTATTTGCACATATGCAACCAGGGCATGAATGAAGATAAACAGGCACTGCTATAAGGCCGAATAAACATCATTTAGAAAACAACTTGTGCAGCCTCCAGGCTTCACGCTGAGTTTCAGTTCAATCCAGCTAGAAGCTTGGGCTGGCCCAAACTTTTGAACTAAGGCAAACTTTGTGAAACTGAAAATTGAAAAATACAGAGTGGAGACACAAATGCACACACTCGTTTTATTTTACACGCCTTCGTTTTGTTTTCTTAAAGTGCATGATCCGTGATATTCTCAGCCCCAAAGGATGCAAGTTGGTATTTTACGTGCCAGAGATGATTGCCACAATCCAGCCCAGAGTGATTTCAGAGAGTTCAAGTGTGCCCATCACTCTGGTGGGTGGCGGCCAAAGTATTGACTTCCCATCATTAGCTGGGAGTATTAGTAAAGAGAAAGATCATGTCTTTTAAGTAGGGCTACAGTGTTTAGTCAATTCTTTAGTTTAAGCCAGTCCTCTGCCCTCGCAGGTGATGGAGGACCACTGCTATTGTCCTGTCATTAATGTCTGAAGTAAGATTCAATGTGGAATGTGAAGGCAAATTGTCATTTAACCCTAGCCAGCAAAATATCTTGAATCAGGAAAGGTGGCACTGGTTTGAGATGAATGAAAATTCTGGCCACAGTATTTGATCTGTGATGGGACTATTTTGACTTCATTTAAGAGGGTGTATTTATTTATTTTATTTAAACAATTTATATGTCACTTAACTACAGTGGTACCTCCGGTTGCGAACAGGATCCGTTCCAGAGCCCCGTTCGCAACCTGAGCAGAACACAACCCGCATCTACGCGCCATATTTCGCCGCTTCTGCGCATGACGTCATTTTGAGTGTCTGCGCATGCGCGAGCAGTGAAACCCGGAAGTAATCCATTCCATTACTTCCGGGTCGCCGCAGGACGTATCCTGAAAGACTGAACCGAACGTAACAAGAGGTATGACTGTACAATGATTTCTAAGCAATGTGAAACAGCTTAGAGCAACTTTTGCCAGGCTGATCCCCTCCAGGTGTTTGTTTGATTACAACTCTCAACAGACCCAGACTTTACAGCTAGTGGTCAGGAATAGTAATAGTCCAAAGTTTCTGGAAGACACCAATGACTAGAAAGCTGGTTTGTGGGAACCAAAGTTCAGGCCACTTCAGGTCTTGTGTAGAGGAGGTGCCAGCTTGCCAACCCTCACTTGGTTCTCAAAATGTTGGCATCCGTCTGTCTCGGGAGACAATGGAGGGGTAGATATTTGGTGGTGGAGGGGTAGATATTTGGTTCTTTCACCGTTGGTGGACATGCCCAAGGATTAAGGCTTTCTGGGAAATGATATATAATGAAATGAAAAAGGTATTTAAATATACCTTCTTGAAGAAACCAGAGGTTTTTCTCCTGGGTATAGTCGGCCAATTGGTGCCAAAGAAGGATAGAACATTCTTTATGTATGCTACAACAGCAGCAAGAATACTCATTGCAAAGTATTGGAAGACACAAGATCTACCCACCTTGGAAGAATGGCAGATGAAGGTGCTAGACTATATGGGACTGGCAGAAATGACTGGCAGAATCCGTGACCAGGGAAGAGAGACGGCAGAAGAAGATTGGAAGAAATTTAAAGACTATCTCAGGAAACATTGCAAAATTAATGAATGTTAGAACGATGTTGATTTTAGAAATTAAGTGGTTGTCAGCTGTAATGATTAAGTAAAAAGAAAAGAAAGGTCAAAAATTAAGTAAAATTAAGGGAGAGGATTTGCTGAACTAATGAATTAGAAATTGGAATACAGAAAGGGGAGGTATGAGGAGGTCGGGGAAGTAAGTTTTAAGAAAATAAGTGATTGAAATTATACTTGTTTTGTTTGTGTTTTGTTTGTATTACTGTTTTTTCTTTTATATAACTTTTGAAACTTTAATAAATATCTTTTTTTAAAAAAAAGATATTTGGTGGTGAAGTCCAACTGTTGGAGGGTTACAGCACCTGCTTGTGGCTGCAAAGACCGATATGGGAGAGGCATGTTTTGTTACAGCTGGGGCAGATGAAAGCGTCTGGTTGTGCTGCTGCCGGCGCACCATGGTGTTTCTTGTCTCTGTGCTCTTCTCAGCAGTCATTCCTCCTCTAGTCATTGCTGTGGATACATGACCTGACACTCTGTCAGACAGTCTCAAAATGACCCTCCAGGAAAGCAAGTAGTTGCCATCTTCTGCGTGTTGCTATTTTTTGCTTTCCGCAAGTTCCCCCTGGCCCTCTTCAGCTGATGAAAGTTTCTAAGCATCACCGCTAATCCGATTACAGATCTCAAGCCAGGACTGTGGGTCTTATTTCATTCGCTTTTTAAAAAAAATAAAAATAAAAAAAAATAAAAGCCATCTGATTTCTGAACTTGCTGGTTCTGATCTATTCAAACAAAAGTGCATTAAATAAGTGAGCTTGGCTTTTTAAAAAAACAAATAAATGCTCATATAATCTTAAAATAGCAAAACCAATTTATGTGGAAGGTTTTTGTGTGGTTGGTTGTTTTTTTCTTTCCTGGAAAGCCAAAGGGGGGGGGGGAGAGAGAAAAACCAGCCTGAGACTTTCTGTGCAGCACCTTTCATCTCAGAGTGTGCTTTTATAGCTCGCATTATAAACCTCTCATAAATGGGTTTTATAGTAAAAGTGCTGACACAACCTTTAACTATAGCATCTTGAGCAGCCTGCGTGCCAATAAAAGATCAGAGTTTGAAGGCTGGAGTATTAGAGAAGCAAGATATGAGGGAAGGTTTAAGGGGAAGGGAAAACATGCTCAACCCTGAATGCTTGATCCCATCAGTGGGCTGCTTGGTCATCCACAATATGTCCTCGTTGGGGCCACTTTACCTATGAGGATCGCCTTGTCCAATATATGTCCAAGGTTCCAAGTTGTTAAAAATGGGTCACCTGACATCAGGTGGTCAACAAGTAGGCAGTCGTACCTTTGAGACATCAGGATCCATCCGCCAGCCCAGCCAGATCCAGCCCCCCTCCCGCCTTTGGAATAGTTGAAGCCTATTGAATATTGAAGCAAGTCAGTGGATGATACCAGATATTTGGAAACTGGGTGGCGCTTAGGAGTTTGATTCTAACAACCTGCAGTCCCCGTGTACTTTTGGCTATTAGGTTAGCTTGGCAATGACTGCAGCAGCATCTACATTCCAGTAAGAAATGGCTGGAAGAAGAAGAAGAAGAAGAAGAAGAAGAAGAAGAAGAAGAAGAGGAAGAGTAGTTTGGATTTGATATCCCACTTTATCACTACCTGAAGGAGTCTCAAAGCGCCTAACATTCTCCTTTCCCTTCCTCCCCCACAACAAACACTCTGTGAGGTGAGTGGGGCTGAGAGACTTCATGTGGAGGAGCAGGGAAGCGAACCCGGTTCACCAGATTACGAGTCTACCGCTATTAACCACTATACCACACTGGTGAATGGAGTACCACGAAGAGCGATGAGTTTGCTTCAGCGGCTTCAGTAGTCTAGTAATGTAACTTTGGCCTTTCCACTCAAGTTGGATGGAGTGTGTGAAACTCAGCAGTAGCCAAGGAAGTGAAAACTTCTGCAGGAGAGTATCTTTGCTGACTGGGGAACAACTGGACGAGGGGTTGCAAAAGGAGTTTGCAAATGTCCTGGAAGAAATCCTGAGCAACATTAAATTTGCAGACAGCAAGCCTGACAGGTGCTCAGAGCGTTCCTTTTGAAGTTTGTTTGTTTTGTTTAATATTAGCTGTGTGGATCATTTCTGTAATTTAGTAATAGACCATTTGGCTGCAGACCAGTTAATGCAACTTCTTTCCACAACAAACAGCTGCTGTTGGCTTTCACCAACAATGGTTGCCTTCCCCATCATTCAACATACTTCTATTGCAACTGTATTTCTTCTTCTTCTTTTCCCCTTGTCCTAAAATACCATAAGATGCTGTACTTACGAGTTACTTGGTGACTTTTTCTCAGCTGAAATGGTTGTGTAGTTTTGATGACCAAGGTCTGAATTTGCGTCTTCAGTGATGCAGACCACAGGGCCACATGGAGAGGATTGTAGGTAAAATTAAACACTTTGGCAGTATCCTGCACCTGCTGCAGCTTTCAAACTGCCCTCAGGAGGCTAAGTGCTTTAATACAGGGGTGCAGAATCTTTACAGCCCAGGGGCCACATCCCCTTCTGGGTGACCTTCCAGGAGTCATGTGCCAGTGGAGGGCAGGTCTGGAGGCAAAAGTGGGCAGAACAATAAATGAAAATAGTAGTTTTGTGCAGGTGTTGTCTGACCAATGTAGAATGGAGCAGTGCTATTACTTCCCTTGGTCTTGACACTATACTTCGGTTGATGCAACTTAGAATAGCATTAGCTTTTTTTTGCTGCTGCATCACACTGTTGACTCATGTTAAACTTGGGATCTACTAAGAACCCTAGATCCTTTCCAAATGTTCTGCTAGTAAGCCAAATGTTCCCCATCTTATATTTGTGCAGTTTTGTGTTATCTGCAAATTTGAGGAGCATCCCCTTAATTCAGGCATGCTCAAAGTCTGTCTTGGGGGCCTAATTGGGCCCTCCGGTCAGTTTAATCTGGCCCCCACAGGCAGTTCCGTCTCATGATTCTAAAAAAGGCCAACAACTTTGGTCGGCCCTCATGCATGTTCACTTCATCAAATCTGGCCCTCTTTGAAAAATTTTTGGACACCCCTGCCCTTAATTCCTTTCTCCAAGTCGTTTATAAAAACTGTTGAACAACAACAGGCCCAGGACAGAACCCTGAAGCATCCCACTTGTCAGTTTTTTCCAGGGTGATGAGGAAGCATTAATGAGCGCGGTTTGGGTTTGGTCCAGCCCACATTTACCAGCTTCGCTGCAAGGATATCATGGGAGACTTTGTCAAAAGCCTTACTGAAATAACTACAGTGGTACCTCCATTTTTGAAGGTAATCCGTTCCAGAAGACTGTTCGAGTTCCGAAACGTTCGAAAACCGAAACTCAATAGCCGACAGCTAGGCTTCAGGGTGTTGCACTCAGCGGAAGCTGCATGTTCTGTTCAACGTCCAAGACATGTTCAAAAACCGAAGCATTTCCTTCCGGCTTTACGGTGTTCGAGTTCCGAAACATTCGTCAATGGAGACATTCAAAAACCAAGGTACCACTGTATCTCTAACCTGGCTGCCATGGTGCAAAAAGCTCACACAAATGGATAATGGATGGATAAAGGACATTGGTAGGCTTCATGTTCTAGGCCAGGGATGATTTAGATCAGATGTTGTTTGACTGCAGCTGCCTTTATCTTGAGCATTGGCAATGATGGCCAGGCCTGATGCCAATTGAAATCCCAGCAACATCTGGGATTTTGGATCAGGGATGGTCCCCCATCCCTGATCTAAGCAGTATAGAATCTCCATCTTGTGTTTTCGGCAATTTTGCTTGCAAACCATTGACCACCATCCCTGGTAAAATGTGGACGTTTTCATCTTTCCCAACTACTGGGCTTGTAGCGGTTGGCAGTGCAAATCCATTACTGACTTCTAGAGGCATTAAGCCCTCTCTATGGCCTGTGTTTCACATCTGAATTTCTTTATGAGCAGTAAAACAAGTTTATGGCTGTGTAAGAAAGTGTCAGGCTGTGTATACGCCTCCCCGCAGCGCGAACACAAAAAGAGGCTTGTAGCTAGTGACTGTGTTTTGAATTCTGAAACCCAAAACCCACGTTCCATCATCCATTTACATAATGAAACTGAGAAGTGGTTGCAAGGTGCCTTTCGTTTAGCATAAAAGGTGTCTTTCAGCTCCAGAGGGTGGTGAGAGAGAACCAGCAAATGGTCTTGACGGAGGACAATCAAATTTAATGAGCTTGTTAAAGTAATCAATATATATTTTATAGACACACTTTGTATTTGGCCTGCAACACACTGAGTCTCTGAGGACCACCAATGTAAGGATCAAGTGTGAAGGAAAAAAAATAATCGGCCAGGGAACAACCAGCAATTTTCCATTATATGCCCCTGCTGGCTTTCCAGCTTACATACTAATATTTCACGTCCGCACACAATTGAGTCAACACAAATCTCACACTGACGCCAACTGAAGTCAGCAGCAAAACTTCCTTTCTTGGCTACATTTGCTCTGCTCTGTAATTAACATCTGTGTGGAGCACAATGCAGCATTTGAGTTTTGGCAATCAGGTTGGCTGTTGGGATGTCAGGCACAACCTGGAATTGGATGAAACATCATTCCGCAAGCATTTCTGACCCCTACATGGTGCTTTGGGAATCCAGCAGGGCGGGTACCAGGATTGAATGGCACCAGGACAAATGCCCACTCTTGCCCCACTGCTAAGGATGGGGAAAGATCAATTCAGTTTGCATATATAGGCGAACTTACCTAATTCATGCTCTCTGAAACAATATACTAACTGAAACGCAGCCACCCTTTGAAATTCACGTCTCAGGATTTTGCTAAGCAGTTACCCAGCCAAATAACGTGTGAAGAGATATGACATTTGCAGGGAAACCAAAATGCTTGTTTACAAAGCTATTGTACTACCAACCTTACTGTCTGCTTGTGAAACATGGACCACTTATAAAAGCCATCTCCGACTCCTCGAAAGATTCCATCAACGGTGTCTCCGAAAAATCTTACACATCGCTTGGGAAGACAGGCAAACTAATGCCAGTGTACTGGAAGAAGCAATGATCACCAGTGTTGAAGCAATGATTCTTCAACATCAACTTCGTTAGACTGGTCATGTTGTGCAGATGCCTGATCATCGTCTTCCAAAGCAACTACTCTATTCCAAACTTTAAAATGGAAAGCGTAATACTGGTAGTCAACAAAAGAGGTTTAAAGACTGTCTCAAGGGAAATCTTTAAAAATGTAGTATAAACACCAACAATTGGGAAACACTGGCCTGCGAGCGCTCCAGTTGGAGAACAGCCTTTACCAAAGGTGACATGGGCTTTGAAGACACTCAAACTCGGGACACAAGGGAGAAACGTGCTAAGAGGAAGGCACACTTGGCAAATCCACACTGTGATCAACTCGCGCCCAGAAACCAATACCCCCACTGTGGAAGGATGTATGGATCCAGAATTGGCCTCCATAGTCACTTACGGACTCATTGTTAAAACCGTGTTTATGGAAGACAATCTTACTCAACTATGAGTGATCACCAAAGAAGAAAAATAAGATACCAGGGTGAAAACAGCCTACAAGAATGCATTCTTTCAGGGAAAATTGTTTTGCAAAAATGTGTATATTAGGGGAAATTGCAGCATATTTTATGAGATATGTGCACTAACATTCTGATGAATCTTCATGACGATGCGTTTTAAGAAATGGCAAATTGATGTGGAAATGTGGCAGGGAGGGAGGTGCCATTTTGTGGTTTGCCTCAGCTTCCAAAATGCATTGGGCCGGCCCTGGCAGCTAGTATATGGAGGCATGCTGCCTCTCACAGTGGAGACTGAGCATAGACATCATGGATAGTAGCCATTGACAGCTGAATCCTTCATGAATTTGTCTAATCTTCCTTTAAAGTCATCCAAGATGGTGGACATCCCTGCCTCCGGTAGGAGTGATTTCCATAGTCCTGTGTGAAGAAGTACTTCATCCCTCTGGAATCTTCCAATGTTCAGCTTCTTTGGATGCCCATGAATACTAGTATTACGAGAAGGAGAAAAGCATTCCTCTGTCCACTTTCTGCATGTCATGCATCATTTTATTCAGCTCTCTCATTGGTCTTCAGCCTCTGCCTTAAGCACCAGCTATGACCTCTGAGGTAAAGGAATTGAGGCTGACTAGCTGAAACTCAGTCTTGTGTCAGGTGTGCGTGCAGGAGCCAGGCCCTGTGACCAATATGACTTTGCAGGACTGGGGCCTTCCTAAGTTTGTTCTGAAGAGGCAAAGTGCGGCCTCACAGGTGAGGCCAATTGGCAACTCACAGCACCTGGTGGCAAGAGCTGGGAAGGGATATAAGGTCAGCATTTCCCTTTGGCTCTTCGCCACAGCAACATGCTTCCTGCCTTGGGCTTCTTGCTTCCTGATCCTTGAACCTCGACTTTTTGACTCCCTGCTTCTTGATCCTCGGACCCATGACTTCTTGGCTGCCGGCTCTCTGACCCTTGGACTCTTGGCTTCCTGACTCCTGGCTTCTGGACCCCCGTTCCTGCTCCCACCCCGCCATCTTTCCCCCGGTCATGACGTCCCCTGCCGGGACTTCGATCGCCCGTGAACCGGATCATGACATCTTGAAGGAAAAGCATCTGAACTATCCATCTGTGTGTGCTCATGTAGAACATGAAGTTCTACATCAGGAACAAGGAAGGTATAATGATCTACCTCAGAATCTGCTGCCCCTGTAGATCCTGCCACCCGAGGCAGTTGCCTCAGCTTGTCTCATGGGTGGCCCAGCCCTGATGGCTGCAGAGAGTCACAAGTGCAGGGAGTGCTTCTGCACTCACATTCTGTTTATGGGCTTCCTGGTGGGAACTGGTAGGCCACTGTGAGAACAGAAAGCTGTGTTAGATCCAGCAGGGGGTCTTCTGACGTTAACACTAGGGAAGCCCAATGATAAGGGCAAGCAATGCCACCTGAATAATTCTGACACCATAGGGAAACCATGTTATTTCTCTTCTTGGCTAAAGTGGATTGTAAGTATTCTTAACAAATAAACAAATAAAATCTTGCACGTGTAAAACAAGGACATCACATTCAGCAGTACCAGAAATTCAAAACAAAATGTCAATCACCATGAGAAAATGGGTGGAACCGTCAACCCTAGGAAAGCCTCCATAGCAAATGTGAAATTATGGTTGGGCATTTTAACTTTCCAGATGTTCTTCATGGTGCTTAGTGTTTATCACCAGAGTTCCTCACCCCTCCCATATTTCCAGCACATGTAACTCCAGCTTATAGAACAGGAAGTCTTCCTCACTTTGATAGCACTCCAATTCCTCTGTATTTCCTTTCTTGGAAAGAGAAACCCCCTCATTTGACTATCATGCATGGCCCAAAGCGCCATCCTGTCCTCACACGGCGAAAGTTACTGGTTTACTTTAAAATTTGATCAGAAAGCAGCCAGGTAAGTCCAAGAGGACTGGTTTATCAGCAACTCATACCATCTTCTGTAAAGGAAATGAGCAAATTCCCAAGCTATTAAAAAGCTCCCTGTCTTCCATCATCCCTATAAATGTCTGCAACAGGATCATTTAGTCTATCAAGCAGCTACTTGTTTTACTGTTTCTTTTCTTTTACCACATTGCACTTTTGAACTGGTCCAAAAAGGACACACACACTCTCCTGACCCACCAAGTGCTGTCCCAACGTGGCAGGTATTTGCATTTGCTACAACCTGCAGAGACAGTTGGTTTACCATTGGTTTCAAACTGGAAATGACATTGAGGTGCAGGGAAAAAAGCCATCGAAATGACCAGTGAGCTAGAGCAACTTCCCAACGAGGAAAGCCCAAGATCACATACTTACCTACATTTGACAGCATCACCCAGATAGCGTGCTTGTGGACCAATCTGCACTATACATTTAAAACAGTACCATGTCACGTTAGATAGTCGTGCCTTCCCCCTAAGAATCCTGGGATTGATGACTAAACCACTCTGAAAATTGCAGCTCTGTGTGGGAAATGGGAAGTCTCCTAACAACTCTCAGCGCCCTTAACAATTGCCAGGATTGTAAGGGGCAAGCCCTAACTGCTTAAAATGATATGATATTGCCTTATATGTATCGTGCAGATAGGCCCTGAGTCTGCCCAGATAACAGTTAGCCAAATTCTCTCTCCCCCCCCCACCTCTCTTTGACAACTGTTTTACAGCTTCCGTCAGCTGTCTTCCAAGATTGTTATTATCGTTATTTGTGGCCTGCTTGCTAAGCTTTTCTCAGATAATTTTAGTTGTTATATATATATATAATGGTTGTTCCATTTTGTATCTTGAAAGCTGCTCTGAACTATCAGGGTGGGGGTAGGAAATGGAGTGTAAATTCTTAAAATAATAATAATAATAATAATGTGTAACTGGTAACCTCAGCTGTGGGTATGGATTCCAAGAAATAACTTCAAATTAATACAGATGTAACGTAACAACAACAACAACAACAACTTTATTATTTATACTCCACCCACCTGGCTGGGTTTCCCCAGCCGCTCTGGGCGGCTTCCAGCACATATAAAAACATAATAAGACGTCAAACATTAAAAACTTCTTGATACAGGTCGGCCTTCAGATGTCTTCTGAAAGCTGTGTAGTTCTTTATCTCCTTGATATCTGATGGGAAGGCATTCCAGAACTCTTTGTGTAGCTGGCACAAAAGCTTTAACTGTGCAAATGCACTCAACTGCAAACCTGTGTCTTTAGTTTGCATTTCTCCTAATATGCACGTTTGCGCAAGCTATTATTTCCCCTAAGATAATTCATTTTATGGTATTTTCATGTTATTTTCATTATTTGTATGCACACTCTAGTACATGAATTTTTGTACACATTACTTGATTGAAGTGTACTGCAGAATTTAGAGTTCCGCGAATTTTGAAGCATAGCTGCATTTGAGTACATTGCATTTGTTTTGGTCAGCTCAAATTAGGTATGTTCACATTATATTGCAAACTAAACTAGACTTCTCCCCCGTCCCTACCTACTTCTGAAAGAGAGGGAGGGAGAGAGAGAGAGAGAGAGAGAGAGAGAGAGAGGCAGGCACATATAAGTTTATACAATTATGTAGAGTTTCTTCACCTTAAAAAAAATTAAGATTTTTTTTTTTTTTAAGTGCATGAATGCTATGGGGATTTCTCGGTGACTTCATGAAACTAGCCAATCTATGTCAGGCTGCTTCTGTCATATGAGCACTAGCCCATAAGCATCAGGTTACTTCTAACACATGAACACTGGTCAGTCAGCCTCAGTCTAGTTCTGCTACAAACTTGAACCATCCTCCCCACCCCCAGACACACAGCACAGCTCAACACTGGAGGGACCAGAAGACTTGGACAGGATGCAGGGAGAGTATTTATATATCAACCCCACTGACCTAAAAATACTACACATCTGTTCGTTTTTACAAAGTTCCCTCTAAGGCAACATGGTGCTAGCCTGTAGCTCAGGGAACTATTAAAACCCACTGCATGGGCCTAAGTATGATCTAGTAGGCAGTGCACACATTCAGGAAGAACCCAGTAATATTGTGTCTGTCATCAAAACCATTGCCCTCTTCTCTCTGTGTGCCTGCAGGATTTAGAACAAAGTTGGGCAATAAGCAAAGAACCCCCAGAACTCTCTCCAGCTGTCCTCAGTCCTCACTGAAGTCATATCGCATATTATTTCCAGTTGTTTCACAGGCCTGTTGTAGTTCAGGTCCAAATATGTGTAGCATATGTGAGCCTATTTATAGGGCTGCAATTACCTCAACAGGCTGAGTCAGGCAGATGGTAAACATTACCATAGGCATAAGTACACTCAGAATTAGACATTTAAATGACTTCAGGTCTGTCTCAAGCTTACTTAAGGGAATTTATTTCTTAAGCCATTTTAGGTGTCTGGTGAAAATAGGTTATTTATTTTATTTATTTAACAGAAGTTGTGTGCTGTTTAGTTGGTAAATAAAACCCAAGTCCTTTATAAATGAGCATAAAGTATGCATTAAACTTGTCGATAGAAGTAAAAGTTAAAAACAAGTTTCTATAGGAAGGGATGATGGGAGTTGTAGTCCGACAACTTCTGAGGGGCACCATATTGGTTACTCCTGTTTTAGGATTGTAGACAGTTTGGTGCAGACAAAGTTGTGTTTGGTTCTGGGGTTTGGTTCGTTTTGAGTTTAAACTTTGCACATAAACACATGATAGAGTAGAGCCAATCATCTTTATTAACTGGAAAATGAGGCTTTAAGTGGTGTTCCTTGGCTGCTTCGATTACTCTGAAAGGAGATGCGCGTTGTAGAGAGGACTAATTGGTCTTCTTCCATTGAGGATTCAGGAATATCGGTAAGAGATTGGAAAGTGTGATATTCCCCTCCTCAGCAGCCCATAATATCTTCACTTGAAAACTTTGGTCTAAGGGGCTGGGGGTGAGATTTCTAACACGAATCCCCCATAAGGAAAACACACACACACACACACACACACGTCAAATCAGAAATAGGAATAAAGCTTAGAAGCAAATATGAGAATTGGTGTATCTTTATTGAGCAGACTTAGAGATTTCCAGAGTAGCATTTAAAGAAACAAAACATTATTAGCTTCTGTGTAGCCTTATTAGTCTGAGACATTTCCAGGATGGATTGAGAGTAAAACTGCTTTGCAGAGAGCAACAAAAACAAGGTCATAAAAGCAGGCTTTGGCATTTGAATTAACTTAGTCCATGATTTGGTTTTAACTGCCAGGATGCATTTGTGGTGGGCTTTCAGACTTGTCTGCTGCTCTGCGAGGCAAACCCGAACGTTTCTCTCTCTCTTTTTCACTGCTCATTTACAGAACGAGGGAGAAGAGAAGCTGGCCCTAATTTGGCTTTTATATTATACTTTACCAGTAAATTCTGCCATTATAGAAAGAATTACTTCCTAGGCAGTTGTGGCAGGAGACAGAAGGGACGGTTTTGTTCTTCCCCAATGCTGCCTAATCTGGGGGCCCAGCTCTCGCTGAAGACGAGATGTACAATAAATGTGAAGACAGAGGGTGTAGCCCCGTTCACATCTCCTTGATTTCCCTATAGATTAACATTACAGTGGTACCTTGGGTTACAGACGCTTCAGGTTACAGACGCTTCAGGTTACAGACTCCGCTAACCCAGAAATAGTACCTCAGGTTAAGAACTTGGCTTCAGAATGAGAACAGAAATCGTGCGGCGGCAGCACGGCGGCAACGGGAGGCCGCATTAGCTAAAGTGGTACCTCAGGTTAAGAACAGTTTCAGGTTAAGAACGGACCTCCAGAACGAATTAAGTTCTTAACCCAAAGTACCACTGTGCACACAAGCACATCCAGGTATTGATTGATGGATGCCCAGAGCCAAATGTGATTCATTAAATCACAGGGGAACATTTGAAGCAAGACCATTACCTCCCCCCCCCCATTTACCTCAGTACAGTCCAGCCCTAGTACAGTGGTACCTCTGGTTAAGAACTTAATTCGTTCTGGAGGTCCGTTCTTAACCTGAAACTGTTCCAAGAGCCCATATAGAGTCCTTAAGTGGGTTCCCTGTCAGTAGGAGAAAATAACAGAGGCCAACCAGAGTATATTGAGAAGCAAAGTGGCTAGTAAGCCTGATCTTTATTAAACTGTATTAAATGTAGTATAAACACCAACACCACCAATTCCCACCCATTCCCACCAATGGGAAACGCTTGTCTGTGAGCGTTCCAATTGGAGAACAGCCTTTGCCAAAGGTGTCATGGGCTTTGAATACATTCAAACTCAGGATGCAAGGGAGAAACATGCTAAGAGGAAGGCACGCTTGGCAAACCCTCACCACGATCAACTCCCGCCCGGAAACCCGTGTCCCTACTGTGGAAGGACGTGTGGATCCAGAATTGGCCTCCACAGTCGCTCACGGACTCATTGTTAAAATAAGGTTACCAGGTTTTTTTTAATGAATCCAGGGACACTTTTCAGCTTCAATGGATTTTGTATGGGGACTGATTTGTAAATCTGGGGACTGTCCCCGGGAAATGGGACATCTGGTAACCTTATGTTAAAAGCGTGTTTATGGAAGACAATCTTAACTCAGCTCCGAGTGATTGCCAAAGAAGACAGAGTCCTTAAGTGGGTTCACTGTTTGTAGGAGAAAATTACAGAGGCCAACCAGAGTATATTGAGAAGCAAAGTGGCTAGTAAGCCTGATCTTTATTAAACTGTTGCAACAGGGACCCCACTCACCACACGCAGGAGGGAGGGGAACCCTGAATAATGGTGTGCAAGCCCTTATATAGACTTTTGAAATTGCCCACCCTGTAGCCCAAGACCAACCCCCTAAAACATCATACATACATCAGAAGGAGGCGGTCTACAGTAGAAATCCTATTTGCCAGGATACTTGACAATGGTCACTGATTGCATTACCTGGGCAGCCTGGCCAGGCTTTTGTGATGGATAATACTTCAGCTCCTGAATCCAGGTCACAGGCTCGTCCTAGGTAAAAGGTAAAGGTACCCCTGCCCGTATGGGCCAGTCTTGACAGACTCTAGGGTTGTGCGCCCATCTCACTCTAGAAGCCGGGGGTCAGCGCTGTCCGGAGACACTTCCAGGTCACGTGGCCAGCGTGACAAAGCTGCATCTGGCGAGCCAGAGCCGCACACAGAAACGCCGTTAACTTCCCGCCAGTAAGCAGTCCCTATTTATCTACTTGCACCCGGGGGTGCTTTCGAACTGCTAGGTTGGCAGGCGCTGGGACCGAGCAACGGGAGCACACCCCGCCGCGAGGATTCGAACCGCCGACCTGACGATCGGCAAGTCCTAGGCGCTGAGGCTTTTACCCACAGCGCCACCCGTGTCCCTCACAGGCTCGTCCTATTCATACACAAATACACCCTTAAGACAGGATTTGTAAGCGAAAAGACAATGGGGAGGCTTTCCCATTTCCTTCCTCCTTGCAGAGAAATGTGTGAGGTCAATTTGGGAGAGTCAAAATGGCTTCAGGATTGTTCTCCTCTACTATTTCAGACACATGGTTTATATACTTATCACGTATGTGTCTGCCTTGTGCATTTATGAACATTTGAGACCTTAGAATTCTTATAACAATCTGAGGCTGTACCACTGAGCTACGGTCCTTGCAGAACTTCTGCAAGCGACTTAATTTTGTATGCCTCCCCACTTGCTGCAGACTTTTGGGCTGTTGTGTTTTGCTCCAATATGACTGCTATATTTCTAGGTGAATAATCTCTCTCCGAGCAGCTTTGCAAGATTATAGCCGGGTTAATCTTAAATCCACTTATTCATGATTAGGTCAGTATGTCTTCCTTATGAGTAAGCATGATTATAATTCTAGGCTTTGTCTGCAACTTTTAATTTATTTGTTTACATTCCTAAATTGCACTCTCCCTCGGGACAGACGGGAGGTAGCAGCCATTTCAGAACAGAACAAATGCTGCAAAGGCATGCATTTATGGAGTTGTATCCAACTGAGCCTCCCCACTAATGGGAGGCTATTTGATCCAGCACAGGCTTCCATGAGTTTCCACGCATGGAAGGCTATTCTCACTGATTCCCCTTTTTTCTCTGCAGTCTTCTTTGAAACACTGTAGGAAGTGGTGTTGGGAACTGCAGAGGCCGGGGGCCAGCGCTGTCCGGAGACACTTCCGGGTCACGTGGCCAGCGTGACATCGCTGCTCTGGCGAGCCAGAGCCGCACACGGAAACACCGTTTACCTTCCCGGTAGAAAGCGGTCCCTATTTATCTACTTGCACCCGGGGGTGCTTTCGAACTGCTAGGTTGGCAGGCGCTGGGACCGAGCAACGGGAGCGCACCCCGCCGCAGGGATTCGAACCGCCGACCTTTCAATCGGCAAGCCCTAGGCGCTGAGGCTTTTACCCACAGCACCACCCACGTCCGCGTTCTGACACTGAGCTGCAGCCAAATCACAACCACAAACCTGTGACTCTGCCTTTTGGACTGTTGCAACAGGACTGACGTGCGGTTGTTAGCTTGGGGGGGGGGGGGTTGCCTGCTACAGCTTCATTCAAAGTACAGGAGCCCTCTAACTTGTTCCTGTATGTGCATTTTTTAATTAAAGAACAACCCATGACCAAAAAAAAGCAGGACGTGCAGAATAAAATTAGATGATTTGTTCACAAATTACCTAGGCAGAGATTTAGAAGGGGTACAAAGAGGCATTTGTACGTAATTTCATGGGATGGCCATCCAAATCTGGTCTGACATAATAACTGAATGCACTTGCCTTGTAATTAATCTCTAATAGGCTACTTTGAATCCCGCCTTCCTCTGTAACCCCCGTAAACCTACGTAGGAAACACCAGTGGTTCATTACCACACGCATTTCTGCAAGATGGACATGCATGCCTCCTAATCTCTCTTTTGTCCATCAATGTGTTATTAAATCTTAGGCAGTCTGAATGCAAATAAGGTTTCTGTTGGATTTATCAGGAGGAGAGCAATGAATGCAAAGAAATAGTTTGCTCACCATCGTTGCAAAGGGGGAAGCAATTGGGGTCACTGTGTAATTTCAATATATAGCTTTTTTTTGTTTGTTTTTTTGTTACCTCTTGCAAATGACAAGAATTCTCACAAGAATATGCAGCCAGTCTTAGAAAGGGGTATGGAATTACTTTCAGGGCTGGAAGCCGATCCATTCCACACTGAATTAAAATATTAAACTTAATGCCTTATTCCTCGGGAGATGGAAAATGAACACAATTCTGTTATTGCAAGTGGCTCATTTGGTTCTTCATTGCCTGAATTTTATATATATAGAAATGTCCCCTTCTTGACTAGTATTGGTGTTGTAATAACTGAAGCCATGTCATCAAATATCCAAATTAATAAGGTTTCTGTAGGTTAAAAAAGAAAAGAAAAAGAAACTTAACACCAAGGAGAAACTGAGGAGAAACAGCAAAGGTGTTGTTAGTTACTATTCCAAACTCATGAGCTATTGTAATGCCTAAATACATCACTAACAAGCCATACATAAAGAATAATATAAAGAAAAAGAAAAAATGAAGGAAAAAAGCCTAGGGCTTGCTGATCAGAAGGTCGGCGGTTCGAATCCCCGTGACGGGGTGAGTTCCCGTTGCGTGGTCCCTGCTCCTGCCAACCCAGTAGTTCGAAAGCACGTCAGAGTGCAAGTAGATAAATAGGTACTGCTCCGGTGGGAAGGTAAACGGTGTTTCCGTGCACTGCTCTGGTTCGCCAGAAGTGGCTTAGTCATGCTGGCCTCATGACCCGGAAGCTGTACACCGGCTCCCTCGGCTAATAAAGTGAGATGAGCGCCCCAGAGTCGTTCACGACTGGACCTAATGGTCAGGGGTCCCTTTACCTTTACCTTTATCCTACCAGTTGCTTTCATCTTTCGTGGACTGTAAACCAGCTCACAGCAGATAAGCCAATAAAAAGTACATTAAAACATTTAAGCCACAAAATGATCCTGAAAGCATAATGATAGAACAATAAACAGAATAAAAAGCAAAGCAAAGAGAGCAATAAGAAGAAAATATTTTTAACGAAGCAGTGATCCGTACCATAAGCGCAACACAGCAAGGATGAATCATCCAGTAAACATTAAGATGGCAGATTGTGAAAGATTTTGATAAATAAAATAGTCTTGACCTGGTGCCAAAATGAGGCTTATGTTGGTGCTTCCCAAATTTGTCTAGGGAGTCATTTTACAGTTATAACGTATACCTTATATTCTCTTATGGGCTGGAGAACCACATTGCTGGTAAGAAGAGTTTGCTCTCTGTGTTCTGGAACGAGCTGTCAAAAGAGATGCTAAAAGAGCCTAACATTTCAACCTACATTCAGCTTCCAGGAAAAAGTGCTATATGGCTGTGTTCCACTTGCACAGTCGGAGGCAGTGTGCCTCTGAAGACTAGTTGCTGGGGGAGTGCTCTTGCACTCAAACCCAGCTTTCAAGTTTCCCAGGGGACCATTCTGAGACCAGGATGAGGTTAGATGGGCCATTGGCCTGATCCAGCGGGCTCATCTTACATTCTTACGTTCCTAATCAAAAAAAAACCCAAGCAGATCCGAATTGTTTTTCTCCTTGCACCAACCAAGAATTGGTGATAATACGATTGAAGCATTGTTACACGTAGAGATGTTCTAAGGAGTTTTGGTGCCAGAGGCCAAAATCTGAATAGCATCCCCAGGTGCATAAAAATATGAAGATGATCGGGGCTTTTTTGGTGACTTTACTGACCAGTCCAGAGTACTGGCACTTTTTAATTTATTTTTACTGCCCATGGTAGCCATTTTGTGCTGACACCCACAGCACTTTTATCAATATATGAGTACTGGCACCTTATTTTTTATACCCCCTCCAAATACACTAATGATGATGGTGATAAATGATAATACAGTGGTACCTCAGGTTACAGACACTTCAGGTTACATACGCTTCAGGTTACAGACTCTGCTAACCCAGAAATAGTACCTCGGGTTGAGAACTTTACCTCAGGATGAGAACAGAAAACGTGCTCCAGCGGCGCGGCAGCAGTGGGAGGCTCCATTAGCTAAAGTGGTACCTCAGGTTAAAAACAGTTTCAAGTTAAGAATGGGCCTCCAGAACGAATTAAGTTCTTAACCCGAGGTACAACTGTACTGATATGGACTGACTGGGCACCCTCTCCTTTCTATTCAATATACTTATACTACATGGAACAGGGAGTGATAACAGACCCTCCAAGTGTCCCTATTTTCCAGGGACATCCCAGATTTACAGAAGCCATCTTGGATTTCTGATTTGATCCTGGAATGTCCTACTTTTCCTCAGAACATCCCTATTTTCATCAGAGAAATGTTGGAGGGTACAGAGTTATGCGACACTTCCCCGCCCCCAAGCCAAGGAGATAAGTAACTATACAACCCTTAGAAGACATCTGAAGGCAGCCCTGTAGAGGGAAGTTCAATGTTTTATTATGCTTTTGTATATATTTTGGAAGCTGCTCAGTGTGGACTGGGCAACCAAGTCAGATGGGCAAGGTGTAAATAATAAATTGTTGCTATTGTTATTATTTATAATAATAATAAATAGGGTGTTCCTATTTTCATTGGAGAAATGTTTGAAGGTATGTGCTAATACTGTCCTACCAGTATTTCACGGATGATGTAAGATTGACTTAAGCAATGTACTTTTGAGCACTCAGGAAAAGCACTGCATAAATAAGTATATTATTATTCCTATTATTTTACCATTTTTATGACTGCCACATGGCTTCCATTGTAAAATATGGCTATTTTTAAATTTAGCACTGTGAATACCCATGTGTTCAGTGTGCTAATATTGAGAAACGTCTTGCAAGTTTAGAAACCCAAGTTATTTATGAACGGAAGGCTTTTTGTTCATCCCTTGTTGCCTGCAAATAGGGTGCAGCTGTTTTCAGCAAATCAGTTTAATTCCTTTTCCTAAATGATCTCTTGGCCTTTAGAAAAAGGCCTTTCAAGAGTAAGGATTGTTGCTGGGGAAATGTGATTGTTCATAAACTTTGCCTACGCCACTTATAGTGGTCGCAGACATTGTGCCCCTGCTTTGCTTATTTGAACTGTTTTATTATTTCTTCAGTTGTTAGTTCTTTTTATCTTCGATCTCTGCTTCTCTTGAGTGTCTTTAGATTCGTAGAGGAATATAAAACCTTTTGATGCTAAGAACAACAACAAAAAACAAGAGCTTGTACCAGAACCTTCAGGAGTCAGGCAACAAAACGGGCCTGAAGGGAGCTAATTTGGGATTTTCTAATAGCAGGTTTATTTGCAGGAGGGAGGTATGAGGCTACTCTAGAGCAGAAACCCTGAAAAAAGGAGATGAAAAATCTTGCATTTGGAAGGATTATGAGTAGGAATGGCAACTTCAAAACAAACAAAGCAGGCTTGGATGTTTGTTTGTTTTGATTTTTTAAAATATTTTTTATTGAACAAGTTTAACAAATCAAATTACAAATCAATATTACATTGCTCCATTGCATCCAATGGGAATATCTCACAAATGATATTGTTAAGCTGGAAAAGGTGCAGAATAGGGCAACTCAAAGAGCACAAGAGCAGGTGCGTCTTTCTCAAGAGGAAAGGGTACAAGGTTTGGGGCTTTTGTGCAAGTGGGGGGAAGCCAACTAAGGAGGGAACAGGCTTTACAAAATGATGTACAGTGTAGAGAAAGTACATAGAAGATGTTCACCCTTTCTGATAATATCAGAACTAGAAGTGAGGTTAGTGGTGGGATTCAAGTCAGTTCTCATCTGAAGGTGAATCAGCTTGTTTTGCGCTTTCCAAAGCTGAAACACAGCCATCATTTGAAACCTGAGCTGTGCAGTGCAGTTCTTCCAACCACGTAATGTGAGCAAAAATGAATATACTGGGGTAAAGTGTGCTTTAAAATGTATATATTTGTGAAAATAACAAACAGAATTTCCTTTGCAAAAAAAAAAAAAAAGGTCATAGCTAAAATGCTGATTAAAAAAAATGACTTAAAAAGAAAAGCAAGCTGTTGTGGAAATGTGGAGAGCTGAGTTTAAAAGGTAAAGGTGAAGGACCCCTGACAGTTAAATCCAGTCGTGAAGGACTCTGGGGTTGTGGCGCTCATCTCGCTTTACTGGCCCGAGGGAGCCGACATTTGTCCGCAGACAGTTTTTCCGGATCATGTGGCCAGCATGACTAAGCCGCTTCTCACGAAACCAGGGCAGCGCACGGAAACGCCTTTTTGGGTAGATAAAATATGAGAAACCAAGAGAGATTGAAATAAGCAGATTTGCCCATCCCTAAGCAGAACTCTTGGTCATCCAATGACAATTGGCGGGAGATTATTATATTTTATTATATTTCATTATTATTTGTACCCTGCCCATCTGACCAGGTTGCCCCAACCACCCTGGGTTTCTTTTTTTAAAAAAAAATATTTATTAAAGTTTCAAACAGTAAAACAAACTTCACAAAACAGGATAAAGGAAAAAAAAAGAAGAAACACCATCACAATCAATCCAAAAAACAGAAAAGCACAGTAAAAAAACCCATCATACAAAGCAAAAGAAAAAAAAATAAAAAAGACATAAAAAAAGAACCAGTTTCTTAGATATTGTTCTCGTAATCCTCCTTCCAGACTCCCTCGCATCTCCCTTTTCTGTGTTCCCTTTTACACAATCTTATTCAGCAATGCCTCACCTTCTTTCAAATCTTATTTCATATTATATTTTCAACTATTATGCCTCCAATTTTACCCCATTTTTTCATTTTATTTAAGTTTGGCATAATATTATTCTGACTTCACCTTTGTTCTGTAAACCATTTTTTACATACTCCTTTCAACTATATCACTAATACCATATTATCTTTATATCCCGCATCATTCTAACATTCATACAATTTGCAATGCTTTTGCAAGTAGTCTTTAAATTTCAACCACCCTGGGTTTCAATGGAACTGCTCAGTGTTCCACCTGAACTGTGAGTGCAACCTAGAAGGTGTTACAGAAGCTTCTTAAGCACATATAGATTACTTTGCAAAAAAGTCTGCTGCATGTAGGAAGAGTTCCGTGAAAATAAAGGGAGGGGCGCCACAATTCCTGTCCGCTCCAGATTCCATGGAAATGAAAAGAGCATTCTTCCAAAACTTCGATTCTTCTCAATGGGCTTTGAGCAGAAGTCCACAGTGGATTGTATTTTTCTGTGTTTTTTCCCCCCGTGGCATCCCAACAAGTTGCAATCGAGTCGTTTTAAATTACGATGTGACCATTTTTTGAACTTTACAAAGCTGTCTATACTTTCTGCCACTGTGCCTAAGTCCTAAAGGGAATAGAAATGAAGCAGGTGAAGGCATCCCAACATTTCAGCTCTCTCGCTGCATGTGGAAAATCAATCTAAAGAAATCCCAGCTCAGAGTCTGGGAAGACGTTGTCCTTCCAACAAAACATGCCCAACGTTTGATGAGGATTGGTGCTGAGA
The DNA here is from genome assembly GCF_964188315.1 of Podarcis muralis. Lineage (NCBI taxonomy): Eukaryota > Metazoa > Chordata > Lepidosauria > Squamata > Lacertidae > Podarcis > Podarcis muralis. The sequence continues at coordinate 12,499,366 of NC_135668.1, forward strand.
CGCAAGTGTTTTTTGGCACTACATCAATCTCAGCAGGTAAGAGAACTCCCTCCAGATCTTAGAAAGATATTGCATGTCGGCGCACTAATGCAATGTTTTTCTTGTTGCCTTTGAAAGCTTGACTTCCTCCTGTTTTTGCACCAAAAAGAAAAGAGAGAGAAGGAGGGAGGGTGGAAGAATTATTCCCCCATCGAAATGAGGAACTGCTCCTGCACCTCCCCAAAGGAAATACAGTTTCAGACTGGAAAGAAGATGTTGGTTTTCTGCCATGGAGATGCCTTCTAGTATTTGTGTGCCTGGGATTCATTCTATAGATTGAGCTTACTGAAGTGACATAATCCTGGCACCCAGTTCAGGACTGTGAGGGGTGAGTGGTACGATGGAGTGTGCATCCGCTTTTGGCAAAGGCTGCCTGATGTCATGTCTTCCTTAGCTGCAGTAACTCATTGCCCAGGTGCAGGCAATTTTTTTGTAGTGATAAGAAAGCTACACCTAGTTTTGCTGCTGGAGCTGTGTGCTGGTCCCGGGGGGAGGTTACCGTGAGGCGTGGTCAGAGTCCAGTCCTGGGTCAAGGGTCTGGAGACTGTCCACCAAGGGTGAAGCGGGGTCCAAAGTGAGGAGCCGGGCAAGGTCGGGAACTCTGGAAGAACAGGTCTGGGTGCTGGCAGAAACAGGTTTCCAACGACGTTGCTCCTGCAACCTGGGACTGGGCTGACTGGCCTTTATTTCCTCTGAGGCCAGGGGCGGTCCCGGCCCACAGGTGACCCGCCTCTCCTGGCCTTAAGGCAAGCACTTCTCCTGAGAGAACCCAGTTCCCTCCGCCTCTCTGCCCTGAGCCTCTGCAGCTCAGGAAAGGCTGGAGGGTTACTGGACCCAGGGGAAGACTCACCTTCCCCTGACAGGGCTGGGAGAGGCACACCTGTAGGCAATGGGTCCTCAATCACCCCCGGAGCCAGAGTGGATTCATCTGGTGTCTGCTCCTGAGGATCCGGCACAGGTGCAGGCGCTTCAGATTCAAGGCCCTGCCCCGGCTCAGCCGGCCCTGGAGGCGGGGACTCCTGTGCAGGCTGGGATTCCTCCGGTTCAGCCTCTGAATCAGATTCCCAGGCCATCACAAACTGAAACCTAAGAACTACAGACTGGCCTTCTTCTGAAGCATGTTTATGCTTATCTTGATGTTTGGGCTCCATATGCCTGTGGGTTAGCTCAGTTGTGTGGCGAGTTCCCGGCCTCCCCAGGCTTTGAACAGGGCCACGCCCCCCGGAATCCTTTAATGGACTACCCTTCAATATGCGGGACAGGTGGTGGTGCTACCTCCCCTCTTTCCATCTACAGACCTATTCTAATGCCTAACCGCCAATACCCAGAAAGTTGTGACGATTTGCTATGAGGTAGGTGAAAACCAAGTGGCTGGTGCCAATTTACCAAGTGGAAAAATTCCTACCAGGCCCCTCAACGGCAACCAACCAAGGTCCATAGCAAGGTCAAAGAGAGCAAACCTTAAAGGGTGGGAGAGTTGGAAAACCAGAGCAGCTGGAGGGCGGACAAAGAGGGAGATCCCCGGCTGCGTCCTGCCTTTAAGAGGCAGGCCACACCCCCAGAGCAACCCAATTGCCTGGCCAAGGGGTGACACAGCCGGGAATCCCCCAATCGTGCAGGGGCTGGCCTGCCAGTGTGGTGTAGTGGTTAAGAGCGGTAGACTCGTAATCTGGGGAACCGGGTTTGTATCTCCGCTCCTCCACATGCAGCTGCTGGGTGACCTTGGGCCAATCACACTTCTTTATAGTATCTCAGCCCCACTCACCTCACAGAGTGTTTGTTGTGGAGGAGGAAAGGGGAATGTTAGCCGCTTTGAGACTCCTTCGGGTAGTGATAAAGCAGGATATCAAATCCAAATTCTTCTTCTTCTTCTCCCACCCCCTGGGCATGTGGAGGGGCTGTGAAGCCTGCAACCCCATCTCTTCCTTAAGGCGGAAGTGGCTTTGGTGGAGCATGAGATGCTTAATCTCGGGGCTGTGGGTTCAAGCCCCATGTTGGGCAAAAGATTTTTGCATTGCAAGGGGTTGGACCAGATGACCCTTGTGGTCCCTTCCAACTCTACAGTTCTATGATTCTCTAAAGCATTGAACTAGGGAAAACAGACACGCTGCCTTAAGGCAGAAGTGAAAGGAGTAAGCGTGAAAACTAAGGGGAAGTTTGTGCAACTGACGCTGGCTTTGTGCTTTAGATTTTCTACTTGGTTCTGGCTTTTGTGCATATAGGCTACCTCTAGCAATTGATATGCACGGATAATCAACAAGCAGCACTTGAGAAAAAGGGGAAGCAATGAGGCACCTGTCAGAACAGCGGCAATTACACATCAATGAATATGTAAATAATGTATATTGCAAAGCAATTTGTGTTACTATTTATGTACAGTCTTTCTCTGTGTGTGTGTGAAAGAGAGAGTGTGTGTTTTTAAAAAAACTTTCATTGTGGAGAATGAAGGCAAAGCCATTCATAGCAAGAATCTTTGCCATGATGGGGACTTTGAATTGACAGGAGGGAAATCTGCTTTATAGTCCATTTTCAATGGATTCCTTACCTTGTTGTTGTTTAGCCGTTTAGTTGTGTCCGACCCCATGGACCAGAGCACGCCAGGCACTCCTGTCTTCCACTGCCTCCCGCAGTTTGGTCAAACTCATGCTGGTAGCTTTGAGAACATTGTCCAACCATCTCGTCCTCTGCCGTCCCCTTCTCCTTGTGCCCTCCATCTTTCCCAGCATCAGGGTCTTTTCCAGGGAGTCTTCTCTTCTCATGAGGTAGCCAAAGTATTGGAGCCTCAGCTTCACGATCTGTCCTTCCAGTGAGCACTCAATTCCTTACCTACTTTGAAGTATTTTGTAGGAAGTGATTTTTAAAAGTTGGAAATAAATAAGCAGAGCAACTAAACTGGATCCCATCAGGAGAAATCAGGAGAAACTGTTGGAGAGAAACGGGACCAGTAATGGTTCTTTAAGTGACTGAGGAATGGCTCCTGCTCTGCACAGGCGACTTGTCAGCCGAGTACTACTTTTATGAGCAATTCAATAAGAGACCATGATTCCTGCTTAGGGACATAAAAAGATGACTTATATAAAGCCAGACCATTGGTCCATCCAGAGGCATAGCGTGGGGGGAGCTGGGGGCCCCGTCATCCCGGGCACAGTTTTTTTGGGGGGGAGTATTCCTCACAGCTAGGGATGGGGGTGGCGCTGTGGGTTAAACCACAGAGCCTAGGACTTGCCAATCAGAAGGTCGGCAGTTTGAATCTCCGCAATGGGGTGAGCTCCCGTTGTTCGGTCCCTGCTCCTGCCCACCTAGCAGTTCAAAAGCACGTCAAAGTGCAAGTAGATAAATAGGTAATGCTCTGTGGCGGGAAGGTATACGGCGTTTCCGTGCGCTGCTCTGGTCTGCCAGAAGCGGCTTAGTCATGCTGGCCACATGACCCGGAAGCTGTATGCCGCCTCCCTTGGCCAATAAAGCGAGATGAGCGCCACAACCCCAGAGTCGGTCACGACTGGACCTAATGGTCAGGGGTCCCTTTACCTTTACCTTATTCCTCACAGCTGGCAGGATGTGGTGAGCTGTTGAGTCCTTCTCATGAGAAGGACGCAACAGGCATGCGCCCTGCCAGTCTCTTGCCACTTTTGTGAGTCTCACAAAGCAGCACTGGGCTCACAGGGAGCCATGAATGCGACCTTCCAATGGCCGGGCTCCCCACTGTGTGGTATAGCATGGCCCTGCTTGGCTCCACTGGGAGTGGGTTGCTCTGGCACATGCCCTGGACGCCAGCAGGAAACGCTCCGCTGCTGGGTCCATCTAATATTGTCTACACTTACTGGCACTGGCTCTCTGGGGATTCAGATGGGGTCCAACCCCAGCCCTACCCGCAGGTGCCAGGGATTGAACCTGGAAGTACCACTGAGCTATGACCTTTTGTTATGCAATGGGCACGGTCAAGGGGATCAAGAGGGTTATTTTACTTTTATCTCCCCCAGAGGATTTACTAGCCCCATAGATTATATCCTAACATCTAATAACGTGCCAACTAACCGAGATACCTTCAGGATAATTCCCAGAGCTGAAAGTGACCACTTTCCACTTGAGTTATCTCTGACATCATTCGTTTCTCCTGCCTTTCCTAAATTATTAGATGAAACGGAATATCTGGTACTTGGAAATAGAAGGTTAACATGGAATGCACAGGTCCAAGAAAAAAAAAAGATTCAGATCCTGGATTCCCATGAATTTGCTTTATTAAAGGGGGAAATGTTGCTAGAAACAGGAAACATAATCGGACTTTATGAGAACATGATCAACCGAATGCTCCCACTGATGACCACAACCAGTGTGATAAAAAACAAAAAGTTTAAAAGACAGACTTGGTTCAATAAGGAATGTCAGAATAGCAAAAAATGCCTAGCTAGGGAACTTAGAAAATTGAAGTTAAAACAGGATAAGCACTGAGCTATGGCCCCTCTTACGTGCAAGGCATCCTTCTCCAACCTGGTGCCCTCCAGGTGCTGCTGAACCCCAGCTCCCTCCAGCCCTGACTATTGGCTGCTTGAGGCTGGTAGGATTTGTAGTCTAAAACATCTGAAGGGCACCAGGTTGGGGGAAGGCTGCTTTGAGGCATCATCATCCTTCTTCTCCTTTCCGCCGTCTAGAAACATTCCCTTCTCTTCTTTATAATTTCATTTTTTTAATGAACCAGCTGCTTCAATAGAAGTATTGTGTGAGAGATCAGCTAGGCAATCCCCAAAGAATGTGAATACAAGTTGTTTACCTTTCTCTCTCAATCTCTCTCTCTCTCCACCTTTCACTGAACTTCATATTGTTTCTGGGTTTGTTTGTTTTTTCATTGCTGCTCAGTTCTCTTCTCGCGCTTTCTAATTTTGCATCTTTTCTCCAGATAACTCTCCCCTTCCCACTTGACTAGACCTGACCTTTGCCATGTCTTCCTTTTCATTTTCCCTTTTATATGCACTCTTCTTACACCCAAACTGGCACGACATATTCAGCAGATAAACTGCTTCTTCAGTTATTGATACAGGGATAATTTAACAGGAAGGCATGGAAAGCGCCACACAAGCAGATCAGGATGTTGCATAACCTGCCCACATTGTCGTATAAACTCCCCACAAACAGATCAGAACAAATGCTCAATAAAGGCTTGACGTAGTCTAATCTCCAAGTAAACAATGTGTAAGCAAATCAGGATAAATGTTCAATAACCTGGCGGTCTGGAGGAGCCCTTAAAAACACTTTTAATCATTGATACTGGTAGGGTGCTATGTCCCATGTTCATATTCAAACCAAGTTTGCTGACTCCTTGACTAAAGAATAATTACTTTAATTTTATTTATTTCTTAAATATGTCCCTGCTGGAATAACCTCTTGAAGGCATTACTGTTTCAGTTTTTAAGGAGGTCCAAAGGGACACGAGCAAATGTATTCATATGTTTCCATCATGAATGCTAAAACAGCTAATTAAAGGATCAAAATTAGGCTCTTTTATGATCAGATAGTTAAGGCTCCTTAAAATAATTACCTTAATGCAGCTGGCTGTTATTATGTGATATGTATCTACAACTACTTCACACAAAAAAGGTTTAACATAACGACATGCCATAATTAATTTTGATATTGATAGTTGATTAGCTGCCCCAGTGAAAAAGTCAGACAGATATTGCTGTTTCAGCATAATGTAGATTAGAGAGTAATGTATAAGAAAAGGACACACAGACCTGGGGAAATGTTCTGCACATACCTTCAGATATGGTGTAGGTCAGGAGTGGGGAACCTCAGGACTGGGGCTCAAATGTCACCCTCCTGACCTTGGGATAATCCCCCAGCAGTGGCACAGCATGGGGGGGGGGCCACAGAGGCAGATGCCCTGGGCACAAAATTGTTAGGGGGTACAAAATTTCAACACCCACTTCCATCATTGGGCTCCATTGAAAACCACTTCTCCATGCAAACCAGGATGTGAACTTTCCAGACGACAGAATGACTTTTCTTTTCTTATCTCTTCGGCTGTGATTTCTTGGGTGACGCAGACGCCATTAGGCAGTTGAATATGCATGCATACTCCGTCCGTTTCCCTCCCTGCCATGTGGCTCTGGGAGCTGGCAACCCACACTACACCACTGACCCTCACAATTCTCCTGTCCCGACTACCATTCATGGAAGCGATACAGAGATTCTTGGCGCAGTTGTTTCCAAATGCTTTATTCTAGAATTCACTACAATGCCCAAACATCACATTGTGAGGTGTGTGGATCAGTGGTTAAAACAGAGCTCAGGAGTTCATGGTTAGGTGTAAGCTAAGACGTCATCCCAACACTTGGCACACCTCCTTAGCTCGCCTTCGCAAGAGGAGGGTGAGCACTTGTGCAGTGCGGAGCCACAAGTCTGGGCAAGCAAGCAATTCTACAAGTAGGCTGGGTCTGTTCAAGCTGGCGCAACCAGCACAGCATCCTTTGCGATAGAGGCGGGGTCCTCACCCCGTATCAGATAAACAGCAGTGTTTGAAACTGGTCCTCACCTGTATCAGATAAACAGCAATGAATTAAACTGTACAATACCATTGACTTACATCTGGGGGTCATGTAGGCTGGAGAAGGATGTACACCAGGGGTAGGCAACCTAAGGCCTGGGGGCAGGATGCGGCCCAATCGTCTTCTAAATTTGGCCCATGGACGGTCCGGGAATCAGCATGTTTTTACATGAGTAGAATGTGTCCTTTTATTTAAAATGCATCTCTGGGTTATTTGTGGGGCATAGGAATTCATTCATTCCCCCCCCCCCAAAAAAAAAATAGTCCGGCCCACCACATAGTCTGAGGGATGGTGGACTGGCCCACGGCTGACCCCTGATGTACACAGTCACTTCCTTTTTTTAAAAAAAGTTTCAAGTCATGATTGCTTTGTTGTTGTTGTTTAGTCGTGTCCGACTCTTCGTGACCCCATGGACCAGGCACTCCTGTCTTCCACTGCCTCCCGCAGTTTGGTCAAACTCATGCTGGTAGCTTCGAGAACACTGTCCAACCATCTCGTCCTCTGCCATCCCCTTCTCCTTGTGCCCTCAGTCTTTCCCAACATCAGGGTCTTTTCCAGGGAGTCTTCTCTTCTCATGAGGTGGCCAAAGTATTGGAGCCTCACCTTCAGGATCTGTCCTTCCAGTGAGCACTCAGGGCTGATTTCCTTCAGAATGGAGAGGTTTGATCTTCTTGCAGTCCAGGGGACTCTCAAGAGTCTCCTCCAGCACCATAATTCAAAAGCATCAATTCTTCGGCGATCAGCCTTCTTTATGGTCCAGCTCTCACTTCCATACATCACTACTATCACTACTGGGAAAACCACAGCTTTAACTATACGGACCTTTGTTGGCAAGGTGATGTCTCTGCTTTTTAAGATGTTGTCTAGGTTTGTCATTGCTTTTCTCCCAAGAAGCAGGCGTCTTTTAATTTTGTGGTTGCTTGGGAAGTGCTAAATGAAAGCAGTAGAAGGAAATCCAGATTCTCTGTGACTAAACTCACCATTATGAACTTTCTTTGCCTGGTTTCCTTTCACTGGCTTCGGATTGGTATCTTGGATCAATCTTTTTTTCAAAAAACAACAAGAACACCAAGATAATGACCCGAACATTAGCATTGCCCTGAGACCAGGCAAGTGTTGTACTGTAAAGACATCTGAAGCTTGGGAAGGGGACCAGTCGGATGACCTTGAATCATCTGCACCATCCATCACCTATTCTGTTGCCTCTGCTGGCGGGACTTCATCACAGGAACGGTACAGTCTAGCAACAGATGCTACTATAGACACCAGTAGCTGGGAGCCAAGCATCAGGTAGAGAAAAGGCAGGGAGAACAAAAGGAGATATAATGCTTAGCTAAAACAAAGGGCATAACTGCAGTGGATGCAGTGGGAGTCAGGCAATTCCAGTCGCTGGTTATTGGCAGAAGAAGCACTGCCTGTCATCGCAATAGTGGTGGAGGGGGGTGAGCCTTCTCCTGCCTTAAAATTGGTAAATCTTGCATCTGTGATCCTATAATTCAACAGTATTATTATTCAAGCCAGAACTGTTCTTCTCCTTTACAGCTGTGCAATGCAGACGTATTTCTGAAGTTTTATCAGGATGGGAGCAGAGCGAGTCTGGTGCCTGTTGGGACTGACAGGACAGAAGGCAAAGAGCCAGTGTAGCATAGTGGTGAGTGCATTGGACTAGGACCTGGGAGACCAGAGTTCAAATCCCTACTCTGCCATGAAGCTCACTGGGTGATATTGGCCAGCCACTACCTCACATGGTTCTTGTGAGGATAACGTGGGGAGGCTAACCTTGGGTTCCTTGTAGGAAAGGTAAGAGCCCAAGCCAAAGATTGGTTGGAGTCAACTAATTATGGTTTTGACCTCCTCCCTGCTGAATTCTACAAAGACAACCTGAGACACAGGAGGTGGAGAGAGCTGGACTGGTTGTAAGTAAGGAAGACGGCAGGTAGGGGCTGGCTGAGGGCAGACTGAGATTGGAGGGGCAGAGCCCCATTTGCCTGCCACCACCTGGATGGGAGATGGCCAGAAGAACCTTGAAACTCAAGCTAGGGATACAAAGGAAGAGACCAGGATAAAAAAAAGAAGATTCTTCTTTTGTAGCCACATCTTGAACTGTCAAACACTTTGTATGCCACCAACCAGTCGAAATGGTCAGCAGAGGGTGGGTTCGTTCTGGATATGGCCCTTTGGCTGCCAAATACATCCAGCACCCCACCCCTGAAGCCCAGGTTGGATGGCCACCAATCAGGAATGCTGTAGCAGCCTACTAACCACATCAGCAAGAGGTTGGACAAGAGGACTTATGAGGATCCTCCCAGTTGTGCTGTTCTACTCCTGAGAAGACATGTACCCATAGCTGTCAACTGTCCCTTATTTGGCAGGAAACTCCCTTATCCCAGTGCCGTGTCCCGCTGCTGCCCCTTATTGATGATGTCCCGTAAATTTCCCGGGTTTCAAAGGAAGCAGCTCCTCTCCCTCCCTCCCTGCCGGCCAGGGAGGAGGGAGGCTCCAACTGCGTTGCTTGGCTCACCCAATAAGGAGTCTAAGAACGACCAGGGGGTGGAGCTTGCATGCCTTGTGCCGATCAAATCGGCCGCATTCCCTGGGGACTCGCCTTTGCTCAGCGCTTCCCAGCAGAGAGGTGACAGTGGTTTTCCTTGCTGCATACCCTTTGCCGGGTTGCTGCACTGTGGGAACCACCACCTGAGGCTTCGTTTGGCTGCTGGCTGGGCTTTCTGCCTTTGGCTTGGAGGGTCTCAGAAGTGGAACATACCTGTGTTCAAAAATCCCTTATTTTGGCTGCTGGTCCCTTATTTTCAAATCTGTAAGTTGACAGCTATGCATGTACCGTATTGGTCCGAATATAAGCCGCACTCGAATATAAGCCGCACCTTTAAAATTGGAAGGGGAGAGAGAGAGAGAGAGAGAAATACTTGGATATAAGCCGCTCCATTCCTTGCTGCTCCTGGCTGCATACTGGGGGGGGGGCACACTGCGTTGCCGACGGCCTTTCCCCTTCCTCGCTCTCTCCCTTCCTGGCCTTGGGGGAGAGGACAGGGGACTTTGTTGTCTCCTGCTGCTGTTTGCCCCGCGCCCCAGGCTGCATATTGTAAGGTCACAAATATAAGCCGCACTTTAACTTCCCACAGTCGGAATTTGGGAAAAAGTGAGGCTTCTATTCAGGCCAATATGGTATAAGATTGCCCTGTAAAGTGTGGTATAAATGCTAAAGGATGCTGCTGGAGCTACTATTACTCATACAAGCTTCTATCATGTGCTAGTTTTTAATACTCAAGACTCTTCTAAAAACAGCAGATAACTAGGAGGCACTGATTTATTGTGGTATAACTGTTATGGGTCAGAGTTTGTTGCATCATGAGCATATTTATCCAAATTTCTGGGTTAGCAGAGTCTGTAACCTGAAGCGTCTATAGCCTGAAGTGTCTGTAACCCGAGGTACCACTGTATTTTGTTTTTGTTTTGTCAGGTTCTCCCAGGATTGTTGACACCTGGAGTCACCCTCAGTTTTTAGCTTTATAAGGCCAGACCACAGATAGCTTAAAACACATATACAGATACACAGAACAATGGGCAAACACTTTCTCCTTCAAATACTGCTTAATAAGTCCTGACCACAAACACCTTCTGAAAGAAAAAAGAAAATGAAATAACTCACCCACGCTGTCCGGGTTATGAAAGATCATTTTGACTATGCTTGTTGCTCTCGCTGTGTTTCAATTAATTTTGATCTAAAATTGATTAGCAGTTTTTCATAAGTGTGAAGCCAATTGATTTGCAAATTAAGGTAAATCAAGTCAGTCTTGCCACGTTATCCATCACACTGTGAATAATGTGGATAGATATTGATTTGCCTTTTTAACATATTCATAGCTAGGTAGTCCGTAGGTAACTTAATATTGGCGTTCCCTCCCTTGAGGGGATGTATGGCCTCCCATAAGCCTTTTGGATCTAGTTGTTTCAGAAGTGAGGAACCTTTTTCAGCCTGAAGGTTTCATGCATTTCTGGGCAAAATTCTGGAGTCACATGCTGGTGATGGGTGGGGCCAGAAGCAAAAGTGGACAGAGCGACAAATGCAAATGTTCATAGAATCATAGAGTTGGAATAGACCACAAGGGCCATTGAGTCCAGCCCCCTGCCAAGCAGGAAACACCATCAGAGCACTCCTGACATATGGTTGTCAAGCCTCTGCTTAAAGACCTCCAAAGAAGGAAACTCCACACACTCCTTGGCAGCAAATTCCACTGTCGAACAGCTCTTACTGTCAGGAAGTTCTTCCTAATGTTTAGGTGGAATCTTCTTTCTTGTAGTTTGGATCCATTGCTCCGTGTCCGCTTCTCTGGAGCAGCAGAAAACAACCTTTCTCCCTCCTCTATATGACATCCTTTTATATATTTGAACATGGCTATCATATAACCCCTTAACCTCCTCTTCTCCAGGCTAAACATGCCCAGCTCCCTTAGCCGTTCCTCATAAGGCATCGTTTCCAGACCTTTGACCATTTTGGTTGCCCTCCTCTGGACACGTTCCAGTTTGTCAGTGTCCTTCTTGAACTGTGGTGCCCAGAACTGGACACAGTACTCCAGGTGAGGTCTGACCAGAGCAGAATACAGTGGCACTATTACTTCCCTTGATCTAGATGCTATACTCCTATTGATGCAGCCCAGAATTGCATTGGCTTTTTTAGCTGCCGCGTCACACTGATGGCTCATGTCAAGTTTGTGGTCAACCAAGACTCCTAGATCCTTTTCACATGTACTGCTCTCAAGCCAGGTGTCACCCATCTTGTATTTGTGCCTCCTTTCGTACTATAGCTAATCTCTATGTACAGTGGTACCTCGGGTTAAGTACTTAATTCATTCCGGAGGTCTGTTCTTAACCTGAAACTGTGCTTAACCTGAAGCACCACTTTAGCTAATGGGGTCTCCTGTTGCTGCTGCGCCGCTGGAGCACAATTTCTGTTCTCATCCTGAAGCAAAGTTCTTAACCCGAGGTACTATTTCTGGGTTAGCGGAGTTTGTAACCTGAAGCATATGTAACCTGAAGCATATGTAATCCAAGGTACCACTGTACATGCATTATCAGATTTATTTATTCCATTCAGATAAAATTACTCAAGGAGGGTGTGAAGCAGCTCCATTGAGGGTGGAAAGGGGTACTTAACTCTTTGCTTAGCCACAAGTCAGTTTTTCGCTCAAAATTGTCGCTTCCCCATTTCCCTGTTTCTCCCATGCAGTTTCAAATATGTGTTCCCCTAGAAAATACAGCTTGCCATCATTTTTCTGCCTCCTTTCTTGAGCACTGTATTAATGCACAGATCGTTCTGGAAAAGATTTGCTAACTGTAAATAAATTTGCTCTCTGCGTATATTCACAGCAACTTCTAATGTGCGTGTAATATCCAAATTTGAGTGCCGCCAGTGATTTGGACTGTAGAAATCTAGCGGGATAGGAATTGTTGATGTTGGAAGCTCTTTTGCATAACTGTATTACATACACACACAAACACACACATATACTTTCAGTCTTTTTGAAAGGACCTTCGTGGTTCAGTCAGAAATAAAGACCAGTTCAGGCAAGCATAATAGTCTTTGTTGGCGCGTTGACAAGTCAGGACCTGGGATCTTCCTTAATAATAGGAGTTCAAAATCCAGTTTTGCAACACCTCCAGAATGGGACAGGGGCAGGGAGGGAGGCGAGTTAAAAAACTGTAAAAGGCGCAGTTCTGCAAGCCATACACACTCCAATAGAAGTCAGTAGTATTTGGGCATAGTGAACTAACCGTGCACTGATTCCCTGCTACGTCAAGAACATAGAGGACTGGGGCGTTTCCAGAGGTGTTTGCATGAATTAGGCATGCTCACCTGATGCACACAAACCACAGTGGTAGACTAGGGTGAATTCCAAGAGCTGTCCAAAAAGAAGCAGCTAGATGGTTGTGGATGACATAGGTATCAGCAATTGTATCATCAGAGAATTCTAGTGGGAATGGGAATTGCTGATGTTTGCTTATATTCTGCAAATCTGATCAGTATTTTCTGTTGTGGTTGTCAGCAGTCTGGAAACAGTCTGAGTTGGGGGGTTTTCTTAATGTTGAAATGATTGATGTGGAATACCATAATAAATTACACGACGTTTTATCATAGCGGGCAGCAAGACAAATAGCTATTAGCCCAGACGACTAGACTATTAATTGGTTAAATAGTCACAGGCCCAGAATGAGAGAGCGAGGACTGACCAAGTCAGGATGATGCAAAGAGGTGGTGACTGCCTAATTCAGGGGAGCCCGGAGCTGTGGATCGTGGGGAGGATCCATGTGTGTGTGTGTGTGTGTGTGTGTGTGTGTGATTTCCTTCAACCTGCTCTCACACCCCTCCAGTTACCGTGACAAGAGCCACAAGTCCTGTTGCCCTCTCTGCGGCTGTCAGAGGCCATCTCTGATACTTCCTCTGTGCCTGTTATGCCACCCACTCTACCTATGGAATTGTTTAGCCCTGCTACTGTGGCATGGGGTGCCCCACCCACCTCTCAGAAAGCAGGGGCATCTCCCCCATCACCCAGGTCCCAGAGATGCTAATGGAGGTACAAACAGCTGGAACAGGTTCTGCCCTCCTCCAGGCGGCGTGCTAGATTGCTCGCTAAGGAACAGAGCCATTTGCCGTGCTAAGTTGTGGCTGTCCTATTCCTTTATAAGGGGATTGCAGGGACGTGTTGTTGGATCAGTGCCTTTGCTTAAGTAGCCAGATCACCTGATGTGCCTTTGTGTATCTGTGCCTTGTGAGTAGCTAGGTGCTGTGCCTTTGAATAGCAGCAGAAGAAGAAGAGTTTGGATTTGATATCCCGCTTTATCACCAGCCGAAGGAGTCTCAAAGCGGCTAACATTCTCCTTTCCCTTCCCCCCCCCCCCCACAACAAACACTCTGTGAGGTGAGTGGGGCTGAGAGACTTCAGAGAAGTGTGACTGGCCCAAGGTCACCCAGCAGCTGCATGTGGAGGAGCGGAGACGCGAACCTGGTTCCCCAGATTGCAAGACTACCACTCTTAACCACTACACCACACTGGCTCTAGAGTTTTGCATAGTCTTGCACTGACTTGAGCAGTAAAGCTTTTGGGGCAAAGCCATCCTCTTGATCTTGAGTGCATCATCTTGTAGGAACCAGGACAACAATGTAGTTTTCTCAGAAACTGAAATGCAGCGGAATGAAAACATTGCTGCATGCGATTTCTATAATTCCGAAAGGAAATTGATGCCTTCTTAACACCTCTAATCATCCCACACTTTTTTATATATTTTCGGTTGAGGGGCTCAGACAACCATTCGTCATGCGCTGAAAGAGCATGTGAGGTGGAGAGTCATCAATGCACTTTCCCAAGCCTTATCAAAAGTTTTTAAGGGGATGGGGTCAGGCAATATGTGAAGGTGGAAAATACTTCAGATTCAGATGTAGTAAGTAAGACTATTTATTAAGTTTCCATCACAGCTATGATAGTACTTTCTGGCTTTCATTTATGCTTCTGAGAATGCAAATATTTGCTTTAATGTATCATCTCTCTGCTGCCGGCTGCCAATTAATTTGTTTAACCAGCCGCTTGTTAAAAGCTGCTTCAGAAGTAACAGTGATATGATTTTATTTTGCGGGGACACACGCACGCACGCACGCACACACTCACACACATCTACCTGGGTATATTGTAGGATTCATTGTAGTTTCTTGGTGTGCTGTGACTTTGTTTGTACTCCTTTGATAATTGCTAAGTAGACAACCTGCTTATTGAACTTCTAGAAAGTTAAATTGTATTGAATTTTAAACACCAAACGATCACAGCAAAAGGGAAAACCAAGACAATGCATATAATTTGCGAGATAATTGTTGGTTGTAAAGGGTTTTGCTCCAATCAGTATCTGAATCCGTCTGTTTCTGTAACCATAATCCACATAAAACACTCGTAGTATCCATATAATACACTGATGATGATGATGATGATGATAATGTTTCCAGTGTACAAAGTGAAACATGCTCCTACTTCCCCCACCATCACACTTACCACACAGCCTCAAACTGCCATCTAAGTTTGTAGGGAATGATTGAATCATTTCCAAAATTAATAGACAGGAGCAAACTAAACATAAAATGCAAATTGGAGCAGTGGGGAAACCTTTTCAGCCTGAGGCCACTTTGCCTTATGGGTCGCCTTCCAGGAGGCAAAGTGGGTAGAGTAACAGGTCTGAATCTTACCTTCATGCAATAGGATACATCCCAAAAGCCAGCAGTTTCTATACATGCCTCTCCCACTATAGTTCAAGACCACATCTCAGCCAGGCAGAAGCACTCAAGGAAGGGTGAACCTAAAGAAGGGATGCTGTCTGAAGAAATTCTCAAAGCCCAATTAGCCCAGGCCTGAGGGTTTTGTATGCTTATTTGTTTTATTTATCAAGTTTCTTTTAAAAAATATTTATACTTTTCAGATTTAAGCATTTCACTGATTTTACAATCATTTTGACATTTCAAAACTTGACTTCCTTCCCTCACTTTCTGCTGTTCCTTAAATTTATTTTTAATAGCTTCTGCATATCCAAATAAACTTAATTTGTTCATTTATTCATCTTCTTTAAATATATGCTCTTATGAAACTGCAGGTTATTACAATAATCCTGCCAATGTTTTTATCTGTTTACAATTTATCTGTAAATATTCAACAAACCATTTCCGTTCTTTTATAAAAAGTTTGCTATCTTGATTTCTTATTCTTCCGGTAAGTTTCGCCATTCCTGCATATTCCATAAGTTTTTGTATCCATTCCGTTTTGAGCAAGTCATATTCTTGATGCTGTAGTTGCATACATGAATAAGTTTGTATACATTTTAGGTAGTATAGAACAGAACTATTTATCAAATTTCTATACCACTTTTTACCCAGGGATCACAGGGCAGTTTACAATATAGAAGCACCCCCTGGTATACATGCATGAATGGCTTCTCTCCTCATCCCTTCAACATCTGACACAGAACTGGGCGGCAGAATTCTGCCCTGTACTCATTTAGGCTGCAGTCAGGGGCAGCAGTGAGGGTGTTCATATTTCTGAATATTCTCCCTGCATTTATACAGTGGTACCTCGGGTTACAGACACTTCAGGTTACAGACTCGGCTAACCCAGAAATAGTACCTCGGGTTAAGAACTTTGCTTCAGGGTGAGAACAAAAATCGTGCTCCGGTGGCATGGCGGCAGTGGGAGGCCCCATTAGCTAAGTGGTACCTCAGGTTAAGAAGAGACCTCCAGAATGAATTAAGTTCTTATCCCGAGGTACCACTGTACACAGAAACCTTTTTGCATTTAGAAAAGTGGTGCAATCGGGGAGGATTAGTGTAGCCCAGTCTCTGAACATGTCAGTGTTTACTACATGCCGAAGGCTTTCTGTGTGGGGAAGAGTTCGGAAATGGGAGGGGAGGGGAGTCTGAAGTGGCTCAGCCCAAAATGTCACTACTTTGTTCTGCCTAGCATGTAGAACGACTTCACAGGGGTCTCAGGAGGTCATTGTGGGCTGCCGTGTTTGGTTCTGAGAAGGAAATCCAAGGTGGGCTGAACTTGAAATATATTTCCCTCATGAGCTCTGCACACTATTATCCTGCGGTTCTGGAGGCAGAGCAGTGTAAAGGCTGCTCCACCCTCCAACCATTCTATTTAGGGGCACAGCTCAGGTTGGCATTGCATGTGAACCAAGACCACAGGTTTATTTTTAAGGGCAACAAATGGAAAAGGAAATGAATATGTATGGGGTTATATTGAGGCCAGATCCGAAATCTGACACCAGTCTGATATTTTTATTTTTGCAGTGGTGTTATGTTGCCGCACAGCTAGATTTGTCATCTTAAAGCCTTGATGGATATCTTTTTGCATGGCGCATTATGTTTGCATTAGCCTGGGCTGTTAGCCTGGCTGTGTGCTTTACTGCTCTCCTGAGCATGTTGCTCAGCTCTGTCTTGGCAGAGGGCTGTATGCAAGCCCCTCCTAGCTTGCCTGTTACCTTTCACTTGAAAAGGTCAGGAGTTTGCTTCCCAGGGCAGCTGACTTGCTAACCTCCTTATCTGGAATACAGTACTGCCATTTTCAGTTGCTCGTCCTCCATGGACGAGCAAAACAAAGGAAGTAACACTGTGAGAAACCAAAAAATGGATCTTTCCTAAGGTCAAGTTGCCTGAGATGTATAAAACCTCTCTTCTTCCCCCTGCCCTCTTGACAAATATGCAGAATACATGTCAAACACTGTTCCCAAACACTGATCACATGCTTTGATCACTTGTCCTGGACCTAGAAAGCATGTGTCTGAGCAGTTTTCTGTTTCCCCTTCCAATTGTCCTGGGAAAACCTGCTCTTTACTGCTGAATCAGAGCAAACTTCAATCCGCTGAAAAGCTGATTGATGTGTGCTCCGATTGAGCGACAGAGTGGGTTTTCCTGGGAGGAAGCAACAGGACAAGACAAAGTGTGGATGAGCCCTTGGCCATAGGAAATGTACTCAAGGACTTTCAACAGACCTCATGGCTGAGTAGAATTTGAGTCTGGTTGTCCAACATTCTTTTTCTCTATTGCTTGAATGTAAAGAAGACCTGTAAGAGAGGGTGCTATTGCCTTGTTATTTGCAGGAGTCCCAGACCTGTAACAAGAGGATCCTAGTGCATTGTTAATTGCAGGAATCCCATTAATTTAATTATTTTATACACCTAAAAGTATTATTTCCTTGCCACTTATCATGTGAAACATATCCGGGCAGTGTAAAAAGACAAAAGCGGATTATACACAGTCACTAGTTAAAACGCTTAAAATCACAATGGCTGACACCATGGCCGATGGGATAATCTGTGGGGTGACCAATGGTGAAGTATCACATGCAGCCCTGCAAATAAATGTGCACAGGAAAAAACCCAAAGTGACGCACTTGTCCACAGGTGGATGCTAGTACTTTAAGCACCAAGCTCAGTCTGGCCTCGGGCAGCTCTCACCTGCTTATCTCCTTACCTACAACCAGTCTAGGGGCTGACATTACCTCTCAGCTTCCTCCTCCTCCTCCTCCTTAGAACTCAGTGTTGTCCTTGTAGAATTCAGCAGAGGGAAGGAGGAGGAGGATGGGGACAAAGCCAGATTTAGTTAGCTCAGCCTGCCCTTGGTGTTCGCAGCACATGCTGTTGGCTTCCCCATCTTCTGCCCAGTGGGCACAAACCTCCACTGACTATATGGGACACTGAAGGTCTGTGAAAAAAGAGCATATTTTATTCCTCTTTCCTCCTGCTTTGCATGATGGAGCATAAAGTTCAGTCCTTTGCACCTCAAATTTAATTTATAAAAAAAAGTATTTGGGTGCTAGACAGACCAGTGGCCTGTTCAATTCCAATTCAAGGCCGCTCCATTTTTTCATGTACATGCATCACATTCTGCTGGTGTTTACACTGCCTCAGTCTCCAGGGATAAAAATCACAAAGCCTAGAGAAAGCGTCCTGAGCCCATGTTATGCTCCCACATGCTGTGAGAGACCTGGAACGCTCCCAGGAGTAACAATAGACTGGCTGCCAAACAGTCCGAAAGTTTGTGTCTTCGGTCAGCCATAATCTATGCCCAGTTCCCCCCAACCCGGCACTGTCTGCCCCTCTTGTGGGAAGGAACTGCAAATTAAGCAGAAACACAACAAGCCAAAGTGACTGAATTAAAATATCCATTTTCTCCAGAAACCATACCTTTGGGGGATTTGGGTATTTATCTGTTGCTGTAGTTTTACTTCCCTTCAATGTCTGAAGTTAATGTTTTATGCCACAGGGGCAGCGGATGGGAGTGGGAGGCAAAAGACCTTGGGATGAGCATGAGAGAGGCTGAATAAATAGGTATCCAGTGTATTCAGCACAAATTGGTTGATGAGGGAATCATTTAAAAATTCCATTATGAGGCTGGTAATTATATCCACACACTGTCACACTTTGAAATTACCATACTTTTCCATGTATAAGACTAGGTTGTTTTGTTTTGTTTTTTACTAAAAATAATGTTAAAGGGGGGGTAGTCTTATACACAGGGGCAATCTCCCCCCATTTTCTTAATTTTGAGTCCCCCAAAATAGGGGGCATCTTATACATGGAAAAATAAGGTAATTGTTTGGGTTTATTTTATTTTTTAAAGCTGTCCTATTGCCCCATAACCGGGGACGCGGGTGGCGCTGTGGGTAAAAGCCTCAGCGCCTAGGGCTTGCCGATTGAAAGGTCGGTGGTTCGAATCCCCACAGCGGGGTGCGCTCCCGCTGCTCGGTCCCAGCGCCTGCCAACCTAGCAGTTCGAAAGCACCCCCGGGTGCAAGTAGATAAATAGGGACCGCTTACCAGCGGGAAGGTAAACGGCGTTCCGTGTGCTGCGCTGGCTCGCCAGATGCAGCTTGTCATGCTGGCCACGTGACCCGGAAGTGTCTGCGGACAGCGCTGGCCCCCGGCCTCTTGAGTGAGATGGGCGCACAACCCTAGAGTCTGTCAAGACTGGCCCGTACGGGCAGGGGTACCTTTACCTTTACCTTATTGCCCCATAAGATAAATGTATTTTGCTAAAGCCGTCATCTCCATTGTGTCCAAAATTCACCATTAAGCTACAAGTGATATTCCAATCCTACTAATGATTTTAACTGTTTACAATAGTTTTTTAGATAGGTTACAAATTTTCCCCATTCCTTATTAAAAGGAATTAAAAGTGTCCTTTCAGTTATTCAGTTATTTTGTCTTTCATCCAAAACAATCTTTTCCAACTTTGGATGTTGTTGTTCTATCCCTGACTATTGTCCATGCTGGCTGGGACTATTGAGAGTTGGGTGTCCAACAACCTCTGAAGGTCAGCAGGTGTGTTAAATATGTTTGTGCATTTAGCATAACTGATTTGCTTTCTAATCTAAGAAGCGGTCATGGGAGGGAGAATCAGGGTTGGGACTGTCAGTAGGTGTCAGCAGGAAGGGGCACCACTGAAGACCTGGCTTCCTGGCCCTGACTTCACTACTATGTACCGAGATTGTTCAGCGATGGCACAGCAGGTCAAACAGCATAGGAGTACCTGTAGGAGCACTGGATTGACTCCGTCATGCACTGGCAGTGCCCTGAGCATGTTAGTGTGCATTCCTCTCCCCAGCTCTCTGGTGCCCCTGCTCATAATTTTCCATAGCCTGAATAATAAGGTTGGCGGTTCGAATCCCCGCGGCGGGGTGCGCTCCCGTCGTTTGGTCCCAGCGCCTGCCAACCTAGCAGTTCGAAAGCACCCCCGGGTGCAAGTAGATAAATAGGGACCGCTTACTAGCGGGAAGGTAAACGGCATTCCGTGTGCTGCGCTGGCTCACCAGATGCAGCTTTGTCACGCTGGCCACATGACCCGGAGGTGTCTTTGGACAGCGCTGGCCCCCGGCCTCTTGAGTGAGATGGGCGCACAACCCCAGAGTCTGTCAAGACTGGCCCGTACGGGCAGGGGTACCTTTACCTTTACCTATTATTTATACCCCGCCCATCTGGCTGAGTTTCCCCTGCCACTCTGGGCGGCTCCTAATCAAGTGTTAAAAACAGTACAGCGTTAAATATTAAAAACTTCCCTGAACAGGGCTGCCTTCAGATGTCTTTTAAAGAGAAGACAGCTGCTTATTTCCTTCATATCTGAAGGGAGGGCGTTCCACAGGGCGGGTGCCACTACCGAGAAGGTCCTCTGTCTGGTTCCCTGTAACCTCACTTCTCGCAATGAGGGAACCACCAGAAGGCCCTCGGTGCTGGATCTCAGTGTCCAGGCAGAACAATGGGGGTGGAGACGTTCCTTCAGGTATACAGGACATTAAGGGCTTTAAAGGTCAGCACCAACACTTTGAATTGTGCTCGGAAACGTACTGGGAGCCAATGCAGATCTGTCAGGACCAGTGTTATGTGGTCCCAGCGGCCACTCCCAGTCACCAGTCTAGCTGCCGCATTCTGGATTAATTGCAGTTTCCGGATCACCTTCAAAGGTAGCCCCAGGTAGAACGCGTTGCAGTATTCCAAGCAATACTAGGATAAATAGTTCCCCATAAGGAAGGGTTGCTGACAAGCTGCAGCAGCATCAGGTTTGGGTAACTCTAGGGGGTTGGGTGTTATCTTTGTCCAGGCCAGATGGACCACCCAAGTGATGATATTCTGGGACTAGAACTGGGTGCTCATGGCTCTGTGTAAATCAGTTTTCCCCAAGCTTAGGTCTCCAGCTGTTGTTGGACTACAGCTCCCATCATCCCTAGCTAGCAGGACCAGTGGGATGATGGGAACTGTAGTCCAAAAACAGATGGAGACCAAAGTTTGGGAAACCTTGGTGTAGACCATGCCTTGGCCAGTCCAAGACGCTTAGCTACCTGGCCCAAGTAGAAGGCACTGTACAGAACTGCAGGTTGAATCTAGTGGTGTGTTATCCAGAAATTGACAGAATTGCCCTTCCATTCTCTCATCTCTCGGTAAGGCCAGCCCACAACGTAATTCAGAAATGCTTCCTCCAATGAATGAAGGGAAGGAGGACAGAATCCACAGTAAAGCAAGATCAAAGCCCTGCAATTTGGTGCCATGAGCTTTATGACACACACCTATCTGTGTCTGGTGTGATCCTTTGAGTGGATTTTGTGGTCTAAATAAAAGGTGGAGTTGTCACCTTCCAACACCACCTTGAAAGGGACCCTGCTGGACTTGAGTGTGTTATGATGGGAGGTTATTGATTGCACTTCTAAGCCATTGTTTTGCTGCAGTTCACAGCTGTGGGGAACAATCCCCCCCCCCCTTGCTGGCACATTTCCCCTTGAAGATTTATGCTTTTGATAAAAGCTCACAATGTTGTCATGTTTGTTCCATAAATCAGGTTTCTTCAACCTGGTTCACTTTGATGAAGAAGGCTCGCGTGCCCAACAGAATTCCAGAAACCGTCAAATTCAGGGGAATGAATGTTGGCTTTTATGAAAGTCTTAGCTCCCATTGAATGGCCATAGACCAAAAATTCTGCAGACAAGTCTGAGGAGAGACTGCTGCTTCCCATTAATAAATTTTTTAGCCTCAAGCACCAAAACAGAGTTTTGGCTTTCCATCCTTATTCCCTGAGCAATGGGAAGTTTAATAACAGAAGGCTACTGAAACAGAGATGAGAAGAGCATCTTCAAACTCTGTACTATCATTATGAAGCACCGAGGTTGCTTTCAAAGTGTGCTCTGAGGGGGCAGGAGTCCTTTGGGGGTTCATCAGGGGTTCCTCGGTGAACAAATCACTGATAGTGAACAAACCTCCTCAAAAGACAGCTTGTCCTCTAATATTAAATCACGTCATCAACAACCCTCTCCCAAGCTGTTAGTGGTCCTACAAAGAAAAATATGTTGATGTGCTTAATCCACAAGACTAGTTACAACGTCTGGGGAATGATATTGAGAAAATGGCAAGATATGGCTCTTGCTCTGGCACCATAGCTCTGATCTAGGTTGTACACATACCAGTGGTGACTGGTGCGCATTAGGACTGATAGGGAAGAAGGCTGAGATGTCAACAGTAGATGGAAGTATTGTACGTGTTCATTCAGTACAACAGAAAGGACAGTCTTGTCCCCTTGCCAACAGCTGCCCATGGCTTCCTCTGGGACAGTCTCTTAATCTCACATGTTTCTCCTCATAAAGTCATATTAATATGCCTCATTTGGGCAAGTGATTTTCTGTAATACATGTTTTGAGCATTACCTCCACTGTTGGCATTTTTATGTATAAAGGTAAAGGTAAAGGTACCCCTGCCCGTACGGGCCAGTCTTGACAGACTCTAGGGTTGTGCGCTCATCTCACTCTAGAGGCCGGGAGCCAGCGCTGTCTGCAGACACTTCCGGGTCACGTGGCCAGCGTGACATCGCTGCTCTGGCGAGCCAGAGCCGCACACGGAAACGCCGTTTACCTTCCCGCTAGTAAGCAGTCCCTATTTATCTACTTGCACCTGAGGGTGCTTTCGAACTGCTAGGTGGGCAGGAGCTAGGACCGAAAGACGGGAGCTCACCCCGCCACGGGGATTCAAACTGCCGACCATGTGATCGGCAAGTCCTAGGCGCTGAGGTTTTACCCACAGCGCCACCCGCGTCCCCTTTTTTTTTATGTATACTTTCCCCCAAATGGATGCATTTATGGTATCATAGAATTGTAGAGTTGGAAGGGACCCGAGCGTCATCCACGCCAACCCCCTGCAATGCAGGAATCTCAACTAGATCATACATGACAAGTATCATACATGACAACCTCTGCTTAAAAATCCTCTCCACTGTCAAACAGCTCTTACCGTCAGAAAGTTCTTCCTGATGTTTAGTCAGAATCTCCTTTCAGGTTAAAGAAGGCATATTAATGAGGCCTATTAATATGAGTAGGGACGCGGGTTGCGCTGTGGGTAAAAGCCTCAGCGCCTAGGGCTTGCCGATCGAAAGGTCGGCGGTTCGAATCCCCGCGGCGGGGTGCGCTCCCGTTGCTCAGTCCCAGCGCCTGCCAACCTAGCAGTTCGAAAGCACCCCCGGGTGCAAGTAGATAAATAGGGACCGCTTACCAGCGGGAAGGTAAACGGTGTTCCGTGTGCTGCGCTGGCTCGCCAGAGCAGCGATGTCACGCTGGCCACGTGACCCAGAAGTGTCTCCGGACAGCACTGGCCCCCGGCCTAGAGTCTGTCAAGACTGGCCCGTACGGGCAGGGGTACCTTTACCTTTTTATTAATATGAGTGTATTAGGAGAAACATTCACTAAAATGCTGGTGAATTTTTGTGAAGACTTAAAAAAAAATGGGTGCAGAAATGTAACATACCAGACTTAAGCTTGGAAAAACAAGAAACTGATCAAAGATCCTGTTGCATGTCTTAATCACAGAACTTAAAATAGGAAAAAAGAGAGTGATAACAAAAATTGACAGATTCATGCATCCCTTACACAGAGTGTCACCAAAGAGAAGATTCTGTTGTGTATATTAATAGCTGAAATGATCCAATTACTAAGGGGGGGGGGATTTCAGAAAGAAATTAATAATCTTCCCAGATACTAATTGGTGTCCAAGTCTAGTTCATTGCCAATAACAAAACTTTGGCCCACATAAACCATAGGAATTTGGGGTTGGGTCAGGCCTTGCTGCAAAGTGCAATGGAGATTAGAAATTTGCAGAGTCCAATTTTGGAGGAGGACCAGAGGGAGAGACAGAATTTATCTGTATCACAGAACTAAGGATTTTTCCAGAGTAGCAGTTGTTATGAAACTTGGAAGTGACCGTAGTAAATAAAATGCTTGGTCTATAGCACCGGATTTTCTTGAGAGACATTCTTTTTTTTCCCCCGTTGAGGAAGATGCAGACGTTTCCAACTAGACGTCAATCTTCTTTATCAGGTTAACCTTAAAATCGAAACTGCACATGGCCGCAGCGGTTTCTTTAAAAATGCTTAGTAATAAATGTGGAAGCTATAAATCAGGTCATGTCCTCCCCATGCACTCTGCTACTGGATGCCTGAGGATTCCATGCTTTGTTCTTCCAAGGCCTGCCAACATTTCTTCAGTAGCGCCGAGTCGAAGTTTTCATCCAAGTTCTTTGCTTTACGTTTTGGGTGGGGGAGTGAAATGCCCCTCAAAATGTGGAATAGCAGAATATGTAAATATTCAAGGGGTGCTGGCTTACCTTATGGGATGGGGGACAAGTTCATTTCAGTGTGTATTTAAAGGTGAACCTATAGGGTTCAAACTTTCTGGAACAATAAGTAAACAGAAACACAGCCGTCATTTGAAATTTTCACTTCTCTGAATTCAGCTCTCCAGTCTGGTAACGGGTACAAAACTGCATATACTGGGGTAAAGTGTTGAACATATATTAATGGAAATAGCATAGAAAAATGTTTTGGAAATAATGTGTAGATTTTGGCAAAGCTGCATAGAACAATTTGCACATCAGGAGAAATTCATATTAATTTGTTGATGGGCTTTCATGCAGACTTTTTTTTTTAAAGGCCCAATCAGATTTGGAAATATGGAACCCTGGACATAAAATTGAGAAACCAAGGGCAACCAAAACTGACAGATTCATCCATCCCTAGGTAGCAGTGTTGAGGTGTCTCTTTGGAAAACCTTCTGGCATGTTTCTCCCATGAGAAGACCTATGGGAATGACACAGCATAGCTTCATTCCCATGGGCGTTCTTACTTAAGAAATGTGCCTTGAGAATCTGCAATCTGCAACAAGGCTTTTAAAATTGGGAGATCCCCCAGCACCCTTGTAAAAATAAGATCACCCAACTGCCACCCCACATTTGCCCCCACAGAAATCTGCTCTATTGCAAGGGCTGAGCTATAGGAGAGCAAAGCTCTGATAATGCTTCACCAACAATCAAACTGTACTTTATAGAGATAGGAGTAGCCACTCCATCTCTGTTATTAGCCCCATCATTACCGAAAAGTGCTTATTCGATTATAGGTGCCCAACCTGTTCCAGCAGTCTGCTAACCAGATGGAGTGAGGAAGACACTGATTGCTCAGGGACTTCTGAGACAGAGGATGGAAATGTGCTATCCTTTGCCCAGAAGAGTACTGGGCTATGGGCTCATCATGTGCACTTTCTTCTGGGTTGCAGTTGCACTTCTGATGCCAATAAATCGTCCATTTTATCCACCGAAGAATGGGGATTGAGGATTTCGGCCCAGCTTCTTTGTTGGCTCTCCTTTGGATTTTGGATTTGGAATGCTGCAAAGAAGTTGCAACAGCACAGGGGAAGGGGCTTTGCACAGAATATAAGAAGAGCCCTGCTGGATGAGGCCAATGGCCCATGTAATCCAGCAATGGGAATCCCACTAGCAAGACCCAAGCACAAGAGCGCTCTCACCTCTTACAATATGTAGCAACTGGTATTCCAAAGCACACTGCCTCCAACCATGTAGGCAAAGCACAGCCATCACGTTGAGTCCCTAGTGTCTCCAGCTAGGGAACCACGAGGTTGCAAAATAGCTCTTTTTTGATGTCCTGGGTGTGAACCGTGTCTCCAGTTCAAGATTAGAAAGGCCAATGTTCTAATTGGACAGAAAATGGCTCTTTGAAAAGGTGAAGCCAGGAAGCCTGCTATGTTTGGAGGCCGCATGGCCTTGCTGAGCTTATTTATGTATTTATTTAGAGCGTTTGTAGCCCAATCTTCAGCCAGAAAGGATCCCAGAGCAACTTACAAACAATCAGAACAGGACAGTCCCTACCTGCAGGCTTACAATATTTTTTTTAAAGGCACTCAAGGCCAAGGGCAGGGAGCCTGATGAATATGAGAAATGCAACTCAGTGACTTCTGCATCCTGATGATGCTCTAAATCCCTAAATCATGGTGGGAGACCTCAAGCCCAGGGGCCAGGTGCACCCCTCCAAATCTCTCTACCTGGCCTTTAGGACTTTCCCCAGGCCAGAACTCCTCATCGATGCCCATAACCAGTCTTTCTTCAGGACTTTTGCCCAACTGGAAGGAGTCCTTGAACTTTGACAATGCCTCTTGCCTCCCTAAATTACAGAGGGATGTGTGACTATGTGTAAAACACAGCCTACTGTACAAATGTAACGTTTTATATTCATTGTTCCACCCACATTTGTCTCTGTTAATTAAAAAGAAGTTTTATTCCATGTTTTAAAGGGCTGTGTTGTCTGAACCTCTACCCTCGTCCCCACCCAAGAGCAAGGCGAATCCTGTTCCTATTTTTTCCATGAACTAAAAAGCAAACAGATGACAAACTATGGCACCAAATGATTTCTCTTCCTTGTGCTAGATTTGGACAGGGCAACTGTTGCTATCCTTGATATTAATTTTTTGTGTCTTTGTTTGAGATCTTATTATGATTTATGTGGAAATGGTTTCAATTTGGTTGTGTGCTTTCTGATGTCTTACTTATTGTCTGTGACTGCTTTTGTTATGTTTGCAAGTATGTAGTTTTTTTTCATGTTGTAAGCCGCCTTGAGCATGGGCTTAACTATGGAAAGCTGGCTTACAAACAAAAGGATGTGCCTATCTGCGTGTATTTTGATCATTCATTGTAAGCAGCATTGAGAACACATTGAGCTGCCTTCTCCAAGTGGGTAAACCCTTGAGATGTTTTGGACTTCAGTTTCCATGACCCATGACCATTGTCAACACCAGTTGGGTTCATGGATATTAGATTCCAAAAAGCCTGGACAGCAGCAGGGTAGAGAAATTAGCTCTTGGTTCTACAAACCAGGATATAAATATCCTAAACAATGTGAGCACAAGGTCTTGTATTGCTGTCAATGAATAGTGCAAGGATAGCGCTAAGTATCTGGAAAGGCTCTTAATTTACTCTTGATAACTTCCCTTCTCTTAGGTCTTTCGGTAGTTTCAGCTATTAATTTTAATGTTTCATAACTGTGTGTTTCCCTGTCTCTGTTAATGGAAGACATCTGTGCCCTTAGATTTAATTGGGTGGTAATTATCTAAATAACATCTCTGGCTTCCTGAAAATGAACCTGTTACCACATTAATTCTTTTAAACATGCCCCTTTTTGAAGGCACAAGTGCAGATTTGCTGCAGGGAGGGAGTAGGGTGCCTGGGCTTTGCGCCACCAAATATTCTAGCTAAGCACATTGTTGTAGATAGCCTTTATTCTCGTATCCTGAATGTATAAGGATATCGTTTTTTTAAATAAAAAAAAACCTGCACACAAAGAACAATTTAGATACCAAGTTACAACTTATTCCAAGTCAGATTGTTAGTCCCTGAAGCTCACTACAACATGGGTAGGCAAACTAAAGCCGGGGGCCAAATCCGGCCCAATCGCCTTCTAAATCCGGCCTGCGGACTGTTTGGGAATCAGCGTGTTTTTACATGAGTAGAATGTGTCCTTTTATTTAAAATGCATCTCTGGGTTATTTGTGGGACATAGGAATTTGTTCATTTCCCCTCCAAAAAAATATAGTCCAGCCCCCCACAAGGTCTGAGGGACAGTGGGCTGGCCTCTTCCTGAAAAAGTTTGCTGACCCCTGGTCTAAAATGACTGACTCCAGGATTTCTGACAAGTAATTTTTTCACTGGATTCTGGGATGTGAATCAGATTGTGGCCTTTGGGCTGAACACTCAGGTGTCAGAACTCTGTCCAGACACCCAGACACACACACAAAAAAAAGAATGGAGCATTGACATACCATACAGAATCACAGAGTTGGAACTGACTCAAAAGTCATCTACTGCTGCCTATGCCAACACAGGAAATTTTCTGCTTGCAAAAAGACCAGGCGTGTAGACTTCCTCAGACAAGTTTGACTGCAACATTTCAGTTTCCTCCTCCACCACAGCCACTGGGCCTTAGGGACTCTGGGTTTAAGAATACGGGGCAATAAAAATTTAGGGTAGTACAGTAACTCTTAGCTGTGCCATGTCATTTTCCTTCTCATCCCTCCCCAAATCTACTGTGGGGTTTCTTCCCAACTCCCTCAGATTTAGAGGGAACGTGTGGAGAGAGAAAAGGGTGAGGAAGTCACATTGCATAGCTAAAAGTCATTGTGTTGTCACAACTGTGTAGCTGGATAGCACCCATGGCCTCCAGGTCTCCATTCAAGGATGGCTACTCACAGCCTTGGCCTGGCCTTAACCATTTTACACTTAAGTAACATTAATTGTTTTGGTGATGTTGACAGGCCTTGTGTGAGTCTTTACGATTCCCTTCTTTGTGATGAATTGAATTAGCCTTAGCTTACTGCTATATGGGAGTGTCCCACTGCATATTCTATTTATTATACAGTGCCTAGATTTTTCACATATACATTTTTATTGACTGCCTCCCTATGATGTGTCATTTGCCATGTTTGTTTTTGTGATTGAATGGAACAGCAGCAAGGTAGCAATAAATTTTGTCTAGACAATTTAGTGACAAGTTGGTGTGATGTGCATTAATCTCCGCAAACTCATCCATGCAATGAATAAAATATGGATTACAAACCTTCCAGAACACACGAAGGTTGTAGTGTCCTTCTAACTAACCTACCCAAGAGCTAAACTAAGCAGTCTGGGTAGCCTCATTTCTGTTCAGGCTTGATTCCAATTACATCAAATCTTTTGTTCCACACAGGCCAAAAAGAAAGGAAGGAAGAAATGCAATCTAGTAATTCTGTAAACCAAAGATTTGGGATTTCTTTTGTTTTGATTGTTTCTAAAGTAACTTTTGAAATGTTCTGACTAAAAGTATCAAAGGAATTGGCTAGCACATTCCTTCTCCGGTGCATAAAGAGCAAAACTTTAAAGATATTTCAGTCTCATTGTATATCATGCCAGAGGGAACGTTCCTCATTCATACTGTTAAGGGAAGGTTAATTTCAAAATCTCGCCCGTAAAAATTTGAGAGAAGATACATTTTAAAGCTCAGTTTTAAATGAAAAGGAAAATATATTTCTTTTTCCAGATTTCAACAACCGCTGGAGCATTATCAAAGGGCATTCCTAGTTAATCATCATGCCTCGAGATTCCTGTATTCAAAAAGGGTTCGATCCAATGGGAAGTTCCATTAAAATCTTTGGGAGATGCTCTGAGTTGCGTAGGAACATAGAAAGCAGTATTGTCTGCACTAACTGGAAGCAGCTTTCCAGGATATCAGACAGGGTTATCTTCCATGGAACATTAGCTATGTATATTGCCACAGATGGACTGTGTTTTTAGTCCTACTTTTAGAGAAAACAGTTACCAAAGTTTCAGATAAATTCTTGAGGCTGCAAAACTGTCTTGTTGCTCACATCTTTTAAAGCACAATAAAAAGAAAGCATTTAAACCACCTCTGGCATACTTCTTAATAATTTTTGCAGGGAAGATCAGTACAGTTAACAAAGAAATGTTTTAATTTTAATTAGATCTAAATAGGATTATAAAAAACACAAAATATTATGCAAAGAAGCTTACGGATGTTAGATTTGCCACTATGGGATGCCCATGCTACAATGGATTGATGGTATTAAAATCCATTGTGTAAATGAGCAAGGGGGGTGGCGGTACTTATTTATTCTATCTAGCAAATACTGTATCCCTGTAAAAGTACCCTCTAAAGTGTTTAATTCATTCATTACTGCTAAATGAATGGATCTAGGAGCAAGTCCAAGAGTCTAGATAAGGAATGGTGAACTCTTGAATTACCAGATCTTGTTGGACTACAGCTCCCATCATCCATGGCCATTGGCCAAACTGGCTGGGTCCTAGGTTTGCCACCCCTGGTCTAGAATATGATCAATCAGAGATGCAATAAATAAAATTTAGAACAAACCCAGGGGAAAATTGGTTCTTGAAATATCTCATAGAATGCCATTACTTGCAACTAATACATTTTGACCAGCAAGGGTTTATCATAAGAGAAAGAATGGAGAACTAGGAAGAATTGAAGATTTATTTATAGACAATACTTTTACTTTGTGTGGTGAGTTGATTCAACAGGGGTTATGCATTTCTTTCCTTTTTCTTTCTTTCTACAACTTCAAGGCTGTCTGGTATCTATTTAGGCTAATCGGAATCTGCTCAGACCACCTACTGAATTTGAAACACTGCATCTTAAAAGGGGTTACTGTCCAAAATATGTGGCATCTTATCAGAAATTCAAGATATATAAGCACAGGAGTTAGAAATAGGTGGGGAAATGTTTTGAACAACTATCGCTGATAGGGGCTTTTTTGCTATACGTAATGATGATTTCAACATTTGGAGAAAGGTGAATTTTGAAGGGTGGGCATGTTCTGGTTCACAGCTTCCCCATCAAATCTCTTCCCCATCACTATGAAGATTTTAAGTGCATTTAGCTGAATTGTCTTAGGACCACTGGGATGCACATTTAGACCCATTCCTGAGGTCATGCGAATTATCTGAACCACTCACACAATAAAAGTAAACTTCTGTATCTCATGGAGCTTTTGGATGCATGATGACTCTGCATGCGACTGAGAAACCTGATCTTCCAGGATTCTCAGTCAAGTGAAGAGCTTCTGTGGATACATAAATCTCCCTGCTGCAGAAGTTTGTTTCATCACACAGTTGCAGTGCCTGGGGCATGTCTCCATAGTGCCACTCTACTTGTCTTCCATCTTAGGGTGATAATGTCCGAAGAGGACTACAACCTCTTCGCATTCATTCATTAATTTACACCAAATCAAAACCTATAGCACCAACTTTGGGGGTGGGATATCATAGCAGTGCACAGCATAAAATCAACAAGAAAGTTTCTTTCATAAAACAAGTATAAAACACAACAAAAATCAGTAAATCAGTTTAATACATCTCTGGAGCTCTCCCCTGGGAATGTATGAGTGAGCAGGCACCTAAAACTTGTTCCATGGCAAGATGTTAATCTTCGTGGATTATTCATGTACTTGGATACATTATGCTCTAAACAAAAGTGTGCTAATTGATATCATCACATTTAGTCGGCATTGTTACATGCTGAAATATAATTTGTTTCTTTTAAGGGTTTGGAGAGGGAAACTAAATCTAAAGAGGACCCTGAGCTTGTATATTCTTGCAGCAGTTTTTCTTAAAAAGGTTGAAATACTTCATTATCCCTGAACTATTTAAAATGAAAGGATTCTATATCTAGTCACAAAGTATAAAAAGGATATGTATTTATATATCTGGGTCTGTGTAGTTGATTGCGCCAAAGGAGTTGATACATCTGCAGGCTTTGTTGCAAAATGCGTTGAAATTCAGGGATGAATAAGATCTGCAAGGGAAGGGCTTTCCCAACAGCTGGTCTTGGAGATTTGTCTTTGCATAAAAGTTACGGAGCAAAACTTACCCAAAGTACAAGTTACTTCATCCGAGATTGGCTCCAGCAAGAAACACTGCTGTGTTCATGGTGACCGTCATTACCTCTGAAGCCGATGCAATTTGTCAGCCTGGATAGCTCAGTTGGTTAGAACATGGTGCTGATAACCCCAAGGTCGCAGGTTCGATTCCCATATGGGGCAGCTGCATATTCCTGCAATGCAGGGAGCTGGACTTAATGATTCTCAGGGTCCCTTCCAAGTCTATGATTCTGTGACCACTTTTGAGAGAAAGATGTCAATCGTTGAAATGCCACTGCATATCGCATGTGGATTTTTGAGAGCCAGTCCTCAAACATTTTGGAGACTCTGTCCTTGAGGCTCTTAAATTAATGTCAGAAGCATGCACACACCTACATTCTGGACCCTTCTCACTGGTGGCTGCTGCACATGAAGATACGTAGCACAGAAGGCATGGGAGGCCAACAGTAGGTGGCGCTAGAACAAATGACAGGCAGAATCAACTAATTCTATTTTTATCCCCATCCTCCTCGCACCTGAGTTCTACAAAGACAGTACTGATACTAAAGAGGGGGAAACTGGCAGCCAGGGCTACCCCCCTGGAATTGTTATAAATAAGAAGGCAGGCAGGTGGGGGCTGGTTGAGATCAGTGCCCCCATCATCCCAAATGGGCCATCCTTTGCTGAACTCGCTTCATCAGTAAAGACTTAGGACATTGATGTGAACCAATATATTGGAGCATCTCCAGCAGACAAGCCACAAACAACAATCCAAGGACAAATCTGGGCTAGGGCATGTGATTTGTCTAGAGCAGAACAAACCATGAGCCAGGGTTCATCATACTGCTAAGGCAAACCATGGTTTGATATCATGGCAGCCAGAAGAACAGGGGAGAGGCAGAGCAGATGAATTTTTTTTTTGCTGTGGGTATCTGCACACTCATGCATCCATGCTCAGCTTAGCATTGCATCCCAAACCAGCCTTTCTGTGTTTTAGTTAACATTCCAATTTCATTTAAATGGGGAAGTTATCCTAACAAAAACTGAAATCCTATTGATTTGTATAAAGCAGACTGTATAAACCAGATTATGTTTATGTCAGTTTTATGTACGTTCAGTTGTAGGTGCAACTGCAACTGTGTAGAACAAATCATAGCTGCACATGAACGAGATTGTATGAATTGCTTCATTTCTTCCCCCCCTCTCTCTTTCCATTCTAGTTTCAACATTTAACATCTGAAGGAGGTAAGTACTGCCCATCTTTAATGATGGATGAGCCACTGTTTCCAACATTTTAAGCATGCATGTATGTGTTTCTCGAAGTCAGCCTAATGAAAAGGTTTCCACTGTGGCAATGTGCTAATGCCCTGCGATCAGTATTACCTAAATAAATGGCATACAAGTGGCACTTCTTCTACGTTGGCCAGAGATGTTAAATCAAGAGAAACTCCGTCTGGCAAGGTGCGTGCAAAGCTGCCTGTGCTGAGTGCCTGTGCCAAGTCTGACATCCCTTTGCAGCCCAGTATCATCTATTCTGGGACACGGGTGGCGCTGTGGGTTAAACCACAGAGCCTAGGACTTGCCGATCAAAAGTCGGTGGTTCGAATCCCCACAACGGGGTGAGCTCCCGTTGCTCAGTCCCTGCTCCTGCCCACCTAGTAGTTCGACAGCACATCAAAGTGCAAGTAGATAAATAGTTACCACTCCGGCGGGAAGGTAAACGGTGTTTCCGTGTGCTGCTCTGGTTTGCCAGAAGCAGCTTGGTCATGCTGGCCACATGACCCGGAAGCTGTACGCCGGCTCCCTTGGCCAATAAAGCGAGATGAGCGGCGCAACCCCAGAGTCGGTCACGACTAGACCTAATGGTCAGGGGTCCCTTTACCTTTACTTTTTATCATCTATTCTGACTAGCAGTAACTCTTTCAGGCACTGCCACTGGCACCCCTCATCCATGCTGAATGGGATCTAGTAACATCTGGCAGGCCACAGGTTACCCACCTCAGAGGGAGTTTGTGCCCTATATAGTAATAGAGGACATATCTGTAGAATGTCTAGTAGTACAGTTCCCCACCCCTAATCTGTCTGAAACCTCGCATGAATGCAGCCTTCTTGGTGACTTCTCTCAGGCTCTGAAACTCCTTGCCCAGGGAGGCCCAACTAACCCCATCTCCAATGACCTTCCATTGTAGGCGACATCCTTACTTAGAAAGGCAAAATAAAGATCAATAAACTGACTTGTAAATATATTGACATTGGGTTTTTATCAAAAAGCAAAAGACCACAGGTTGCTTTTATTGACGTTTTACAAGACTCATTTTCGTGCTATTTATTTTGTGCTGTATTGCTGTCTTATTGCATTTTCTTATAGTTTATTGTATTCACGCTATTGGCATCAGCTGCCTTTCTCGCCATGGGTAGAAAGGCAGGATGCAAATTTTAACAGAGGAAGATTTGCAAGTGTACCTCCGTGGCTTTCACTTTCCCCCGGTGTGCAAAGAACTCCCACAAATGACCTCTGTAATGCTTGGTTCTGTGAACACTCCCAGGAAGTGTCAACATTAGCGATGCATCATAAATGCTGCATGCTGGTGACACCCATTCCATCGGAATCAGGAGATGCTGTTAAGGTGCTGGACAGGTGTGGAAGCAGTGATGGATTGGATGGGGCTGTGGAACTGAGTCTGAATGCTGATAAGATAGAAGTACTGTGGATTGTGTACAATCTTTTCTGGGAAGGGTTGCATTCAGGTTCATAGGCTGGGAGTAGTAGTAGTAGTAGTAGTAATAATAATAATAATAAATTATATATTTTAATATTCTATTAAAATATTAAAATATTTAATATAATTTACTATTATATTATAATATTATAAATATAAATAATAATAAATAAATAAATAACTATTATTATTATTATTATTATTATTATTATTATTATTATTATTATTAATACCCGCCCATCTGGCTGGGTTTATCCAGTACTGTGCTCTGTGGCTTGGAGAGCCTATGCACAACTTAGCTTGATTTGTCAGCAACAGCCTTTCGTAGACCAGCTTTTAAAAATGTTTTCAGTAGTGATCATTGGCTCCTTTGGGAGGAAGGGCAGGAAACAAGCTAAACTACGTAGAGATTTTATTACAATAAAGAGATAACTATTTTAAAAATATTGTAATTATTACTGGTGCTCTGTTATCAGAAAAGAAACATATATACACAGTGAAAAGGGTCAAATGTAGTCAATCATGTATTGTTTCTGTTGATCCCTTCCCCCATATATATATATATATATATATGCCCTTAAGTTAAGTATATTTTGTCAATGGCATCAGTTCTATAAACTGGAACAGTCACAAGTCCTTGGTTGTGTTTGGGATTTAAAAGATCCAGAGATCAAGCAGGAAGTGACCGGCTCGAGCTTAGATCCTTAACAAGAGAGGTGTTTTATCTTTCCTTCTTATAACAGAAGGACAAGCCCCTAACCTCTGAAGCTAGATCACAAAGGATGGATCCTTTGTAGAGGTCTACGAGAATAGCAGAGCACCTTTGGGAAAGAATGTTTTTTTAGGCTTAGAAATTTTTTTTAAAAGAAGGAGGGGGAGAGAGAGGGGGAAAAGAAAAGTAGATTGCCTTCTCATACTGCTGTAATGTAATATTTTAATTATAGTTTCCAGTGCACTTCAGAGAGTGCCCCTACAGGACTGCTAATTAACCAAGTTGTTCAGCTTTCAAATAGTATCAATCAAAGGATTGCTGGAAATGTCTGGATCTCATTTTCGGAGATTAGAGCATAAAAGAAGGACACTTTCCTCCATTGTTACTCAACTTAAGAGGTCATATATAATGGGCACCACTTGTGTTATTAAAATCTCAGGTGACGTCAGGATGATGTGCCTGCTCTGGAAAGAGTTTAGGCATTGTGCCTTTTTAAAAAGCATGAAAAATATCCTATTCCTTTGTAAGACTCTTCCAAAAATTTGTGCTGAAGGCTGAAGTGAACTGGACAGCCGTGGGCCTCCAAGACATTTCAAAACTAATTTTGCATGCCCAATCCCAGGTAGTGGTCATCTCTCACATATGAGTTGGGCAGATATCTTTCATGTAATGAAATGGAGGGGATAATTTATATTGTGAATAGCGAATAAATTGTAATATATTTAAATGTACCACTCTTAGTATTTATTTATTTTTTTAAAATGCTGGAAATAAAATCACAAGCCTATTCATATTTGTGTACCAGCAGTTATAATTAACATATCCCATAAAATACAACTTCCATCTGGGTATGAATTAATCTTTCAACTTTGCTTCCTCTCAACTTATTGTTTTCCCAGTCTTGTCATTTCCACATCAGCTGGCAATTTATTTTGTTATCAGAGCCTGTCGAGCAGGTGACCAGGGTAGGCCTGGGTGATAGATCAACATATCACCCAGGACCAGTAGGAGGAGCATACTGAGATGTTGACTTCACTCAGTGACAATAATAATAATTGTGTCCCAAGGTGAGAGCTGCAGCAATTTCACCTGGTGCCTCGCAGGCTGAGGCCAACGCATCTTGTTTTTTCAACATTGCGGTATATCGCCAGACCTGGTGATATACCGCAATGTTGAAAAGCTGATATCGCCCAGCCATAGACCAGGGTTATTATAATGTCGATGGTGCTGATCTATCCCTGCACACCTCTGGATTTGGAGCACAGTCTGTAAAGCTTGAAGCAATAATGGTATAAACCCATTCCAGGTACAGATGAGTACAATCCAAATTCCCTTATTGCCCTTCTGTGTCCTTTCAGTTAAAATAACAATTTACTTGTAAGCATTAAGCAAGTTCTGAATCCCAGTTATTGGTAAGGCATGAGTTTCTGTTCTGCAGAGGTTTCGTATGGGTAGCAAATATTTAAATGTTGGGACCTATACCTAGACGCAAAAGCTCATTACAGTATTTCAAACCATTCCCATCTTTAATGTGTATTTTGGAAATAAAAAGTTATTTCTTCTTTAAACAACGTAATAACCAAAAATGTGACTGCTGGCATTGCAATGCTCTTGAGTAATTTGTAATTCTTTAGGTTAAAAAAAAAATCCTTTCAATTCCTCAGTAGTGTGTTTATCTTGCTAAGCCACGTAGCGGTAAAGCTTTGTGGATTAATGCCTTTGAATCTGGAAAGTTGCTCCTGATTAGACATTCTCTTGGCTGCTGCTGCCATTTCTTTACTTCTTCTACACAATAACAAACATGATTAGTTCCAATATATCATGCTCTCCTTAACCTGCTTGTAATTGGGAGAATCTACTGTACATATCCTTAAAGTCAAACTCACTCCGAAGATTGACAAGTAATTACAAGAGAAGCGGTCTCATCTCTGGTAATTACAGTTGTCACCATCAATCCAATTAACCAGGATAACTAACTCAATGGACTGTAGTCATCAAAGCTTTGCTGCTAAATCCAGATTGCTTTGTAAGGGGTTTTGTTGTAGAGGGAGGGTATTCTTCGAGATTTTTCAGTTTCCCAAAATAGTTTAAAGTGAGAGGATAATGGAAGTTTTTGAAGAGAAATCACACACACACACACACACACACCCGGCTCCACAATGATGGGCCTTTTTTTTGGTCTTCTCATTCTGTCTCTCTGACTAGCCCTCCTCTCTAGTTGCCATTGGTTGATCTTCTCTGATATCACAGAGAGTCTAGGCAGCCTTGGGCCAGGGAAGTGAGATCTTACAATTCAAATTACACAGTTCACAGTCCATGAGGAGTTTTAAATTAAGTCATAGAAGCATTGTCCATACACTGTGGGTTGTATCAAATATTACTCCCGCTCAGAGTGGATCTGTTCCAATTAATGGACACAACTAACTCAGGTCATTTAATTTCTATGGGTCTACTCTGAGTACATGGTTGTCAGAGGAGTGTTGGGAACCAGGTCCTGACAGCAGACATGTAAAGATAATTAATTCACCTGTCAGCCACACAACTTGTCAAATGCAATCCATGGCCACGTCCCACGGATGATGGATCTGCCTTGCCAGAAATCGTCCATTTGTTTGCATCCTTCAGAAAACATTCCAAAAGCTAGCCCATTTCATTTGAAGGAGAAGCCTTCATCTTGCTTTCAGTCGAGTCTAATCTGCTGTCCTGCAATCTTCCATGTTTACCCAAGGCAATGACAAAGCTGGCCTGGTTGACAGGCTTTCCCATCCCCCTCCTTCCCCCGACCCGTCTCCATCTGCTACTCATTGATTTCCTGTTATATTTTTAGCTACGTTCATTTTAAATAGAGTGCGCCATAATGACATTGGGGGGGGGGACTGTCTAGGCCTACTGTGTACATCATTGCACACCCCACACAAGCACTATTGTTTACCGTATTTTTTGCTCTATAAGACTCACTTTTCCCCTCCTAAAAAGTAAGGGGAAATGTGTGTGTGTCTTATGGAGTGAATGCAGGCTGCGCAGCTATCCCAGAAGCCAGAACAGCAAGATTGCTGCTTTCACTGCGTAGCGATCCCTCTTGCTGTTCTGGCTTCTGAGATTCAGCATATTTTTTTTCTTGTTTTCCCCCTCCAAAAACTAGGTGCGTATGGTGGTCTGGTGCGTCTTATAGAGCGGAAAATACGGTATATACCAAGCCGGAAAGAACTGCAACCTCTTGTGCATCAACTCACTAGCCCTGTTTGGGAGTTCAAAAAAGGCAGCATTAGTTGTTCTAGGAAGGAGAGTGGAACTCCAGACACCCATTCTGCTAATGCTACCCTCTCCCCCAGGTTGCCCCCCCCCCCCCAATGCTGCCCACAGGTCAGTGGAGGCTGGTCAGTTATGGCATATGTGACAGTACCCTACCAACCCCTGTTTACCCTCAGCCAATCCCTACCCGCCGATCTTCTAACTTACAACCAGTCCAGGGAGTTCAAAAGCATTGCCTGCCAACTTCCTTCATTATTAGTACAGTGGTACCTCAGGTTACATACGCTTCAGGTTACAGACTCCGCTAACCCAGAAATATTACCTCGGGTTAAGAACTTTGCTTCAGGATGAGAACAGAAATCGTGCTCTGGCGGCGTGGCGGCAGCAGGAGTCCCCATTAGTTAAAGTGATGCTTCAGGTTAAGAACAGTTTCAGGTTAAGAACAGACCTCTGGAACGAATTAAGTACCACTGTATTAGCATTAGTATTAGTATTTATATACTGCCCCATACCCACAGGTCTCAGGGCGGTTCACAAGATAAAATCAGAATATAAAACAACAAAATACATAATCAAAACTTTTAAAAAATCCAATAAGACACACACACACCCCACTTTAAAAGGGCATAGGATGTCAGTCAAATCAAACAAAGGCCTGGTTAAAAAGTAAAAAGGTAATGAAAGTGTGTAATGGTTAAAAAGGTGTGTAATGAAAGTGCCAAGCAAACATCCCTGGGGAGAGCATTTCACAGAGGGGGAGCCGCTGCAGAAAAGGCCCCGTTCTTGTGTTGCCACCCTCTGGACCTCTCGAGGAGGAGGCACACGAAGGAGGGCCTCAGAATATGATATCAGGTTCCGGGGTAGGTTCCTATGGAAAGAGGCGGTCCTTGAGGTTTGGTGGTCCTGAGCTATTTAAGGCTTTATAGGTCAAAACCAGCACTTTGAATTGGGCCCGGAAACTAATTGGTAGCCACTGCAGTTGGACCAGAATTGGTGTAATGTGCTCAAACCGTCTTGCTCGGGTGAGCAGCCTGGCCGCTGAATTCTGCACTAGCTGAAGTTTCCAAACTGTCTTCAGAGGCAGCCCTACGTATAACACATTACAGTAATCTAACCGTGAGGTTTCCAGAGCATAGACAACAGTAGTTAGGCCAGGGGTCTGCAACCTTTAAGACAAAAAGAGCCACTTGGACCCATTTCCAAAGGAAAAAAAACTGGGAGCCGCAAAACTCGTCATTATAAAAATAACTTTTTTGTCACTTTTTTATTATTTCTTTGTTTGACCCCTCAGAATTACTCCTCCTCATAGAAATAAACGTTAAATTAACAAGTTACCTTTTGTGTGTGTGTGTGTTCTTCACTCCCCTTCAAAACAGTGACCAGCGTACATGCCCCCTTTCAATGCAGTGACCAGCGTACATGCCTCTTACAATGTAGCGGGCGGGCGGGAAGGTGACGTCGGGACGGTGCATGACTAACGCACGCACCGCCCCCATGCGACATCACAGCCAGTACAGTGCCCGCCACAGTGGGGAGTGTCGGGGCGCACAATGCGCCTCCTCCCCTGGCTAGTATCTGCCCCGGAGCCGCGGCAAAGGTGTAAAAGAGCCACATGCGGCTCCGGAGCCGCGGGTTGCAGACCCCTGAGTTAGGCTATTCCTGTCCAGATAGGGGCATAGCTGGGCCATCAGCCGAAGCTGATGGAAGGCACTCTGGGGCACTGAGGTCACCTGGGTCTCGAGCTACAGCAAAAGATCCAGGAGTACCCCCAAAGCTACGAACTGTCCTTCAGAAGAAGCATAACCCCATCACGATCAAGCGACCTCCCACCCAATCTGCTTTTTGAAGCTAGAAGGGACTTTAAAAGCTATTTATAGCAGCGCACGTGATGGATGCCATTTGTGTCGACGCACGTGTTCTTTGTGGGACAAGGAATGAAAAGAAGACCTGTTGAGGGTACACGAGCGTCCACACAGGGAGACTGCTTTGTTTGTTAATGTCGAATTTGTTTTTTAAAAAGATATTTATTAAAGTTTTTAACAATAAAACACACTTCACAATCAAAACATGAGGAAAAAAAGAAAAACATTATCACAATCACATAAAAACAGAAAAATACAGTAAAAAACATAAAAAAGTAGAAAGAAAAA
The DNA here is from genome assembly GCF_964188315.1 of Podarcis muralis. Lineage (NCBI taxonomy): Eukaryota > Metazoa > Chordata > Lepidosauria > Squamata > Lacertidae > Podarcis > Podarcis muralis. The sequence goes on from NC_135668.1 coordinate 12,539,565, forward strand.
AAGGACATAAAAAGACATAAAAATCCAGTTTCTTACTAATTATTTTCATAACCCTCCTTCCAGACTCCCTCACATCTCCCTTTTCTGTGTTCCCTTTTATACAATCTTATTCAGCAGTGCCTTACCCTTTTTCAAATCTTATTTTGTATTGTACATTTCAACTATTATGTCTCCAATTTTTCCCTTTATATCAATTATTTAAATTTGACATAATATTATTCTAATTTTTTCACCCTTATTCTCATAAAACATTTTTTACATATTCCTTTCAACTAAGTCACTAATGCCATATTATCTTTATATCCTGCATCATTTTAACATTCATACATTTTGCAATACTTCTGCAGGTAGTCTTTAAATTTCTTCCAGTCCTCTTCCACTAACTCTTCTCCCAGATCTTGGATTCGTTAATGTCGAATTTGAAAGCTCACGGTGCACGCTGTAAGATAAATGCACAAGTTTCACAAGGGCCTCACTTTGGGGGAGCAACCAATAGGGGGCACCCTCAGAATCCTTGTCATCATGAAAACACTAACATTGCAGCATATGTCCTGGCGCATTGGTGTGCGTTTTGCAACAAGTATCCTCCAGCTCAGGGCCCAGACCTAAAGGAAACATTGCCCTTCTGGGAGTCCAAGAAAAATGCTCTATTAAAGAATGGGTGTTCTGCCACAAAAGCTTTGACACTTCCTCAAATAGTTGAGGCAAGTTGTCCTCTCATCTTTTGCTACTTTGCTATGCCTTTATGAAGTGCAGCACCATACGTATCTTTCGGCATTCCCTCCTCTGTGTTGATATAGCTATAAATAAGGGAAACTACAGCAACCGAGGCTTGAAAATGCAAGGCCTCATACCAGCTCTTTTTTCTTTAGTTCCTTCGGCAATATAACCCGTGCACAGTAGATAAAAACCCTGGAGTCACTCTGCTCTCTTATTGACCTCATTGGTAGCGAAATTTATTACAGCAAATCCCCTATAAAAATGGCTCCAATCATTTCGAGACTTTACAGGGGGGAAATATTGCTACTAAATTGTTTTTTTTTGTTTGTTCCTTTCCTTCAGCCTCAGCATCACTGTACTCTAGCTCTCCCGGCTGAGTCTAAGCCATGCCTGTCTTAGCTGTAAGGCAGGTTTATGATGCCCCCTTGTCAGGTTTCTGCCTCTACTTCTGTTTGCATGGCTGCCACAGAAAATATAGCGGAGTCGGTATGATGATGTTGTGCTACATGTACAGTGGTACCTCTGGTTACGTACTTAATTCATTCCGGAGGTCCGTTCTTAACCTGAAACTGTTCTTAACCTGAAGCACCACTTTAGCTAATGGGGCCTCCCGCTGCTGCCGCACGATTTCTGTTCTCATCCTGAAGCAAAGTTCTTAACCTGAGGTACTATTTCTGGGTTAGCAGAGTCTGTAACCTGAAGCGCATGTAACCCGAGGTACCACTGTAATGGCAAACAAAGCAAATGCTTTGTGCGGCTTCAGGGAATCCTGTCCCTCTCGTGGTGGCAGCCAAGAAGCAGATAAATTCTTACCAAGTACTTTATTCAATATTCACAGTGAGAGACAAAGCAATGTCTTAGAAAATGGCATTGCTCCAAGTAAAGTCCCGACCCCTCTCTCCTATTCTACGTCATCCCTGTGTCGGCTGCTCTGAGCTTTCTGCCTCTGAGCTTTCTGTTCTCCTACTCTCAATGCACGCCAGTCCTGAGAGGCGGTGTGTGTCAGGAATGGTTTCCAAAGACACTGAGTCTGTCAGCTGTCTCTCCCCTGGTTCTTCTTCTTCCTGCTGCTCCTCTCCCAATATTTCCCAGCTTCTCCCCTTTGCAGCCTCTGAACTACTGTTTCAAATCACTATTGCAAATCTATACTGTCCTCCCGTTCTCGGGAAGATTGGAGGGGGCGGTCCCAACCATTCCTCCTCATTCCATCCCCTGACATGCTTTGACACTGAGCTACATCCCCTTCCCAAATAGGAAACTTCCTTATATGGAGTCAGAGCCATTGCTTCGTCTAGCTTGATATCGTTTACACTGGCTGGTAGCACCTCTCAAGCTTTTGAGACAGTGTGGCGTTTGCCTCCTAGGTGGGTCATAAGGAAAGGGTTAAATGACTGCAAAGTGATTGGCCAGTGGGAACCCAAGGGGAGGAGTTAGAGTTAGGGTTGGAGTTGTTGGGAAGTCAGTTGGGAGTTGGAGAAGGAAGAGGGGGGATAAGTCTGTGGGTTGATCTAGGTTGATGTGTGAGAGTGAGAGAAACTGTTAGGAGGAGTGAGATAGACAGCTGGGATAATCAGTTAGAAGTTATTAGGAAGGTATAGGTCGGTAAAGAAACTAAGATTAAGAAACTGACAAGAAAAATTATCTGAAACCATAACTTGTTAATGCTTATAAAATAAACTTGCTTATTTGATTTAATGTTGACAACTGTCTGGACTCCGTGTGTACCCGAGAGAAACAGGTTGGTGGCAGCGCAGAAGCAATCACAGTGGTGATTTTGTGCGTGATCGCCACAAAATGTCTCTCCAAGTCCTATCTGGAGATGCTCAACATTCTGTAAGCACTGAGTATTTTCAGTTATCATTGGATGGTTTTAGAGGGGTCCCCCCCCCTTCTTTAAAGAGAAGAGACTGGCAGGCTCAGAGTTTTCTCCCCAACCTGCTGGTACCACCTTCTTGTGTGTGGTGGTGGGAACCATGCATATATCTGTGTGTGTATATACAGTCGTACCTCGTTTTGCAGCCGGGATCTGTTCCAGAGCCCCAGCCACTAGCCAAAAAGGATGCAGGACAAAGCACTACATCTGCGCACGTGCACGGAGCAGTTTGCGCTTCTGCGCATGCACGAGCAGCAAACCCGGAAGTAACCCATTCTGGTACTTCCGGGTTTGCCGCAGACATTCACCGGAATGGGCTCTAGGCAAGGCAGACATTCGCGGAGGTATTGCTCTCTCTCTCTCTCTCTCTCTCTCTCTCTCTCTCTCTCTCTCTGTGTGTGTGTGTATTCATCACTTTTTCAATATGTCTTAAAGTGATGTGCACAAAATTAAAATGCAGAATGATTGAAGCATTTCAAATCCCAACCACAGCATAAAATACATGTTGCTGATGATGATCATCAAAGAATAGTAGAATCATAAAGTTGGAAGGGACCCTGAGGATCATTAAGTCCAACCCCTTGCGATGCAGGACTATGCAGCTGTCCCAAATGGGGATCGAACCTGCAACCTTGGCGTTATCAGCACCACACTCTAACCAACAGCACCACAGGATATATCGTGCCCCTCCCCCTGAATTTCGGAAGGTCCCAGGTTCAATCCTCAGCACCTCCAAATAGGGCTGGGAGAAAACCCTACCCAGAACCCTGGAGCGTCGCTGCCAGTCTGTGTAGATAAGACTGAGCTAGGTGGACCAATGCTCTGATTTGTTGTAAGACAGCTTCCTATATTCCTATGCTCCTAAGTTATAGCAGCTGCCCTGTAGGAAGGAACTGTGGTGTCAGCTCCTGACTTTGTGGGGCTGGTTGTTCTGTTTTGGGTGTTTTGAGTGCTTCTTGATGTATCTTTCAGTTCATATGTGCTGTTAGCCACTTTGTTGTTGCTTCTAGTCAAAAAGCAGAATACAGTGGTGCCCCGCAAGACGAATGCCTCGCAAGACGAAAAACTCGCTAGACGAAAGGGTTTTCCGTTTTTTGAGTCGTTCCGCAAGACGAATTTCCCTATGGGCTTACTTCGCAAGACGAAACATCTTGCGAGTTCTTGCAAGTTTGTTTCCTTTTTCTTAAAGCCGCTAAGCCGCTAAGCCGTTAATAGCCGCTAAGCCGTTAAGCCGTTAATAGCCGCTAAACCGCTAAGCCACTAATAGCCGCTAAGCCGCTAATAGCCGTGCTTCGCAAGACGAAAAAACCGCAAGACGAAGAGACTCACGGAACGGATTAATTTCGTCTTGCGAGGCACCACTGTATAAATCTTCTACAGTAAATGAAATAAACAAAACATAATGAACTTTATAGCAATGGAATCTCTAGATGCCCAAATGACCTTTGCTTACTTATTTATTTTATTCGTTTGTTGCATTTATATCCCACTTTTTCGCTAAATAATAATAATAATAATAATAATAATAATAATAATAATAATAATAGTAATAATTATTATTTAATTAAATTTGTATACTGCCCTATACCCGCAAGTCTCAGGGCGGTTACAACATAAAATCACAAAATACAAACACAAAATACATAATAAAAAGTAAAAAAGGAGCTCGTGGTGATGTACTTGGGTCTCCCACTCCTCAGTTAGTCCACACAACAACCCTGTGAGGTGGGTTGAACTGAGAAACCGGTCCAAGGTCACCCAGTAATCAGAGGTGCCAGCTTCTTCAGAGGATCGGGTGGGCTGATGCACTCAATGCCTTTGAATATTGGCAGGGCCCGGCCCCCTCATTAAAAAAAAATGGGGGGACCAAAACTGCCTTGGCCCCCCAGGAGTTGGCCCCTATGCCAGTGAGCTTCCTAGCTGAGTGGGGATTTCAACACTGGTGTTCCATGTCCTAGTCTCATGCTCTTAACCAGTACAGTGGTACCTCGGATTAAGTACTTAATTCATTCCGGAGGTCCGTTCTTAACCTGAAACTGTTCTTAACCAGTGTGGTGTAGTGGTTAAGAGCGGTAGTCTCGTAATCTGGGGAACCGGGTTCGATTCTCCGCTCCTCCACATGCAGCTGCTGGGTGACCTTGGGCTAGTAACACTTCTCTGAAGTCTCTCAGCCCCACTCACCTCACAGAGTGTTTGTTATGGGGGAGGAAAGGAAAGGAGAATGTTAGCCGCTTTGAGACTCCTTAAAGGGAGTGAAAGGCAGGATATCAAATCCAAACTCTTAACCTGAAGCACCGCTTTAGCTAATAGGGCCTCCTGCTGCTGCTGCACCGCCGGAGCACGATTTCTGTTCTCATCCGGAAGCAAAGTTCTTAACCCGAGGTACTATTTCTGGGTTAGCAGAGTCTGTAACCTGAAGCGTATGTAACCCGAGGTACCACTGTATATCATAATTGGCTCTCTTACACAAAGGTGTAGGTTTCACTTACAAGCACCCCTGAATGTTGATGGTTCAGGATCAATCACCGGTTGACCACCTGTCCACCTTGGTTTTTTATTTTTAAAAATGTTCCAAATTGGTAATAGATAGATTTGTCACCCGTCTTTTTTCCCCTTTGTACGTGGAAGGCCTTGCAAAGTGACCTGCTTTTTTTACACCTGCTAAAAGGCTGGGGAGTGATTTTGTTCACATAAAGAATGAATGAGCTCAGGAAAGCGTGTTTTGGTGCAGGTGGGGGGGGGGGCGGACGTCCAGCAAGGATGCAGCTGTCCTTGTTGAAATCCCACCTATTAGCAGCCCCAACCATCATCGCCGCAAAGTGGCAAAGATTCTCTACCTCCTCCCCTTCCCCCTTCAGACACCAGATGGCCCACAAAGGAACCATATGGGAAGCTTTGATAGTGGATAAATTTACCTATCCAAAGACTGACAAACACATGGCCCATTTTGGAATATGAGCTCCTTTATTCACAAGACTGTAAATTGAATGAGTCCAAACAACCCATATCCTTGGCATCCTTCGCGCCTTACTAGAGGGATTGAGTTACTTTATGTACTATGTTTCCTAACGGTAGTGTTTATAGTGCCAATGAAGGGGGAAGACCTTTGGACGTCATCACTATGGAGCCATATGTACTATCATGCCTGATACAAAAATATTCCCATCTGTAGCGTGATGGTACTCTAGGCTCGCCGTAAAATCAAGGGGAGTGGGGTGTAGAAGAAGAAAATACAGACCATTGACTGATCGGTAACGCACAATGCATCTAGGTTTTTCTTTCCCTCAATTTGGACTGATTCTGGTTTGGGGGGAGAAACTTATCAATGCACACTCATTCCTAAGAAATGACAGAACAGATATGGCTTACATTGTGTCTACACTGCTTCCCAAATCAGTTGGAGTGAAGAAACATGAGTGTCCATGCCATGGGTAGGCAACCTAAGGCCCAGGGACCAGATCTGGCCCAATTGCCTCCTAAATCTGGCCCACGGACAGTCCGGGAATCAGTGTGTTTTTACATGAGTAGAATATGTGTTTTTATTTAAAATGCATCTCTGGGTTATTTGTGGGGCATAGGAATTAGTTCATTTCCCCCCCAAAATATAGTCCAGCCCCCCACAAGGTCTGAGGGACAGTGGATTTGCCCCCTGCTGAAAAAGTTTGCTTACCCCTGGTCTATGCAGCCTTATATAGGTGTGACAAGCAGAAATATGTGGATTTACCCCTCCAAAATATGAGCCTTAGTACGCAAGTAGCTCAAGAGAGGCTGGAATAATTTTGCAATTTTATTTACAAAAAAAAAAACCCCTTTTAACTCCCTTGCAAGAAACAGCAGTATTAAACTTTTGAGATCCATAGTTCTTTAGGTGTGAAACAGGATGCCCAAAGAGAGTCAAGGACAGATATGATAGAGACACAAACTTCTCCCTCCCCTAATTCTCACAACTAGTTAACCCATTCCCATGGCAACAATCTGATGGTGTGTAAACTTTCCTCCTACTGATAGTTACAGCTTGATTGGGGGGGAAACATAGTTAGAGAATTACTGTGAAGCAAAAGCTCCAAGCAGTGTTATGTGATGACTGTGATCACATTTTGAATAACTGCAGCTTGCACGATTGTACAGGCCAAGTACCACTCTGTGATTTCTTTCTCTCTTTATTAATGTAGATATAAATTAATTGCTTCCCTCAGCTCCTCTCTCTGATTTCTCAACCAATTTTATCTTCTGCATATTATAAAATTGTATACATCCTTATATTATCTGTCTACTATATTAACCCTCAATAAATTTGTGTATGTTTATTCAAAACCTGCCAAGGAGTCCAATTCATTTTGTTGTCTTTTGAAATAATTTATAAAAGGTCCCCATTCTTCTTTAAAGTCACAGTTGTCCTTGTTTCATAGTTTGCATGTCAATTTCACCAGTTCTGCATAGTTCATTAATTTCTCTTGCCACTGTTCTTTTGTGGGGGTTTCCTCATTCTTCCATCCTTGTGCATTCAAGACTCTTGCCGCTGTTGTTGCATAAATAAATAAATTCTTCCTTTTCCTTGGCAGGTCTTGTCCTACAATCCCTAACAGAAAAGCCTCCAGTTTTTTAATAAATGTTATTTTAAACATCTTCTTCAGCTCATTATATATCATTTCCCAGATTTTTTTAATTTCTCTGCATTCCCACCACATATGATAAAAGGTCCCTTCCTTTTCTTTACATGTGTTTGACCCAGTTTTATATATTTTTGCAATCTGTACTGGTGTTACATACCATCTATACATCATTTCCATGCAATTTTCTTTCAGAAGAGAGCAATCTGTGAATTTTAAGTCTATTTTCCACAGTTTTTCCCAGTCTTCAAATTGTATGTTCCCTTTTGAGATTTCTAACTTGCTGGGCTCAGTGCTGTCTTTGATGTACAGATCAGTGCCACCTCTGGTAAATCCTTCCCTCTTGGTTCTCTCCATTCTGCCAGCTTTCTGTTATGCCCACTATATCAATGCCGTCCTACAAAACCGAACACTCCATTTCACCCATCTATGCTTGGAGCCTTCTAGCCTTGGCGTATAAACACTCTGTGTGCTGCCTCTGCTTTGGCACTTGCATTTTGATAGCACGATCTGTTAGCCAGCACACTGCACCAGCTCTCCAGAAAAAGCCATTCTCTATCTCTAAAGAAGGCAGGGCATCTATCTGATAGTGAGGCTGGAAGCAGGCCCCAAACTAAGTGACTATTAGCCTCTCCACCTTGCAGTTTCCCCCTATCTGCCCCCCTCTTACCACAAAGTGGAAAGTGGTGTCCTTATCAAAAAGTGGAGAATCAGATCAAGTGGAAATTCTATTATTATTTTTCTTCCTCCCTCCACCCCCTTAATTTTAGGCATAGGACCTGGATGGAAAAGCACTATGACCCCTTTTAGTTCTTTATCATTCACTGGTGTGTTCCTTTGCTGTTCTGATATTCTGTTGTGCAAATAATGCACAGCCTTGCATAATGTGAATAAAGACCCTTCCTCTATATATATTTTTCATTTCTTCGGTTCTGTGAAATGCAGTCCATAAGCACTCCTGCTGGAGATCTGGGGGCGGGGAGAGGCGATGAAGAAAATTCACCGCATGTGCTAATCTTGAAAAGGTCACAGACTAATTTAGCTGAACTTCGTAAAACTAAACCGTGTTCACCCTAAGTAGTCTAGGAGGACATGGTGTGACTGGAGGTGAATACCCTTGCATGGCTAATGGCCGGTTTATAGCTAGACAAGCTCACTTGAAATCTAGGGTTGATTCGGTAATCCTCCCCACAGCTGCTTCGTTAATTGGGATGGTCTTTTAATATGACTTGGTCTGGGGAAGCTTCTTGAGTTACAAAACTCGCCAGCTGAAGCTTTGCCTTGGAGGTGGATCAGCCCTCAACACAGACCCTCTAAACATTTGGCAAAGGGAAATAAGACACACTAAGGCTGCAGTTCTGTGCACACCGACGGGTAATCTGAAAATCCCCCTGAGATCAGCAGGGCATAGCCCCAAATGCGCCTGCATAACATCAGACCGGGACAAAGAGCTCATCAGCAAACAAGGAGAGTGAAGCATTGCTCACATGCTGCACCAGACAAAGGTGCAAGCTGTCTCTACATATGTGTAAGTGTTTGTGTGGAAGAATGCATGCTTGATGATATGTGAAACTCGGCAATTGTGTACACAGATACCCAGACTTTATGTTCATTGAATGCTGTGCATGAATAACAGCATGAGTGTGTACACAGATTGCACCCTTGTTGAATGTAATGTTTGGACCATGGGGATCCTCGTTAATTATTCAGGGGAGCAAGTTTTATTATTATTATTATTATTATTATTATTATTATTATTATTATTATTTATTACTTATACCCCTCCCATCTGACCGGCTCTCCCCAGCCACTCTGGGCGGCTCCCAACAGAATATTAAAACACAATAAAACATCAAACATTAAAAACTTCCCTAAACAGGGCTGCCTTCAGATGCCTTCTAGAAGTCAGATAGTTGTTTATTTCCTTGACATCTGATTGGAGGACGTTCCACAGGGCGGGCGCCACCACCGAGAAGGCCCTCTGCCTGGTTCCCTGTAACCTTGCTTCTCACAGGGAGGGAACTGCCAGAAGGCCCTCGGAGCTGGACCTCCGTGTCCGGGCTGAACGATGGGGGTGGATACTCTCCTTCAGGTATACTGAAGGAGGGGGAAGCAGGCTAATTTTTCACACACACAATTTGAGGGAAAATAGTACTTGTACCTGTGAAGAAAGGGACGCGGGTGGCACTGTGGGTTAAACCACAGAGCCTAGGACTTGCCGATCAGAAGGTTGGCGGCTCGAATCCCCATGACAGGGTGAGCTCCCGTTGCTCGATCCCTGCTCCTGCCAACCTAGCTGTTCAAAAGCACGTCAAAGTGCAAGTAGATAAATAGGTACCGCTCTGGCAGGTAGGTAAACGGCGTTTCCGTAGATGCTCTGGTTCGCCAGAAGCGGCTTAGTCATGCTGGCCACATGACTCGGAAGCTGTACGCCGGCTCCCTCAGCCAATAAAGCGAGATGAGCGCCTCAACCCCAGAGTCGGTCACGACTGGACCTAATGGTCAGGGGTCGCTTTACCATTTTAACTGTGAAGAACATAAGAAGCGGCTGCAGGATGAGGCCAATAGAATCATAGAGTTAGAAGAGATCCTAAGGATCATCTAGTCCAATACCCTGCAATGCAGGAATATGCAGCTGTCTCATATGGGGATCAAATCTGCAACCTTGATCTTATCAGCACCACGCTCTAACCAATGGAGCTATCCAGACTTCAGCAATAGCCCATCTTGTCCTCACAGTGGCCAACGAGATGCCTCTGGGAAGCATTGCATGAACTCCCAGAAGGTCCACCAGTTGAGGATTCTTGAAGGCAGTCATCACCATACTTGGTCTGCAGAAGCCCTCGGTCATGCTCAGGTCACAACAGCTTTCTTTCACAATTTATGTGTGATATATAAACCAACCAGTGGCCTCTGGGAAATACACAAGCAAGGACCTGAGCATAAAAGCACTCTTACTTCCTGCAGGTTCCAGCAATGGGTATTCAGAAGCACTGCTGCCTTTGACCATGGGGCAGAGTAAAACCATCAGAGCTGGCAGCCATGAATTTGTCTAGTTCCTCTTTACAGCCACACAATATGGTGGCCATCACTGCCTCCTCTGCAAGCAAGTTCCATAGTGCCTTTGTAGAACTCAGCAGGGAGCAGGATGGGGACAAAAGTGGAATTAATTGGTTCTGCCTATGATTGGCTCTGTCCAGTCCCAGTGGATACTAGCCACAACATGACCAACGGCGTTCACAGCTTGAACATTGGAAATAAAAGGAAAGATGAAATCTAGAGAAGGATGATCACAGAGAAAAATGAAGGAACGGAGTGCAGAAAATGTCTCGTCCCTGCTTTGCAGAGAAATGCCACAGGCTGTATTTCTTAACAGTTCATTCATCTGATGAAGTGAGGTCTAGGCCACGAAAGCTTCTGCCACAATAAATCTGTTAGTCTTTAAGGTGCCACAAGGCTCTCTGCGATGTTTTATTGCTGCACATACTCTCACTAACTGCTGAAAGACAAATCATCCAAGGATTCCAAAACCTGGTGCATAACGTTAGATTCTTGAGGGAGCCCATTGCACTAAAGTGGCCTACTTTACAGGGGAAAGTCCTCTGTTTTAATGAATCCTCTATATCAGGGGTGGGGAACCTGCAGCCTTCTGAATGCTTTTGGACTCCAACTCCCATCAACCATAGCCAGCAAAGTCATAGAATCATAGAACTGTAGAGTTGGAAGGGAACCCAGGGGTCATTTAGTCCAACCCCCTGCAATGCAGGAATCTCAACTAAAGCATCTATGACAGTTGGCCAGCCAACCTCTGCTTAAAAACCTCCAAAGAAGGAGAGACCACCACTGTTGAACAGCTCTCACTATCAGAAAGCTCTTCCTAGTGTTTAGTCTGAAACTCCTTTTTTGTAACTTGAAGCCATTGGTTCAAATCCTACCCTCCAGAGTAAGAGAAAACAAGCTTGTTCCCTCTTCCATGTGACAGCCCTTGAGGTGTTTGAAGATGGCTATCATATCTCCTCTCTCCTCTTTTCCAGGTTAAACATACCCAGCTCCTTCAACCTTTCTTCATTAGGCTTAGTTAAATAATAATAATAATAATAATAATAATAATAATAATAATAATAATAATAATATTTATACCCTCCCCACCTGGCTGGGCTTCCCCAGCCTCTCTGGGTGGCTTCCAACTGAATTTTAAAAACAATACAGCATCAGACATTAAAAACTTCCTTAAACAGGGCCGCCTTCAGTTGCCTTTTAAAAGTAAAATAGTTGTTTATTGCCTTGACATCTGGTGGGAGGGCGTTCCACAAGGCAGGCACCACTACCGAGAAAGAAATCTGCCTGGTTCCCTGCAACCTCACTTCTCGCAGCAAGGGAACAGCCAGAAGGCCCTTGGCGCTGGACCTCAGTGTCCGGGCTGAACTATGGGGGTGGAGACGCTCCTTCAGGTATACAGGCGGTCCTGTATCTTAAACTGTGGTGCCCAGGATTGGACATGGTATTCCAGGTGTGGTCTGACCATGTCAGTTGTCAGGGATGATGCAACATCTGGAGGGCCATGTTCTCCCTGTTAGAAGGACTGACTGGTCCAAGTCTGGCTTAATGACAAAAACACTTTAAGATAGAAGACAGAAGAAGAGCCCTGCTGGGTCACATAAATGGGGAGTTGCCTGTATAGGCAACAAAAGCCCTTCATTACAGACATTCACACCATATGCACAAACTTGAAAGGAGATGTTCACAATGTCATTGTGCTCAATATGGCCCTGCTCCTTAATCCCTTGTTTTTCAACGCAGGAGTGAAGAGCAGCCAATAGGGTCTGCAACACTGTTTGTATTTTTTTAGCATCTGAATATCTGAGGCACCCCAAAATCCTTCAGAGTTCCCGACTAGAGAGATTCTGCTTCAAGTTTGCAAGGTTCCATATCTGTCCAAAGCAGCCCCACTTCGGTTCCTGATTTGGGATTCATCTGCATCTTTTGCATACCCCTAACAAATAGAATTGCAAGGGATGTGGGTGGCGCTATGGTCTAAACCACTGAGCCTAGGGCTTGCCGATCAGAAGGTCGGCGGTTCGAATCCCCGCGACAGGGTGAGCTCCCGTTGTTCGGTCTCTGCTCCTGCCCACCTAGCAGTTCAAAAGCATGTCAAGTGCAAGTAGATAAATGGGTACTTCTCTGGCGGGAAGGTAAACGGCATTTCCGTGCACTGCTCTGGTTCGCCAGAAGTGACTTAGTCATGCTGGCCACATGACCCAGAAGCTGTCTATGGACAAACGCTGGCTCCCTCGGCCAGTAAAGCAAGATGAGTGCCGCAACCCCAGAGTCGTCTGTGACTGGACCTAACGGTCAGGGGTACCTTTACCTTTAACAAATACAATTGGTAGGTAATCTGCTGTATGGAACACATTGCTATATGGGGGAAAATAGGCACATGTGGAGGAGGTATGAAAAACCCACCTCCTTCAAGAAGGAGCCTGTCCCGGTGCATGTTACAGTAATGCTCATATCAAAGGGACCATCAAGACCTTTTGCATTCTTAAATGATGTCTTCAGCGGCTTGTGCTCAAGGGAAGCATTGCAAGAACTCCCAGAAGGCCCACCCAGGTGAAGATTCTTGAAGGCAGTCATCAGCATACTTGGTCTGCAGAAGCCCTGGGTCATGCTCAGGTCACAGCAGTTCTTTCGCAATTTATGTGTGATAGATAAACCTCAATTACTCTCTTTCCCAACTCAACCATGTCTACATGCCCAACTCTGGTCAAGAGAACTGATTCCGAAAATTCTCAATACGTGGAAAATACTTGTGGCCCTCCAAATGCCATCAACCCCAGCCAGCATAGCCAATGGTCAGGAGTGATGGGAGGTGGAGTCCAACAGCTGCTGCAGGGCCACAGCTCAGAAGCATTGCAAGCAAGTGACTCAGGGAACCTGAGTTCCCCATCTTTAGAGCCCAAAATGGCTGCAGTCTGGATTATCTGATGGAACACTTCTGTCATCTCCTCTTGGAGCATCCTTCAGTCAAGATCTTTAAGGGAACCTCTGCTCCAGAAATTTTATTTAGAGCAGGGAAAGGCTTTGCTGAGGGAGCAGGTTATTGCACTCATATCCTGCAAATGGGCACCTGGTTGGCCACAAGGAACAGAATGCCTAGGTGGGGCCTTTGGTCCATTCCAGCAGGACCCTTCTTATGATCTTATGGTTGCTGCTCCTGCTTTGTGGAGTTCCCCCGCCCTCAGAACCATGGGCCCAGTCCAACTTCCTCTTCTCTTTTTTTAAAAAAAATAATATTTATTACTTTTACAACAATTTAATCACTACAGGGGGGGGGAACAAAAAAAAAAACCAATACAATACAATACAAAAACACTACATAGCACTAAGACATTAAACTAACAAGACAAAACAAAAACAATTAAAAAAAACATTAAAAAAGAAGAAAAAATTTCAATATCTTATCTTTCTTTCACATATTTCCACAACCTCCTCACGCCTCCCTTTTTGTATTCCACTTCTATTAATTATTTCAGCAATTCCTTTCCATCTTCCCCTGTTTTCTATCCTATAATTATCTTAACACATTTTAACCTTATCTTTAATACTCTATTGATCTATTTATACTTAATTCCTTATAACATTTCTACTAAAGCCATATCACTTCATTCCAACATTCTTCTAGCATTCATTAATTTTACAATATTTCTGTAAATAGTCTTTAAACTTTTTCCAGTCTTCTTCCACCGACTCTTCTCCCTGGTCTCGGATTCTGCCAGTCATTTCGGCCAATTCCATATAGTCCATCAACTTCATCTGCCCCAACTTCCTCTTCTCTGCAGGTTTTTTTTTAAAACAACTTTACTTCATTTTTGAGATACAATCGCTGATCTCCCAGTGTGTCAACTCACTGCACCTTAATTTTCCTTTGAAGTAGGATACAGAATATGGTCTGGTCAGGAGACATTAAGCCTGGGGACCATAATACATACTCTGCAAGTGTCCCGGAAAAACAGGGACACCCTGTGTTTCCTGTGAGAGTACGGTGGACATTTTATGATTTCATAGAATTGAAACTGAGATTTCACCCTGAAAAAGCACTTTTTCGGGGCTGCAATCTTGCATGGTGCTCCAAAACACCTGGTTTTTGGTGCCGTGAGAGCACGGCCCCAAAAAATGCACATCCATTGGGCTCCATGATCTTGTCTGGGTCATGTGACTAGCATGGGAGCATGGACAAGAAGACATGCAGCCTGGTTTTAATATGACCCTTCCAAGCCCCTCTGCCTGTCCCTCAGGACTCTCACCAGGCCACACCCTCTCCCTCACCTCACCCACCTTTCCCAGACCACAACCCTCACTGTGGACCTGCCTTGCCCCCTTCAGCGTTTTGACTTGACTTCAATGTTGTCTATTACTCAGATCATTGGAATTTTAAGAGTTTTGGGGTTCCCAAGGGAAGGAGTAAATTCTCAGGTTCAGGAGCCAGAAGCCAAAGGGCAAGCATTTTTACCCGAAACACTCATACATTCAGTTGACATTTTAACCAAGAAAGAAAGTCCAAAAGGTACCATACTTTTCTGTCTATAAGATGCCCCCATGTATAAGACGCCCCCTATTCTGGGAGACTCAAATTTTAGAAAATTGGGGGGAAGGTTCCCCAGAGTTGTTGAGCTTTTCTTGAGGGGGATTGCCAAAAATTGCTCAACCACACGCATCGATAAATCCACCTCTGTCCCCTTGCTGGCAGAAGCTGGCAATCGCCCGCCAGATTGCCACAGCATCAGCCAGTCAACAACACCCATTGACGTAGCAAACAATAACACGAACAATAGCCGCTAGCAGCCAATCAAACGTCCAACCTATCCACTACCCATGTATAAGACAACCCCCATTTTGGGGAATGATTTCTCAAGAATAAAAACATAGTCTTATACATGGAAAAGTACGGAAACTATTCCCATTTGCTATGGCCCTGAGATACAACTGTCATGTTGGTGGTATGCATGATATATACAGTGGTACCTCGGGTTACAGACGCTTCAGGTTACAGACTCTGCTAACCCAGAAATAGTACCTCGGGTTAAGAACTTTGCTTCAGGAGGAGAACAGAAATCGTGCGGCAGCGGCGCGGCAGCAGTGGGAGGCCCCATTAGCTAAAGTGGTATCTTAGGTTAAGAACAGTTTCAGGTTAAGAACGGACCTCCAGAATGAATTAAGTTCTTAACCCGAGGTACCACTGTATGAATTAACACATGACATCACCTTACACTGAGTCAGTCTGCTGATCCAGCTCTACTAGTATTGTTTACTCTGGCTGGCAGCAGTACTGTAAGGTTTGGGACAGGGATGGAGAACCTCAAGGCCAGAGGTCAAATGCTGCCCTCCAAGTGTCTTTGCCTGACCTTTGGGAATCTCCTCTCACCATAACCCTCGCCAGCCCTGCTCTGCACCCTCCTTGAGAGTTTTCTGCCTGGCTGGAATGTGTGCTTGAACCCTGACCATGTAAAAAGTAACCCATTGTAAGAAGGTGAAATTCTCATTTGTTACTCTCCCAACGTTTGCCTCAGGCTTTGCCTGCTACTAGCATAGATTTGAGTGATTTGCCATTTTGACCTAAATTGCTTACATGCAGTATTTGAAGTGCTGGCAGATAAGACATGGCCCTCTTTCCTTCCAGGTGAATTTCCATCATGAACTCAGAGAAACACCTGAGATAACAGATCTTGGATGACTAGACTCCGTCCACCAATTCTTGGCCTCAGTCCAATTCTCTTGTGTAATTCAACATCAGGCACCAGACAAACTATCAGCAAAACTTATTGACTCTACTAATGTGGTTTCCTTTCCTCTCCATTTATTTGCGAGGAGTTTATTACTTGTTTTGATTCATTCATTATTCACAATTAGTGGAGGTATAATTTCGGCAAATAAACCTTGGATTTTACAGGGATGTCCCAGTTTTCCCCTCTTTTTTCACCTCTCAAAATATCAGCTGGTGTTGGTGCTTTGGACTGAACCTAAGAGGAGTCCTACTGGACTAGACCAAAGGCCTATCTGGAAAGCCAGTGTGGTGTAGTGGTTAGAGTGTCAATCTAGGAGATGGGAGACCAGGGTTCAAACCCCACTCAGCCATGAAGCTCAGTGGTTGACCTTGCGCCAATCACTGCCTCTCAGCCTAACATACCTCACAGGCTTGTTGTGGGGATTAAAGGAGGCGGGCAGAGACATGTACACCACTTTGCACTCCTTGGAGAAAAAGGTGGGATAAAAATTAAACAAATAAATACAATAATAATCCAACATCCTATCCCATCTCCCACAACCACATAGGTGACATGAGCCCCTTGTTTTCCTTTAACAAATGGTACTGTGAAGCATTCTCCCTCTGAGACAAGCCATTATGACTTGCAGCTAGGGATGTTGGAGATTTCCAACAGAAACAGAAGTGGAAGTCGCCGGCTTTCACCTATTTGTTCCATGTTCAGAATGGAAATCAGTTCATCAAGCACCAATCACTATTTGCTGGTTGAGGGAGCGTCCCCAATTGAGGGGTAATTGATGGTGTTTTGTTTTTCACTTCGTTTTTCACCCGGGACACGGGTGGCGCTGTGGGTAAAACCTCAGCGCCTAGGACTTGCCGATCGCATGGTCGGCCATTCGAATCCCCGCGGCGGGGTGCGCTCTTGTCGTTCGGTCCCAGCGCCTGCCAACCTAGCAGTTCGAAAGCACCCCCGGGTGCAAGTAGATAAATAGGGACCGCTTACCAGCGGGAAGGTAAACAGCGTTCCGTGTGCTGCGCTGGCTCGCCAGATGCAGCTTGTCACGCTGGCCACGTGACCCGGAAATGTCTGCGGACAGCGCTGGCTCCCGGCCTATAGAGTGAGATGAGCGCACAACCCTAGAGTCTGTCAAGACTGGCCCATACGGGCAGGGGTACCTTTACCTTTACTGTTTTTCACTTAAATTCCCTAGCACTGAAAATAATTACGTAGAAATAATTGCAAAATTGATTATGTTGAATTCATAACTCACGTAAATAATTAACATAAATGACACTAGGAAGATGAATAGTATTTGGCAGAAACCGAACTGCAGCAGAATGGAAACAGCACTGGTTGCAACAAAGACAAATAGGAACAGAACTCTCTGCCTTCTTCTGTCACTGTTTGTAGCCATTGATGGACCTTTCTACTTGAATTTGTCTAATCCCGTAATATAGTGGTGGCCAATGTGGTGACTTCCAGGTGTCATTGGACTACAAATCCCATCACCCCTGACCACTGTTCATGCTGCCACCACAATGTCTTCTGGCACCTAATTCCATAAATGCATTACATACTGTGTGATGTACTTCCTATTGTCTGCACTAAACTTCCTGTCTATTTCATTGGATGGCTGAGGGAGGAAACCCTCAGTGAGGTTGAAAATGAGGTTAGGTTTGGAGCGTTGAAGATTATTTAAAGTAACTGGCTCACAAACAACTAAAATAAATGAATCTTTAGTGTTCAACAATAGGGCAACAGTAGCATGGGAGCGCCCAGCAAAACTTTTTTTAATCTTGATTTTACTTTCCTTATGGGAAACTGATATTTGGATAATCAGTGTTTCTCCTGTGTTGAGGTGTTGTTTTTTTTAAAAAAAGTTCTTGTCTAAAAACCCTGCATCTTTTTTTCATCCCCCCCCCCCTTTTTTTTTGAACTATACAATTTTCTGTGAGTCAGCCAAGAGTAATCTGCTGTTACAATCACAGCTCTTGGGTAATGGATATTTTCCAGTCATAGATTATAAGCACTTTAAAGAACATAAGCCCAGGAAAAAAATGGTATTAAAATGGCTTTCTCGTGAGCGATGGCTGCAGAGAAACTGTAACGGTTGGGTGCCGGCAGTGAAAATGAAGCAAGGGCCTCATTGGGGAAAGGGCTTGATCCTGAGATCAAGCATGTGAGGAACAGGAAGGCAGCACTGTTATTACTATTCACGTCCTTGGGTTCTTTCCTGCCCTGCAGAAGCGAAAAAGTGTGTCAGTCATGCATTGCGGGGTGATGGAGTTTGACAAGGATAGTTATGGCTTGTTTTAGCAAATACTCTTTAACCCTCACTTGCAATCCATTCTTTTTTATTTTTTATAAAAGTTCACAATAAATTCACTTGGGTCTTGTGCCGCTTGACTATTTTTAAATGAGAAGATGTTTGGAACTAACTTGTTTTGTGGCATTTTACCATTTATTGAATGATGGTGGTTTTTGCTGGCCTTGCAAACACGAAGCTAACTTGCCCACCCGCCCAGTCTCAGATGTGAGGAGAGCCCTGATCTACTCAATATGGCACACTGGGTAAATTGAGTTCTGCCTCCAAAGTGTTCTTTTGGAGATATTTATTCTATTTACAGTAGTAATTGCTGATGCTGCAGTTTTAAGGCTACATGTAATGTGATTCGAAGACACTTACAGAGACTCAACGCTTCACTTGGAAAAGGATGGTTCTTTAAATGGGCGTAAGGCAGAGGGACAGGCAAACATATATGGAATTTAGTAACCCTCTAGATATATTTCAAAATATTGTACCCTTGAATGTTATTTTTGATGCATCAAATACTTGTTGACCTGCCTCATTACCATTTGATGTTTCTTGTAAAATATATATATTGGTATTTAGCCTTCTGCCCAAGTGGGCAAATCTGGCAACTCTTCCATTCTCCAAAAGATCACCACCAAAACTCACCAGTATTTTAGTATGCATGTATCCTAATAGCGGGACGCAGGTGGCGCTGTGGGTTAAACCACAGAGCCTAGGGCTTGCCGATCAGGAGGTCGGGGGTTCGAATCCCTGTGAGCTCCTGTTGCTCGGTCCCAGCTCCTGCCAGCCTAGCAGTTTGAAAGCACGAAGTGCAAGTAGATAAATAGGTACTGCTCCGGCGGGAAGGTAAACGATGTAATGGTCAGGGGTCCCTTTACCTTTACCATCCTAATAGCATGCAATTTTGCCTGATATAATGCATTTTGGGGGCATTTTGCTCCACGAATATGTACATTTTTATGCACACATTCTCCTAATATAGAACAAGTTGGAGGACAAGGCTACCAGTGGTTGCCAGCAATGGTGGCTGTTTTCTTGCTCCACTGTAGGAGGCAATATGCCTCAGTACTAGTTGCAGGATCGGCAGGAGAGGGTTGTTGCACTCAGATCCTTCTTGGGGGCTTCCCATGGGCCTCTATGAGGACAGGATGCTGGTCCAGATGGGCCACTGGCCTGATCATGGAATCATAGAATTGAGGGTAATCTACTCCAACACCCTGCCGGCTCTTCTTGGTTTTCATTTGCGTACACGTTTTGGGTTGGAGAACTGCACTGCACAATTTGGAGAAGTGCAAATTCTCAAGGATACAGCGGTACCTCTGGTTGCGAACAGGATCTGTCCCGGAGGCCCGTTCACAACATGAAAAGAACGCAACCAGCGTCTGCATGTCTGCGCACGTGTGGGTTGCGATTCGCAGCCTCTGCGCATGCGTGTGACATCATTTTGCGCGTCTGCGCATGCGCGAGCGGCGAAACCTGGAAGTAACCCTTTCTGGTACTTCCAGGTTGCCGCGGGCCATATCCTGAAAGAATGTAACATGAAGTGGATGTAACATGAGGTATGACTGTACTAGGCCGGTCCATTGTTCTGCCTAGCCGTCATGGTTTGCACTGACTTGCAGAGTTCCTTCTGTTTGAGGTCCTTTAACTGGAAATGCTGGTAATTGAGCCCCAGACTATTGTCAAAGCGCAACTCTGCCAATGATCAATGGACCTTCCCTTTGAAAGTGTCAGCCACTGTTTCTTTGGCTGGTGGAGGGGAGGGGGCAGCAGAATACCAAAAGCTCTCCTTATTTATTTAGATGGCGTGCTCTCGTGTTAGGCAGTCATTTGAATACGCTTGATTGGAGGCTGCCAATATCTTCTTTTCTTTCCTTTCTTTTTTTAACCACACTGCATTAATTTCTTAAAGTCGGCGCATTAAAAATGCAGACACGGGCAGCGGCTTTGATAGCAAATGCTGTGATTCATGGATGCGGCTTTTGCTATCAAACAATGTTTGACAATAATCACATGATAATGAAATGTATAATTAATAATAAAAGTGCCAACATCTGTTAGTCTGTTATTACAGACTCATTCTGAGTGCGCTATTTTAAAGATGTCACCATTGACTTAATTTATATTAAAATGCCTTAAATACAGCCTGCTTTCTTTAGCTTCTAATTTAGGGTGGAACATGTCAGGCTGTGGAAGTTGTTTTGCACATCTCTCCTCCCCTCGCCGCTCCCCCCCCCACACCCCGTGCTGCTTCCTTTGTCTCTCTTGAAATTTCACAAATGAATGCAGTCCTGCCAAAGCAACTCAAAAGTCACATTGGCAGATGGGTCCAACATTTGACTGGACTCCAAGTCAGCGGACTGGACATCCGATTCTCCGCTAGTGACCGTCTTCTCTGTTGACAGCCGTCTGTCTCCGCATATCCGCCTGTCCTCTAGCAGGTCTATTGATTGGACATGCATTCTTCCTTGCCAAAAGAAGACTCCTCTTAGAGGCCAGAACTGCTCCCAGTGGAAGCATGAATTTCTTTGAATGTAAACACTAGTTTACGCAGCCCTACAATATGCATCCAGAAACCGACGTCTCAATAAAACTGGCTTTACGGCTTGGAAGTTGGATTTCCTGAAAGCCTTTGGCTGGCGAACCAGATGTCTTTGCTACATTTAAGACATTCGGTGACACTTAACAAGAGAATTATAGGACACCAGGGATAATCTGTTGTGCGCGGAACAAACGAAAGGGGCTGCAGCTTTTTGGAGACATTCCCATGCATGCTCTGTCATGCCATCTGCGGGGGAAATTCTACATATGGGGCTCTGTTTGGAGAAAGCAGCAAAGCAACTAAGAAAGTCAGGCCGCCTCTTTTTAGATGCAAATAGAAGCCATTCTCTGACCTTCTGGAAAACCATCCTGAGGCTCGTGGTGACCATCTGAGGGCTACTGAGCCCCACAATGGCACAATGACCCTTTGGAACATTTGACTTTTGAGAAAGATCTCCATTTGACAATGAACAGCAATGAACCATTTTGACAGCTTTGCTCTGGGCAGGAAATGTTTTGTCTCTCAAGGCTAACAGACACTGGAAGAGTTTTTTTAAAAAAATTAAAAGGCAGTGCGGGACTGAGCCAGCTTTGAGGAGGACTCAGGTGTGCCCCCTGCTCTATCGATAGGTCCTTCTGCAGTAGCAGGCAATGTCAGTGCTCTAAATAACCCCCAATAACTGCATCTTGCTGTTATTTTCATTTCCCATAATGCTGCAGTGCAATGTTCTCTGAGGGCATTGTGGGAAATCAAAATGGCGGCCAAACCCAGTTGCCTGGTGTTGGTTGGGGCTCTGGTCCAGGAAGGAAATGGTTAAGCAGGGCATAGTGCAGTTGTCGACAGAAGGTCCCGTCAAGTCGTGGGGCTCTGGCAATGGCCCAAGGATGCCCAGTGTTGAGCCAGGTCTTGTAATGGCTGAGCTAGTCCTGTTGCGTGGCGAGTTCCCGCCTCCCCTCCATTGGAATTAAAGACACAGGACACGGTTATTTAAGGTTAATGGGCTAAAAATGGCCACACCTTTATTGGTTACAGGTGATGAGCGGTATTGGCTTAGGGATTGATCCTAACCGACTATCCGGCTTCAGCCTGTTCGCTTGAAGTCCAGGAAGGGTTAACCACCAGTAGGGGGAGTCCTGCTGATGCACATCAACTAGGAGTTCCCCCGGGGTCACCGCTCGGGGGCGTGCCTTAGGCCCTCACCTCCATAGGCTTCAGACAGGGCCACCCCCCCCCCCCAGAATCCTTTACCAGACTACCCTTCAATATGCAGGGGAGGCTATGGCGCTTCCTCCCCCCCTAACAATACCCCTACCAATGCCTAACCACAAATGCCGAGGAAGTTGTGACGGTTTGCTACGAGGTAGGCGAAAAACCAAGTGGCTGGTGCCAATTTGCCAAGTGGAAAAAAATCCTACCAGGCCCCTTAACGGCGACCAACCGAGGTCCATAGCAAGGTCCAAGGAGAAACCTAAAGGGCGGGAGGGTGGGAAACCCATTGAGCTGAGGCGGCAAAAGAGGGAGATCCCCAGCCATGCCAGCATGATATAGGGCAAACCACACACACCCCAGCCAGCTGATTGGCTGGCATGGGGATGACGAGGCCGGGGATCCCCTCAATCACGTGGAGTTCGGAAGTGGCTTTCTCAGATGCATCCCCATCAGATGAAGACCTACATGTCGTGAATTTATGGGGCCTCCTGCCTCCAGCTCTATCCCAGACACTTCCAGCACCTCAGAAGAAGCAATGCCAAGCCCCTCTGCAGCAAAGGATCCAGAAGGACTTGTGGACAATGCTCCTGCCTTCCTTACAGAAACAGAAGGTTGAACTCCTACCAACCCTAAGGATGTTGGCATCATTAAGTGTAGGTGCAGGCAGCAACCTGTTCATGAAGCCTGCATATCAAGGTCTGCCATGGGCCAGGAGACGGCTTCACCTGCTGAAGGGAGAGAAGGCAGAGTGATTCCACCTGCAGCTGATCAGCCTTCAAGGGCACAGAGGAGAAGGTGCTGATGAGAACCAGCTGGCTTCAGCCTTCTGAGGCAGAGCTTCCAGGAGGAGTCAGATGCTGGTAACAATGCTTCTAGTTCCTACTCTTACCTTGCTGCTTCCTGCTCATCTTGACCCTTGACCCCATGACCCTTGACCCCTGGACTGTCTGACCATGTGGATTGTTGTTCGCCTGACCCTAGGGCTGGACCTGACTTTGGATGCTGGCTCTACCCCCAGGCAAGTACACCTCAGAAACTCTTCTGGTTGGCTAGTCTCCCACTCCACTGAGCTCTGCATGTTGCTGCTCAGTAATGAGACTATGACAAGGTCCAGAAGAACCAGGCTCCTAGGGAGGAAAGAGCCTCTCAGAAACAGGGAACCTCAAAGGTTGGGGTTACTAGTTGTAACTGGGTCTGGGTGACCAGGCTACCTAAGGTCCCAATTGAAGCTGCTTAGATCCTTAGCTCTGTGCAACTCTTTTAATGAACCCCACAAGCTACCTTCCGTGTAGCTTGGGGGCTGATACAAGTAGGAACGTTTTCTTTGGGAGGATGGAATGCTAAGGCAGCATCCAGTCTTAGCACTGTGAGATTAGCACGTACCCAGTCTCTAAAAGCAGGCAAATGCTTATCTCTAGTCTTAGTGCTGTGGGACTACATGACTAAGATCACAGGTAAGCCTGCACTGACTTGACAGGTGGTTGGCTCTGCCCAAATATCAAAAATGGCCTGCAAAGGGTGGGCCAGTTCTGGATTCAGCCCCCCAGCTGGATCAAGTTCTCCAACCTGATTCTGGGTTCATGTTTGCCAAGTGGGCCATTTTAAACAGACAAGTCCCAAATTTTTACAAGAATGCTCTCTTCATATTTGAACAAGAGGACTATGTATTTTGTCCTTGGGTATACCTGAGTCCAAATGTAAAATGGCCTTCAGCTATAAGGAGCAAGCCAGCTTGGTATAGTGGTGTAATTGGACCAGGCTAACTCCAAATCCATAAGACTTGCCGATCGTATGGTCGGCGGTTCGAATCCCCACGGCGGGGTGAGCTCCTGTCTTTCGGTCCCAGCTCCTGCCCACCTAGCAGTTCGAAAGCACCCCCAAGTGCAAGTAGACAAATAGGTACCGCTTTATAGCGGGAAGGTAAACAGCGTTTCCGTGTGCTGCGCTGGTGCCGGCTCGCCAGAGCAGCTTCGTCACGCTGGCCACGTGACCCGGAAGTGTCTCCGGACAGCGCTGGCCCCCGGCCTCTTAAGTGAGATGGGCGCACAACCCTAAAGTCGGACACGACTGGCCCGTACGGACAGGGGTACCTAACTCCAAATCCAGTCACACAGAGAATAAAGATTGAAACAACTTTTATGTATACTACCTTGAGATCATGGTGGGGGGAGCAGAATTAGGGATGGGGAAGAAATGTAATTCAGGTTGCAATTAAAGGCAAACCAACCTAATTTGTATTTTCCAAGATGCTAGATGAACCAAAACCCAAGCATCCTTGGAAATTTGCACTTATCCAAATTTTGCAGTTCTCCAACCAAGTAACATGCAGACAGGGTGGAAGTTTGCATAAAATTAGCATGTATTAGTGGAAATATCATTAAACTGCATTGTATTAGGGAAGGTGGCCTTTCAAAAATGTGTACAATGGGCAAACTTGCATACAAAACTGTGTATATTAAGTGAAATTCATACTTAAATGCTGGTGAATTTTCACAAGGACTTTCTTTAAAAAATCACAAACGGATGTGGAATTGTGAAGAACTGAACAAAATTGGGGCAGAGGGGTGGGGAGAGAGAATGAGAGAAACTGAAATTGACAGACAGGCCTGTCCCTAGGCAATGATGCAAATGGTGACACAGAAATGAGTGCGGAAATGTTGGTTGTGAATGCAATTTTTTTATCAGTGAATTTGTACAGCTAATGAACTAAAATTAGATCCCTGTAGTGCTTCAAGCACCTCTTATGGAAGGACCAGGCAGCGGTTAGAGGGCGCTATCATTATCTATAACCTCCACTGGGCGACATTCCATTCAGCCTGGCGAAAGAGATCTGTGGAGCACTTTCTACCTGACACACCATTTATTCTTCCTATATTAGTACACAGCTAAACTCTGTGATTATAGCTCTCCTAATATTTTGTGTATAGAGGGCACTTTACAAGGTATTGGATTTTAACTACAAAGATATATGCTTCCATAAGTGCAGGCTATTAAAACAATTTAATAGCATGTCAACAAGCGCTGATTTGTACATAAAAAAACAGGATTGTTTTGTTTTTAATTCATCGAGCCAATTCTGCTACGCACCATCGAGAGCTATTGAGAATCGCTTTGTGCTAACAGGATTACATGACTAGGACTGTGAGTTGCTTCCATCTTAATTCTCCCAAAGGCCGCCCGCAGGTTAAAGAGAGACTGACTGAGTGACATTCGGTGAATGGAAGGAATGAGGCGGCTCTGTGGCCGGTTTGGCACCGGCAGTATTTGACATCCCCTCCCCTCCATGTAGTGTGGAGGCTGAGCTAATGGGTGTCCCCATTCACGGAGGTGGGCAAGACAAGTGGAGCCAAAAGAATAATACACAATAAATAATTCATCCAACCAAGCTGGACATGCTTTCCTTCTTCCCTGAAGATCTGGGAGTCCGTCGCAGTTTTCCAAATGAATTTATTACTTGCCATTAATTAAAAGCAATCGTTCTCAGCCCTTTCAGACTCAGGGGCTGCTTCTCAATACAATCGGCAGCACTGGACTCCCCCCCCCTTTTTTTCTTGCTCTGAATATTCCCAGCCAACTTCCTGCTTTTATCTACCTTCCTCTGAGTGTGACCAGACAAAATGGAGAGCGTCGGCTCCTGTACTTTTTGTTGTTGCACAGGAGATGGCATGATGGTAGGTATAGCTTTTCAGCGTAGCGTGAAAGCGCTGTACTTGCGTACTGAGGTCCCCAAAACACCCCGACCCCAATAGCTCACACATCACATGGAAATTTTGTTTAAGGTTTTTGGCATGATTTTGGCCACAACTTTATTAACATACATAGATGTGAGTGGTTGCTTAGGCATTGGTTATGACTATCTGTTCCTCCGCCTTGGGAACAGAACTGACTCCCGGATTCCAGCGAAAGTCAGTGAGGGGAAACAATATTGGGGAGAACTGGAGCTGTGACACAGGCCCTCAGCTCTTCCCCTCATGCTCCCAGGGGCTTACGCGGCCCAAACCCCATTCCAGGGGTTTGGACGAAGGGATGATAAGCCCCTGAATTCCTTTAATGGAATTCCCTTGCAGCAGCAGCATTGGAGGGGTAGGCCCAGCCAATTCCTTACCCCTCCACCAACCAATTTTAACCAATGCCTAACTGCCAACCTTGGGGGACGCGGGTGGCGCTGTGGGTAAAAGCCTCAGCGCCTAGGGCTTGCCGATCGAAAGGTCAGCGGTTCGAATCCCCGCGGCAGGGTGCGCTCCTGTTGCTCGGTCCCAGCGCCTGCCAACCTAGCAGTTCGAAAGCACCCCCGGGTGCAAGTAGATAAATAGGGACAGCTTACTGGCGGGAAGGTAAACGGTGTTTCTGTGTGCTGCGCTGGCTCGCCAGATGCAGCTTTGTCACGCTGGCCACGTGACCCGGAAGTGTCTCCGGACAGCGCTGGCCCCCGGCCTCTTGAGTGAGATGGACGCACAACCCTAGAGTCTGTCAAGACTGGCCCGTACGGGCAGGGGTACCTTTACCTTTAACTGCCAACCTTACAAGTTGTGACGATTTGCTACGCAGTAGGCAAAAACTAAATGGCACCAGCCAATCAGCCATATGGACAAAATTCCTACCAGGCCCCCGCACCAAGGCGGACGACCCCATGACAGGCATAGCAAGGTCAAGTGCAAGCCCAAACAAGGGAGGGCGGGCATGTGATCCGGTGCCCACAGCGAAAGAGAAAGCAGATCGCTGTGAGCATGGCTTAAATAAACGATGTTCCCACCCCCAAATTGGCAACATCAACTTTTACCTCAGCAACTCGGGCAACCAATCCTTGCCAGGCCCATTTAACCAAACTGCCCGGCAACAGCGGGGTGTCTTGCCTGGCCCCAACTGCAACACGTGCTCTCTATTAATGAGAACACACCTTGCAGAAAGTTCCCTTTCTACACAACCAGGGGCATCATCTAGGGGGGGCTGGGGGGCCAAGTCCCCTCCCCAAAATTCTCAAGGAGGGGGCCAGGACCCCTCAATATTCTGTGGCAACCATGTGCACATCCATTGTGCATGCCACGCGTCATGCTGATGTCAAACGCCCAACCCACGCAGCATGCATGCGACACATCATGTTGTGCAGCACGCGCGAGTCACATCAGCACTCAATTGCAGTGGCAAGCTAGCATGCTTGTACACAGCTAACAGTGCAATCCTATACAGGTATACTTTACAGCAAGCCCCATTTACTACCTATTTATTTATTTATTTTTGCTTACGCACCAACAAAATGCAAAAAAAGAAAGTATTTACGTCACTTGTTACAAATTACATCATTCACCAAAAAGGATAAATTTATATAATTGACAATAAATCTTCTTGTAGTTCATTGACTTCCCGTCTTCTCCAGACTTCATTTCTAATTTACTAACTTTTTGCATAAACCTATCTATTCGTTTTACAGTAAAATATTACTTCTCCCGTATCCTTATTTCTTACTTGGTACAACCACAGAGGTTATTCAAAAGCAGCAAGCGAGTTCAGACTTCCACAGTTGTTTTTAAGATATCTTTTAAGAGGTTCCCGTTTTGTAATAAATACTTGTTTGGACTTACCTTTCATTCTTTCAGTTAATTTCGCTAATTCCGCATATTTGACTAATTTCTGTAGCTATTCTGACCTTGAAGGGGTTTTATCACTTTTCCAGTTACTCGCAATTAAAATTCTCGCAGCAATGGTACTATATAGAAATATATCTTTCACCTTCGGAGGAATATCCAATCCTGTGATTCCCAGTAATAAGGCCTCGGGGGGGGGGGCGGTTTGTTAAAGAGGCCCCTAACAATTTTTTAAGTTCTAAATAGACATCATCCCAAAAAGGTTTAATTTTTTTACATAGCCCCATTTACTTCAGTGACTTTACTCACAGGCAAATGTGTGTGTGTGCTTGCTGCTCCTGTTGGTTAATTGTATGTGTATGGTCAGCTGCTCAGTCAAAGATGTGTTGCAGCTTAAACAGCTAGGAGGCCTGTTTCCCTTGGCACCTGGTCAGTCTTGCTCTAAATTAAGATTAAGGAACATCTGGCTCTCTAGAGTTTGTTGGACTCCATCTCCCATCAGCTACATGCAGTAGTCAGTGATTATGATTTTTTTTTTTTTACGATAATCTTTATTGTCATACAGAACAACAAAATTGAAAAAATCTCTCATCAGACATTCAAAAACCAACAAGCCTGCTATCCCAGCTGTCCCAGCCTGGTTAACCCCCTAAAAACTCTGATACCCCATAATTAAATACAATATACTCACATAAAGACTACCTTACACTGCGTTTAAAACCAAAATTGCATTTGGATAAAAACTGTTTCTCAGGTGCCTAGTCCTAGTCTTTATAACCCTGTACCTTCTTCTAGAAGGCAGAAGCTGAAAGAGATCATTTTCGGGGTGCATACTACCCTGCACTATCTCTGCAGCTTTCTTATGGCAACTGGAAGCATAGATTTGATCCAAGGTGGGAAGAGTGCACCCAGTTATTCTCTCCACAGTCTTTACAACCCTGGACAGCATTGTTTTTCCCCTGACCGTGCAGCTCCCAAACCACACACATAGACCATAAGTTAATACACTCTCCACAGTGCAATGGTAGAATGCCATCAACAGGTCCTTTGAGAGATTATTTTTCCAGAGGATTCTCAGAAAATATAACCTCTGCTGTGCTCTCTTCATGAGGTCTTTGCTGTTTTCTCCCCGGGTTAGGTCATCTCTCAACTCCATTCCCAGAAATCGAAACACCGAGACCTGTTCCACACACTTCCCCTCAATAATGAGTGGCTGAATATTCAATTTACATTTCCTAAAGTCCACAATGATCTCTTTTGTTTTCTTTAAGTTAAGGAGCAGGTTGTTTTTCCTGCACCACTCCCCTAGCTGCTCAACTTCCTTCCTATAGGCCGCCTCCCCCTCTCCAGCCGTGATTAAACCAACCACCGTTGTATCAACTGCAAACTTAATCATCTTATTACTGGGGTATTTGGGGGCACAGTCAGCTGTATTGAGCGTATTAGGAATAGGAACATGAGAAGAGCCCTTTTGGATCAGGCGAAAGGCTCATTTAGTCCAGCATCCTGTGCCAAACAGATGCCCATGGGAAGCCTAGTGGGACCTCGGCATCACACTACTGATTCCCACCAATTGGCATTCACTGTGGAAGTAGAATAATAGCCTTTCATAGCCCAATCCTCCATGTATTTGCCTAATCTTCTTTTAAAGCTTATCTAAGTTGGCAGCCATCACTGTCTGCTTTGGGAGCAAGTTCCATAGTTTATGCAGTGATCCATCTTCAGCATGCCAGCCCTTCGGAATTTTTGAATACCTCTATGATGTTTCAGATTCATCTTCTCTTCTTCAGTCTTAACATGCCCAGCTACTTTCACAGTTCATCCATAGGACTTTGTTTCCAGGTTCATCACTGTCCTAGTCACTTGTCAGGCTTCAGGGGCTCAGCTTCCTCCCCCCTTGTCCGTAGATAAGCAGTACAAAGAGAAAGCAGTCTCTTACTACCAGTACCAGAAATGTTTAATAAACCCAGCAAAAGAACAAGCAACTATTCTCGGAGTGCAGGTGCTCCCCAGTTAAGGTTCCTCCCACTTCCCTCTAGTCACTTCCATCCTCTTGTCTCCTAGCCACCTGATCTCTCAACTATTGAGCCTTTTGTGCAGCCACCTTATCTAATCTTCTAGCCTTAGGACTGAGAGTTGGCTAGCTCATTCTCTTCCCATTCTTCCTCTTGCTGTTCAACTCCCAGATCTGTCCAGCTATTGCTTTCTGAACTGTGCCCCTCAGAGAGCCATTGTTCCAAATCAACACTGCTCCTGTGGAGTTTGAGGATCGTGGCCATATTGGCGGAGGCTCCCACCATTCCTCATCAGAGTTGTACTCCTCAGCCTGGTCTCTGACATCACCCTACTCTGCTGTCATCTCTCATTTGTCAACATCCTGCTTAGGTAGTGGTGTCCAGAGTGAGGAGTGGGAGGGGAAATTCTATTTTGTTTGCATTTTAATAAGAAACTACCTATTTTGCACTTTCCAAAACTGTATGTAATAGACATAATAAATTAATATGTGAACCAAAACTCAGCCATCCTTTGAAATTTGCATTTCTCCAAATTTTATGATTCTGTTCTCGACTCAAAATGCATATATTAGTGAAAATGGCATGGAAAAGAGCATAAGAAGAGAAGAAGAAGAAGAAGAAGAAGAAGAAGAAGAAGAAGAAGAAGAAGAAGAAGAAGAGGAGGAGGAGGAGGAGTTTGGATTTGATATCCCACTTTATCACTACCCAAAGGAGTCTCAAAGTGGCTAACATTCTCCTTTCCCTTCCCCACAACAAACACTCTGTGAGGTGAGTGGGGCTGAGAGACTTCAAAGAAGTGTGACTGGCCCAAGGTCACCCAGCAGCTGCATGTGGAGGAGCGGGGAAGCAAACCCGGTTCACCAGATTACGAGTCTACCACTCTTAACCACTACACCACCCTGGCTCACATAATATTGGGGGGTGGGGTTTGATTGAAAAATCTGTTTATTAGTCATTTGTTTTTCAGTTGTTTAGACATGTCCGACTCTTCGTGACCCCATGGACCAGAGCACGCCAGGCACTCCTGTCTTCCACTGCCTCCCGCAGTTTGGTCAAACTCATGTTAATATCTTCGAGAACACTGTCCAACCATCTCGTCCTCTGTCGTCCCCTTCTCCTTGTGCCCTCCATCTTTCCCAACATCAGCGTCTTTTCCAGGGAGTCCTCTCTTCTCATGAGGTGGCCAAAGTATTGGAGCCTCAGCTTCAGGATCTGTCCTTCCAGTGAGAACCCAGGGCTGATTTCCTTCAGAATGGATAGGTTGGATCTTCTTGCAGTCCATGGGACTCTCAAGAGTCTCCTCCAGCACCATAATACAAAATTATTAGTCATAACTGCATACAAAGCTGTTTATTGGGAGAAATCCATACAAAAATGCTGAGAAGTTTTCATGGGGTTTTTTCAGGAGGGAATTGGAAATTGCAGCAAAAATCTTAGCTTTAAGATTAAAAAAATGAGAAACATAGAAAACTGAAATTGACAAATTTGCTCATTCCTCCTCTGAACTGAATACTAAAATGCAGACTGACCACCACAAGACCGAGTGGAACGATGACTGAGGATACTGGCATGCTCTTCCTTAGTGTTCACAGGAAGGAGTGGTAAATTTATTATCAGAGCCATCTCAGCTCTTCAAAATGGGGTCACTTTCTAACCTTGACCCTAGGTTCCCAAGAAAGGACTCAGAAAGGTTTCTTCTGGGACAGCATTCACATGCATCCCTTTGCAGAGGTGATCCATTGTCTTGCAAGAAGACAGCCAGCATAGTTTAATGCCATCCCAGACAATGCAAAGTGATTTTCAGTGCTCTCCTGTGTAGGATCAAAGTACGTAATCTTACCTTCTTGAAAATGCAAGAAATAATCTGTGCAAATTGCCTTGCCTCATTGAAGAGCTACGTTAATAATTATTATATCCTTGCTGAAACTTACACCCGTCCGCCAGATTAGAGCTAATAAAATTAAATTTAGGGGAGTGCAGAAGCAATATTCCAGGCACTCTGGACCCCAGCAACCACACAGCAAGCACCTGGTGTTTAGAGGCATAATAAAACTTCTTCAGGTCTCTCATCGTTTGCCAGCAGTTATGTCTGTACATTCTGATGCAAGAAAACATGCCTGTGCACCCAGCAAAACAAGCAAGGTGTATTTCTTGCGTGTTAGAAGTTGATATAATTGCAGGAGATTGGGGGGGGGGGAGAGACACTGGTTGGGGAAATCCTCATGCAGCATGACTGGGTCATTTTTAAAGAGCAAGCTGCCGCCTGATAATTTTTGGAATGTGCACAAGTGCTTTGCAAGAGTGGAGTATTGCTTAGGTATTCTCTCTCTCTCCATCAGGAGAACTTTTAAATCCTTGGTCAACAACTCGTTTGCTTTGAGTGCTTTGTCTATACATATAGATATATATATATTGCAGTCCATAGACCCACAAAACAGTTTCAAAACAAGATACAGTTAAGACAACCAAACAACAGGCAAAAGAGACCGATTAATAGAATAGGGTCAGAACGCAGAGCAAAAGAATCGCATCCACATCATTTGTGGATGTGCTCAACAGATATTGTAGAATTTCACAGGGGTATTTTTTTAAACGCACATGCACAATTACATCTGTGAAATTTTATGCAATTCATTGAGCACATAAAGGAATCATCCCAAAATAATGTTAGTGCCTTATACTCTGTACAGTGGTACCTCGGGTTAAGTACTTAATTCGTTCCGGAGGTCCGTTCTTAACCTGAAACTGTTCTTAACCTGAAGCACCACTTTAGCTAATGGGGCCTCCTGCTGCCGCCGCACCGCCAGAGCACAATTTCTGTTCTCATCCTGAAGCAAAGTTCTTAACCTGAAGCATTATTTCTGGGTTAGTGTGTAACCTGAAGCGTATGTAACCTGAAGCGTATGTACCGGTAACCTGAAGTACCACTGTATGTCTTAAGGAGCTAAAGAACCACACAACTTGTTTGAAGTACTCAAGAAGACATTGTAGCTTGATAATCAGCATAATTGGGGGGCTATTGGATTGTTTTTGTTTTGTGGTTTTATATCTTGATTTTACTCTGTGAACCGCCCTGAGACCCCCGGGTATAAGGTGGTATATAAATTCAATAAATCATCATCATCATCATCTCAGGCCACGCGGCTCAATTCTTTAAGCCCCTGGCAAGTCTTTCAATAGTGCTTTCTATCAAGAAACTTTACTGTGTCCAAGCCATTGGTTGCACCTGCAACACATGAAGTCCAGGGATATTCAAACTGTAGAGAAGGGAACAGGTTCACATCTAGTGAGCTGGTTTTCTGTGCATTGATCAAGTTCTCCACATTGAACCTGCTACCTTCTCCAACTTAGGTTATCTCCAGGTTTCATATCATCTGCAAAGGTGTGAAGGTACTCAATGGTAGACTTTTGGATTTAATAGTTTTATAGGGTCCCCCTTTAATGAGAGTGCCAGAGCAGTGAGAGGGTGGCCCAAGAATCCCTCAGCCCCCCCCCCTTCATTGCTCTTATTCATCCCATGAGACCCTGAAGATGGTGCCTGATATGCTGAGACCACTGCCACTCTTGCCCTGCGTTCAGAATGTTTTGAAATTGAAATAGTTGGTAGCTGCCTCAGCTGCCATAGCATCTATTTGCTTCCTCTCATATCGCTGCCTGCTGCTGCTGTGTTATTTTGAGGGTCATTTGACACAGCAAGGTACTAAGGAGCATGGTAAATGACGATCACTGTGAAAAAGTGTGGCTCCCATTTGTGTCTTTCATGAACAGGAATTTGCAGACCATTACTCTTCCGGCATCTTATGCGCCGTAGGTCATATCCATGCCATACATTTAAAGCACACAACTTCCTCAAAAAAGCCTGGGAACTGTAGTTTACCACACACACACACTACATTTCTCAACATCCTTAAAAAACAACTGTTCCCATGATTCTTAAGGGGAAACCATACGTTTTAAATGTATAAAGGTAAAAGGTAAAGAACTCCTGGACAGTTAAGTCCAGCCAAAGGTGACTATGGGGTGTGGTGCTCATCTCGCTTTTCAGGCTGAGGGATCCAGTGTTTGTCTACAGACAGCTTTCCGGGTCATGTGGCCACCAGTACTAAACCACTTCTGGTGCAACAGGACATCATGACAGAAATCACGAGTGCACGGAAATGCTGTTTACCTTCCCACCAAAGCGGTACCTATTTATCTACTTGCACTGGCATGCTTTCGAACTGCTAGGTTGGCAGAAGCTGGGACAGAGCAACGGGAGCTCACCCCATTGCGGGGATTCGAACTGCTGACCTTCTGATCGGCAAACCCAAGAGACTCGGTGGTTTAGACCACAGCGCCACCCACGCCCCTTTTAAGTGTATGGTGTGGATGTGACCTCACTGGTGGGAGCTGATACATGGTGTCAAAGTTACGGGGTTGCAAAGGTTCTCTGTTAAGGAAGACAAGAGTATTAGTAGTAATTTGAGGCACAAATTTATTTCTGTGTATTTGTGAAAATTGTGGCTTTCTATGATTTGCTTGCATTGGACCGTTGAGTTCTGTCTGTATTTGCTGTTTGAAATAATGGAATACATTTACAAAGAAGAATAGATATGGCTGTTTTAAACATGGTGTACGGGGGGGTTTCAGCTGGAATTGAGTTCCAGCACCTCTCAGGTGGGTGTCATTGCCATTCTAAGAGAACAAGTGGTGAATTCCGGCACATCTTTTTCTAGAAAAAGAGCACTGGTGGTGCATATAATAATAATAATTTATTATTTATACCCCACCCATCTGGCTGGGTTTCCCCAGCCACTCTGGGTGGCTTCCAACAAAATATTAAAATACAGCAATGCATCAAACATTAAAAGCTTCCCTAAACAGAGCTGCCTTCAGATGTCTTCTAAAAGTCTGGTAGTTGTTTTGAACAAGCTCAGATAGCTCTGAGTTCATATAAAAAAATGGAAATATGGCTGTGGTGACTTAAAAATTAAAAACCAGAGAGCAAATTTTTGTGAAAGAAAGTGGGGGGAAAGGTTCACGTGTTAGGAGCGGGAAAGTTTTTGGAAGCCTGAGTTTTAATTACAAACTTACATGATTTAGAGAAAGCCTTTTCCACAAGATGATCGATAGATATATTTATGATGGCCAGTTATGTACAGCTGGCGGATTCTGCTTGGTTTGTTCATAGTAAGTTTAAAAAGCAAGGTGTGCAAACAGGAAGAACTGTGGGGATGGGTACCTGCTGAACACTGTGAATTGGTGAGCTCAGTGGGGCTGCCATTTCATGTGGTCTCCCTATTTGTTGGCCCGAAAGGTAATGAGGGCAAATGGCGAGGAGGTCTCCACAGAGCGCCAGAGCTGTTGCTAAATTAATCATGTATTACTCAGAGCTAATTTAGAAGAAATAAAAGTGTGACAAAAGGGCATGCTGAATTCTGCCTCAATATGCCCTGCGGTAAAATAATAATAGTAATAACAGTCAGGTGATGGAATGGCTTTCTCAACAACTCACTGCTATTCAGATTCTGGAAAGCAAAGCTGGTTGCCAGACAAGACAAATGACTTATAATGAACCAGAATAGAGGCCAGATACGTTTCCATCTGCGGGATGCGGGTGGCACTGTGGGTTAAACCACAGAGCCTAGGACTTGCCGATCAGAAGGTCGGTGGTTCGAATCCCCGCAACGGGGTGAGCTCCCGTTGCTCGGTCCCTGCTCCTGCCCACCTAGCAGTTCGAAAGCACGTCAAAGTGCAAGTAGATAAATAGGTACCGCTCCAGTGGGAAGGTAAACGGTGTTTCCGTGTGCTGCTCTGGTTCGCCAGAAGCGGCTTAGTCATGCTGACCACATG
Organism: Podarcis muralis; assembly: GCF_964188315.1. Lineage (NCBI taxonomy): Eukaryota > Metazoa > Chordata > Lepidosauria > Squamata > Lacertidae > Podarcis > Podarcis muralis. The sequence continues at coordinate 12,575,024 of NC_135668.1, forward strand.
ACCCGGAAGCTGTACGCCGGCTCCCTCGGCCAATAAAGCGAGATGAGCGCCGCAACCCCAGAGTCGGCCGCGACTGGACCTAATGGTCAGGGGTCCCTTTACCTTTAGGCCAGGAATATCTGGAGAGATGAAGGATCCTACCCCTGTTCTAGAAAATATAACGGGTGCAGTTATTTGGCGCTGGCATTCTAAATATCCACTGTAAGAAGAAGAGTTTGGATTTGATATCCCGCTTTAGCACTAGTGAGGCTGAGAGACTTCAAAGAAGTGTGACTGGCCCAAGGTCACCCAGAAGCTGCATGTGGAGGAGCAGAGATGCAAACCCAGTTCCCCAGATTACGAGACTACCGCTCTTAACCACCACACCACACTGGCTTTTAAGTTAAAAGACACACAAAATACAGTTTTGCTCACAGAGCTTTAAAGAATGAAATATAAGAACTCATTACATAAATGAGGGGGTGGAGAACTGAATTGAGCTGGTGGACAAATTCATGAAGGATAAGGCTATCAATAGCTACTAGCCGTGGTGTCAATCTGCCTCTGAATACCATTTGCCGAAGATCTCCAGTGGGGAGAGTCCTCCTGCGTTCAGGTCTTCAGCGTGGTCTTCCCTGCCGTGAGAACAGATTGCCGGACTAGATGAGCCTTTTGCCCAATCTAGCCAGGCTGTTCTTAGGTGTTTATATTCTTTCTCCAGATACTGAACTCTGCACAGCTCTAGCCGACCCACTTTCCCAATGTGCTAATTTTGTTCGCTTGAACTCGGTTCCACTTGGCTGGATTTGGCATCTGAAAGAAAGCTATCTAGAGCCCAGTGTCTCTCTTTTTTCCCTTGTGATGAGTCTTTATTTCTTTTTCCCCTTTTTTAAAATCATTTTTATTTGGTTTTACAAATGCAAAGTTATAAAAATCCAAATATATATCCATATACAGAGATTCCTGCCAAACTCGGGACTTCCCCCCATGGCCTCCATGGGCGTCCTATTTTTTAACATTAAAACTGCATATTCTTCCATACTCTAACTTTTATATCAATCCATATTATCCATGCCAATTGTTACAGTACAAGTGAGATCAAAATCCTGCCCATGTTTCCATCTGCTTACAGTGGTCTCCTAAACAACTTAATTTTTTTTATAAAGTTTTTATCCTCTTGGTTTCTGAGTTTTCCAATCAGTTTTGCCATTTCGGCATAATCCATCAGCTTGGTTTGCCATTCCTCTCTGGTAGAGACCCTGTCTTCTTTCCATCTCTGGGCTAGTAACATCTCGGCAGCTGTTGTTCCATACATGAAAAGTCTTTTCTGCTCCTTTGGAATGTCAGTATCTGTAATTCCTAATAAAAAAGCTTTTGGCTTCTTAACAAAGGTTATTTTAAACATTTTTTTTTCATTTCATTATGTATCATCTCCCAAAAAGTTTGCTCACGCGCCTGTCTGCGTTGAAGATCTAATGGCCCTGGAGTTTTATGTTAGCTTTGCCATTGATACAGAAATGTCTTTTTTTGCACCTTCTAACACAGGCGGCGCTGTGGTGTAAACCACTGAGCCTCCGGGCTTGCTGATCAGAAGGTCGGCGGTTCGAATCCCCGTGATGGGGTGAGCTCCCATTGCTCGGTCCCTGCTCCTGCCAACCTAGCAGTTCAAAAGAAAACGACATGGTTGCAAGCCCTTTTCATACTCACCAACATTTCTTCAATAAAAACAGGGATGTCCTATTCCGTAACAATAATAATTTTATTATTTATACCCCGCCCATCTGACTGGGCTGCCCCAGCTGTTCTGGGCAGCTTCCAACATATATAAAAACATTAAATTTTTTTTTTAAAATTCCTATGCAGCGCTGCCTTCAGATGTCTTCCAAAGGTTGTATAGTTAACTTAGCCCCTTGACTCAGGAGTCACATGACTCTTTATCCTCCAATGAAAATAGGGACATCCTACCATACCTTCCAACATTTCTAACATTTCTCTGATGAAAATAGGTATATCCAAAGAAAAAGCTGGACATACTGGTATCAACTCAGAAACTGGGATGGCTTCTGTGAATCCAAGACTGTCCCTGGAAAACAGGGACACTTGGAGGGTCTGGATTTCATTGTAGACCTTGGCCTATGTCCTGGCTCTTGCTGGATGAAGAGTTCAATCTTGGGTTTTGGTTTTTGCCAAAGCTTCAGTGGTCAAATCAGTGCAATACATTGGCAAGGGATAAAAGTTACAGCAGGTGGAATGTGTATGGCTAGGATTGCCCTTTTTGAGCATAGAGTTGCTTGTTTCAATTACATTCTCTTTTCCCAATAACTTCCTTTGCTCCACAACACAACAAAGGCACTGTTGCCAGCAAGTCAGCCAAACTTTGATAGCAGAAGTGTACATCTGGAGCCGAGAAATGACTGCAGAGCCAAAGCTGCAATCCAAGGAGGTGTTTGCTCAGGGTTGCAACCCCAGAAACAGAAGTTGGTGAGAACTCGGCCAGATGTGCTTTTTCTCCTCGGAGAATCTTCTTTCAAGCTGTCTCCGGTGGAGCTATCTCAGCAGAGGATCTCCATATACAAATACAAGAGAGGGACAGGAAAAACACTTTGGTGGGGAAATGTATTAAAATATTACAACTGCTCATCGGAAACAAAGAATCCATAAATCATTATTTCATCAAGTCACCAGCTTCCAACCGTGTGCTCTCGTTCCAGCAACTTCATTACAGCAGAATCTCTTTTGTTTCCTTACACTCGAAAATGGCCTTCATCTTGCAATAACAAAATGTGCTTTTCCTTCCACGGTAGCTGACAACATTACCGATAACGCCTTTTTAGAAAACGAAAAACATACTTGCAATTTTACAAGGTCAAATGATTTCCTGGAAGTAAGCAAAAGAATAGGGGAGATGGTCCCACACTCGCTGAGAAGTTTTTGTTGGCGTTAAAGGGAGGTGGTGGCAGACCCAAGATAAGTTGTCCTGCTTTTAATAAGGGAGGCACAAACTCTGCCTCAGCCTGCAGTTCAACTCCTAACAGCTACTTAAAGATTTCATGACTCCCATGTCCTTGTGCCAGGGCAGGGATATTAACTGATAGCTTTCTTACAAATGTGTCAAATGCATGGATTGATGCCATTGGGTTCAAGAGCCAGTGTTTGCTGACATGGTCCAAATGTGTCTGATTAGCATTAGGAACATAGGAAACTTCCTTGTGCTGACGCAGACCCACCTTGCTTAATATAGTTTGCACTGGCTGATAGAAGCTCCTCAGAATTGCAGACAGCCATCACTCCCAGCCCTACCTGGGGATTGAACCTGGGACCTTCTGCATGCAAAGCAGATGCTCTGCTACTGAGCCACAACCTTTTCCCATTCTTTACAATGGGCTAGGAGATGACCCTGCTGAATACGACAAAGCAAAGATTGTTTTCTGCCAAGTCAGAGCAAATATCTCCCTCCCTTCCAATGCAATGACCACCTGTACAGCAAGAAAGTCTGTCGTATAATTATGTGGGGTTACATAGCATGTGTGCTGGTCCCGGGGGCTAACCGAGAGGCGAGGTCCGAGTCCAGTCCGAGGTCGATGGTGCAAAATGAAGGCAGTCCACAGAAGTTGAAGCTGGGTGCAAGGCAGGGCGTCGGGTGAGGTCAGGAGCTCTGGCAGGGAAGCAGGACAGGGATCAGGCTGGAACCAACAATGTTGCTCCCGCAACTTGGGACTGGGGCTGGCTGGCTTTTATCTCCCCTGAGGCATAGGGCGGCCCCGATCCTCAGGTGATTCGCCTCTCCTGGCCTGGAGGCAAGCACTCCTCCTGCGGGAACTTAGTTCCCTCCACCTCTCTGCCCTGAGCCTCTGCAGCTCAGGAGAGGCTAGAGGGTTACCGGACCCAGAGGCAACCTCAGCTTCCTCTGACGGGGCTGAGAGTGGAGCACCTGCAGGCAATGGGTCCTCCATCACCCCAGAGCCAGAGCAGACTCAGCTGGTGCCTGCACCTGAGGATTCAGCACAGGTGAGGACCCTTCAGGCTCATGCCCCAGCCCCGGCTCAGCTGGTTCTGGAGGCGGGGAATCCTGTGCAGGCTGGGATTCCTCAGGTTCAGCATCCGAATCCGATTCCCAGGCCATCACAGCATGATTCTCCCTCATCATCCTCTGGTCCTTAAGGTGGAAGATGGCAACAGGAAGCCCAGAGTCACTCACACCAGGGGTCTACTCTGGTTGGAAGGAGGGATCTACTTGGAAGGAAGAACATCCAACTGCAAGCAGTGTTTCAGCAGTTGACCAGGTAGAGGAGGATCTGACTCTAGAAGGCTGTGCTCACACTCCCATTTACTACAGTGCTGAGTCTTCAGTCTGTGTTGACATGACATTTCCCAAAATGCACATGTATCCTCTAATTTGTTGCCACCGTTTGATGCATTGCTTCTCAAATCAGCATCGCACCAGCTGGAGTCGCTAAGCCATTCCTAGATTGTCTCTAACTGCGGTATGAACATAGTTGCACAGGGTAAAGACATTCCTATGTGTCAACACCCTCTTGTGTGTAGACACACAGAAGCAAACCTGATGCAAACAGCTAGCAGGGAAAGACCTGTGAAACACACCAGAAAAATACAAAAGCTTCCCTGCACTCTAAGGTGGTAATGTGAAGACACCATAAGTGTCTCCAACTGTTCTTTGATGGGTTCACAGTTCCCTGTTTTGTTCATTAGTCTCCAGCTTTGGAAATCTTCCTGACTCTGACCTCCACAACTAGTTCTGGCCATGGGCCTGTTTGATAGCATTAGCCAACGTGGTGTCCTTCAGATGTCCCATCATCCAGCACATCATCTCTTTCCCTGTCTTTTTTTTTTTCTCTTTTTACATTGACTGGAGCCATTGGGCATAGACCACTGGCAGTCTGGGGCGGGGAGATCACCGCTTGTTTTTGCGATGAGTAAAAGCTGGGTGTTTGTTGCTGGGGTTAAAGCTGCAGTAGCAGGTTATAAACTCTCAGCAGGACAATGGACTGTCATGCGATGTTAAATCCATCAAATCTTTTCTTAGGCGCTCTATAAAAAGTAATGCATCCTTCGGTGTAGTAAACATTACGGCTAATGATGAAGTACGGTGCAGAGCATTCCGGCCTTGAGAGCCTGAAGCTGCCATATCTATTGGGGCCTTGTTGTGTGTCAAATAAGTTTTTTGTAGATTTTTGAAGCTCTGCAGAACCCCTGGAAAAGCTCTGCACCAGAGATGACAGTGGGATGGGTGTGGAACAGAGCCCTCCACGATAGGATCATAGGGAACCTGAAGCAGAAAATTGCACCAGCTCTTCTTCCCCCTCCCTGGCAGTAAAACTTCAATAATAATAATAAATTAAATATCTAGTAATTTGTTGCCCTTTCGTGATATGCAATGGCAGATGTCTCACCCTGAAGAGGAGACATGCTCTGCTCCCAAGTAAAAGAGAAACAGATACACACACACACACACACACACACACACACACACACACACACCTATACATCTATGTAGAGTTGGCAGATAGGTAGAAGTCTTACCTTTGTGTAGCAGCCAACCTGATCAACAGGTACTCCTGCCATTATGTCTGGCTGATTCTCTGTTACTAACAATACGTCAAGAGGGTAGTTAAGATGCTCTTTTTAAAAGTCTGTGCTCATGTGTAATTATTTTTCTGCCTAATGTATGATCATAAGTGCAGTTTTCATCATTAATGGTTTTCAGGTCTGGTGGACACGTCATCCAGCAGCCATTTATTGCTTCACATGCTACTGGTGACCTTACATTATCATTTAATGATGCTGAAATAAAGTAGAGTTCTCCGAGCGAGTGCTGGGATGTGACAAGAGTTTCAGAATCGGCAGTGGCATGCTGGATTTCAGTAGCTATTCGGCAGAAGTTGTCCTACATAGAGTTACAGGCTGATGGTTGTGTCCAGACTACCAGATGAGGTTGTGGCTTCTCCCAAAGATGTGCTTGCTTAGATTGTTTCAATTTATTTGCATGAGGGGAAAGGCTCAACAGGATTCAAAGATCTTGGGTAGCCATGCTAGACCATCAGGTGCAAAGAAGAGGAAGACAAAATCACAGAAGTGCAGTGGCTTTAGTGGGACGGATTAAAATATCCCAAAACACGGGTGGCACTGTGGGTTAAACCACAGAGCCTAGGGCTTGCCGATCAGAAGGTTGACAGTTCGAATCCCCGTGACGGGGTGAGCTCCTGTTGCTCAGTCCCTGCTCCTGCCAACCTAGCAGTTCGAAAGAATGTCAAAGTGCAAGTAGATAAATACATACCGCTCCGGCAGGAAGGTAAACAATGTTTCCATGTGCTGCTCTGGTTCACCAGAAGCGGCTTAGTCATGCTGGCCACATGACCCGGAAGCTGTATGCCGGCTCCCTCAGCCAGTAAAGCAAGATGAGCGCCGCAACCCCAGAGTCGGCCATGACTGGACCTAATGGTCAGGGGTCCCTTTACCTTTACCTTTAGTGGCCAAGCTGTCGGGTTTTCCGGGGAAGGGAGGGGAGTTTTTTATGGTGGTGAAGCCCAAAAGTCTGCAGATTTCTATATTCATTTGAATCAGGGATGGGGAATCTCTTTCAGTCCATCCTAGGAAATCTTTCAGTGACCACATCCTGGTCGTGAGCAAGGCCAGAGGCAAGACTGGGCACAGCCATAGGTCAAACAGCAGGAGGAACAATTGCCACAACTTTTACCTTTGCACAATAGGTCATTTTTCCAACCACCAAGAAAACAAACCAGGATTTTCTACACCCCCAGTTATAAATGCTTCTCTCTCCATCCTCCATCCAGTCAAGTAAAGGGCCTTCTCAAACTTCAAGAAAACAGTCTAGCTGGACAAATGCACTTGAAGAAGTCTCAGGGTAGTAGTTCTTGTGGGAGAGATATGGCCTGAGGAGCTGGATCTGGCCTGAGGACAGCCCTGAGGGTTGATCAGAGAGGACCACAGGGTTATCTTTACCTCCCAGAGTTTCCCACCCTGATTTAAATGTTTTATATACCACCCTTTGCACAAGCCGTGATCTGAGTGTGGATGGAGGAGGAAGAGTCACTGCAGTTCTTTGGCTCAGGTGGAAAGCAGGCTGCTGGAGGTGGGGGCCCTATAAGAGCATGAAATCCAGAGTCTACAATTAATTGCTTTCACAACGGTCTCGCTGCAGATGATACGAAATGCAGAAATCAACAAAAACCAGGCGCACAGGGGCAAATCATGTCCTTATATTTTGGCGGGTGGTGCTGTGGGTTAAACCACAGAGCCTAGGTCTTGCCGATTAGAAGGTCGTGGTTTGAATCCCCACGATGGGGTGAGCTCCCGTTGCTCGGTCCCTGCTCCTGCCAACCTAGCAGTTCGAAAGCACGTCAAAGTGCAAGTAGATAAATAGGTACCACTCCGGCGGGAAGGTAAACAGCGTTTCCATGTGCTGCTCTGGTTCACCAGAAGTGGCTTAGTCATGCTGGCCACATGACCCGGAAGCTGTACGCCAGGTCCCTTGGCCAATAAAGCGAGATGAGCGCCGCAACCCCAGGGTCGGTCACGACTGGACCTAATGGTCAGGGGTCCCTTTACCTTTGCCTATTTTGGCTCTCTTGCTCCTGCTCCATAGATCAGCCTTCCCCAATTTTGTGACCTCCAGCTGTTTTGGACCACAGTTCCCATCAGCCGCTGCTGGCATGCTGCCAGCTGTGGTCAGAAACATCCCGTGGGCACCAGGTTGAGAAAGGCTGATGGAGGAACAAAAAATGTTCTCCCTCCCTCCCCCCAACTCTCTTGTGCTGCGCATCGGGCCCAGCCAGTGTGGGTTTATCTCTGGATGCTGTAGCATTACAGTAAGGCATTTAATGTTTAGTTTGGGAAATGAAAGGGGTTGTATAAATGTGGGATGATACCATTATAAGAGCAGTGCATCTCTCTGTAAATAATCTCTGTGGGGAAGCCAAACAATATAAGTAGCAGTTAAAACAGTTGTGTCTGTGTGCTTTCTTCAGAGAAGGGCAGTAGACGGCCGCTTTGAAGGATCTGGATGGGCCACAGTGCGATACATGGAATTATTTGGGGTATGAACCGCGGCAGCAAAATTAAACCTCAGAGGCTGTTGCAGATTATTTTTCACTAAGACTGGTGGGGCGAGGAGGAGATTGTGTTTGAAGATAATTGCCATTTTATTGCACAGATGACTTTTCCCCTTGCATCTGTTTCACAGATATCAACCTTTAAATTTTATTTAATTTGTATTGATATTCCCCCCCCCCTGCACTTTTATAAGCCAGCATCACACATCTCAGCATAGGCAGAAAATGATTACTTAAGTGATGATTTTAAAAAAAATAAAAATGGATGTACATTAGCACATGAATGATTAATTCTTGTTGGTGACTGTAAGCATCCCAGCTACGGTTGAGTAAAATATTGATGGCACAAAGGAAATGAGCTGCTGCTTAATTTAGTTTTTGTTCTGGTAATGTGTAACTAATGTTGTTTCCTCCTAGCAATATGCATTTAGGGGCCCTTTTTAAATGTTAATTCCTGGCGGTGGTGGCGGAACCAGGTGCTATAGAAGGATATGCAGAAGGTGACAGGCCTGTGTGTGTGTGGGCATTACTCTGAGAACCCATTAGCCAATTTATTAAAACCAATGGGACTTCCACAACATCTACAAAATGCCATAGCATGGAGTGCCCCTGTTCATTCTGCCGGCTACCCAGCCATGCTGCCTTCCATGGCGCTCTCTTCCATTTCCCCAGTGGTGGCTAGTGTCCAATGGGGCTGGTGGGGCAGAAGACGGGGAGGCCCTCAGTAGGTGGCGCCAGAGCCAACAACAGGCAGAGGCAACTCACTCTACTTTTGTCCCCTTGCTCTCACTCCCCCTGAGTTCTACAAGAGCAACACTGAGAGTAAGGAGGAGGATTCAGGCAGCCAGGGCTGCCCTCTGGACTGGTTATAAGTCAGAAGTCAGGCAGGTGCACACTGGCTGAGATTGGTGCCCCATTTGCCCACATGGACCACCCTCTGTTGTATTTCCCCCCTCTCCACTCATTTTCCTTTCCCCTCCAAAAGCCAGCCAGCATTCTGTGGCCGTTGAGGACGCTCAGTTCTCGTTTCATGGTTCATTGGGTTGTTGGGGGTTCTGTAAACCTTGGGGTTCCCACAGACCTGCTGATACCTCCTTCTCGTGCAATGGGTGGTGTCTTTTTGGGTACATAAGCAGCCGCACACATGTCCTGAACATCAGAAATAGAGGGAATGATAGATTGCTGAGATGGTAACTGAACCACGTGCTACATACTGCAATTCTCCTCCTAAATTGTGGTCACATCCATACCGTACATTTAACACGTGTTTAAAGAATATGGCTTTTCCCCGAAAAAATCATGGGAACTGTAGTTTGTTAAGGGTGCTGGGTGCTGTGGCCCTGTGAGAGGTAAACTACAACTCCCAGTGTTCATTGGAGGAAGCTATGTGCTTTAAATGTGCTTTAGATGTATGTTGTAGGTGTGACCTATGTTTGCATATTGGGTGAGGTTTGTTTGTTTGTTTGTTTGTTTGCTGAACTTATAATTTATAAAGGGGCCCTGGGTAGCAAACAGATATACAATTTACAAAGGAAAACAAAGCAAAGGCATTCTAAAAGAGATTAAAATACAATGAAAAACATCTAAAAGCTGTTACAGTTAAGAACAGTCGAAAAGCAATTGCAATTACAAACATGCTTCTATCCAGCGATCTTGAGGTTGCCAGGAACAGTATTCTCCATCCACCAAAGTCCTGGGTAAACAGGAATGTTTTCAGATTCCTCCTGAAGGTTAGTAATGATGGAGACAGGTACACTTCACTAAGGACATATTAGTGAAAATAAAATACAACGGTGCAAGGGGAAATTGCATGGAGAAATGTGTGCATTAGTCAAAACTGCATATAAAAGTGTGTGCTTATTAGGAGAGATTGACAGTAGAATGCTGACAAATTTCCATGAGGGTTTTGAAAAATAACAATGAACGCAAACTGCTGTGGAAATGTGGAGAACCATGCTTAAAAATTGGAGAAACGGAAAACAGAGAGAAAGCGAAACTGGCCTCTTCTTCCACCCTTTCAGTGTCACAAGTATTGCCTTGCAAAGGCAGCCTTTTCTCAAATGATCTGGGGCCATTCCTGCTAGATGTGAAGAAGGTAGAGGGGCCTGCATGATATTCTGCCCCTCCTCTCGCAGAGCAGGGATGAGAGGCTTCGCTTTCCCCAGCTCCGAGAGCCGCTTGGAGCAGCAACAGCACTGCCTCGCCTGCTAAGCCGTTGGCCATGGCAGCAATTTTGCCACCAGACATTTTGACATTCTTGGCCCGGGCTCCAGCTCCCTATTACTCAGGGTTGATGTACCGACTGGGTCTTTGGCATGGCTCTCTCTGCCTGTCCATCTGTCGGAGTGGCGTTGTGCCCACTGTGGTGACATGCCTGTTTTGATTTGGAAGGGGATGCTCCTTAGCAATGAATTCAGGGAGCTCGTCTCGTCTTCCTTTAGTAGGTTGCCTTTTGGATAGCGGCCGTCACGCTTGCCAGTGCACAACGCCAGTAGCACAGTGAGAAAGTTGACTGCGAAAGTCCCAGGACAGGGGGAACTCTGTTCTGATGGGGGGAGAATTATTGGCTGAGTCAAACAGAGCCAACTCTGCTTGTATTTGGATATATCAGTCATACTTGTTGGGCAGGGGGCATTTCCTGAGGCAAGCTGGGTGACTTTAGGGTTGGCACCTAATAGCTGGAAACCTGATAGTCCCTGGCAAGCAGAACGGTACCCAAATAAGCCCCACAATTAGTATCATTCATCCCTTTGTTTGTAAGGTTGCTGCGTGAGCAGCCCATCTGTTGGGATATCTAGACATGGGGACGTTTTCAATGTGCATGTATTTAAATGAAGTAACAAATGCAAATGAACACAAATCAGCATCTGCACTTTTTTTTGCACTCTCTGTCTGGATTGGCAGCGTTGTTTCGGTTTCCTCTTTCTTTTGTTGCTTGTTCGTTGAGCTTCTTAGGGACAGTGCAATCTCTCTTTTTATCCTGAGGGCCACTTTTTCTTCTGCACAACCTTCTGAGGGCCACATGTCCATGGTGGACAGAACCAGAAGCAAATTGGGCCGAGCAACAGCAGAGGCTGCCCTATTCAGGAGAACTGGGCACTGCCCTACCAGTCATCAGTCTGCCCTCAGCAAAATCCCACCTGGTTGCCATCTGACTTACAAGCAGCCCAAGAGTAGCATTGCCTGTGGCAGTTTTCTCTTCCTTAGTCTTAGTGCTGTCTTTGTAGAACTCAGCAGGGAGGAGGAGAGTGAGAAAAGCGCTAGAATTAGTTGGTTCTGCCTGTTTGGCTATCCCTTCTGTTGGCCTCCTTGCCTTCTGCCCTACAGTGTCAGGGCGCACTAGCCACCACTGCAGAGCAATGAATACAAATTTCACCTTTGTAATAATAATAATAATTTATCATTTATACCCCACCCATCTGGCTGGGCTTCCCCAGCCACTCTGGGCGGCTTCTAACAAAATATGAAAATACAGTAATGTATAAACATTAAAAGCTTCCCTAAACAGGGCTGCCTTCAGATGTCTTCTAAAAGTCTTGTAGTTGTTGTTCTCTTTGACATCTGGTGGGAGGGCGTTCCACAGGGCGGGTGCCACTACCGAGAAGGCCCTCTGCCTGGTTCCCTGTAACTTGGCTTCTTGCAGTGAGGGAACCGCCAGAAGGCCCTCGGAGCTGGACCTCAGTGTCCGGGCAGAACAATGGGGGTGGAGATTCTCCTTCAGATATACTGGACCAAGGCCGTTTAGGGCTTTAAAGGTCAGCACCAACACTTTGAATTGTGCTTGGAAACAGTACAGTGCAGTGCATCTTAGGGACATTTATCTTATTTATTTTGTTGTTGTTTAGTCGTTTAGTCGTGTCCGACTCTTCGTGACCCCATGGACCAGAGCACACCAGGCACTCCTGCCTTCTTATTTATTTTATATATTATATTTTTACAGCTGTGGAGCCATTGGGTGTGTTCTGTGTGTCTTTATTTATTTTTTATTATTTATTGTCCATCAGTTTGTGGGGCGCCTCCCCCCCCAAGAGTTCTAGGCACCTTAGAGTTGGTACCCCTGGCTCTTACACTGCTTACCCTGTGGATATGTTGGTCAATATCTTGGATGCATGTTTGAAGTGTGATGCAGCCTTAAGATTGCACTTCCCATGAGGGGGAAAATACAAAGAGAGAGAGTTCTGTATCCTTTGCCAAAGATAGAGCTGTTCGGCTTGATTTTGCCTCACTTTGTCTTTCTCTCTCTCTCTCTCTCTCTCTCTCTCTCTCTGTCTCTGTCTCTGTCTCTCTCTCCTCCCCTTCCTTCCTTCCTTCCTTCTTTCTTTCTTTCTTTCTTTCTTTCTTTCTTTCTTTCTTTCTTTCTTTCCTTTCTTTCTTTCTTTCTTTCTTTCTCCCTCCTCCTTCCCTCCCTATTTCTCTCTCTCTTTCTCTCTCCATCACATTAGATATTAGGTCTATTACCTTGACCTCCCCCCCCAACTAAACACTGTTTGGCAGACTTTGTAATAACTTCAGCATGGTTCAGTTGCTTATTGTACAATTTGCTATGCTAATAATCCCAGCGCATTCTGCGAATGTGAGCAGATTTTCTAAGTTAAGGCTGGATGCCCTTGGCGATGTGCTCCCAACATGAACTGCCAACCTCTTGATTTCCTTTGGCTTTTCCCAAAACCAGATCACACCCAGCAGCATGTGTGCATTCCCACTTTCTTGAAGTGCTGTCATGTTCTTCTCATAGCACACCCTGACACCCCTAGAGGCTTCGCTTTTTGGAAAAGAAAAAAAAGAAAAGATCAGTAAGCAAATGTGAGCAACAGAACCGCAAAACTGTTTGGAGTGCCCTGATGCTAGTACTTTTGTAAGGACGGGGGATAAACCAGAGCAGTCTGGTAATTTATCTAGAGGCAAGCTGTGTTGCATAGTGGTTGGTCCAGAATGGTGAGAGATCAGCCACAGCCATTGAAACAAGTCTGCTGATGCATTTCAAAGTTTGGTTTGAACCATTCCGTTTTAGTTTCTCCCTGTTTCTCCTTTTCCAAGTCTTATGTTCAGTTCTCTGCATTTCTGCATGAGCTGGGCAATTTGAAGAAGTCCACATGAAAATTGCTTATATGCAGATTACTCTTAATATTCATATTTTTAATGCAATTTTGCCTGATGCACACTTTTTTTTTCAAGCAATTTCTCCTAATACTGTAATGGAGTCTATGTTTCTATGCTTCATACAATCAACAGCCTGAGAACATAAGCAGTGTCTGTTCTGATAAGGCATACTAGTCAGTCTATGGTTTAGAACTTCAAATGGAAATACATTTAATCTGGCTTTGGTAAACAGTCGACGATAATTGGGCACTGACAAATTCGTAAGATACAAAGGTAATTGAAAATCATGCCCAAACTGAATTCCGGACACGAACAGTCCTCAGGTTACATATGATCAAGAGTGAAGATGGCTGTATGCAATATCCCATAACCTCTGCCTCAAGGGTTTAAAATCTGACTCAGTAGAAGGAAGCTTTCTATATTCCATTTTGGGCTATGTGAAGGAGTACACACCAGAACATTAAGTCCAAGGCTTTAAATTACCCAGTCGTTTGTTAAAGGTTCTCAGAGTTGGAACTCTGTGAGGGGTAGGCTACAACATGCTTTGTGAAGTGTTCTAAATGTGCTTCATATGTATGGGGTGGATGCAGCCTAAGTGCCCCACTGGTTGTTGTATGGGCAAAGTGGCATAACCTGGAAGATAAGATGCACTTGTGATGGATGGCGGCTAACAGATTGAGGTTGAATCCTGACAAGACAGAAGTACTGTTTTGGGGGGACAGGGGGCGGGCGGGTGTGGGGGACTCCCTGGTCCTGAATGGGGTAACTGTGCCCCTGAAGGACCAGGTGCGCAGCCTGGGAGTCATTTTGGACTCACAGCTGTCCATGGAGGCGCAGGTTAATTCTGTGTCCAGGGCGGCTGTCTACCAGCTCCATCTGGTACGCAGGCTGAGACCCTACCTGCCTGCGGACTGTCTTGCCAGAGTGGTGCATGCTCTAGTTATCTCCCACTTGGACTACTGCAATGCACTCTACGTGGGGCTACCTTTGAAGGTGACCCGGAAACTTCAATTAATCCAGAATGCAGCAGCTAGACTGGTGACTGGGAGTGGCCGCTGGGACCTCATAACATTGGCTCCCAGTACATTTCCGAGCACAATTCAAAGTGTTGGTGCTGACCTTTAAAGCCCTAAACGGCCTCGGTCCTGTATACCTGAAGGAGCGTCTCCACCCCCATCGTTCAGCCTGGACACTGAGATCCAGCACCGAGGGCCTTCTGGCGGTTCCCTCATTGCGAGAAGTGAGGTTACAGGGAACCAGACAGAGGGCCTTCTCGGTAGTGGCACCCACCCTGTGGAACGCCCTCCCTTCAGATGTGAAGGAAATAAGCAGCTATCTTCTCTTTAAAAGACATCTGAAGGCAGCCCTGTTTAGGGAAGTTTTAAATATTTAATGCTGCATTGTTTTTAACACTTGATTGGAAGCCGCCCAGAGTGGTTGGGGAAACTCAGCCAGATGGGCAGGGTATAAATAATAAATTATTATTATTATTATTATTATTATTATTATTATTATTATTATTATTATTATTATATCTCCGGCTGTACTTAAGTAGTGCCTATACAGTGGTGCCCCGCAAGACGAATGCCTCGCAAGACGAAAAACCCGCTAGATGAAAGGGTTTTCCGTTTTTGAGTTGCTTCGCAAGACGATTTTCCTTATGGGCTTGCTTCACAAGACGAAAACGTCTTGCGAGTCTTGCGATTTTTTTTCGCTCTCCCCCCCTTTTTCTAAGCCGCTAATAGCCTTTTAGCCGCTAAGCCGCTAAGCCTTTAATAGCCGCTAAACCGCTAATAGCGCTAATCCGCTAAGCCGCTAATGGGGTTGCTTCGCAAGACGAAAAAACCGCTAGACGAAGAGACTTGCGGAACGGATTATTTTCGTCTGGCGAGGCACCACTGTACTCTTGAAAATTGTACATTGGAAGAGGTATTGTCATGCTCACTAGGAGATGCTGTGCGTGCCTTTCTACTTCCCCTGCCCCCAACCTGGATCCCACTTATACAGGTGGTGACATTCCTAAGACAAGTTGAGTGATGGCTGGCTGAATCTCAATTTTTCATGGTGACAACCCTACAGCCTATCATTTCGTTAGGATGGAATGAAGGCTGAACACATGTTTGCTCATAGAATGGCTCTGCACATTAGCTCTTTGCAACTGAAAAATAATCATGCTACCTATGGATTTTTTTATGTGACTATACTATGGAATTGTTTCTTTGGGGCAGTGGTAAAATATAGAATGGGAAGAAAAATATTATTTCCCTCCCAAAAAACAAAAACCCAAAACAACCAGGAATAATTTTCCAAACAAACTGTCATTTCTGATAAGGTTAGCACTGTTGACAGCTAATTAGAGGGACCTACCAGTGTCCCGCAGAATCAGACTCTGGAGGGTAAAACTTTCCTATTGACACCAAAGTAGGCATCGTTCTATGTGGACAACCCACTGCGTATTGCCAAGGGCGAAAACCTATATGTCATCACAGATTACGCACGTACTGTGGGCTGTATTATGCATTGCAGGAGTTTAAGGAAATCCATTTCATCTCATTTATCTGCATTTGATTGAAGGAGTTTAGACAAATGTTCGCATTTGCTTGGTTAAGACTGCCATGAGAAAGCCCAGGCAAAATTCTCTTTCTTAATATAGAAGCTACCAGGTATTTTATTTTTCTCTTGTCCTTGATCATAAGCAACCATTTCTCCCAAAACATAACACGTACGTTGACTTCCACATGGGATGTGTTTCATTACGACCGTAACACGTTTTATCTTTGAAATCCTCTGCAGCTCAACGGCATTAAAATTGAAATTAAAATCCCACCTTCCTGTTCATCAATATCATACTTTGCTGTAACTGAGGTCAGAAGCAGTTAAAAACAACAACTTCTTGTCTCTGAAATATGTTTTGGTAACTTAAACAAAAAGCCCAAACAGCTTGCCCTGTCTTTGCTTATGAAAATCAAATGGCAATAAATGAGGCTCGGGAGGATGCAGGCAGCTCTGAATTTCAGCCACACTGAGATTCTCTCTGCAACCGAAGTCTGCTTAATAGGGATTTAGGGTACTTTTGCACACAGCCCCTGTGGCCTTGGCAAATAAATCCTGGGGAACCATCCTTCCAAGGCAGGCGCCAGGAGTCAGCATTGTTGGGAGTGTGCCAGTGTTCATGCTAAAGCAGAGGCTTCGCTGCTGACCCTGTCTTTGCTCTTGCAGCTTGTTCAGCCACCCTCTCCAACCATGCAGTCATTGGCCCTCCTTCACACATCATGGCAGAAATTGGGGGTGAAATTGGATTGAATTCCTATTTAGAGTTGAACTTACCTTATGGGCATAGCTGTCAACCGTCCCTTATTTGGCGGGAAAGTCCCTTATCCCAGCGCTGTGTCCCGCTGCTGTCCCTTATTGATGATGTCCCTTAAATTTCCCAGGTTTCAAAGGAAGCAGCTCCTCTCCCTCCCTCCCTGCCGGCAACTGTGTTGCTTGGCTGTGTTGCGTACCCAATAAGGAGTCTAAGAATGACTGGGGGGTGGAGCTTGCATGCCTTGTGCCGACCGTGTTGCCTGGGGACTCGCCTTTGCTCAGCGCTTCCCAGCGGAGAGGTGACGGTGGTTTTCCTTGCTGCATCCCCTTTGTCGGGTTGCTGCGCTGTGGGAACCACCGCTTGAGGCTTCGTTTGTCTGCTGGCTGGGCTTTCTGCCTTTGGCTCGGAGGGGCTCAGAAGTTGAACATACCTGTGCTTGGAAAATCCCTTATTTTGGCTGCTGTCAAATAAGGGCTGCTGTTCCCTTATTTTCAAGGCTGCTGGTCCCTTATTTTCAAATCTGTAAGTTGACAGCTATGCTTATGGACACTTTCTGAAACAACACACAAACTGAAACCCAGCAGTCCTTTGAAATTTGCACCTTCCCACATTTTGCAACGCAATTCTGCAACCAAGTAACGTGTACAATAATGCACATCCTTGGGTAAAATTGCTGGTGCATGTATCAGGGAAAATAACGTTTCAAAATGCATCGTGTCGGGAAAATTGCTTTGTGAAAATTTGTACGTTGGGCAAAATTGCATACCACAATGTAATATTTTTTTAAAATAATATATTATTCCATTTTATAATGTGTATAAAACAGAGAGAACAATTATAACAACAGATAAAAATTAAAAGATAAAAAACAAAACTGTAGAATTGACACACACAGAATGAGAGATGCAAATGAGTAAAAATAGCAAAGTCCAAGTAAACGTAAAACAAAGGTAAAGGACCCCTGGATGGTTGAGTCCAGTCAAAGGCGACTATGGGATTTGGCGTTCATCTCACTTTCAGGCCAAGGAAGCCGGTGTTTGTCCACAGACAGCTTTCTGGGTCATGCGGTCAGCAGGACTAAACCACTTCTGGTGCAACGGAACACCATGACGGAAACCAGAGCGCATGGAAACACTGTTTACCTTCCCACCAAAGCGGTACCTATTTATCTACTTGCACTGGTATGCTTTTGAACTGCTAGGTTGGCAGGAGCTGGGACAGAGCAACGGGAGCTCACCCCGTCGTGGGGATTCGAACCACCAACCTTCTGATCGGCAATCCCAAGAGGCTCAGTGGTTTAGACCACAGCTCCACCCCCTCCCCTGAACAAAGTCCAAGTAAAAACTATCAGCTTTATCGGTTCATTGAGCATAGTTTCAGATTTGCCAGGCTTGTTTGTCTTGAAATTGATGGTTCCGCTGTATATGTTATAAACGAATGCCAAATCATATAAAAAGTGCCCAGAGGTCCAAGTCCTTGTCAAAATCCCATTTTCTTTATCATACTCTCCATTATAGCAATATTCCAGAGTGAGCAGTACCAAGTGGCAAGTGTAAGATTTTGGGCTGTTTTCCATTGAGTTGAATTGTGGATGTGTATGGTTGTATTGCTATAATTTTATACTTTTAAAAATCAAATAAAATTTATTTCAAAAAGGGGGGGGAATACTGTTCCTGCTCCCAAGATCATATAGAATACCAATTCTTTTGGACATTATATTTACATTTGTATCATCAAAACTATTTAGTAGCATTCATTTTGGACAACAACTCGTAGTTTCTTTAGTAATATTTATCCTTTCCTTCAAAATTAAATTCCAAAACTCTACCCAAAATGCATGTTTTGGGAGAAATTTGCCCTAAAATCCTGTTGAATTTTAACAAGGAACTTTTTAAAAGGAAGACAACTTCACCATGCTTTTAATGCTTGTTAACAATAATGTGGAAGGTTGTGGAAATGAAAAACGGGGAAACTGAAACTGACAGATTTGCCCTATGTCAACGCAAGCCAAATTATTACTTACTGGGACTGCTTAAATGTGCACATTCCCAAAGAGGAACTTTCGCCAGCTTTGCTCATCCCCAGGCATTCCACCTTAGTGCACAGATCCCACTTTGTGTGAAATGAATCCTCAATATTTTCATTTGTGCGGCATGTGTCTAAGCATTGCCCCAGTTTCTGTGTGCTTGGCCATGTTTCAGGAGGCCCCTGTTTTGTGCCCCTGCCCTCTAACCAGTGTGAGCTGTCAGTTTCTGAGCTCAGTTCAGAAGAGATAGGTGGTAGATAAGAGGCAATGGTGCTGAGTCAAAGGGCTGCCCAGCAGTAATAATAATAATAATAATAATAATAATAATAATAATAATAATAATAATAATAATAATAATATATTATTTATACCCTGCCCATCTGGCTGAGTTTCCCCAGCCACTCTGGGCGGCTTCCAATCAAGTATTAAAAACAATACAGCATTAAATATTAAAAACTTCCCTAAATAGGGCTGCCTTCAGATGTCTTTTAAAGAGAAGATAGCTGTTTATTTCCTTCACATCTGAAGGGAGGGCGTTCCACAGGGCGGGCGCCACTACCGAGAAGGCCCTCTGCCTGGTTCCCTGTAACCTCACTTCTCGCAGCGAGGGAACCATCAGAAGGCCCTTGGTGCTGGATCTCAGTGTCCGGGCTGAACGATGGGGGTGGAGATGCTCCTTCAGATATACAGGACCAAGGTCATTTAGGGCTTTAAAGGTCAGCACCAACACTTTGAATTGTGCTCAGAAACGTACTGGGAGTCAATGCAGATATCTCAGGACCGGTGTTATGTGGTCCCGGCGGCCACTCCCAGTCACCAGTCTAGCTGCCACTTTCTGAATTAATTGCAGTTTCCGGGTCACCTTCAAAGGTAGCTCCACGTAGAGCGCATTGCAGTAGTCCAAGTGGGAGATAACTAGAGCATGCACCAGTCTTCAGCTGTGGACAAAGTCTCACCACAATAACCAGGTTCGCCATAACTCAGGCAGACATGTAACTCCTCTTCTCATCACTCATGCCCCCACAAGATTAGAATTCTGAAACTTCTGTTAAGAAACCGGAAGCATTCCTCCTAGGAATTTTAGACCAAGGTGTAAAAAAAAGAAAATTGGAAATTATTTATGTATGCAACAACAGCTGCAAGAATCATATTAGCACAAACTTGGAAGACAGAAGAAATACCAACGAAAGAACAATGGCAAGGAAAACTTATGGAATATGCAGAACTGGCAAAACTAACAGAAAAAAATACATGAAAAGGACAACAAAGACTTTAAAAGAGAATGGGAACCATTTACAACATATATGAAGAGGCAACATAAAGAAATGGACTCATTGGCGGGGTTTGAGTAAACAATCACACCTGTATACAACAAAAAATAGGACTATATGTATTGGGGAAATGTTGGGGAAACAATACGCAGGGTGAACAATATGGAAATAAAAAAAACGGGAGTATGAGGGAAGTCCAGGGGAGGAGGGTGGAAATATGAAAAATTGTTAAAGATATATTGTTAGAAGAAGTATACAGTCATAGCTCGGGCTGCAGACACTTCAGGTTGTGTTTTTTCGGGTTACGGACCCGCCGAAACCCGGAAGTTTGGGTTACTTCCGGGTTTCGGCGGTCGCACGTGCACAGAAGTGCTAAATTGTGCTTTGCGCATGCACAGAAGGCCAAAGCACAACCCACGCGTGCACAGACGCGCTGGTGCGGGTTGCGAACATGCATCCCACACAGATCACGTTCGCAACCCGAGCGTCCACCGTACATGGAAAAATCAATTTTAAAAATTTTTTTTAAAAAAAGAAAAGAATTCTGAAATCCTAGGCATAAGATAAATAAATAAAAGCCACGAAACAGCTGCCCCCATGTGCATTCATATAAGCCTGACATTTATTGGCAGGAGGAACAGGAAGGGGTGTAAAGCCACAGAACTTTTTTCAGTTCAGGCATAGCCCACCATTAGCAAGGGGAAGGAAAATCTGCCACACTCACTCCCTCATAACAGTGACACGTGGCCAAATGTGTAGACAGTCAGTTGCAAATTCACTTTTAAAAATGCCTTATCGAAAATCCAGTGTGCCTAATCTAAATGGTAAGTGCAGAAAGGCCCTTGGTCATCATTCTGCATCTTCTAAGCATGCTCAATTCTCACTGGGCCATTTTGAAGGGAATTTTTTTTCTCTCTAAAGATGTTGTTGTTGTTGTTGTTGTTATCTTTTGCAAAATATGGGCTTTCCTTGTGGCTGTGAATCCCTTTGTGAATGGATTGTGCCATTTGCTGTGTAAGGGGCCACACTTGGAGAAGGACTTTGGTATTAGAATAGAGGATCCTCCACATAGCATAGAGATATGTTCGTTATAAAACCTGGACACCATTTATTGGCAAGTCAATAATGCATTTAACTGTAAAGCAAATGCAAAATAATTAAATTAGTGCATATATGCTGGAGGCAATCATCTCCTCTTTTATACTCCGGTCTTTCTCTCAGCTTCATTCTATAATAAATTCTTTCAGTGCGAGAAGAAGGGTCCTTTCATCGTTGTGAAGAAATCCAGTCTGGGGCTGGGGGGAGTTAGTAACAGAAAGAACTAAAACCCAATCACAGAATCATGAAAAATGTGACAGACAGAACACAAAACATGCTATATCTCCCAAATAGAAACCTTCAAAGCCCTTCTTTCAGTTCAGCTGTGGAATGATTTCCCAAAAACGCTGTCCCAGAACATTCAGGGTCTTATCCAAATGCCTCGCCCGTCTCATCTGCCTGCCAACCATTTGCCTCAGGAAAAGTCCTTCAATGGTTTCCTTCAAAATACCAAACTTTCTAGGCATGTGAAACTCAAATGCACGCTTCTCCTCTGAACCCTGAAAGGGGAAGGGCCAAAGCTCAGTAATGAAGCGTCTACTCTGTATGCAAAAGGTCCAGTCTCTACCATCTTCAGGTAGAGCTGGGAGAGAACCCTGTTTGAAGTCCTGGAGAGCCTCTTGTCAGTCTGGGCAGACAAGACTGAACTTGTTGTTGTTGTTTAGTTGTTTAGTCGTGTCCGACTCTTCGTGACCCCATGGACCAGAGCACGCCAGGCACTTCTGTCCTCCACTGCCTCCCGCAGTTTGGTCAAAACTCATGCTGGTAGCTTCGAGAATACTATCCAGCCATCCGGTCCTCTGCCGTCCCCTTCTCCTTGTGCCCTCCATCTTTCCCAACATCAGGGTCTTTTCCAGGGAGTCTTCTCTTCTCATGAGTTCCTAAAATCCCAGAAGCCCACCCCATAGTAAGAGTCGGAACAGGAATTTCAGTGTAGCTGTTCCTGTCTGTTGAGAAATGGCAGGTGCTCACTGTGCGCACCTTCTGGAAACAATCAAAGACATTTTCATTATGGCAAACATTTCCAGATGATTGAAAAGCTCTTTCTGGCTTAGGTGTTCATTTTGAATTGTTTTTTAAACCTATCTTCAGTTGTTGTTTCTACTGTTTTGAAAACTGTCTTAGGCTGTTTTTATTGTATGTTTATAAGTCACTTTGAGGCAGCTAAAAGGCTAATAATAATAATAATATAGAAGAGTGAGAGAAACCCTCTATCTTCACTTTTCCTAACATCTACATTTCCCCCTCCTCACAGACACAAACACAATACTTGGGCCCATCCACACTAGTGTTTTATTGTGGGTATGCTATTGACACAGAGTGAATTAGTGGTAGATATATTTTGCTTTCTGAGGACGCGGGTGGCGCTATGGGTAAAAGCCTCAGCGCCTAGGGCTTGCCGATCGAAAGGTCGGCGGTTCGAATCCCAGCGGCGGGGTGCGCTCCCGTTGCTTGGTCCCAGCGCCTGCCAACCTAGCAGTTCGAAAGCACCTCCGGGTGCAAGTAGATAAATAGGGACCGCTTTCTAGCGGGAAGGTAAACGGCGTTTCCGTGTGCGGCTCTGGCTCGCCAGAGCAGCGATGTCACGCTGGCCACGTGACCCGGAAGTGTCTCCGGACAGTGCTGGCCCCCAGCCTCTTGAGTGAGATGGGCGCACAACCCCAGAGTCTGTCAAGAGTGGCCCGTACGGGCAGGGGTACCTTTACCTTTATATTTTGCTTTCTGTATTGGGCCCAGGCTACCTGAAACATTATCTCTCCCCATAGATGCCCAGGTGCTAAGATCCTCAGGTGAGCACCTCCTCATGGTCCCATCAATATCAGAAGCGCAGTTGGTAGTGACGCAAGACAGAGCCTTTTCTGTGACTGCTCCCATAATATGGAATTTCCTCCCCAAAGAGGTTACGTTGGTTCTGTCTTTGTTGTCTTTCTGCTGGCAGGATAAGACCTTCCTGTTGAGAGAGGCTTTTGGAAACCAAGCTGCAGATGATGCTGATCACTGGGCAGGTGTCAGGGCAAATTGTATTTTAATTGTTGGTTCTAGATACGTTGCAATGCCTTTTCATTCTTTTTAAACTCGTTTTTAATACCCTGACTCTGTATTACCTTTCCTTGGATGGGGCAGCCAAAATGGTGCTCCTCCCTATTGTAAATGTTTTAGACTATGGTTCAGTTTGAAAAATGAAACCGCAGCCTAAGTGCCTAATCTGCTGGGTGGGGGAGTGGAGCGTATTCTTTTTTAAAAGTTTGCTGAAAGATAGAAAAGAATGGAGGGAGACCTGAGACGTCGCTTGTTATCCCTTTTGCGGCTTTTGTGCAACGCTTGAAATCCGAGCTTTCCAACCAAGATTATTCATGTTGAATTGTGTAATGTAACCAGAGTAATGTGATGCTAATCTACAGATAAATGTATCTTGTGGTATTTATATGCAGTGAGTAATCGCCTGTCCTACAAACCACAG
Source organism: Podarcis muralis (assembly GCF_964188315.1). Lineage (NCBI taxonomy): Eukaryota > Metazoa > Chordata > Lepidosauria > Squamata > Lacertidae > Podarcis > Podarcis muralis. The sequence goes on from NC_135668.1 coordinate 12,598,356, forward strand.
GTTTGAGTGTGAGATGGTTGCAGAAAAATGCTGGGTTTCCTACTCAATGTTGGAGCTGTTTCCTGCTGTTTCTGACAGCTGTGCCACTGACTTCTTCAAGGGAAAACCCTATTGTTTCTTAATGTTTCCTGTGTGTCAACATGCATAAGGAATTTACTTGCACATTTCCATTCCTGCATGTACAGGCAAGGTTGTAGAGTCAGGGATGGCGTACTACGTGAGTGAGGAAGCACCAAGCCTGCCTGCTACACTCCATACTCCTTATATACCTAGTTGATCACCATGTTCTGATGAACTCCTGCAGGTACCATCATATCAGGAGCTCCATTCTGCACAAGGTAGGAATCAGGCCTTAAGTCTCCTGGGGAATTCCCTCCCCTTGAATATTGGACAGACATCGTCTCTGTTGTCTTTCCAGCACCTACTGAATACCTTCCTCTTTCAACAAGTATTTTAAGAGGGGAGCTTTCCCAGTCTGCACCTATATTGGAATTGTTTTTAAGTTGTTGTTATTGTTTTATCCATTTTATTGTTTGTAGTTTCAAACCCTGAGTTCCTTCTGGAGGACATGGATAGCTCAGATGGTTAGAGCATGGTGCTGGTAATTGGATCCCTGTATGGGACAGCTGAGGGACGTGGGTGGTTCTGTGGTCTAAACCACTGAGCCTAGGGCTTACCGGTCGGAAGGTCAGCGGTTCGAATCCCCATGACGGGGTGAGCTCCTGTTGTTCAGTCCCAGCTCCTGCCCACCTAGCAGTTTGAAAGCACGTCAAAGTCCAAGTAGATAAATAGGTACCACTCCGGCGGGAAGGTAAACAGCGTTTCCATGCGCTGCTCTGGTACACCAGAAGCGGCTTAGTCCTGCTGGCCACATGACCCGGAAGCTGTCTGCGGACAAACGCCGGCTCCCTTGGCCTATTGAGCGAGATGAGCATGCAACCCCAGAGTAATCCACGACTGGACCTAACAGCTGCATCTTTCCTGCATTGCAGATGGTTGGATCAGTTGATCCCACTGTCCATTCCAACTCTACAATCTATGGAGAGCACAGTATACATTTTAACAAATAATAATGGAACATAACAACAACATAATAAACAATATTAGAATGTGACAACAACATAACAGCCACCCAGAGTGGCTGGGGAAACCCAGCGAGTTGGGTGAGGTATAAAAAATAAAATAATAATAATAATTATTACATAGGAAGCACCTGCTGGATGGCCCATCTATTCCAGCATTGTGTTCCCACCATGGCCAACCAGAAGCCCATGGGAAGACCCCAAGCAGTACCTGAGCACAACAGCAACCCTCTCCCCTCTTGCAGCTTTCAGCTACTGGTATTCAGAAGCATATTGCCTCCGACCGTGGAAGGAGAACATAGCCATCAGTTTCTACTCACTTTGTGATGCACCCCTCCAAATCCTCCATCCAGGCAAGCGAGAAAGGTTATCTGAGTTTAAGCTGATACTCTGAATGGAGAATATTTGTGTGTTCATGTGTGCTGGGTACGAGACGGCATTATGCTGTAGAATGAAAAAGGACCCTTTCACCCACCTCTGCTTGTTATAATGATGGGCAGTTTGGACATAGCACATACTCTTATAAATCATGTTCCATGAACTATATGAGAAGGATAATTTCTGCCCTCTCTCACAACAGGAAGCTGGGGCCGTGCTGCAAATTTTCAAAACAGCAGCTTGTTAGTTACATATCAGGAATGCGGAACCGCAGTCCCAAGGGCCAAATGTGGTCCTCCAGGCCTCTCGATCTGACCCTGGCCACACCCTCTCCCAAGCCACACCCATCGCCAGGGAAGGTAGAGAGGATTGTGCAAGTGTAAAGGAAATGGTCTACTGTGCAAAGGTAATCTGATCTGAGGATATGTTCCCTGTTACAGTCTTTCAAGGCCATAGCAGAACGCCTTCTTGGTGTACACCAAATTCCAAGAGCAGGAAAGGAACTTTCTTGGTGAAACTCCCATAAAGATCTTGACAAAGCAGTGCCTGGGAATTGAATTCTGCCGGAGTGCAATCAGATTTGGAGATTCATTTGGCAAATTTCGTAAAGCAAGGGAATAAGAATCAACCAGTGTACAGTTTCCTCTATATAAACTTTTGGTCTGAAAGTTTTGTGTATGTGTGGGGGTTTTTTATGGCAGTGTATAAAAATAATAATTTTAAAAAATTAACCAGGCACATCACCAGGAGAACTCAAGGAAGTAGCTTTCTCCTTACTGTAAACCCTTTGTTCACTTATTATAAAACAAGTATGAGTTCTCTCTCTCTCATCTTGATGGATTTAAGGATTCCTGCCTTGGCTGTAGAGGTTGACCACCCTTATTTATTGGATAGAATGAGTTCTGAAATTAACGGAGGCTTTTCCTGTTGATTTAAACCATTTCAGGATCAAGTCCCGAGAGAATGAGTTAATTCACCACAGCTGGGCTGTGGCCTCTGTTTGTTCCAGTGTGTCGTGGACAGTCCTCCTACTGAAACCATGCAGCTGGCGCCCTTCCCTCTCAGAACGAGGGAGCCCTTTCTCTGCCAGACACTATACATCCCCTCACACTCGTCCCTTTATACAGCAGCTCTGTTTGCTGATGTTGGGGGTGGGTTACATAATGTTTATCGCCATCGCATTCTTCATGGCCCTGTGGCTGGGGTGTTCACGCTGAGCCAAAAATGTTTGCGTTCTAGGGCACAGTGCTCCAAAGGGTGATAAGATGCATCCCCCCACAGTCTTTGTTTTGTGTGTGTCCCTTTATAAATACCTAGGATAACTTGTCTAAAGCATTATTTTCACTGCTCGGAGAACCACAAAAGTAGAGGAAGGGTCATTGCTCAGTGTTAAAGCCCTATACGGCCTAGGACCCTCGTACCTACGGGACCGCCTCTCCTGGTATGTCCCACAGAGGAACTTACGATCTTCAAACAAAAACATCTTGGAGGTATCCCAGGCCACAGAGAGGTTAGGCTGGCCTCAACCAGAGCCAGGGCTTTTTCAGCTGTGGCTCCGATCTGCTGGAACGCTCTGCCACAAGAGATTACGGCCCTGTGGGACTTGACATCTTTCCGCAGGGCCTGCAAGACAGAGCTGTTCCACCAAGCCTTTGGCCAGGGCACAGCCTGACTCCCTCCTCTGGCAATCTTCACAGAACTCTACCCAATGGTTGCCATCAATTTGATTTGAAGTAATTTTTTAATGAAATGATTTTAAAATGTTGTCTTATTTTATTGTTGTTAGCTGCCCTGAGCCCGGCTTCGGCTGGGGAGGGCGGGATATAAATAAAAATTTATTATTATTATTATTTATTAGAGCTACTGGAGACTGGTCCATTAGAGCAGCCCCACCAACCTCAGTTGTGATTCCTCCAGGCCCAACTTGCTTCTTACTCCTAACCAGTCCAGAGGGTGGCCTGGCTATCTGCTTCCTCCTTCTTCATCTCAGTGTGGCCCTTTAGAAGTCATCAGGGAGGACAATAAAAACAAAATTAGATGGTTCTGCCTGTCATGTAAGGGACGCAGGTGGCGCTGTGGGTTAAACCACAGGGCCTAGGACTTACCGATCGGAAGGTCGCAGTTTGAATCCCTGCGACGGGGTGAGCTCCCGTTGCTCGGTCCCTGCTCCTGCCAACCTAGCAGTTCGAAAGCACATCAAAGTGCAAGTAGATAAATAGGTACCACTCCGGCGGGAAGGTAAATGGCGTTTCCGTGAGCTGCTCTGGTTCACCAGAAGTGGCTTAGTCATGCTGGCCACATGACCCGGAAGCTGTACGCCGGCTTCCTCGGCTGATAAAGCAAGATGAGCACCGCAACCCCAGAGTTGGTCACGACTGGACCTAATGGTCAGGGGTCCCTTTACCTTTACCTTATACCTGTCATTACCTCTGCCTCTATATACTGTTTGGCTCACTATCTTCTGCTCTATCAGTCTCCAGCCATCACTAGAAAGTTCCATTCTTTGTGTGCAGAAAGTCCCACATTTCCAGGTAGGGCTAGGATCGTCTCTGGGGCAAACCTCTGGAGTGCCAGTGCCGGCCAATGTGAATCAAGGATGGGGAAACTTTGATGGCTTTTCAGTTGCTGCTAAACGACAACTCCCATAGCTCCTGATCATTGGCCATGCTGATGGGAGCTGCCGTTCAGCAACCTTAAGGGGGCCACAAGTTCCCTACCCTGATACAGACAATTCTGAGCTAGATCAATCAACAGTCTGACGCAGTATAAGGCAGCTTCCTCTGATGAGTAGCCCTGCAACATTGTTAGAAATTTCTTCATCGTTTTCTTCTGCTGCGCTGTCAATTCTTAGGTGTTGTTGTGTTGTTGGCTTTTTTAGTGCTTCAAACTGTCAAGCTATCATTTGGAAAACAACACCTCTCCCTGTTTCTTGTTTTCCCAGCCATTCTCCCATCTTTAGATTTGCAGAAAGTGCAAGTGACGCGTCTGCCGTCTCAGTGATACGGCAGTAGGTTTCTGCCGACACCTGTGGCACTTGTGCTGTCATTCTGGTTTGGCAGCAGTAAACTGGCATCGAGTGTACTCTGGAAAATCTTTGCTGTTGATATGTATGTTTTGATAGCATGGCATTCAGTCCATTGCTGTACTTAGCCAAGGAACAACAAATCAAACTCAAATGCTGAAGAACGCCCAATGTGTATAGTTATAGGATTGTGGTCTGGTTGCTGTGAGAGAGTCTGGGTACAGATAAGAGATGGCTGGCAGGGGACAGAATGAGCTCCAGACCTCAGGCACACAGAGGCAGGGTGTGAATGATTGGGGGAGTCACTACCACAATCACAAACCCATTGCTCAGGCCATTTAGGGCAGAAGGCAGGGTCAAGCAAATCACCCTTCCATCTACCTTGAAGCTGGTGGTTATGTCCAGACCAGGCCTGATGTAATGAAGGATGGGAGAGCCATTCGATTCAGTTCACATTTAAAGGCAAACCTACCAGCTTTGCACATTTCACAACAGTATGTGAAGTGAAACATGGCCAGCCATCGAAAATTCACAGTTCTCTGAATTTTGCAATGAAGTTCTCTAGCCAAGTAAGGTGTACAAAATGCTTTTACTAGGGGGAAGTGGCGCATCAAAATGCATAGGTTGGTGACAATATTGAACAACAATGCATTATAGTAGAATAAATTGTTTGGCAAAGATGCACACCATAGACAATCCAAAAAATATGTTTAGTAGAAGGTTGCACTAAAATGCTGATGAATTTTCATGAGGGCTTTATAAAAATTATAATAAAAATCACAGCTTCTTACAGAAATGGGGAGAACTGAATATGCGATTGGAAGAACAAGAAACCTGGAGAATTGAAGTTGACAGATTTGTCCATTCCTGTAAGTGAGAGCGGTTCTGCCGGCACTGTGGCCAATAGATTCCAGGCTTCTTCAGCCCCTTCCCACTCCTGCAGTGCCCAGCTTTGAAGCTTTCAGCGGGTTGCCAGCAGCAGGGATCCTGCCACTAGTATTCCACCTGCGCTCACCCATTCAGCAGGTGGAACAGGGAGTTGTCCGCTGGTGGAGTGATGCTTGCCTTGCTCTGTGGGCTGAGGCTGGGTGGAGATACACCTCTGCTCAATCCAAACCCAGCTTCACCAAAGCAGGAAGGTTGTTTAGATTTCAGCCTTACCTCTGAGCAAACCTGTACAGGATTGTGCTAGAAAGTTCCTTGATAGTCAGTGATCAGGCATGCCTACCACTTCTGTTGTCAGAGAAATTGCAAGTAAATGCCCCCAGAAATTGAAATAGCTGGAGACACCTCCCTGCTCCCTGCTCAGCTAAGGATGATGCAATGTGTGAAATCATTTTGAAACTGAGACAGAGCGAAGGGAGGGAGCATTGAGCTCTGGCAGGTAGCTGGCGGGCTGCCTGGGCTGCATCTCTGGCGATCTAATGTGAGCCAGTGGATTTTCTGCTGGCAGGAACATCAAGCTTGCACCCCTCCACCTATGCATGCCATATGCCTTGGTAAATAAACCCAGATAATACCCAAAGTGTTTAATCAGTAAAATCATACATATGTCTACTTTGAAGTGAGCCCTCTTGCATTCACTGAGGCATACTCTGAGTAGGATTCATCTTGGCTACTCTAATGGCTGAAATACCTGTCCCTGATTTTTTGGCTGTGAGAGTAGGTGTTTTAATTGTTTTCAAATATGGCATTAATGCCCTTCTTTCAGATTAGTCTGGTCTCCAGACTACCCATTTCTAATTAATAAATAAATACATTTTCAAATAGAAGTTCCTCTCTTTTTCCAAAACACAGGTCAAGGTACAAAACACAACGCACACCCAAATTATAACAATACAAGGGCTACACAGTAAAAGAGGGGGGGGATTAAGCTGTTTGGGGAGCTGTTGTGGGCAGATAACACAGGGCACTTTGACCACAACACCTTTAGCAGAAGAGGATAAAGGTAAAGGGACCCCTGACCATTAGGTCCAGTCACAGACAACTCTGGGGTTGTGGTGCTCATCTCGCTTTATTGGCCGAGGGAGCTGGCGTACAGCTTCCGGGTCTTGTGGCCAGCATGACTAAGCCGCTTCTGGCGAACCAGAGCAGCACACAGAAATGCCGTTTACCTTCCCACCGGAGCGGTACCTATTTATCTATTTGCACTGCGTGCTTTCGAACTGCTAGGTTCACAGGAGCAGGGACCAAGCAACGGGAGCTCACCCCGTCGCGGGGATTCGAACCGCCGACCTTCCGATTGGCAAGCCCAGGCTCTGTGGTTTAACCCACCGTGCCACTTTGACCACAACAGCTTTAGCAGAAGAAGATACCAGGATGCTTTTAGAGAACCCATAAGCTTCATTGCCCCGTTCTGAGTCATTGCATGCATGGTAAGTGGGTACCAAGTGCTAACAAATGTGCCCTTTACATTCCTTCCTCTGCTAATCCTACTTATATCAGTCTAGCAGAAGTTCTAGCCCCAGGAGTTGAATTCCGTATATTTTATATACCAGTTAATAGTCAGAATTTCTACTGGATTCAGTTTTCCACTCTCCCTAAGTTTGGACCTCCACCTTGCAGCAAACCATTCAGATTGATCCCTGTAGAGGTCGCTTGAATAGCTGGACCCTTGGGACAGATGGAGTAGAGAAGCCTCCTTCAACCTGGTACACTCATACCTTGGGTTACAGCCGCTTCAGGTTGTGTTTTTCCGGGTTATGGACAGCCAAAACCCAGAAGTACCGGAACGGGTTACTTCCAGGTTTTGGTGGTTGTGCATGCGCAGAAGCGCTAAATTGTGCTTTGCGCATGCGCAGAAGCACTAAATCATAACCCACGTGTGCACAGACGCGGATTGCGAATGCTGCGGGTTGCGAATATGCACCCCGCACGGATCACGTTCGCAACCTGAGCTTCCACTGTACACTCCAGATGGACCACCCTTCCCATACACCGTGGCCATTGGCTATGCTAGATAGAGCTGGTAGGAGTTGGGAGTCCAGCTAGCAACATCTGGAGCGTACCAGGTCTGGGAAGGCTGGAGTAGCATAAAGTCTGAATGTAGATGGGCCAATATGGAGAGAAACCCAAGAGGTCATGGATGAGATGCACAGCCAGATGCCAGAAAAGGACCCATGAGCTTCCGTCCCCTAAGCATTCTTTCAAGCATTTTTCTCCACTGACAAAAACAACAACACTAAAGAGATTGTTCTACTGGATTTAGCAGAGTGTTTACATGAGATACTGGGTATTTACCCTGATGATCCTTAGTCCTGTGCCTGCTTTCAGGGATGTCTTCAAGTACAAAGTGGGATGTCTGGTGTGGGGATTACATGCTTTTGTGAATACGGGGCTCAGAAGGCTACCTTGGTTGCAATGGCCTGCCCATAATTCAGCAACAGACACAGCCCCCCTGCCTCACTTTCCCATTCTCCCAGGTGGCAGGGATTAGGAACAATGAACAGGAAGCTTGGATCAAGTCCCTTATGGCAGATTAAAGATCAGGCTTATTGCTTCCAAGGGGAATTTGACATAATTGCCAATAAACAGGATAATGGCTGTGACGTCAGTAGAGAAGGTGGGCAGCTGCACCATTGGGACATGGGTTTCAACTCCTGCATTTGATCTTACCGTATTGGCCCGAATATTAGCTGCACCCGAATATAAGCTACACCTTTAAAATTGGGGGGGGGGGGGAGAGAATACCCGAATATAAGCCACTCCATTCCTCGCTGCTCCTGGCTGCATACTGGGCAGGGGTGAGGGAGCAGCGCTGCGTTGCCAGCGGCCTTTCCCCTTCCTCGCTCTCTCCCTTCCCGGCCTTGGGGGAGAGGACGGGGGACTACGCTCGGGACAGGCGCCGCTTTGCCCTGCGCTCCTGGCACTGTTTGCCCTGCGCCCCTGGCTGCATACTGTAAAGTTGCGAATATAAGCTGCACTTTAACTTTTCAAGGTCGGAATTCGGGGGAAAGGTGAGGCTTATATTCAAGCCAATACGGTATTTTAGTCTGCATATACACCATTCAGTGGTGTCCAAACTTTTTTCAAAGAGGGCCAGATTTGATGAAGTGAAGGGCCGTGAGGGCTGACCAAAGTTGTTAACCTTTATTTTAAGATTGAAGTTGTTGAGGTTTTTTCAGGATTTTACCCCAGGAAATAAACTGCCACAGGGGCCGGATTAGGCCCCCGAAACTGACTTTGGTCTTGCCATCTAAAGCACATAATTCCCCCCAAGGTATATACAGTGGTACCTCGGGTTACAGACGCTTCAGGTTACAGACTCCGCTAACTCGGAAGGAATACCTCAGGTTAAGAACTTTGCTTCAGGATGAGAACAGAAATCGTGCGGCGGCAGCAGTGGGAGGCCCCATTACTAAAGTGGTACCTCAGGTTAAGAACAGTTTCAGGTTAAGAACAGACCTCTGGAACAAATTAAGTTCTTAACCTGAGGTACCACTGTATTAGCAGTTGTACCTTGTTAAGGGTGCTGGGAATTGTAGTTCTGTGCATGGTCAACTGCAGTTCCCAGGATTCATTGGGGGAAGCCATGTGTTTACAATGCGCAGTGCGTACACAGCCCAAGAGTCTCTCCCACCATGACATCCCACCACACCCAAACTCCTCTTCCACAGGAGTATCAAACTCCTGCTTCCCCGAAGAGAAAAGCAAACAAATAATTGCATGGGTCTGATGGTTGGTTGGTTGGTTGGTTGGTTGGTTTATTACAGTGTCATATCCCACCCTTCAGTTCAATTACGATGCCAGGGTAGCTCACAATTATAAGTAAAACAATCAGAAGACGACAAATTACAATGCAGTAACTAAAAAAAAAAAGCAAACAGGACACCCGACCCTCCACATCTCACAGTGGCAGTCAGCAGCACTAACCAATCTAACAGCAGATTAAAAGATTTTTTAAAAAGCTTTTCAGATAAGTGTTGTCGCGCAAAACAGCTCACATCAGTTAATGAGCCCTGGTCTCAGGATTGCAAGCTCGAAAAGCAAAAAGTAGACAAAGGAAGCGCGGCGAAAAGCAGAGGGGGAAGGTTTTCAAAGCAAAGAATGACAACTGGGTCACAGCCACACCATAGCACCAAAGCACTGTGATGCCACCTTAACAAGTCATGGAGAATCCTGGGAACTGTAGTCTGTTATGGGTGCTGCTAATTGCAGCTCTGCGAGGTCAGCGCCTTTAACAAACTACACTTTCCAGGATCCTCCGTGACTTGTTAAGGTGGCATAACAGTGCCTAAAATGTAAGGTGTGGATGTGATCCTGGAGAAAACAAGTTCCACAGTATAGGTTTATTATTATTATGTTCTTACATCTCTATCCCATCTTTCTTCTATCATGGAGTCCAAGGCAGCATGCATGTATTTCCCAGGTAGCCCCACATCTAGGCACTGACCCAACTTAGACCTGCTGAGCTTCATCCACCAGCCTCATGTGCTATCAGGTCATACCCTGGGACACATCCCATGCTCTCCAACATTCCATTGGCAATTTTTTTTTGTCGTTTAGTCATTTAGTCGTGTCCGACTCTTCGTGACCCCATGGACCAGAGCACGCCAGGCACTCCTGTCTTCCACTGCCTCCCACAGTTTGGTCAAACTCATGTTGGTAGCTTCTATAACACTGTCCAACCACCTCGTCCTCTGTCGTCCCCTTCTCCTTGTGCCCTCCATCTTTCCCAACATCAGGGTCTTTTCCAGGAAGTCTTCTCTTCTCATGAGGGGGCCAAAGTATTGGAGCCTCGGCTTCAGGATCTGTCCTTCCAGTGAGCACTCAGGGCTGATTTCCTAAAGAATGGATGCGTTTGATCTTCTTGCAGTCCATGGGACTCTCAAGAGTCTCCTCCAGCACCAGAATTCAAAAGCATCAATTCTTTGGTGATCAGCCTTCTTTATGGTCCAGCTCTCACTTCCATACATCACTACTGGGAAAACCATAGCTTTAACTATACAGACCTTTGTTGGCAAGGTGATGTCTCTGCTTTTTAAGACGCTAAGTTTGTCATTGCTAAATGGCAAAAATTAAGATGCAGGTATTTTGGTACCGCTCGCCTGTGCAAGCCAGCTGACTCGTATGAGAGTGCGGCACCAAAAGGGACACATCTTCTGGTGCCAGAGAGTGCGGCACCACTGCAAGCGCCAGCGCCAGCTGCAAGCACCGGCTTATCCTCCTTCCCAAGTTCAGTAGCAGCAGTGCTGGAGCAGGGAAGTGGGACATTCCAGGATCCAATCATAAGCTTCTGTAATTCCGGCATGTCCTGGTAAAATTGGGACAGTTGACAGTGTGTTGTGTTTTTCACACAATAGTCCAGATCAGAGTTTATCAAACTTAGGTCTCCAGCTGTTTTTGGACTACAACTCCCATCATCCCTAGCTAGCAGGACCAGTGGTCAGGGATGATGGGAACTGTAGTCCAAAAACAGCTGGAGACCCAAGTTTGGGAAACCCTGGTCTAGATTACCTGTTTAACACAAGATCCCTTGGTGGGGTCTTGTCCATGGGTCGGCAAACTAAGGTCCACGGGCCGGATCAGGCCCAATAGCCTTCTAAATCCGGCCCGTGGACGGTTCAGGAATTGCCGTGTGGATTGCCAGCGCATGAATCTCCAGTGCACACGTTCTTTCCCTCTCCCTCCCTCTCCCTCCCTCTCCCTCCATCTCCCTCCCTCTCTCTCCCTCCCTCTCCCTCATACGGTGGTGGTGCCTCCCTCCTTCCTCCTGGCTTCTCCCTGCCCTGCCTAGAGGAGGAAAGGGGCTGGGCTTTGTTGGTGCCAGCCCCTCTCCGGAGCCCTTTCACGTGCTGTTCATCATACATTTCCCTACAAAAATATAGTCCGGCCCCCCCGCAAGGTCTGAGGGACAGTGGACCAGCCCCCTGCTGAAAAAGTTTGAGGACCCCAGTCTTGTCTGAGCTTCTCTTTGTTAGGATTCCACTTTCTTAAGTAGAAGAGAGTAGAACTGGTTTGTTTATTTAATAAATCAACGAAGATAAAGGGACATTTCCCAATTACGATTCCCCTGCTCCATACTCACTAACTCTCTGTTCCACCTCTCAGCATTTCTCCACCACATCAGACCCACCAGGGGCCAAGGAAACCAAGCTCTCTATGATTATCCTGATTGAAGGTTAGCAGTCCACACTAAACTAATATTATCAGTTAAGGATTGATATTTACCAGTAACTCCGCTTGTGGATTGCAAATTAGTCTCTAAATACCAGTTTGAATGCTAATTTTTAGCCCTAATTATATGCAGCCTTAATAATTACATCCTATTTCATTGTTATAATTACCATAGTTCATGGCAAGACTCTTCGTGCGCCGTTTTGCAAGTGTGACTCCAAAGCCGTTACTGTGATAAACAAGTATTAAAGCTACACAGTAATTAGTTACATACCAATTTACATTTGAATTGTGTATACTTGGGGAGAAAATAGCGTGAAAAGATTTCCAACAACACCAAAATGCACTGGGACAGAAGCAGTGCTTTATGGGAGGAAAAATAAGGGAGAAACAGGGCCGCTTTCTTTCCATAAGGGCAACCAATTGGCAGCTATATAAAAGGGCAGTTCCACATGGCAGTTTATTCTGAATTCAGGGCTGCTCACGAATATAAGTTTTGCAGCATCCACACTACAGTACAGTGGTACCTTTGGTTACAAACTTAATTCGTTCTGGAGGTCCATTCTTAACCTGAGGTACCACTTTAGCTAAGGGGGCCTCCCGCTGCCGCCGTGCGATTTCTGTTCTCATCCTGAGGTAAAGTTCTTAACCTGAGGTACTACTTCCAGATTAGCAGAGTCTGTAACCTGAAGTGTTTGTAACCGGAGGTGTTTGTAACCCGAGGTACCACTGTATCCTCATCAAAATGCCAATTCATTGTTTGCCTCCTGTTTAATCCGGACTTACCATTTCTGCAGGACTTTTATTTATTTGTTTATTGGATTTTCTGCAGAAACGGTAAATCTGGATTAAATGAGAAAGCAGTATGGCCTGGATTTTATTTGATTTTTATGATCCGATGCCACACAAACCTTGTACGTATGAACAGCGCTGAGCAGAATGAAACTGACATGTGAAAATGCTGAGTACTTTTGCAGAGTAACCAAGATGGACAGTATTGTTCTTATACCAAATGGACATCAGGGATCCGCATCAGTGGATCCGTAAAACCTGCCCTGTTTCTTTGCAGTATGTAGATGCGGTTAAGTTATTTTATCCTTGTGCTGAAGGATTACAAGTGTGCAATGAAATATACGGCTCAGTGATGTTAAGGCTGCTCTCGTATCTCAGTGAATGATGACGAGCCAAGGTCTGCTATCACCTCAATTGCTCAGAAGATCCATACTGTGTGTGGTGCTTTGTATCCATCCTTGATTATATCCAGATCAGGGTTGGGGAACCTGTGGCCCTCTAGATATTGCTGAATTACAATTCCTAATATCCCTGACCATTGGCTGGGCTAGATGAAGTTGGTGGGAATTAGCAATAACTCAGTGAGTTCCAGGTCCAACCAGCATCTCCAGGAAGGTCTAAGATAGAACCCGGTCCAAAAAACTGGACAGTTGTTGCCAATCATGTTGCCCATTCCTCATATAAGGTTTGTATCCAATTAAGTCCTATTCAGAGTATACCTGCTGAAATTAATGAAGCAAAACTAGCAATGCTCGTTGACTTCAGTGGGTCAAATCTGAGTAGGGCTACCATTGAAGACCACTCTAAATAGGTCAATGTAATTTTATCAGCACGGAATATTATACAGAGCACATTATTCCCAACTGCTCATTCTGATAATTTAGACTACTAAGACCTTAAAATGGGGGGAAGGGGGACTAGGGCTATATATCAATGGGACCCCATTCCTGTTGGCTGGTCGCCAACTGGATGCCACCAGGCATGGGGGCCACCAATAAGGAGAGGGCAACATAGAGATACATGGAGGTAGAGCAGCTCTCCATTACCAAGGATAACTTTCAGTTGGGAAGCAGAAGTGCAAGGAAGAAGAAGAAGATGAAGATGATGATGATGAAGAAGAAGAAGAAGAGTTTGGATTTGATATCCCGCTTTATCACTACCCGAAGGAGTCTCAAAGCGGCTAACATTCTCCTTTCTCTTCCTCCCCCACAACAAACACTCTGTGAGGTGAGTGGGGCTGAGAGACTTCAGAGAGGTGTGAGTAGCCCAAGGTCACCCAGCAGCTGCATGTGGAGGAGCAGAGATGTGAACCCGGTTCACCAGATTACGAGTCTACTGCTCTTAACCACTACACCACACTGGCTCTCTGGATGTGTGTAACTCGAAGACTGAGCCAATGGATTCAAGTTACAAGAAAGGAGATTCTGACTAAACAATAGGAAGAACTTTCTGACAGTAGGAGCTGTTTGACAGTGGAACAGGGTCCCACAAGAGGTGGTGGACTCTCCTTCCTTGGAGGTTTTTAAGCAGAGGTTGGGTGGCCATCTGTCAGGGATGCTTTAGTTGAGATGCCTGCATTGCAAGGAGTTGTACTAGATGACCCTTGGGGTCCCTTCCAACTCCACAAATCTGTGATTCTCTGATTCTACAGCTAGAGCCACCAGCAGCTGTTGGGTGGTTGCACTAAGCACCCTTTCCAGCAGCTGCTGCTCTCCTCAGCCTCAGCCTACTTTGTGATCAGGACATGACTCACCGCCAAGGCTTAGGAGATGTCAGTCAGCATTTCTGAGATGCTGAGTCAGTGCTGACAGACAGGGACATGCTGCTGCTCAATGAATCAGCAGACCCAGAATTTCCAACCACATCATCGTATTGCGGAGATTTTGTCACCATCTTGCCATAATCGTAATGCTGGCGAAACACTGGGACTTCGTTTATTTATTTATTGAATTTATACACCGCCCTACACCCAGAAGTCACAGGGCAGTTCACAGAGCAAAATCAGAATACAAAACCACAGCATATACCAGGGGTAGGCAACCTAAGGCCTGGGGGCTGGATGTGGCCCAATCGCCTTCTCAATCCGTCCCACGGACGGTCTGGGAATCAGCATGTTTTTACATGAGAAGAATGTGTGCTTTTATTTAAAATGCATCTCTCGGTTATTTGTCGGGCAAAAGAATTTGTTCATTCCCCCCCCCCAAAAAAAAAAAATATATAGTCCGGCCCACCACATGGTCTGAGGGACAGTGGACCGGCCCACGGCTGAAAAAGGTTGCTGACCCCTGGCATATACAAACAAAACAAAAACAACAACCCAATAACACCCCCACCAAAAAAAGAACCACATTTTAAAAGGGCATAGGATGTCAATCAAATCAACCAAAGGCCTGGTTAGAAAGGAACGTTTTTTGCCTAATGGCATGTGAACTGGCCGCGAATGACCAGCAACGAGGCCTTGAGTTTGTAATGGGCAGCTTGGTGAAGATGTGAATCCAGTGTGTCTAGCTGTAAGAAAGGCAAATTCCGTATCAGGGATCATTAGGGAGGGACTGAAAGTACAACTGTCAATCGCATAATGCCATTATGCAGATATAACGTGAGACTGCCCTTCCAATATTGTGTACAGCTCTCACCACCTCACCTTGAAAGGAATACTGCAGAAGTGGAAAAGCTTCAGATAAGAGCAACCAAATGATCAAGGGACTAGAACAAATCCCTATGATAAAAGGTTAAAGCAAAAAATCGCAGGGCATTGTACGAGATTAAAGGTAAAGGTAAAGGTACCCCTGCCCGTACGGGCCAGTCTTGAGAGACTCTAGGGTTGTGCGCTCATCTCACTCTATAGGCCGGGAGCCAGCGCTGTCCGCAGACACTTCCGGGTCACGTGGCCAGCGTGACAAGCTGCATCTGGCGAGCCAGCGCAGCACACGGAACGCCGTTTACCTTCCCGCTGGTAAGCGGTCCCTATTTATCTACTTGCACCCGGAGGTGCTTTCGAACTGCTAGGTTGGCAGGCGCTGGGACCGAGCAACGGGAGCGCACCCCGCCGCGGGGATTCGAACCGCCGACCTTTCGATCGGCAAGCCCTAGGCACTGAGGCTTTTACCCACAGTGCCACCCGCGTCCCCACCCCTATGATAATAGGTTAAAGCAAAAAATCTCAGGGCATTGGACGAGATTAGGCATAGGCAAACTCTGGCCCTCCAGATGTTTGGGACTACAATTCCCATCATCCCTGACCACTGGTCCTGTTAGCTAGGGAAGATGGGAGTTGTAGTCCCAAACATCTGGAGGGCCAGAGTTTGCCTATGCCTGGACTAGATGACCCTTGGAATGATGATGATGATGCTGCTGTTGTAGTTGTTGTTGTCAAGAAGAACAAGAACAACAATAATATATTTACAGTATTTATACCCCCACTCATCTGGCTGGGTTTCCCCAGCCGCTCTGGGCAGCTCCCAAAGGAATATTAAAAACACGATAAAACATCAAACATTAAAAACTTCCCTAAACAGGGATTCCTTCTAACACCACAATACTGTGATTCTGTGATTTGGTACTTTTGAGTTGGGGGGTGGGGTGGGCTTGATAGAGGTATATTAAATTATCTAGGATGTGAAGAAAGTGGATACAGATAGTTTTTTCCCTCTTCCTTACATTTTAGAACTCAGGGCCATCCAATGAAAGTGAACATGAGAAGATTCAGGGCAGGCGAGAAAAGTTCTTTTTCACACTGCAAGTACAGTGGTACCTTGGGTTAAGAACTTAATTCGTTCTGGAGGTCCATTCTTAACCTGAAACTGTTCTTAACCTGAGGTACCACTTTAGCTAATGGGGCCTCCCCCTGCCATCATGCCTCTGGAGCACGATTTCTGTTCTCATCCTGACGCAAAGTTCTTAACCCGAGGTACTATTTCTGGGTTAGCAGAGTCTGTAACCTGAAGCGTTTGTAACCTGAAGTGTCTGTAACCCAAGGTACCACTGTACTTAAAATGATGGAATTTGCTACTATAAAAGGTAGTGATGGATGGCTGGTACCTGGATGGCTGTAAAAGAGGTATAGACAAAGTCATTGAGGATGACACTATAAGCAGCTCCCAAGCACAATGGCCATGTTCTCCCTCCACTGTCAGAGGATGTGAGTCTCTGTATACCAGTGGCTGGGAATCACAAGTTGGGGGAGCGCTCTTGTTGGCTTCCCATATGTATCTGCTTGGTCATAGTGAGTGCTGGACTGGATAAGCCTGCAGCTTAATCCAGCAGGGCTCTTCTCCTGTCCACATCGTGGTTTGCTAGGTGTGTTTATTTACTTAGCTAGCATCCACTTCCACTCTTACTGGGTCCAAGCTGTCAAATTAAAAGAGACAGGCCCACCCCCACCTGCATCACAAATGTGTTGAAGTGTGTGCCTTTTTTAAAAGAAGCTTTTCCAAGATAAACAAGCATTCAATAGCCCTCTGCTTCTAATTTCCTTAAAACATTCCTTCCTAAAAGTTGTCAGAGTGGGGGTCGGGCTAAGAGTTGCAGTGAGGAACAACTTCCAGGATAATTCAAAGATAAGGCTAAATAGCTTCACAATGTGCTCTTTAATCTGCTTGCTATTGACACAATGCTGGCATATTATGTCTGCAGGATTTAAGGAGCTTTCCTCCCCATGTAGCTGATGGTTTATCATGTCAATAGAGGCCTGAATTTACAAGCAATTGTTGTGCAGAATTTGTGCCTACACACACACACACACACACACACAGAGAGAGAGAGAGAGAGAGAGAGAGAGAGAGAGAAGCCTTTTTCAATGTTTTCAAGTGGTAGATTATGAAGCTTCAAAAACCTTTAAGGAAAAAAAAACCTTTAAGAATATAGGTTTACTACACTGTTGCTGGGCTGGATGAATCCCAAACTGGAATTAAGATTGCCGGAAGAAATATCAACAACCTCAGATATGCAGATGACACAACCTTGATGGCAGAAAGTGAGGAGGAATTAAAGAACCTTTTAATGAGGGTGAAAGAGGAGAGCGCAAAATATGGTCTGAAGCTCAACATCAAAAAAACGAAGATCATGGCCACTGGTCCCATCACCTCCTGGCAAATAGAAGGGGAAGAAATGGAGGCAGTGAGAGATTTTACTTTCTTGGGCGCCATGATCACTGCAGATGGTGACAGCAGCCACGAAATTAAAAGACGCCTGCTTCTTGGGAGAAGGGCAATGACAGGCCTAGACAGCATCTTGAGAAGTAGAGATGTCACCTTGCCAACAAAGGTCCGTATAGTTAAAGCCATGGTCTTCCCAGTAGTGATGTATGGAAGTGAGAGCTAGACCATAAAGAAGGCTGATCGCCGAAGAATTGATGCTTTTGAATTATGGTGCTGGAGAAGACTCTTGAGAGTCCCATGGATGGCAAGAAGATCAAATGCATCCATTCTTAAGGAAATCAGACCTGAGTGCTCACTGGAAGGACAGATCGTGAAGCTGAGGCTCCAGTACTTTGGCCACCTCATGAGAAGAGAAGACTCCCTGGAGAAGACACTGATGCTGGGAAAGATGGAGGGCACAAGGAGAAGGGGGCGACAGAGGACGAGATGGTTGGATAGCGTTTTTGAGGTTACCAGCATGAGTTTGACCAAACTGCGGGAGGTAGTGGAGGACAGAGGTGCCTGGCGTGCTCTGGTCCATGGGGTCACAAAGAGTCGGACACGACTAAACGACTAAACAACAACAACAACACACTGTTGCTTGTTGCATATAACATTATTGCTATTATTAATTGTATTTATTAGTCACTTCTTCACCAAAGCAACCCAAAGCGACTTATAAAAATGGTACAAACATTAAAACCAATAATAAAAAATGAAGCAGAATGAGAGAGAGAGAGAGATCTCATATTCTGCTTCAGTTTTTATTATTGGTTTTAATGTTTGAACCATTTTTATAAGTCGCTTTGGGTTGCTTTGGTGAAGAAGTGAATAATAAATACAATTGATAATATATATATATAGAGAGAGAAAAGGCCTATCCCACTAAGAGAGGCCACAAACATCTACAACCCTCCAGGGCCAAAATCCTGGTTACAAAGAAACATTTTCCCCTGGCGTCTTAAACTAGAAAGTGATGTGTCATGTGTGCCTCCCTAAGGATTGCTTCCCATATGCTGGGAGCCACCACTAAAAAGGTCTGCTCTCCTGTTCCTACCCTCTGCTCCACCCTCAAAGGGGGAATGTTATGTACTGAAGTTCTCACCCTGGGCCAGCAGGGGGATAATGTAGATAGTTATGCAAATGAAGGATCGAAAGTGACATTCAGTGATTGGATAGTTTTAGAAAGTTGTTACAGTAACTTGGTACTGGAGCTCTATATAAGCAGGCTGTCTGAGCCGTTCAGTTCTGTTCTGGCCTCTGAATAAAGAAGAGCTGTTTGAAGAATCGCTGTGTCGTCTGATATGTTCACCCACAACTTAACAGGGAACATGGAGAATGTTGACAGCATCTCAACGCAAACAATAAAACTTTTTGCTCAAGTCTTCAAATGCAAACTAGATTGTCTTCCTTTCCAAAGGGGCAGCCAATATAGTCTGCAATCTTACACACTTCTGCAGGACTAAAACCCAGTGGGACTTTCTTCTGGAGACATCTACCATTGCAGCCAAAATAGCAAAGAGTCTTTGCAGAGTCTTAAAGACTGCCGCATCGATTATGGCATGAGTTTTAGTGGGCCAGAGTCGACTTCATCAGACACATGGCGTTGTTTGTTTATTTATCCAAAAGGGGGGGGGGCTTCTAAGTGGTTTACAAGTAGAAAAACCAATTACAGGAGCATTAAAGTATAAGCATCCATAATTAAAGTACACAGTTAAAATACATGGTGAAACAATCCCATTAAAACATTTAAATATAAACATTCATAATTAAAAGATCCAATAAAACAATCCCATTAGAATAACACAGTAATTAAAACAGGAGACTCGGGCTGAGAAGTCACAGGGGTGTCTGTGTAAGTAGGTACAGCTTCAGAAGTCAGCAGAATTCAATTCAGATGGGGGCCTCTCCTGTCTCACCAGGGAGCACGTTCCATAACATGGGTGCCACCAGTAAAAAGGCCCACCTCCATGTCACCACGAGCCAATTATTATCAGATTGTGGGACAGCTAAATGGTATATATGCATATACAGTGGTGCCTCGCAAGACGAAATTAATTCGTTCCGCGAGTTTTTTCGTCTTGCGAAGCACGGTTTCGGAAAAGTTTTGGAAAAGCTTCAAAAATCACCAAAGTCTTCAAAAACCTCAAAAAAGGCTACCACACCGCGTGCTATGAGTTGCTCCTCGAAGTCAAGTCGCAACTGTATTAACGGTTTTAAGAAAAAGGAAACAAACTTGCAAGACGTTTCCGTCTTGCGAAGCAAGCCCATAGGGAAAATCGTCTTGCGAAGCAACTCAAAAAACCAAAAACCCTTTTGTCTTGCGAGTTTTCCGTCTTGCGAGGCATTCGTCTTGCGAGGTACCACTGTACAATGGTACCTCGGTTTAAGAACAGTCCGGTTTAAGAACGATTTGGTTTACAGACTCTGCAAAACCAGAATTAGTGTCTTGGTTTGAGAACTTTACCTTGGTCTAAGAACGGAATCCAAATGGTGGAAGGGCACCGGCGGCAGGAGGCCTCATTAGGGAAAGCGCACCTCGGTTTAAGAACAGTTTTGGTTTAAGAACGGACTTCCGGAATGGATTAAGTTCATAAACCAAGGTACCACTGTAAATAAAAACAAAAATAATAATGTGTCAGGTGTGTATAGAGAGAGTGGGGAAATGTTAGCAGTGGGATCAGAGGGAAATTAAATTGATAGCTCAGTTGGTTAGAGCATGGTGTTGATAATGGTGTTGATTCGATCCCTGAATGGGACAGCTGCATATTCCTGCACTGCAGAGGACTGGACTATAGGGTCCCTTCCAACTCTACAATTCTATGAAATACAACTGTGATAAGTACTTTAAAACCTAAATGTAAAAATAATAATAGTGACCCTGCACAAAGCTTTGTCCCCCACACTAAACAGTTGGCCTGCCATTCCTCATGATGTCTCTGGCAGCCAGGTAAACTGCAGAGGAGGAGGAGGAGGAGGAGGAGGAGGAGGAGGAGGAGGAGGAGGAGGAGGAGGAAGAAGAAGAAGAAGAAGAAGAAGAAGAAGAAGAAGAAGAAGAAGAAGAAGAAGAAGAAGAAGAAGAAGAAGGGTAGTAGTAGTAGTAGTAGTTTGGATTTGATATCCCGCTTTATCACTACCTAAGGAGTCTCAAAGCGGCTAACATTCTCCTTTCCCTTCCTCCCCCACAACAAACACTCTGTGAGGTGAGTGAGGCTGAGAGACTTCACAGAAGTGTGACTGGCCCAAGGTCACCCAGCAGCTGCATGTGGAGGAGCGGAGACGCGAACCCAGTTCACCAGATTACTAGTCTACCGCTCTTAACCACTACACCACCCTGGCTCCCTGGCATGACAACATGTTATGTATGTTATACATTCTTATGTATATAGGAAGAAGTGTTGATGGCTAGTTATCATTCAGTGGTCGAGCATCTGCTTTGCCTGCAGAAGGCCCCAAGTTCAACCCAACCCCCTGCTTTGCCAGTCCATTTGGACAATAAGGAGCAAGGGGGACGAATGGGCTGAGTATAAGGCAGCTTCCTAGATTCCAATAGTTTTAAAAGAGGATTTCAGGGAAGGGGGAAAGGAATTGGGAGTCTCCATGCCATCTTTAAGATTACAGCTACATCAGGCTTAAAAGAGAAGGGAAGAGACTTCTCCATACTTCCTTTCGAGTACTGAGTTTGGGCACACCCAAGAGTTGGCATGCCTGATCACTCTTGTACAGGTAAAGGTAAAGGGACCCCTGACCATTAGGTCCAGTCGTGGCCAACTCTGGGGTTGCAGCGCTCATCTCGCTTTATTGGCCGAGGGAGCTGGCATACAGCTTCCGGTCATGTGGCCAGCATGACTAAGCCGCTTCTGGCAAACCAGAGCAGCGCACGGAAACGCTGTTTACTTTCCCGCCAGAGCGGTACCTATTTATCTACTTGCAGTTTGATGTGCTTTCAGACTGGTAGGTTGGCAGGAGCAGGGACTGAGCAACGGGAGCTCAACCCGTTGCGGGGATTCGAACCGCCGAGCTTCTGATCGGCAAGTCCTAGGCTCTGTGGTTTAACCCACAGCGCCTGATCACTCTTGAAAGCCCAGCACTAAGAAGGATCTCGCCCTCTGCCAATGGGGGAGAGCAATCCTGCTTAGTGCTGAGAGCTCTCTGCAAGGGCTGCTGTCCCCTTGCATCGGCTGCTTTGAAGCTTCAAAGCCACAATTCTCTGAGTGCTTTAACAATGAACCCATCTTCCCAGGAAACTGGGAAATGTAGTTCCACAAGGGATCAAGTGGTCTCCTAGCAACACTCAGCACTCTTAATAAACTACACTTCCCAGGGTTCTTTGGGAGATTGTTGAAAGTGGCACGATGCCAGTTTAAACGTAGTGTACCCCACCTTCTGAGATGCTCTGTCACACTGTCAAACCATTTATACTGTCAGCTCTTCCTAAGGTTTTGTCCAAATCCACTTTTCTTGTCATTTGAACATATTGGTTTGGATCCTACCCTCTGGAGCAACAAGAAACAGATTTGTTCCATCATTTCTGGGGCAGCCCTTCCAATATTTCAAGGTGACTATCGTACTGCCCCTAAATTATCTCTTCCTCATTGCTTTCTAGGCAACACTGTTTTAGGAAAAGCCAGTGGGGTGTATTTGTGGGCATGGCTTTGCAGCTGTCAGGGTTTTGCAATGCTCATGCCATCTTGGATCTTCCTCAAAACATTCCAGGCCTTTCACAGACCTTCCCCTTGATACCCGCACATTGCATCTCCGTGTGTGTGTGTGTGTGTGTGTGTGTGTGTGTGTGTGTGTGTGTATCTCCTTCTGGTTTCCAGTTTGATTCTTAGATGACATATGCGGTTACCACCCTAGTTTCTACACTGAGCGTGCAGATTTTGACACCCGCATCCTTTGGGTTGCTCCCTTGGAAGGAGAGACGTGAAGAATACCCTTATGCTTCTAAAGAGGCAAAAGCTTCTGGTGTCAGAAAATGGGTCTGTTGAATGTCAGCTGTACAGAAGGCCGCAGTGATGTAGTCTTCAGTCTGTCACCACCCGAAAACATCAGAGTGAAATATCCAAAGGTTTGCCTGCCAAAAATGGCCCATTCCCATGGCTGGGAAACTTTGTTGGCAGTCACTGAAGAGAATGTACTGTGGGCCAAACCTTTAAACCTCTCTCTCTTCCTCTACCCCACAATCACATCAGTTGTTAACTCTCTAAGCAAAACTCCCATCGAAATAAAAGGAGTTTTTGTCAGCTTCTGCTTTTTGCACGGGGAGAATTGTGCCACAAATATTTCTTGCAAGTAAATATGAGATCTTGACCAGGTCTGTGAAAGGAGAAACCAAGCGCTTTTTAAGGCAAAGTTACAAGTGCGATTTAACAACTTTGCAGAGTTAGTGAATAACCACGGGGAGTAATATATTGAAGCCTTGGGGTGCATTGCTACTCCTGTGGCCAAACTCCCGGTGATTTTACTTAGCAGGTTTTCAGCCTTGGACTTGATAGAGAAAATCAGTTTTTGCTGCAATATGTTTTTTGAAATGAAATTCTGCTTTCCCTCCAAGCTCAAATAATAAAGCTCAGGGAAACATCCCCCTCCCCAATTTTTCAAGTGGTGCATTCTTCCCCTACCGTTCTATGCCTTCAATGATTCATGTTTCAGCAGAAAAATTAATAAATCATCGTCAATTCTTGGCATTTATTTCCAAGATTAAACCCATGGTACTTAAAAAAACAAAAAAACCCTATATATTACTCCCCCATTTTATTGAAGACATTTCAGATCTCCCATACCCCTCCTTTCCTTTTTTTTTTTTTTACCTTGTCTGTGAAAATGGACTCTCATTATCCTGCCAAATTACAGTGTACTGAAGGACTGTCATTTAAAGTAGGAATGAGAAATTTTGAGCAAGCAATCTTTGAGAAAAAGAAAACGTGTTCCTGTGTGTGTGTGTGATTTGATGGGAGTTCTTTCCCCCACCTGTCTGACTTCTGATAACTTATACATGTTTATAAAGTTGTGTGATTGGAGAATAGTTGTGGGCTCGCTGGTGAAGGACGAGGAAAAAACCGCGTTGAGGGGAGAAGCTTAGAGACAGAAAGAGAGGGAGGGAGGAAGCAAAGAAAGAAAGAAAGTTCGTTTTTAGAGCCCACCTTGTTTCTGTGATTTCACGTTGTGTTTTTAACATTGTGTTTAAATTGTTGTAACCTGTCCTGGATCCTCAGGAGGAGGGCAGGTAACCAACGTATTATTAGCAACAGCATTATAAGTACCATTGAAGAGGTGTTGCGCAGAGAAAAAGAGAAGGAAGGAAAGGATTGCAGGGAAGATTGGGGACAAAGACAAAGCGAATGATTTGAGAAGGGGGGGAAAGAATTGGGTCTTAACTTTCTTAACTTTCCTGGAGGGCTGTGTGCATTCAGAGCCTGTTGGCAGCTATTGTTTGTCCTCAGGATGTCTGAAATAAGGCTTGAATAATAAAAGAGGAGAGGAGAGGAGAGGAGAGGGAGGGGAAAACGAGAGAGAGAGAAAGACGGCTCCTTCATGACCACTGCGCGAGCTTTGCCAGTGTAACGGAGGTGTTTGGAGTTGTAGCAGCTCCTTGGAAGCGGGAGTGGTGGTGGGGAGGCCACTGAAGGGTCAGAGGGAAAGAGACAGCGAAGGAGGGAGCGATGGAGGGGCGGAGGGAGAGATGGGGGCCTCGCCGCAGCCAGTGAGGGCGAGCTGCCCAAATCTGCTCGCCTTATCCCAGCCTGTTGGGGGTGGGACCCTGAGCTCTCCAGCCGCCTGATGGTTGGGAGGGAAGCGGCGGCGGCAGCTGCCTCCCCCCTCTCGGCTCCTTTTGCCGGAGTGACTGGAGATGGATCGTATTACACCATTTGCCTCGCTCGGGTTTGTTTTGCTGCCGGCGCGTCCCGGCGCTGCTGCTGCCGCCGCCGCCGCCGCGAGTTTTTGCAGGAGGAGGTTTGCGAGGATGAGGACGGCCAGACGCGACGCTCGCGGGGAAGCGCCGAGCTGGAGCTCGACTCTTGATTCGGTTCTGATATTTTGATCGCAGATATTATTATTATTTTTACTACCATTCTTTCTCCACCCTTCGCTCTTGGTATTCCCGCGGCGGCTTCCTTCTCCACCAAGCCCGTGGATGAGGTAAGGAGAGCTACGTTTCCACAAACACACACACAAGCCGATTGCAAAAGCCATTCCCCCCCCCGCTTCCTCCTCCCCCCCCCCGGTTTGCTTGGCAGAAGCCGAGCTGCGACAGCGCGTCTCAGCATCTCACGGCTGGCTAGTTATTGTCTGAATGGCGTGCACACGCAGGACAGCTGATCGGCTTGCAACGCGCGTCGCGGCGGAGCTTCGCTGGGGGAGGAAAATGGTGTTGGGTGTTTATATCTAGGTCTATGCGTGCACGGGGAGGCAGGAAGGGAAGAGTCCCGAGACGAAACCGGGTGTTGGTTAAGACGCAATCCTGCAACAATACTTTCCCGGGAGTCAGTCGCATTGGAGTCAATGGGGCTTCTGAGCAGAGACGTGTGGATATCCGCCCCCCCCCCCGGTCCCTGGGTTATTTTCTTTTTGACTCGTTGCTTGCAGGCGCTGCAGCTTGTGGGGAGGTGAGGGCTGCCGAAAAGCGTCTCGGAGGCGACGACCTGCGTGTTAGATGGTCGTTTGAAAAGTTGCAAGGTCTGCCAGTGTCGGATGCGCTCTTGCGCTTTTCTTTTCTGTTTTTGCCTTCCCCTTTTTTCTGCGCGTAGGTGGTTTTTTTCTTTCTTTCTTTCCGCTTATTTCGTTGTGAGTTCATTCGGTTTGGAGGAATCGGAGCGAGAAGATCGCGTTCTCGGCTGCAGGCGAGAAAGCAAACGTGCGGGGTTTAGGGCCGGGAAAGCGAACCAGCCAAGTTTTGATTCGGAGCGGTTCCCTTCGCAAGGGCTGGCTGCGCTTTGGGAAGAAAGCGGCGGCTGCGGTGGGAGGGGTGCTGGGCGACAAGGAGACGGAGAGAGATGCTGCTCTCTTGAAGGGCCAGCCGAGCAGGAGAGAAGGAACAGGAGGAGGATGAAGGAGCCAAGAGCCCTGCGGACAGCCGGGGGGCTTTGGTCGCATGACGGTTTTGCACCAGGGGTAGGGTTGGGGGTGCTTGTTTTCACGCCTCTGGCGGTACAGAGGATTAGAGGAGGAGGAGAAGGGCTGGAAATCATTCATGGACCGGTAGGGAACGGAGAGCAGCAACTGGCACCTGGTTTTGTGCTGGTGTGTCAGATCTGAGCAGCAGCAGCAGGTAAAACATCGGAGGTCCGCAGAGCATTGGCTGGCCAGGTTGGTTCGGGATTCCTGAAAACTCAGGCTTGCGATTGCTTGGAGAGCCTAGGAGCACAGGAACTCAGACCTTTGGCCCATCACACTCAGTACTGTCCACACTGGCTGGTAGCAGCTCTCCAGAGTTTCAGGAAGGGGTCTCTCCAGCCCTACTTGGCGATTGAACCAGGGACCTTCTTCACCACTGAGCTGCAACCCTTCCTCTAGGAAGCAGGTCCTCTCCACCCCAGGATGGGTGAGTCACAAGGCTGTGATGCATCTGGCTGCTGGGGTTTTTTTAGGGGCACCGGAGCATTGAGGCTTTGCAAACGCTCAGAAGCTGCTTAGCACTCCAAGGCTTTAGTGTTGGCATTGCAAATAGGTTCTGGTGGTGCAGACCTGGCAAACCTTGAGAGGGGTGATGTGCCCACCTGTCGGTTTCTGCTCAGCCCAGGGTCTTCTTATCCTCCTGGAGGGGCTGGCAATCTGGGCAGAAAAAGGTGCTGACCCACATTGCCATGAGATGGTTGTGTGAGTGTGAGTATTTGGGACATGGGGAAAAGGGGGCGGTTTGTAAAACTCCCATGTAGGCATCACTTTGCAAATTGGTTGCAGGGATCCTGGAGGTCCCTGGATCACCATCCTCTGTTGCTCTCCTCCTCTGTAGATCTTTGTATCTGGGAACTTTGTCGACTGGAGAGGCAGGGACACACAAACACACACGAATAAATCAAATGCAAAGGTCTGTCCCCATGACACTAGCAACTACCTGGTTCACTTGGGAACGGCTGTATTTGTCTGAGAGCATCACATACACTGCCTCCATGAGCATCATTGTAAATGACATTGCCAGGGATGCTGCTGGTACAGCTCTCCTCTCCTCTGTTTTGGAGCTGGGCATAAGTTGCTTGGATTAGTTTGCATGCAGGAAAACACAGGCTTGGACCCCTGTTTCTCTGTATGTATGTGTGTCTCCCCTACTCTCTCCAGCCCACCTAAGTGCAAGCCAAACTCTGAATGATTTAGTGGCTAGCCTTGGTGGAAGCAGTCTGCTGCTTCCCGTGCTCCTTAGTAGCCAAGCTCTGGGAGATAGAGGGAGCTCTATTACAAGCTACCCATCAATTATGGATAGAAACAAATAAGGGAGTCAGTTCTGAATTAGCCCCGCGTAGTGGCAAGGACTGCCTTTCCTCCTCCCTTCCATCTCAGTCTCCTGTTGAAACGGAAAGAAGTGAAACTTCTCCTTTCATTTCCCCTCCACACCTATTTGCTTTATATATTTCTAGAACAGCCACATCTGATCTAGCTGCCTTAACAGAGTAATTAGAAAAAGCGTTCAAGAAGCTCCCCCCCCCCACTCCTTCACAGTCCACCCCTCCCCATTTTTAATTTGTAAATCTTGCATAGAAATTCTGACTCCACCAGCTCCTCTGAAGTGGAAAATGTTTCATCGTCCTTAAAGGGAGCTCCTTTCTCAGTCTATTTGATTTGGGTGGTTGCAAGACAACTGCAAATAATTCAGAACAAAGATGAACATGTTCGGAACAAAGCACCTGAATGGGTTGCCCCCCTGGAAATGCTACCCTGAAACTGGAGGCACTCGCTTGCAAGTGAGCAGGCTTTGGTTGGGGGTAGCTTGCAGGCAGAGGACTACTGCTACTGAGTCACTATGCTGCAGTTTGTAGCTGCTCTCCTGCTTAGTCCCGTTAACAGTGCAGTTCCAGAATAGCACAAGTTTCCTGGTCTCCGAATTGCCTGATACGATTGATAAAGCTGCATTTGCCATACTATGATTTCTGTTGAACATATATTAATAGTGTTCCTCTTCTTATGCACACAAACACACACACAAAACCCCATCTCTGTTAGGAGAGATAGGGGCGAGAGATGTAGCGGGAATAGACTGGGGTAGGCATTTTTATTCGTTTTTGCATACATCAGCAGTAATGTGACTGACTGGTCACTGGCTGAATGTGATATATAGATATAGATATAGTATGCAATTAAGACTGTAGTTTCTGTGTACTGTGCAATTAGGACTGCTGGTTTAAATAGATGCATCCTTTATACCAAGAGCAGCCACAGCAAATGCTCACTTACCAAAATGACTCACACTGTGAACGGCTATAAACGTTGTCTTTAACAGATTTTGAGATGCTTTGCTGACTTGAGATCCGCACTGAAAGTTCTTACCAAGCAACCCTATGCATGTTTACTCAGATGCAAGCCCAATTGGGCCCACTCCCAGATAAAGGTGCATAGGACTGAAGCTTTGGTGCTAGAAAAGAAGGTTGTTGTTGATGATGTTCATGTTTTTATTTAAAAAATTACGTTGCTGTTGTGTGGGATTGCTCCCATACCGATGAAATAATTAAAAAATAATCTTCTGAAAACACTTTTCTTCTGCAAAGGTCTTTCAGAGAGCATTTGCTATATGGAAGAAAGGTCTCTTCACCAAACTGCTGCAATATTACTTTTGTTGTGAAAGAGGGTTAGCTGTTTTTAAGTTCTGCTAGGAGGAGTTTTGAAAACCTCAGCACCCTGTAGAATTGCATATCTGACTCAGTAAATGAAAGCTGTGCATAACCATGTATAATGGGGTGAATGACAGGCATATTCTGTTTGGTTGGCAGATATCTCATAAACATTTACTCTGGCTCAAAAAAGCAGAAATTTCCAGATGAGTTCTGTAATCCTCCTCCCCCCCCCCCCCATTTTCTGTCGTAAACCTTAAATGCGTTTTGTAGTATCTAATCGAAAACTCAGCTGCTTAAAAAAAAAAAGCTGTTCCATTTGAAATCCATTAACATGTAGAAATTTTAAATTTATGTTCAAAAGGAGAGCCAAAAGTATAAGCCAGAGGCTGTTTAAGCATCTGCTTGATTTCATTGGCATCCTTAGTTACACCAAACACTTCCCCAGCCTTCTCCTCTTAACTCTGCAGTCTGTCACTACCTGTGCTCTTCAGGCCAGGACAACATCATCTTCAAAACCTGCTTTGTGTGATGCAGCCATCTCTGCCAGGAATCCAGCGACAGCCTCAGCCTCTGTTGTGCTAGCCAGCTATCAGAATGCACCGGGTTTTTTTCCAAAACACCAGAGCGCTTTATAGTGGTCCATCTGAACATTTTTAGTTCAGTTTAGGCTGCACAAACACCAAATATTTAAAGTACATTCAACCTACGTACCCCCTCCCAATAATCCTGGGAATTGTAGTTTACCCTCCACAGGGCTGCAATTTTGGCACCCTTAAACTACAGTTTCCAATATTCTTTTTTTTGGGGGGGGGGTCCTTAAAGGTACAGCATGTACACAGCCTTTGCTTGTTTGTTTGGCAGCTTGATCTCAGCAGTTTGTTACAGCAGCGGGTCCCGTTTGCTGCGTTCTTGCATTTTCCTGAAAACAGCCAGTCTGAACACGTCCCATCCATTTGTGCAAAACTGAGTTACTGTATTTGGTTAAAAGGAATACAATGCAGCAAAAGAGTGGTTGGGGGGGGGGCGGATTACACCTCTTCCAGCTTTTTATTTTTTTTATAAAAAAAAATCAATGTCGCCATACCTGTGTTGGTTACAGTCAACCCAACCCATGGCTTAGAACATCTGGATTTATTCTGTAATGAATCACAATTTAATACCTTGGTTTCCAAGGTGGGATGCTTTTAAAAATTGCTTCCATAAGTAGGCAGCCAGCCAGCCAGATGCTTGTGGAAAGCTCACAATCTGGATGGGAAGGCCACTGCTCACCTGCATCGATGGTCTCCAACATCTGCTATTCCACAATTTAGCTGATGCTGTCAATGATAGCCATTGATTGACCTCTCCTGCATGAACCTGCCCAATCCTATCTTTTTTAAAAAAAGAGTCTGGATAGCTCTGTTGATTAGAGCGCAGTGCTGATAATGCTAAGGTTGCAGGTTCAATCCCTGTATGGGACAGCTGCGTATTCCTGCAATTGCAAGGGGCTGGACCAGATAATACTCAGGGTCCCTTCGAACTCTATGATTCCCTGATTCTAAGCCAGGGGTCAGCAAACTTTTCAGCAGGGGGCCAGTCCCCTGTCCCTCAGAACTTGTGGGGGGCCAGACTATCTATCTATCTATCTATCTATCTATCTATCTATCTATCTATCATCTATCTATCTAATGAACCAATCCCTATGCCCCACAAATAACCCATAGATGTTTTTTAAATAAAAGGACACATTCTACTCATGTAAAAACACACTGATTCCCAGACCATCCGCAGACCGGATTTAGAAGGCGATTGGGCCAGATCCAGCCCACAGGCCTTAGTTTGCCTACCCATGTTCTAAGCCGGTCTTTCTCAACCTGTGGGTTCCCAGATGTTGTTGGACTACAACTCCCATCACCCCTAGCAAGGCCAGAACTTAGGGATGATGGGAGTTGTAGTCCAACAACATCTGGGGACCCACAGGTTGAGAACCACTATATAAGCTATCTGTGGTACTGGCCACAACCACAGCCTTGTGGCTGTGAGTTCCATAAGCTGGTTGTGACACGTTGCTTCTTTTTGTTTGTACTCCTGTCTCTGTCACCAATAATAAACTTTGCTGGGTAAGCCCAATTATCCTGGAAGGGAGAAAACAATGTTTCTGTTCTGTTGTAGATTTTACAGAAAAGCCAACATTAAGATGAAAAAACACCCCTGTTCAATCACTTCCCTTCTCCCTTAGGATTCTTAGATTTAAGACAAGAGCTTTGGGAATTCTCATTCCATTCCTTCCCGTACTCAGCAAGAGAAGGCTTCCAGCCTAACACTTGTCCCATAAAATATGGGAAACATTTACATTGTAGTCTGTCTATTTCTTGCATTCTTTCTTAACTGACATTTTCAGCTTTGTTGGGTTGTAAAGTACTTTTCTTTTTGCAAGAAAACGAGAAGGCGGCTGCATATTTACTTATTAAACATACCTATAATTCTAGTCCAGAAAGTCAACACACATCTCATGGCTGCAGAAATTAATAATTTACCCCAAGAGCAGCTAAGGAGAAAGAGGACAGGAGAATGTTTACTGTGGTGGAGTGTGGTGTTAATTTCAGTCTGAAAAACCCTGAATCTAATTAAAACAGCCCAAATGTTGCTTTCATCAAAACTACTGGGAGGACAGATGATCTCTCTTTATGCCTTCGATAAGCTGCAGCAGTTGCCATTAAAATCCATCTAAGCTGTTTTATTAAGTTGTTACTCTGCTCAGTGAATAGCTGCCAACTTCAGGCTGAAAAGAAAGTATGTTCAGATTTGTTCCCATGTCACATGGAAGAACAGTTCAGTGAAAAATCACATTACTAGCTTTATCAAACTGTTTTTCAATAGGGGTGTGTGTGTGTGTGTGTGTGTATGTGTGTGTGTGTGTGTGTGTGTGAGAGAGAGAGAGAGAGGGGGGGGTCTGTTTTCTTTTCCTGGTCATGCCTTAAAGCAGCTGTTGGCTCATTTATTGTGAAAAAAATATTAAAAGAGAGGAGAAGATGCTTCCGTTCCAAATGTCAGTGTTTATATAACAACAAAGATTAAATCTGAGGGTTCAGTGTGGATTTGTTACAGTAAATTTAAGAACATTAATTGGGAAAGCCGGAGAACACACGCAGTATCTGGTAATTGTTGCACATTAACCAGGAGGATTTGGGAAATGTGCATAAATTTAGACACATAATTAATTGCAGTTAACTGCAGTTTAAGACAAAGATAAAATGAAAACAAATTCTATCAGGAATATAGTTGTTGTGTGGAGTTCTATGCATCAGTGAATGTGTGCATTATCCAAAAAATGTGTTTCATTTCTCCCACAATGGAGGAAATTGCTATTTGTGCTATTAACAGCACAATTCTATTCAATTCTGTTCATGCCTACTCAGAAGTAGGTGCATGTAGGATTGTCACCCAGTGTAGGCATACTCTCTAGCATATCATGTTAATATGCACGCATATTGGTTATTCTGCACATTCTCCAGCTATTCACATTCACTGGGGCTAATATTAACTCCACTTAAACTTGCATATATAAATATTTGCGTGTGCATAATAAGATATTGAGGTGTGCTTCTTTCCTTAATTTTTTTCTATGCCCGTCACGCTTTGGTTAACTAAACTAGATTTGCATTTTAACAACCCTGAAGTGAACTTCTGCCATTCTTTTGACTTGGACACTCTGTGTTGCTCATCCATCATCCTGTCTTTGGCCACACCAGGCTACTGGCTCTATAACCATTTGAAGAAACCATCCGACTGTGAACAACACAGCTGGCAACAGCCATTTTTTCTTCCACACCACTGGCAGCATTGTCTGGCTATGGTAACTAAAGTTAACATCCATAACGGGCAGTTTCTTTTGTGCTGGGTAGTTCTAGGGCTGCCTCAACGCAGCTTAGCAGGCACACCTGCCAAGGGGAAGAGGAAGGCCACACCCACGCCATCCATTTAAAGCACCCTTGTAACCACTTCAACAGTTGTGGCTTTCCCCAAAGCGTCTGGGGAACTGTAGTAGTCAAGGGTGCTGGTCTCACAAAGCTACAGTTCTCAGCACCCTTTAAAAAACTACCGTTCCCATGATTATCCATGACTGGTGAAAGTGGCATGAGAGCGCTTTCAATGGATGGCGTAGATGCGACCACAGTTACAAAATGATTACTAGAAAACATAAGGCGCGATGAAACTCTCAGGGAGTAAGCATCAATTCTGTTGGTGATGTGGTATTTTCTGAATCAAACTATTTGAAGTCAGTTCCCCATACCTATTTAGGATTAAATTTGGAAGTCGAGGGCCTTATTTTGGAATGTATAAAAGAGGCACAACTTGATTTAGGCTGCTAACTCTAGCCCAAACGATGTCCTCTCAAAGGTAAATGCTGTTGGGTTGTAGTCAACGTTAGTCTTACTTCAAGTAGACCCATTCAAATTAATGAACACAACTAGCCTAAGTTCGTTCATTCCAATGGGCCTAGCCAGTTGGATAAATCCCATTGAATTTAATGGGACATACTCCCAGGTAACCCCTTTCTCCTTAGACTGCAGTTGGGTGCATGCTTAATCTGGGAATACGGTAAGTCCCATTAAATTCATTTGGGCTCACCTCTGAGTAGCCATGTATAGGGTTACATTGTTAGGTCCACCATTTTAGACCAGAGTAGAACACCCAACAAGAGGCAACATTTCTTAGTGTCTTGCTCCCAGTTCTGGGAATACCTCAGGTATTAAGTACTTAACCTCAGGTTAAGTACTTAATTCGTTCCGGAGGTCTGTACTTAACCTGAAACTGTTCTTAACCTGAAGTACCACTTTAGCTAATGGGGCCTCCTGCTGCCGCCGCGCCGCCGGAGCACGATTTCTGTTCTCATCCTGAAGCAAAGTTCTTAACCTGAAGTGCTATTTCTGGGTTAGCGGAGTCTGTAACCTGAAGCGTATGTAACCTGAGGTACCGCTGTATTGGATTCAGAATCATTTATGATGATTTATGAAACATTAACATGTTTTCTTTTGATGTATTTGTATCCCTACTCTCTCAAATGAGCCTGGGGGTGATGTAGCCCTCATTTTCTCCTCAGGACAGCCTTGTGAGTGAGGTCACTGACTCGATTTCAGGTTTATGGCCAAGCAGGGATTTCTCAGGGTGTTCCCCTTGGTGTGGGGAGCAACCTAAGGCAAGCCAAGAACCATAGAATTATAGAGTTGGAAGGGACCCTGAGGAAGATCTAGTCCAGGGGTCTGCAACCCGCGGCTCCAGTGCCGCATGTGGCTCTTTTACACCTTTGCCGCGGCTCCGGGGCGGATACTAGTGAGGGGAGGAGGCACATTGTGCGCCCCAACACTCCCCACTGTGGCGGGCGCTGTACTGGCTGTGACGTCGCATGGGGGCGGTGTGTGCGTTAGTCACGCACCGTCCCGACGTCACCTTCCCGCCCGCCCACTACATTGTAAGGGGCATGTACGCTGGTCACTGTTTTGAAGGGGAGTGAAGGTAACAAAAAAAGGTAACTTGTTAATTTAACGTTTATTTCTATGAGGAGGAGTAATTCTGAGGGGTCAAACAAAGAAATAATAAAAAAAAGTCACAAAAAAGTTATTTTTATAATGACGAGTTTTGCGGCTCCCAGTTTTTTTTTCTTCGGAAACGGGTCCAAGTGGCTCTTTTTGTCTTAAAGGTTGCAGAACCCTGATCCTGCGATACAGGAATATGTAGCTGTCCCATACGGGGATTGAACCTGCAATCTTGGCATGATCAGCAACATGCTCTAACCAACTGAGCTACTGAAGCAGCAGGGCATGTTATTGGTTGGGACCAAAGAAAAAGTCGAGGGCAAATCGGGCGCAGTGCAAGCCAAGATGCAGCAGGAAGCAGAACTGAAGACTAATTGAGGAGGCAGGATCAGGCACAACAGGAAGACTTATTTGCTTCTTCCTGCCCAGGAAAATCCAGTGGGTGGGTGGAGTCAGGAAAGTTCTTCACCGGGAAAGCTGCAATAATAAATAATAATAATAAAAGTTTATTTATATCCTGCCCTCCCCAGCCGAAGCCCGGCTCAGAGCGGCTAACAACAGTAAAATAATACAGCATTCTAAAATCAATTCATTATAAAATCAGTTCAAATCAAATTAATGTCAACCATTGGGCTAGAGTTCTGTGAGGATTACCAAAGGAGGGGGTCAGGCTGTGCCTTGGCCAAAGGCCTGGTGGAACAGCTCTGTCTTGCAGGCCCTGCGGAAAGATGTCAAGTCCCGCAGGGCCCTAGTCTCTTGTGACAGAGCGTTCCACCAGATCAGAGCCACAGCCGAAAAAGCCCTGGCTCTGGTTGAGGCCAGCCTAACCTCCCTGTGGCCCGGGACCTCCAATATGTTTTTGTTTGAAGACCGTAAGGTCCTCTGTGGGGCATACCAGGAGAGGCGGTCCCATAGGTATGAGAGTCCTAGGCCGTATAGGGCTTTAAAGGTTAAAACCAGCACCTTAAACCTGATCCTGTACTCCACCGGGAGCCAGTGCAGCTGGTATAGCACTGGGTGTTCAGCTGCAGTTCAGTATTTCACCACATAGGGCAGCTGCACACAAATCTAGCAGTCCCTGATATCATCTCTCCCTGCTGCAAGTCAGATATTCTGTTCTGATTTGGGTGTAACAGAGTCAATATGCTGAACTTCCAGCAGGAGAGCCAGCTTCGCCCTGCAACTGTGGGTTCCTGGCACATTGGTGCCATGCAGCGTGCATGGCCCTGGCACCAAAATTTGTGGGTGCCCGGCCCCTTCGTGGGGACTTTTGTGGGTGCTCAGTCACCCAGGGCTCCAAGGAGTTGGCACCTATGACTTCCAGTAGGCGGCTCGCTTTTACTTACCAGTACGGTGTGGAGATTGGCTCAGTGCAAACTCGCCAGCAAAGCCAATCTGGTGCATTTGCACCACATCAATCTCCCTGCCAATTTACTCCTAACCCTTACAGTAACCAGCAGTGATCCACCTGCTAGGAAGCTAGCATAGCATCCCTGCCCCATTCCAGTGAGGCACTCTGGGGATGTATGTATTACCAAGCCATAGTTTAGCAGTGCATGAGTCCGGTCCCTGCTCCCCTCTCCTTTGGTAAGGCCATGAAGAGCTGATAAGCATCAGCATCCATTTTAAACTAACCACAGTTGGTTGTTTTGTCTAAACCCAGACCAATAGTTAGTTTTAATTCCGGTTTATCCAAACAAGCCAAGATCATAACCAGCATTTTAAAGTTGGCCTGTTTGGATAAGTTGTTTCATTCTGCTTCAGACACAACCATAAACTGTGGTTAGTCGAAACCAGAAGCAGATGCTTTCAGTCTCCTTGAGGATGTTCCCAAAGGCTTCTTCATGTATTATTGAACTTCAGTTTAGCTTTCTGTCTGATTCAGTCCTTGGGGAGTTCATGTAAAAAAAGAATTAGCTTCAGTTCCAGTTTATCCTCTTCAAAAAGATATTCGTTCCAGTTCAAGTCCCTTTCCTGCCCTCCAAAAGGGAACAAATTTTATTCCAGTTCGATTTGATTCCCAATTCATTAATGTGGTCCTCAGCAATTTTTTCAGCTCTTTGAATTTTTCAAGCTGCTCTGCTATACTTCAGAAGATTAAGGAGGCACCAAAACACACCCACGGTGTAATGTGAGCAATTGTTTTATTTATCTCCTCCCCCCATATATTACAATATTTAAGCTTAATCATCAGCATTACTTGTCAGGTTGGTAAAAATTGTAAATGCAATGGTCATAATCAGACACAGAGTTAAGCATGATGAAGACTCTCGATTTATAAATTATTGAATTGAATTAGAAATCAGCCAAAGTTCCACTGAAAAGGAACTTAATTCATGTTCAGTTCATTCAGAAATTATAGAAAATTATACTTTCAGGTGTAATCCAGAGATGTTTGAACCAGTGAATTAATTTCTCTGAGTTAGTTGGAAGTGAACTGATCTGGATCAGTCTGCTTTGGCTTCTCCTTTTAACAACACAAGTTGTAAAGCACTTTAGGAAAATTAGTACTTGGAATTAAGGTGTATGTTGGAAGAAACCAAATTAAACCTGAGAACATTGGTTTTACTGTTTCTGGATTTAGGACGTTGAGTGTCCTATATGAAAAAAGTAAAAAAGTTAATTACTACATTTAGTTTTTCAATATACCATTCATAAGCCCGATCCATTGTAAAATTGGGTCTAAACTAGTGTAGGCCCATTGAATTAAGCCATAAACTTAACCAAACAAATAACTGGTATGCTGCAATGGATCTGGTGTTTGTGCTTAGAGGTAGAAGCCCCAAATTCAAACAACCCCTACTCAGCCATGAAGTGGCTCCTTCATGTTACCCAACATTTATTTTGCACCGACAGTATCCCAAGTGCTCTACAAATTCTGGAAACTTCCCTGTTCAGAGGGGCTCAAAACCTTTGTTAGACAAAGGGAACAAGGGAAGAAGTTGGGGGAAATGAAAGTAAACAGGTCAGGAAATAAATCTTTAAAATGAATCGATCCGTTTACAACCAAGCCGTGAGGTCTTAACTGGTTTATTTAACTGAATTGGAAATGAACAAACTGCTGCCACTGGATCGCAATTCTAAGAGCTGCTTCATGAGTTTCCAGGTCAAGAATTAATGTAGGTCCTATAGAACCTCAGATGATTGCATCCCCCCAACAAACACCACCTGTGTAAGCTCTGAGAAGCTGTGATGTGTTGCAGTTCCTATGTGGCCAATTCACTGTATTGCATATGCATTTATTTTTGGAAGAAAGGTAGTTGGGTTGCAGAGCAGATGCACTGCATGCAGAAAAGTCCCAGTTCCAGTCTCTGGCACTCCAAGGGTTGTTCTTTCACCCGCCAGATGTTGCTAGACTCCAACTCCTCTTGCCAACCTGGCTATGGGTCAAGGATGCTGAGCTGAAATCCAGGAACGTCTGGAGGACCACAAGTGCCCCATCTCTGCTCTAAAGGGTCTTGCTGGCAGGTGAGGACCCTGCCTGAGACCCTGCTGAGCTACTGCCAGTACTGAACTAGAGAGATTTACAGATTTTCTCCAGATGATGTTAGAGTACAACTTCCATTACCCCTGACCACTGGTCATGCTGGCTGGAAGTGATGGGAGCTATATATCTGACAATATCTGAAACACCACAGGTTCCTTACCTCTGGTCCTAGTCTAGTTCCTTGAGTTAAGAACAAGGGAAGTTTCTAGGGCTGGGCGATATATCAATATACAGTGGTACCTCGGGATGCGAACGGGATCCATTCCGGAGCCCCGTTCGCATCCCAAACAGAATGCAAGACGCAACAGCGCATCTGCGCGTCGCATTTCGCCGCTTCCGCACATGCGTGTGACATCATTTTGAGCATCTGCGCATGCGCAACTGGCGAAACCTGGAAGTAACGCGCTCCGTTACTTCCGGGTTGCCACGGAGCACGACTCAAACGCGCTCAACCAGAAGCACATTCAACTCGAGGTATGACTGTATTGTCCAGAACCGGTCTGAAGTCCTTATTGTAATAATCGTTTTCATCATTTTTGACCTGGCAATTTATTGTGAATCATGATGTGTGTGTGTGTGTGTGTGTGTGTGTGTGTGTGTGTATGTGTGTGCGCTACACAAAAAACACAATGTGGGATAAGTAAGTAAGTAAATTTTTATTTATACCCCGCCCTCCCCGGCCAAGACTGGGCTCAGGGCAGCTAACATCAAATATCAAATATATTAAAACACAATCAAACAATTGATTAAAATATAGCTTACAAATTAGAATCAGGATAAAATTAAATGACTGCCCACGAATTACAACCATAGTCTTGCAGGCCCTGCAGAAGGATGTCAAGTCCCGCAGGGCCCTGGTCTCCTGCGACAGAGCATTCCACCAGGCTGGGGCCAAAGCTGAAAAGGCCTTGGCCGTGGTTGAGGCCAGTTTAACCTCCTTGAGGCCTGGGACCTCCAGCCAGCCAATGCCTCTACATTGCTCCATCCTTATTTCAGACATTGTTATATATTATCATATCGTGATGTTTAGCTGGTGATTTATCAAAATGCTGAAAACCAGGGGTGGACACTGAGGTCCAGCTCCCAGGGCCTTCTGGCAGTTCCCTCACTGCGAGAAGCCAAGTTACAGGGAACCAGGCAGAGGGCCTTCTCGGTAGTGGCACCGTCCTGTGGAATGCCCTCCCACCAGATGTCAATTAGAACAACAACTACCAGACTTTTAGAAGACATCTGAAGGCAGATGTAATATTTTGTTGGAAGCCACCCAGAGTGGCTGGGGAAGCCCAGCCAGATGAGTGGGGTATAAATAATAAATTATTATTATTATATTATTATTATTATTGCAATCGTGGTTTTTAACGTTAAATAGGTGTTATTAACATAAGACACCAGAAGGCGCTGCAGAGCAGCTAGCCAACGTCAGCGGGAAAATGCATTGAACGTTATATAATTGTATGTTTAATAACGTTTAACCGGTCAATGTAGATCCAGCCAGAATATCGCCCAGCCCTAGAAGCTGCCTTATATCAAGTCAGAGCATTAGTCCATCTAGCTCAGTATTATGTATCCTTGACCAGTAGTGTCTCTCTAACCAGAGGTCTTTTCCAGCTCTACCCAGAGACACCTGACATTGAACCTGAGACCTTTTGCATGCAAAGCATAGACTCAACCACTGAGTTATGGCTGTAGTGTGTGAATAGTCCCCTCCATTCCTGCAGTCAACTTGTTGAGAGGCTGGGCAACTTAAAAATAAAACAAACAAAAAAATATGTATTTCTTTTTTAAAAATCAAAACAATTCATTATATTGTTCTTGTCACGTTGCCATGGGAACGAATGATTATTATCCATAAGAACAATGCAAAAATCCAAATTAATGACACTGGAAACGACCCAAACAGGCAGGTGACATTTGGATTGTGCCCAAATGTTTACAGATTAAATTGGCCCCTCGGAAGCTTTGATTAATACATTTAACACAGCACAATTACCCTTGGACTTTTTGACCTTGGCAATATTAATGCATCATATTTGCCTGCATAAAACCCCCCTCGGTCAGTGGCTAGTTGCTGAAAGATGAGCTCTTCCCTCTCTCCCGCTGTTTGCATTATTTTTATTATCAGTCAGATCCACAGTCCAGTTAAGCAGTAGGTACTTAGAATTAAGCCGGCTCAAAGGCCGTGGAACTAAATCAGCTTTAATGCAAATAATAGACCACGCTGCAGTAGGCTGCCTTTTCTCTCTCCATTTATTTTTCTTTTTTAAAAAAAACCGTCGAAGTCATGCCACTCATTTCTTTTCTTCGAAAGGAATAATTTTGTCAGCTGGTGCTGCTGCGTTTCCCCAAGCAATAATGTCCTGGAACAGATTCCAGGTCCTCTGTCTGGTAAGCCTGTGAAGCAAATGGTCCTTAACACATTTGCCAAAAGGACCTCTGCACATGGGCGATATCAGGCACTCCTTTCTGTCACCTTGGCACTTGAAAGATCCGCGGCAGACCCTTTCCACCCTATCCCTGAGGGGAAACTCCAGCTCTCCTCTCTTCTCAGTAAAGTGGAACCAATGAACAACGTGAAGAATGCAGACTTAACAGCTGCAATATTGCTCACACTATGCAGGTCAGTGTTTCCCAAAGTTGGGTCTCCAGCTGGTTGTTGTTTTTTTTTGGACTACAACTCCCATCGTCCCTGACCACTGCTCCTGCTAGCTAGGGCTGATGGGAGTTGTAGTCCAAAAACAGATGGAGGCCCAAGTTTGGGAAACAGTGCTCTATTCCAACAACCCAGTGTGGCTGTTAGGCCATGTCCACAAATTCCCAACTTTTAGGGAATGCCACTAATGTATGACAGTGGTACCTCGGGTTAAGTACTTAATTCGTTCCGGAGGTCTGTTCTTAACCTGAAACTGTTCTTAATCTGAAGCACCACTTTAGCTAATGGGGCCTCCCGCTGCTGCCGCCGCGTGATTTCTGTTCTCATCCTGAAGCAAAGTTCTTAACCCAAAGTACTATTTCTGGGTTAGTGGAGTCTGTAACCTGAAGCGTATGTAACCCAGGGTACCACTGTACCTGTTACATTCGGTTCAGGTTACATCTTTTCAGGTTGCATCCCACGGCGACCTGGAACTACTGGAAAGGGTTACTACTGGGTTTTGCCTCACACACTCGCAGGAAAAAAAATAATGATGTCATGCGCATGCACAGAAGCGGCGAATCGCAACCCGCGCGTGTGCAGATGCGGGTTGCATTCCTTTCAGGTCGTGAACGGGGCTCCGGAATGGATCGCGTTCGCAACCAGAAATACCACTGTATTGCCACAAGGCAGAGAACACATCAGCATCATTTATGCCATGACCTGGCCTGGATAAATAGTTGAGCTTGGGGATACAGATGGAGCAGTCAGAGGCATTAATGTTTCTGCATACCAGCTGCTGAAAGCTGCAGGAGGGACAAGTGCTCTTGTGCTTAGGCCCTGCTTGTAGGTTTACCGCAGGCACCTGATTGGCCACTGTGAGGATACTGGAATGGATGAGCCATCAACCTGATCCAGCAGACCCTTATGGGGCCAAACAACCTACTTCAGAGATGCTGGCCCTCTGTTGGGTGACTGTCTAGTTGAAAGATGCCCTAAGAAGGGAAGCAAGAGGTGCCTTGGAAGTTGCCCATCAACAGTTTAACTCCTGAACACAGGACTAGGCAGGCACACCAGTCACCTGGCCAATAGGTGAGATGTCTTGCATTTCTGTTTGAATTCTAGTAATTAATTCTCAAGTTTGCATTCATGCATAGAAGTTAGCACGTGCAAATTTTATGTCTTGCCCCTTTGTTGTCTTCTTTTGTGATGCATTTC
The DNA here is from genome assembly GCF_964188315.1 of Podarcis muralis. NCBI lineage: Eukaryota > Metazoa > Chordata > Lepidosauria > Squamata > Lacertidae > Podarcis > Podarcis muralis. The sequence continues at coordinate 12,639,500 of NC_135668.1, forward strand.
CTCTTTTGTGCGGTGGGGTCATGCGTAAGTGACCGCTCACCCATTCTGAGCCAAACTGTCTCATGTAGAGCTTGGGTTGGCAGTGAGGTTCCCAAGAGTTTAAACCTCAAGATTATTCCCTGAATTCATTGGGATGAAGCCAAGTTTTAGAACGGGTGGGTTCTGAATATCGCAAGGAGGCCTTCTGCCTTGAATGGGCTGTTGCGGTGCTTCCGAGTTCCTCCCTCGACAACTAAGGGTTGTGAGCTTGTTGTACGATCACCTTCCCTTCTGCACCCGCAAAACTCTTAATGTTAAGGCTTGTGGAAGTCAAGTTCTTCATGGTTCCCTAGCAAGAATAGCCATTTATTATTTTATACGCGGGACGCGGGTGGCGCTGTGGGTAAAAGCCTCAGCACCTAGGGCTTGCCGATTGAAAGGTCAGCGGTTCGAATCCCCGCGGCAGGGTGCGCTCCCGTTGCTCAGTCCCAGCGCCTGCCAACCTAGCAGTTCGAAAGCACACTCGGGTGCAAGTAGATAAATAGGGACCGCTGGGAAGGTAAACTGCGTTTCCGTGTGCTGCGCTGGCTCTCCAGATGCAGCTTCGTCACGCTGGCCACATGACCCGGAAGTGTCTCCGGACAGCGCTGGCCCTCAGCCTCTTAAGTGAGATGGGCGCACAACCCTAGAGTCTGTCAAGACTGGCCCGTACGGGCAGGGGTACCTTTACCTTTACCTATTTTATAAGCAGTTTTTCTGTTGCAAGAAGCACACAGTGTGGTTTCAAAAATGTTGAGTAAAATTATTAGAGCAACAACAAATGCTCATTACAAATGTGTGTGTATGTGTACATATATATACATTAGCATTAGTGCAATCATCTTAGTACAATTGTATTAGTGCAATCGTCTGCATTTTTACTCAGAAGTAAAACCCTACTGCATTCAAGGGGGCATATGATTGGTGCTGAAATGACCATAACTATGGGTTAAACAGTGTCAATGTTTGAAGGAGGTGAGAGGTCCACCTGCTCATCGCTCATCTGGACTTTAGCAAAAGTATGTAGGTCAGCTGTTCCCAACCTGGGGGGCCTCCAGATGTTTCACATTACTGCTCACAACATCCCAGACCAGGCATCCCCAACCTTCAGCCCTCCAGATGTTTTGGATTCCCATCATCCCTGACCACTGGTCCTGTTAGCTAGGGACCATGGGAGTTGTAGGCCAAAACATCTGGAAGGCCGCAGGTTGGGGATGCCTGTCCCAGACCATTGGTTATACTGGCTGGGGACTGATGGTATCTGGAGTCCAACCCATGCTTTATGACCTTAAGGCAAGGGAAGGGTTTAGAGATTGCAGTGAAACCAGAGATTCAGTTGGGGAACAAGAGAAGGTTTAAGAGCAGTGGATCATTAGGAGGCGAGGGAAAATGCTAGACTCTGAAAAATTGCACATCTTAAAAGAGAATCCTATAATGAAGACAGTTAATAGTGTTAGGGACCCAATAAAATACCTTGTTTCCCCTCCGTTCATTAAGAGTTAAAGCTGGGTTAAAAATTAAGGCAAGAATATAATTTACTGTACCTGCCTTCACATTTATAACAGCACTGAAATAATAACAGCTTGGACACACAGAGACCCAAGAGAGAACAGGCTTGGCATTGTTCTTAAGTGGCACATTCACTCCCAAGGACTGGATAATCAGCAAGCCAGCAGAGGCTCGCTTTCCACTGCTGGTTGACTGCCAGCTTTGGCACGGGACGCAGAGGTAGCTGGTCTCTGTTATTTTTCCACCTGAAGAAAGAGATCTGTGGGAGGAGGAGGTGTGTGTGTGTGTGTGAAAACAGTGGAAAAATCTGTCAAGGGGAAAAAAGAGCCGAGTTTCAGGTGATCCATAAAAGGAACAATATAAAATCTTCTGCCTCTCAGACTCTAATGGTTTTCTTCAGGTTGCAGAGAGATCAGCTGCTGGACGGTAATTTCTTGGCTCCGATATGTGTGCATATCAGAAATGAAAAATGAGACATTTCTTAATTCTTTGTTAATGGCGGGCTGGTGCACACATGCGGCAGAACGAGCTGTTCCTGTTTCATAGGGGTTTTTTAAAATTGCTTTTGTGTTTGTTTGTTTAAAAAATCAGCTCCTTGCAAGTGGTGGAAAATGAGCACGCAGGTCACAGACTAGGCAGACCTTTCTCCTTGATGTACGTACTAGATTATTATTTCTTTAAGGGTGTTTGGTGGGGAGGGTAAACAAGAATAATGTAGCAACTAGAAGTGTCCAACTGAAGCCAGAAGTGGTACAGTCCATTACACCACCTCATTTTGCTACGCAGAATCATGGAATTGTAGAGTCGCAAGGGACCCCATGGAGCATCTAGTCTAACCCGCTGCAATGCAGGAATATTCAGCTGTCCCATAAGGGGATCAAACCTGCAACCTTGGCATCATCAGCACCACGCTCTAACCAACTGAGCTATCCAGGCTCCGCATGTGTAGAACGTGGCTTAATAATAGGAGGTGACTTGCAGATATTTTAACCACATGACTTTTGGTAATCTTGGACAACGCTGATCAAATTACACATTTTGCAGCTTAATTATATTTCCAGCAGGGGTCAAGCTGAAAGGTTTTGATGCTTGCTTTCCCCCCTTCTTTTTTAAAGATGGGAGAATTCAAAGATGTGTCGCTGAAAAGTGTTTCATTTTCCCCATCCAGAAGCACAAAATCTTGCAGTCGTGGCCATGAACGACCCGATTGCATCACCTCTTAGTTTATGGAATTTTATTGTTTTTTGAGTAACAGACGAAGCAGAGCTTGTTTCTAATGTGTCTTTTATGAGTTGCTTTTACAGTGGTTGAGCAAACCATTCTAAGCCTGCTTCGTCTGCTTCCATTGTCAAGTCTAGACCTTTTAAAGCCTGTGCTGCTTTTTAGAAAGTTTTTTGTTTGGTTTTTTGCATTGCATCAGAGTGAACGAGAACTTACCCAGGATGCAGACCAGATCGGAGAATAAGAAGAAACCTTTCTTGGGCCCTACCTGTCCTATACAAGGCTGCTACCTATGCATTGCTGCTGTTCGGGTGCTAACTACTGATAGACACCTTGAGGCCTCTTACCTCCCTTGTTACAATTACAGTGGTGCCTCGCAAGACGAAATTAATTCGTTCTGCGAGTTTTTTCGTCTTGCGAATTTTTCGTCTTGCGAAGCACGGTTTCCCACAGGAATGCATGTATTAACGGTTTTAAGAAAAAGGAAACAAACTTGCAAGATGTTTTCATCTTGCGAAGCAAGCCCATAGGGAAATTCGTCTTGCGAAGCAACTCAAAAAACAAAAAACTCTTTCGTCTTGCGAGTTTTTCGTCTTGCGAGGCATTCGTCTTGCAAGGTACCACTGTATTCAGCTTTAGAGCAGATTTACACTGGGTGCTCTACAAACAGATGTCTTCAACAAAGCAAGTGTAGGGAACCTTTTTCAGCCAGAGGGACTCATTCCCTTCTTTGCAAGCTGCTGGGGGCCACATGCCATTGAGGATGGGGCCACAGGCAAAAGTGGGTGAGGCAACAACCATGCATTTTAGTTGTTAGCCTATGTACAGTAGGCTAGTATCTAAATAAACCCCATCAGCCTCCAGCTAGGCAAGAGTTCAGTTCAGTTCACTTTTAATTTGTATTCATACTGCCTTTCCATATTACCATACACAAGGCGGTTTACAAGCTGAAGAAACCCCCCAAAATAATAATAAAAAACAGTAGATATCACACAATTCATAACAATCTGACCCAATACAAAAAGTTGTAATATAAACAAAACTTTGAAACAAACAACTTATATCAGATAAAGCAATATCCAATAAGCCATTAGAATATAATGGTAAACAGTAAAATTAAATGTCATCAAATAATAAGGAAGCAGTTTACACTTAACAATGGCAATAAATAATAATATAATAAACAAACAAACAAACAAACAAACAAACAAACAAACAAACAATGAACAGTTAAAAAAAAGCAAGTCTCAATGCATAATTACATACAAGACCATGTAAAAGGACCATGTAAATTACTCAGTTACATACAAGACCATGTAAAAGGATCAAAATTGAGAAACAAAGACTCACAACAACTGTTTTCTGAACGCCTCTTCTCTCTTCCCAACTGCTTTTGCTATTCTTAAAGGCATGGTCAGGGAAAAGACTTCTGGGTCTGGAGGGTGGGGCAAAGCAGGTGGGAAAAGCCATTGCCTGGTGGCCAACACAAAGTCTCTCCACTCACAGTTCTTCACACATTGCAGCTAGGCAAAAACTCTGAAGGGAGGGTTTTGTCTGCATGGAGCTTCTGGCTCAGAGGGCCACATTTGGTCCACGGGCTCAAGGCTCCCCACCCCTAAAATACAGGACTACCCTCCTCTGTAAAGTAGGGCACATCGCCACCCCTCTGTACATAGAAAACTGGCATGTTAGTGAGTTGGTTTCAGCCTAATTAACACACCGTTTTCTACAACCAGCCAGAAATAACCTTTACCATTTGATCCTACTAGTGGTGCAAAATGACCTTGAAGGTTGCAAACAAGGAGGAAGGGTTTATTCCTAGCATTCTACCTCCCAAGGTTACCATTTCCCCTCATTAAAATAATAAGACTGTTGCATCATGGGACATGCTCCTATGATGCTATAGTGCTTTTATGATGTAACTGGAGAGACAGAAACGGGGAACCAGAGACCGGGGGGAAATGACTTGCGGAGGGGAAGACCTTGGGATTAAATCCAAAGCAAAATAATGGAAAAGTTAATAGGATGCAGATATCATAATGACCTTATAACCTCAGACAACAGGGCTTGTGAATTCATCCGGGATGGAAAGAAAGCAGGCCAGCAACGTTCTGTTTTGTCAAACCACGAGAGGTTTAACAGTCAATCACTCTTTCCAGGGAACTCGGGGAATTGTAGCTCTCAGCTAACAAGTTTCCGCACTCTCGAACTAAAGTTCCCAGGATTCTTTCAGGAAAAGCCATGACTGGTTAAAATGGTATAATAATGCTTTAAATGTATGGTGTGGATGCATTGTAGCAGTCCCACCTTTGCAGGAATATTATTATTAATAATAATAACAACAACAACAGAGCGCAGCAAACATTTCCCGCTGTAGCAATTGTGTGGGCAAGGCGTTCAGACCAGTACAAAATGCGTTTGCAAATGCACAGTCCCAAAGTTAAAGAAAAAAACAAAAACCACACAGTAGCAAATGTAATAATGTGATCCAAATGCCCGGCGCTCGGCTAGAAAGAAATGTTCTCCTGCCATTATGTGAAAATTTAGCGTGACTGGAACAGCGTCTGCATTTGATTAGGCAATTTTTTTAAAAAAAAGAAAATGTAAGAGTCTTTACATTTGAGGGCTATGCTGCAAAACAATTGCTCAGTCTGTGTTGTAAAATTGGTTTTGCCTTTCCCTGACTTCCATGTTTTTATTGCACTTTGTCTCAGATGAGAAATATGAGATGTCCACATGGCAGATTAATGCCTTTTGATGTAAAACAGTAAATAAGAGTGACGGTGCAAACAAATGCTTCTAAAGTTTTAATCTTCTTTGAGCAAGGAGAGACCGTGAAACGCTCGCAGCAGAAGCTGTTTTCCAGCACGAAAGAAGCATTTGCAGATCTGTTATTGCAGCACATTAGCTAATTGTTTCACAATTAAAAGCAATACAGTGTGTTAAATTTGAATCTGGTACCCTGACCCCATGAGACCAGCTTATGCCACAATGTTGTTGATTCAGATATGATTCTGGTCACATCCATACCATACAATTAAAACAGTATTGAACTACTTTAAATGAACATAGCTTCACCCAAAGAAACCTGGAAACTGAAGTTTGCTAAAGGTGCTGAAGGGGACGCGGGTGGCACTGTGGGTTAAACCACAGAGCCTAGGACTTGATGATCAGAAGGTCGGCGGTTCGCTCCCTCGGCCAATAAAGCGAGATGAGCGCCACAACCCCAGAGTCGGACACGACTGGACCTAATGGTCAGGGGTCCCTTTACCTTTACCTTTAAAGGTGCTGAGAGTTCTTAGGAGACCCCTATTCTCCTCAGAGAGCTTCAGTTCCCAGAGTAGTTTTAACAACCAGTCCTTCTTCTCAGGAAAGTCTCTCCATTGGATTTCACACTGATTCGAATGTTGTGATTCTGTTCTCAGTAGTTTAAATATTTCAAAACACATATCTACATATTGATAGAGATTAATATGGAAACTATATGGGACACGGGTGGTGCTGTGGGTTAAACCACAGAGCCTAGGGCTTGCCAATCAGAAGGTCGGTGGTTCAAATTCCCTCGACGGGGTAAGCTCCCGTTGCTCAGTCCCAGCTCCTGCCAACCTAGCAGTTCGAAAGCATGTCAAAGTGCAAGCAGATAAATAGGTACCGCTCCAGCGGGAAGGTAAACGGCATTTCCGTGTGCTGCTCTGGTTCGCCAGAAGCGGCTTAGTCATGCTGGCCACATGACCCGGAAGCTGTACGCCGGCTTCCTTGCCAATAAAGTGAGATGAGCGCCGCAGCCCCAGAGCTGTCCACGATTGGTCCTAATGGTCAGGGGTCCCTTTACCTTTAATATGGAAACTAGATGGAATTGTTAGCAAAATCATGGAATAGAAGAATGGCCCTTGGCCAGGTTGGAAGTGCTTCCTCCTTCTCCCAGAAGATTTTAGCCCCACAACAACGCTTCTCAACTCCTATCAGCTCCAGCCAGCATGACTAATGGTCAGAGTCTGACAACGTCCCGAGGGCCACAGGTTATACATTCCTGGCCTAAGAGATAAAACAGACTTGCCCAGCATTACCCCATGAGATTTATGGCTTAGAGTCCTTCCAGGTTTTTGTTTCTGTACTGGCTCTTGGGATTAAATGGAGTGAATGTTATAGCGGCTGAGAGCATGTGTATTCTACACCAATCAATATATTGTGGGAGAGGGTGCTTTCTCAGCCAGAGAACCAAAATAACTCGCCACAGCTATTGTCAATTAAATTTGAGAAGGTGGCTGGTTCCCATTTAGCAACCAGCCAGATTTTACTGGAAGTCAGAGCGCAATGGTGAAAATATTCTTCATCCCCATCGTCTGATTTACAGAGGTATACTGGGCATTCCACTTTTTCATTGTCACATTGAATAGCTACTGATAGGGTCTTGCCATATTCACTCTTACCTGGGAGTAAGCTGAATAATAATAATAATAATAATAATAATAATAATAATAATAATAATAATATTTATACCCCGCCCATCTGGCTGGGTTTCTCCAGCCACTCTGGGTGGCTTCCAACAGAATATTAAAATACAATAGTCTATTAAACATTACAGTGGTACCTCGGGTTAAGTACTTAATTCGTTCCAGGGGTCTGTTCTTAACCTGAAACTGTTCGTAACCTGAAGCACCACTTTAGCTAATGGGGCCTCCTGCTGCAGCTGCGCCGCCGGAGCACGATTTCTGTTCTCATCCTGAAGCAAATTTCTTAACCCAAGGTACTATTTCTGGGTTAGCGGAGTCTGTAACCTGAAGCGTATGTAACCTGAAGTGTATGTAACCCGAGGTACCACTGTAAAAGCTTCCCTAAACAGGGCTGCCTTCAGATGTCTTCTCAAAGTCTGGTAGTTGTTTTTCTCTTTGACTTCTGGTGGCAGGGCATTCCACAGGGCGGGCGCCACTACCGAGAAGGCCCTCTGCCTGGTTCCCTGTAACTTGGCTTCTCGCAGCGAGGGAACCACCAGAAGGCCCTCGGCGCTGGACCGAGAAATGGGCGTTCACCCCGTCACAGGTATTCGAACCACCGACCTTCTGATCGGCAAGCCCTAGGCTCTGTGGTTTAACCCACAGCATGGTCTTATTCCTGTTCCAAGCATTGTCTCCTGAGCAGAAGCTCTCCAGGGTCTTACAAGTCGGTCCTTCTTACCATCTGTTTCCTGAGCCTTCTAAGAGCCAGGGTGGTGTAGTGGTTAAGAGTGGTAGACTCGTAATCTGGTGAACCGGGTTTGCTTCCCTGCTCCTCCACATGCAGCTGCTGGGTGACCTTGGGCTAGTCACACTTCTCTGAAGTCTCTCAGCCTCACTCACCTCACAGAGTGTTTGTTGTGGGGGAGGAAGGGAAAGGAGAATGTTAGCCGCTTTGAGACTCCTTCGGGTAGTGATAAAGCGGGATATCAAATCCAAACTCCTCCTCTTCTTCTTCTTCTAAGAGGAGGAGCCAGGGACTGAACACAGGAACTTCTGCATGCAAACCCATGGGCGCTGCCCCTTGAGCCTTGCTACCTTCCATTGTTGCTCTGATCCAGTTCAGTTTCAGGGCTCATGTAGACATGTCATCCTCTGTTATCTGGGCAGCACCCGTTGCGTGATTAAATGAAAGGCCCCCAGACCCCCCAGGAGTTGTCGTTGTGTCTTCTGGAGTGGAGTGAGGGGCGAGGCTTGTGAAAACGCCGCATACATAGGCTTGAACTTCCATTGTGTTCATCTGGGGCTCACGGGGTGCCTCTACTGCACAAAAAATAAATATATGACATAATGATCTGAGGGGCGCAGTGTGAGGCAGTCAGTTTAAATTAACAGTATATAGACCTGTCAGGATAGTTAATCAGAAGCCTGCATAAACAACGGTACCTTGCACTTTGTCCTAGAAACCCAGCGAGAGCGGAGACCCTGGCAAACTGTCAAGAGCAGCTTTGTCCCGCAGGAGTGATATAAAACAGAGAGGACTTTTGACAGTAGATTTATCCGTGGAAACAAAAGACTGCTTTCGGCTGGAAGATTTTTCACTTCGCCCCGGCAAAAGAAGGAGGGGGGCGGCGGTGGTAGGAACGGGATGGGAAAACGGAGCAAAATGGACCTGTCAAAAAATGAATTTTAAATCAATTTAATTGAAGCCATCACTTATGGTTTAGGATGGTGCCTCGGTTTCCTTTCCAGCTGGAGCGGAGTATTTTTATTTATTTATTTTACCACAAGAGACTTCTTGTCCTCCAAGTGTGTCTAATCAAGCAGTGAGTATTTGCATCATTAAAAGTCGCCCTATCCGCTTCCAAGCGTTCTGTCAGCTTGTAGGAGGGATTGTGGGGAGGAGAGAGAGAGAGAGAGAGAGAGAGAGAGATGTAGTGCTCTCCCAGAAAAGTTAAAAGCTTGCAAATAACTGAAGCCAATTAAGATCAAAGCTGTGATATTCAGTAGTAGTTTCATTATAAACCTTTTTTTAAAAAATAATAAAATAAATGAAACCACAACAACTTTGAAACAGATCAAGAGGTGTTAATACATAGCTCTTTTTTGTTACTCTTTAAAGCTTTTGCAGTATCTTAAAGCAACAGATTGCTTATTTGCTCCTTATCATGCGCAAAGTTCCCCCTTCCTCCCCACGGAATTGTCGGCGTTAAAAAAACAACAACAACCCATGTTCTGAGTAATTTAGGAGCTAGCGGATTAAAAGCTTTCATTTACATGCAAAATGTACATTTGTTAGTAGGGAGGCCAACTTAAGGCGGTACAATAATTTATCGGACCTTACAGAGTTGCCACCTCTGCCTTGGCAAAAAAAGAAAGAAAGAAAGAAATCGGAAGGTGTGGTTTTTCGCCTGGTGAGTTGCAAGCCTCCAGGGGGAACTTTCCATTTCCACTTGCAGGAAAAGGAGCTCCTGAATATTTGTTGTGAAGCTGTTGCCATTCTTAGAGTGCAAAGGGCATGGATGGCCACTCAGGCCAGGTCTATATCTGCCAAGGCAGGAAGCACCCCTCTTGCCATTGGTCCTCACAGTAGTCGTGCACAGACTGTGAGCCTTGGAGAACACCCAGTGCTCAATTCCATTCTGCACGTCGTTGGGAATTCTCGGTAGCAGTGGGCAAGTGATCTTTCAGGGAGGCTTGAACACGATCACAACATGTTCACATGAGCTCAGCATTCTCCAAGATGCTCTGTGGAAACCACTGCTCCAAATAGATAGGTGGTAGCCTTGCAAAGGATCCCTAACAAATTTTGGGGGAGGCAAATGTGGAGAGGGGCGTTCTGGGGTGTGTGTGTGTGTGTGTGTGTGTGTGTGTGTGTGTACACGTTCCAGAGGTCTGTTCTTAACCTGAAACTGTTCTTAACTTGAAGCACCACTTTAGCTAATGGGGCCTCCTGCTGCTGCCGCGCCGCCAGAACCCGATTTCTGTTCTCATCCTGAAGCAAAGTTCTTAACCTGAAGCACTATTTCTGGCTTAGTGGAGTGTGTAACCTGAAGCGTATGTAACCCGAGGTACCGCTGTGTATAGATATAGATATAGATATAGATATATTGCACAAACCGGAACATACAGGATATTTCTGTTGTGCATATAACTTCCTGCTACATATACAGGATCATTTTCCATAGCTGTCTAGAAGTTGCATTTATTCACTAAACTTGTGAGTGTTGCTGCTACTCCTCAAACCACTACTCAGCTATTTCATACTTCATAACTAATTTGAAAGGCACTGCAAATTAAACAAAGGCCCATGTGCTTTATTTTCCTCCCTCTCTTTCCACTCACTCCTGAGTCCTCTATTTGGGAACATCGTTATTCCTGTTTCGCTCGGACCGTGCCAGGATCTATTAACAAACAAAAACTTAAGAGCTAGGCGATATTTGTGGATCAGTTCCTCTTGCAGAGGGCCCTTGAGGATTTCGCATTTACCAGGTTAGGAATGAGGAATCTGTGGCCTTCCAAATGTTTTTGGATTCCCAGCTCTAGTAGCTGGGAGCCGAGGGGAAGAAGAGACATCATCTCTAAGGGTCAATCTGAGAACTCTGGCAGGTTGGATTTGGTCCATAGGCTGCCTAATGAAGAATGAAGGATAGTATTCTGTAGCCTCTGCCCAACTAATGTTGTGCTGTAATCCAAGATTGATCGACGGTAATCACAATAGCCCTGCAGCTAATGGTGTGAGTCATTGTCTTGTTTATAGATTTCCCCAACCAGTTGACCCAGGGGATCGGTACCCTGTTGTGAATAATAGCTAGTTTGAATGAAGAGTCCACTTCGTTTTTGTATGACAAGTATGGACCTTCCTCACTGTTGTAAGTTATGCATTTTTGTTGATGTCCAGACCATTCACAGAGTGGTGTTGTGGTTAGAGTAGGAGACCAAGGTTTGAATTCTCACTTGGCCACAAAGCTGGGTGACATTTGGGGGCAGTCACAGTCTCTCAGCCCAACCTGCTTTGTTGTGAGGATAAAATGGGGAAGGGGGGGGGAGTCATGTTGCACCACTATGATCTTCTTGGAGGAAAGGTGGGATATAAATGTGTTTAGTTAATTTGGATATAACAGACCTAGTGGCAGTGATTAAAAACATGTTCTTCAGAATAGTCCTACTAAAATTAATGGAAATGATCTGATATAAGTAGATCATGTCTTACAACCCACCATTAGTTAGGGTTCATTCAACTCCAGTGATATGCAGAGGGATTTGTGGAGCTCAATATGTGTGAAACCCAGTTCCATTGTCCTAGCCCCAAACATCTCATAGAATCATAGAATCATAGAGTTGGAAGAGACCACAAGGGCCATCGAGTCCAACCCCCTGCCAATCAGGAAACACCATCAGAGCACTCCTGACATATGGTTGTCAAGCCTCTGCTTAAAGACCTCCAAAGAAGGAGACTCCACCACACTCCTTGGCAGCAAATTCCACTGTCGAACAGCTCTTACTGTCAGGAAGTTCTTCCTAATTGTTTAGATGGAATCTTCTTTCTTGTAGTTTGGATCCATTGCTCTGTGTCCGCTTCTCTGGAGCAGCAGAAAACAACCTTTCTCCCTCCTCTATGTGACATCCTTTTATATATTTGAACATGGCTATCATATCACCCCTTAACCTCCTCTTCTCCAGGCTAAACATGCCCAGCTCCCTTAGCCGTTCCTCATAAGGCATCGTTTCCAGGCCTTTGGCCATTTTGGTTGCCCTCCTCTGGACACGTTCAGGTTTGTCACTGTCCTTCTTGAACTGTGGTGCCCAGAACTGGACACAGTACTCCAGGTGAGGTCTGACCAGAGCAGAATACAGTGGCACTATTACTTCCCTTGATCTAGATGCTTGTTCAAATTTTGGCCAGATCCATGAGACTGTCATTCCTTCAAAATCACTAGTTGCTTGCTTCAGCTGAAAGTCCCTGTTGTACATCTGTTTTACTCATAGTTGGGTTGCATCATTGGTGGTTTTGTAGCATTAAATAGGACTTGTTGCAGTTCCTTCAATAATGTGAGTTGTTTGCTTCAGTGAAAGGTCCTGATCATATGTGTATTTTGTTCAGTGTTGCATTGCATAATTGGTTTTGCAGTCTTAGGCAAAAGCTGTTGCTGTTCCTTCAATAGCATGAGTTGCTTGCTTCACCTGGCCTCATGGGTGTTTCACCCATAGATGAGAACCATCATTGGTGTCACAGTACAATTTCTGTTTAAGACTATGATATAAGTTTCCAGGTCGGTTGACCCAGTATTCTTCATAGCTTATTGTGTAAAGTAGCTGGTTTCAATGTGACCAATATTCCACAGAAACGTTGGTGGATTTGTGCAAAAGAAAAGAAAAGAAAAATTGCGAAATAGGAGAATGCAGAATTGTGGCAATATCTGATGCTGATTTATACAAGTGTTCCATAAACAAATTAATTGAAATACGATAATTTTGGCATGGCCACAAGTATATTGGAATCAGTCTTGAAAATGATGGAGTTGCAATTCATTATTAATACTACTACAGTGGTACCTTGGTTTAAGAACAGCTTCTTTTATGAGCAACTTGGATTAAGAATACTGCAAACCCGGAAGTAGGTGTTTTGGTTTGTGAACTTTGCCTTGGAAGCAGAACATGTTCCACTTCCTGTTGAGTGTGTTCCATTTGTAAATTGAGCCCCCCACTGCTATGGGAAAGCACGCCTTGGTTTAAAAATGCTTTGGTTTAAGAATGGACTTCCGGAATGGATTAAGTTTGTAAACCAAGGTACCACTGTACTACTGTTTCACATAAATATTATTTGCACATATTATTTGCAAAATAATTTGAAGCATGCCCTGAAATCAGAAAAAGAAAAATGTATTACAATAAAAGCAGCTGAAACTTAAACAGCAAAACTAAAAATCAGTAGACAGCAAAATCTTCATAATCCATCAGATGTCTGGGAGAAGAGATAAATTTTTAGCTAGAACTGAAAGGATATTAATGATGGCACCAGGCAGACCTCACTGGAGAGAGCCTGCCACAAGCGAGGATTCGCCACTGAAAAGCTCTCTTCATTTCCACCACCCTCTGAACCTCAGAGGGGGCACCCTGGGAAGAGCCTCAGATGAAAATTGAAGGGTCCTCATAGGTTCACATTGGTAGAGGTGCTCTGAAGCCACACAGAACTACACAGGAATAGTAAGTTACGGCCCAGTTGACCTACTTCAGAGACAGACGGACAAAAATGATGGGCTTGATAAAAGACTAGGTAGAACAAAATTGACCCTGTCAACCTTGACATTTGAGAAGGGAGGGAAGAGACTCCAATGCCTCAGTTGCTTTAGCAAGTTTTCCTAGTTCTTTGAAGTCATGACTTAGAGGAGAGCACAGAATGTAAATTTTACATTAGCACAGTACACCACTGTGCACATAAACATGTCTCTATATCCTTCATTCAGGCAAGCAAGAGACATAATCGGAGCTCAAGGACTCATTCCCTCCAGGCAAAAATGCTCAGGGTAAGAAGCATGTCCATTGAGGGGTGTGACCTAGCAAAGGAGGTGTGGCCTCAAGAGAGCTTAAAGGGACAGGTAGCTGTTGCATTTGACCCCACCCCCAGGTCTGAAGATCTTCATCCTTGTCTTAAGCATTACTTCTGTGAAATGATTTAAACAGACTGCTCAACCATATTGCAAATAAGCTAAGGAAAGAAACAGATGAGCAAGTTGGTGATCAGTAGTCTGGAAATGCTTGCATAAATTTTTTAGTCTTCAATTGCCAGTGGAAACATACTAGCGAAGGTTTCCATCAGATATCCAGGGCAGAAATATTGTATTATAATCGTTGTTATTACTATTATTAATCAGGCACCTTTTCTGTGCTGTTCTCAATACGTGCTAAAACTTCTTTTGTTTAGGCAACCATACCCAGACAAACTTTATTATGTACATTTGTCAATTTTATTCTGTCTGTCTATATTTGATACACGTTTTAATGTCTACTTGATTTTAAAATTTTGTTTTATTGGCAGTTTCGTATTGCTAAGCCACACCTCCCCCATCCCATTCCTGGCTAGTTTACTTCAAAAATTACAAAATTAACCCTTAAGCTACAAACGGAATGATCCTTGCTGTTGCACTTCCAAAAAATGTAACCTACACTCTCTAGTGCAGGGGTTGGCAGTGCCATGCCTGTGGGCACACTTGGGCCTGCAGAGATGTTCCTTGGTGCCTGCAGGGTATCTGCCCCACTCCTCCCCCCCCTACTGAAATTAGGCTGAAAGAAGCATTCTTCTGCAACCAATGTAGAGAGTGGGGTGCCTACAACAGTTTCTCCGCTTTGTAAATGTGCACACAGACCCCAAAAGCATGGTGGCCCTCTTCTCTAGTGCCTCAGCGACAATTTGCTCCAATTCGAGGGTGGACAAACTTGTTACTTAACAGATCAAGCAGGCTAATCTGGATAGACTCTGAGCAGATTTATTCCTGTTCATTTTTGTGCCTTATCCCGCCACCCCCAACCCAAAAAAGCTAACATAAATTACAGGACAGGGTTTGCAGACTTAATCTGCCTCAGATCAGACTTTTTCATCTCCTGCACTGGGCAAGATCTTTCTTCTCTGCAGTTATAGGCACTTTCCTTGACAGAATGAGAGAGCAAAAGGTGAGAGTTATTTAAAAGGGATTACCAGGAATAAAAAGATCTCACCTTCATGTTCCCATGAAATTTTTTGCCTTTGTTGCAGGTTTTTCTTCCACTCAGGAGGTCTTTAATGAGAGTGTGCCAGGATGTGTTCTCCGAGGTCAGCTCCTTGCCACTACTGAGCTCAGAGACAAACATGTTCTCCGAGCAATTCTCTTAGAGATTTAACAACTTAAGGCTGCATCGCTTTTCAAAGAGGGCCACACGATTCTGGGAAATTGAAAGTATTCTTGCAATGAAAATAGTATCTAAAAGGGGTTCAAGGAGCTGCTGGGCCTCAAGAAGGGACTCTGGGCGACTCAATGTTTTGCTCAGCGGAATTGTGAAGTATTCCATCTATTCACCAAGTCAGAATTGCAACAGCAGGCAGAGAGGGGGGGGGGGGAGAGAGAGAGAGAGAGAGAGAGAGAGATTCTCAATGGCTGCATTCTTAGTTTTCTTTCCCAGAGACTTGCCAAAGTCTGAGCCTCTGCATCTCTTTTCATTCAAGCTGACAGAACATAAGAAAAGCCCCACAGAATCAGGCCATAATCCCATCATGTTCCACACCTTGTTCTTACAGTGTCTAATCAGATGCCTAGGTGACTCCCACAAGCAGAGCCCAAGGGCATCAGTGCTTTTCCTACCTACAACTTGTATGCAATCCTATACATGTCTTAAGATTTCATTGGGATCAATGGTCAGTTCATGCAATGGCAACTTGACTGTGCTCCTGGTATTGCATACATCTACCACTGCTCTGGTGGCGCTGTGGGTTAAACCACAGAGCCTAGGGCTTGCCGATCAGAAGGTTGGCGGTTCAAATCCCCGCAACGGGGTGAGCTTCCGTTGCTCAGTCCCTGCTCCTGCCAACCTAGCAGTTCGAAAGCACGTCAAAGTGCAAGTAGATAAATAGGTACCACTCCGGTGGGAAGGTAAACGGCGTTTCCGTGTGCTGCTCTGGTTCGCCAGAAGCGGCTTAGTCATGCTGGTCACATGACCCGGAAGCTGTACGCCGGCTCCCTCAGCCAATAAAGTGAAATGAGCACCGCAACCCCACAGTTGGTCACGACTGGACCTAATGGTCAGGGGTCCCTTTACCTTTACCTCTGCTCATAGGAAAGGGAACATTCATGTAATATACAGTACACCATATTTGCCCTCAAATCCCAGTTTTTATTTTCCTGTAAACCTCCCTGGGTTCAGTCGTTATGTCAAATGCTGTAATAAAATGGCATCATTTTGACTCATTTTGCTTCTGTCAAACCTGTTTTGCAGGGGTCTTTTTCTCTGACTTGATAATTTAGCCATTGCAATCAGAACATGCGCAAAATGGTGACCGAATGTGTACGAAATGCTTTCTTGAGGCTGTTGTCCCAACCTCCTTGATGGCAGCAATGGAGCGCTGTCCAATTGCAGTGATAAGAACCTGGCACATGCAGGCATGAAATCATTCCGTGTAACTTTACCATCTGACTCTCTGGCCGCAGTGTACAGAAGTGCGCCCCACCAACTGTTCCAATTGCAGTCAACCAATTTATACAGCTCTCCAAGGGCAAGAAGAGCAACTCGCAATCCATAAGTGTGGTTAACTCAGAGAAGATCAGTTGGTTCTTCTCTGATGTCTGCTGATTTTCTGTTTATTCGAAACAAATGACTCCAGGACTTAACTTGAAAGGTTACTCTTTTGGATAGCAGTTTGGAATTCTTATCTGAATTACCTTATTGGTAGGGTTTTCAGTGGTACAGCAGTTTGATCATAACCATCTAATGACCTCCATGGTTGTTCAAGGATTTGAACCTCAAAAAGATCTTCCAGGGGGGATCAGATGAGAAGTTCATTTAGTCTAGTACACTGCCTATTACCCAGCTATTCCTAGGAAAATCACAACCCATCAGTTGTTGTTGTAGTTGTTGTTGTTGTTGCTGATGATGATGATATCCTATCTTGCCCCCAAGAAGCCCTAGTGTGGTGTAGTGGTTAAGAACGGTAGATTCGTAATCTGGTGAACCGGGTTCGTGTCTCCGCTCCTCCACATGCAGCTGCTGGGTGACCTTGGGCTAGTCACACTTCTTTGAAGTCTCTCAGCCCCACTCACCTCACAGAGTGTTTGTTGTGGGGGAGGAAGGGAAAGGAGAATGTTAGCCGCTTTGAGACTCCTTCGGGTAGTGATAAAGCGGGATATCAAATCCAAACTCTTCTTCTACCTGGTTCTTTACATCTGAACTTTATCCACACAACAGCTCTGTGTGGTTGGTTAGGCAGAGAGACAGTGACCTGCCCAAGGTCAAAGTAACACCATGGAAGATAGCTGTGGCTGAAAAATTAACTCCTCAAATGAGGCTACGAGAGGAACAAGATAAACCTTGGACAGCAGCTGGAGGAGGAGGAGGAGGAGGAGGAGGAGAGGATGAAGAAAGAGCTGTGATTACCAATGAAAGAAGAGTGGCAGATGAAATTACTGGACTATGCCAAATTGGCAAAATTGACAGGGAATATTCGGAACCAACAGGACCAGACATTCCTGAAAGACTGGAATAAATTTATGTTATATTTGAAAGACAACTGTAAATTCAAACGCATCAGTACATTTAATAAGCAGAACAGTATCAAGACCATAGCGCTCCCCCCCCCCCATACCGGGAAGCCAAAATGAAAGGTTCAACAATGGTAATATAAAATTTCATGTAGGCGCTTTGTGCAAATTGTGCAAATAACCTTTACAATAGCCTTGCCAGGTAGGGCAGTCCTATTATTACTCCCATACTTCAGGTGCCTGGGCTGTGGTGATTGAGGTGGGGTTGTGGTTGTTGTATTTTTTAACTCCTTATACTAAGCGATCTCCTAGATTTGGTTGCAAATTCATGTCTAGACAGTCCATTCGTCATAGCTGGTGTTAGAGTACATAGTGTGCCTCGTGAATCAAGAGCAGTTTGGTGGGTGACAGCCCAGGCCTGCACGAATACCACTCCCTGATTCATTGCGCAGCCTACACCCCTACCTTCAGTATGGATTGCACTTCAGTTGTCCCCTGAGTGCACTTGCAAAGAGAAACTGACCTGCGGGTTTTGTGCTGATGCAGGTAACTGCCTCGATGAGAATTTCACAAGGCCTTGTTGTTCTCTTTAGGCAACCAGGATGGTATTTATGCTGTCCTTCCAAGTGATACATTATTCTCAGTAAATCTCAGAACAACTCTTTGAGGTCTATCAATATTACTATCCAGGGCTGCGGCTGTGAAATGGAGTGCAGAATATTTCGTCCTTTTCCTGCAAAATGGGGGAAGTCATTTCCCTGTTGGTACTAAACGCATGCGCGCGCACACACACACACAATATTATTATTACTTAAAAAAAAAACTTTTTAAATTCAAAATTAAAACAAAACATATTATCCCCCACATACCCAACATTATTCCCCCCCCCCATTTTTCCTCCCTCCCCCCACCCTCCCACACAACCCCCCCACCCCACCCCGGCTTCCCTCAGTTCCAGTCTTTGATTTCTCTGAGAATGCTGTTTTCTGCATGTTACAAAGTTGTATAGATCCTCAAACTATTTAGCTGATTATTATCAATACACAGACACAATATTAGAACCGACTCTAGTTGAAATTGTGATTTGCTTTCAACTTTTTAATACTGTATTCTATAATGCTGCAACTCATCCTAGGACCTTCTGTTGCTGTTATTTGAGAGGGTTTTTAACCACCAAGATTTGTTTTTTTAAAATCAAGTGGTATATAAATTTTATAGTAGTGTTGTTGTTGTTGTTATTGTTTTAGCCACAGAGCAAAGCTCTTCAAAGTTTCATCAGGTAGGCAGTTGCCTTTTTAGATTTCCTGTACAGATTAGTCTCCATTTATTCTGGGGGGTCATGTTCTGAACCCCTGTGCCCATACGCAAAGTGCAGTAAAATGGGGTGGACCCTAGAGAGCCCTCCTGGTTCCTGCGGAGACCCACCCTGGAGCCCAAAAAGGACCTCTTAGGGCTCTGCAGAGGCTCTCCTCATGAGCTGGTGGGCCAGTGGAGCTTTGCTGAGGGTGCTCAGCCTCCCTGCCTAACAGCTGGCATGTGGGGTGGTGCAGCAGTAGCAACAGCCACTGCCCTGCATGTCAACTGAGGAAGTCCTGTTGCCCCTCCGGCTCATGCAGAGACCCTCCTTGGAGTCCAAAGAGGACACCCTCTTCAGGCTCTGAGGAGGGTCTCCTTGCAAGCCAGAGGCTTGTTGAGGCTGCTCAGCTGATGCACAGGAAAGCTGTCCCGGCCTATCTGTCCGACCCCCAGGACTCTTAGTGGACCATTCTTTCTCCCCAGGTTCTCCCCACACTTGGTCCCCTCCACACCCTTCTTGAGTGTTTTGCTGACATGATTGACATGTGTCTTTGAACTGTGATCATTCCTCATGGAGGATAGAAAAGTGTGTGTGTGTGTGTGTGCATGGTTTTTGCATTACTGGAATTTTGCATGTGCAAAGCTAAGACCACACCAGTTGCTCTGCCCATTTTTGACTCTGGCCGCATCCATCACTGGCTTGTGGCCCCTGGAAGGAAATGTCACCCTTGGACCGAAAAGGTCTCTCTGTCCCAGAGAAGGACAGCAGAGTCCTTCTTATGTGCTTTATTGCCTCCCACTCTGAAACGGTTGTGTTACAAAATACCTTGTGTTTGGTTGCATTTGGGTTGTGCTGTTTCTTTCTCCTTCCAGCTTAGTCCTTCTGGTTTGTTTACGTTTATTCATTAGCAATTTAATGTTAGATGCTTCATCATGGGAGGCTGTCGGGACGGGGAAGAGCAGAGGGAAAATGCCAGGAATCATTAGTGTCTGTTAGCCACCGCTGCTCATCAATCTTGGCAAAGAGGGCAGCCCATCAGTTCTGGACTGGTGGACCTGTGATGCAGAAACATCATTAACAGTTAGAAATTGCATCTTTTTCGGGTCAGCTCTTAATGGCTAAGAACTCCCTCTCAATTTGCTTTGCCAAGTAGTACCCCCATCCGGGCTGGTTCCAAAATGACCTCATTCAAGCAAGCCGGCCCAGAAATCAATTAAGGACTGGGATGAGCTCAAGCTTGCAATGGTAGCCAGGTCTAGAATCACATCCTGCATTCCCGTGAATAGTCTTGTAAACCAGTGCTCATCTGGGGGGGGGGAGGGATTACGAAAGTTTTCCAATTGTACGCTTTACAAATGTTGACCCCTTTTCCCCTCTGCATTTTTACACACTGCTCAAATCACAGACCATCTCTCCTTAGCTACCATTTTTAGAAGACTATAAGAGGTGTGTGATTCAGCTAAAATTGAGTGGGGGATCTAGGAGTCAGGCTTAAGAATTTCATTAAAGGCTGTGTACCTTGCCTGTCCACACAGTAGCTTAGACACTGGGTTTGAAGGCACAAATGGACCAACACAGGAATAGTGAACCAGTAGCTTTCCAGATGTTGCTGAACTCCAATTGCAATTCCTTCCAATTGAGGGGATGTTGCTGAACTCCAATTGCAATCCCCTCCAATTGAGGGGAGAGACTCCCATCAGGCAAGGCCTCCTTCCACCTGCCTTGCTCTACCCTCTGCTTCTCAATGTGTATTGTATTGTTTTATGTACTGTGGCTTGCCGTTTTATTGCTTATAGTTTAGATATTATTGTAACTGTTGAGTGGATTTCTGTTTAACTTTTATATGTTGATATTATTATTTTATACTATTCTAATGATTGTTGAATGTTACTTTTTTGATGGCGGTTGCCTATTTTAAAGTTATGTTTTATTATCACATTTTTGTATTGCATTAGATTGTTACAAGATGTACATTTTTTGTTTCTTCAGCATGTCAACCACCTTGAGTATTGTAAGATAGAAAGGCGGTATATAAATTAAAAATGATGATGATGATGATCTCTGAAGACTGGCTGAATGAGGGCTAATTAACTGAGACAATCCTAGCAAGACAGAGACCCTGAGAGTGGGGGATCTCTGGATCTAGGTATTGCCTGTTTTGGATGTGGTTGCACACCCTGTGATGGAGCAGGTACACAGTGTGCCTGGAGTCAGCTCTGTCACTGGAGGTCCAAGTGGCCTTGGTGACAGGGAGCACCCACTACCAGTTTTTGTTTTGATGTCCATTCCTGGATAGGAATAATCAGGCTACTTTGGTTCACGCATTGGTAGCCCCATGGTAACGCTACTGTAATACACTATGTATAGGGCTGCACTTGTTTAATAAGCTGTAGCCAGTGCAGAATGCAGCAGCTAGCATGCTCAAGGCTATACACGTATTACACCCATGGTGAAAGATCTGCACTTGCCTGCCTGTTAGGTACTGAGCTTCAATCAAGGTTTTATCACATAAAAGCCCTAAACAGCTTGAGACCAGGTTGCCTAGCAGAACATTTTCCCCATTATACCCTTGGAAAAATTCTCAGACCTTTCATACTCTGGAAAGCCACTGCCAGTCAGTACTGAACTAGCCCGTAAACCACTGAGCCTAGGGCTTGCCGATCAGAAGGTCGGCGGTTCGAATCCCTGCAACGGGGTGAGCTCCCGTTGCTCGGTCCCAGCTCCTGCCCACCTAGCAGTTCAAAAGCACGTCAGAGTGCAAGTAGATAAATAGGTACCGCTCCGGTGGGAAGGTAAATGGTGTTTCCGTGCGCTGTTCTGGTTTGTCAGAAGTGGCTTAGTCATGCTGGCCACATGACCCGGAAGCTGTACGCCGGCTCCCTCGGCCAATAAAGCGAGATGAGCACCACAACCCCAGAGCCGTCCACAACTGGACCTAATAGTCAGGGGTCCCTTTACCTTTACTACCTTTGAAGGTGACCCAGAAAGTACAACTAATCCAGAATGTGGCTGCAAGACTGGTGACTGGGAACAGCTGCTGGGACCATGTAACATCAATCTGCATTGGTTCCCAGTACATTTCCGAGCACAATTCAAAATGTTGGTGCTGACCTTAAAAGCCTTAAGCGGCTTTGGCCCTGTATACCTGGGCCAAAGCCATTTCCTTCCCCATCGTTCAGCCCTGAGATCCATCTCCAAGGGCTTTCTGGAGGTTTCCTCAGAAGTAAAGCTATAGGGAACCAGGCAGAGGGCCTTCTTGGTGGTGGCGCCCGCTCTGTGGAATGCCCTCCCATCAGATATCAAGGAAACAAAGAACTATTTTATAAGATATCTGAAGGCCCCCTATAGGGAAGTTTTTAATCTTTTACTGGGTTTGATGTTTTAATTTGTTGGAAGCCACCCAAAGTGGCTGGAGCCGCCCTGTCAGTTGGGCAGCATATAATAATTTGGCATCATCATTATTATTACATGGACCAATTGTCCAGCTCTGTACAGAGCAGCTTTCTGTGTTCATAATGTTCCAGGTTCAATCCATGCCCTTTCTAGTTATTTATCTAGATGATTTATATACTGCCCTTTGCATAGGCCAAAGTCACAACAGGTAGATAAGAATCCATAAAAATGCAATCATTTAAAATGCACAATAGCATCAATTGCTTCCAGTTACTAATAGCAACAGGCCTCTTCTCCTCCAAATGTCTTCTGAAAATGCTGCACCATAAAAGGATCTGGTAGCAGATAATGGGAAAGATTTCAGTCTCAGAGCCTGGACAGCCTCTGCTGGTCAGAGTAGACAGTATTGGTCTAGCAAGTTGCATAATCTGACCTGTTTTATGGCGGCTTCCTATATTCCTTATGTTTTGCAGGGCAAAACAACAATTGTTGCAGCTCTAGCATAAACTGAGGTGGTTGATTTGTGAAACGCACAAGTTTGGTCATCTAGCTCAGTTTTGTTAGGCGACCTGGGATATTAAGTATTCAAATGATAATTTGGAACAAGAAAATACTCTTACAGAGAATCGCCACCCCCACCCCAGGTAAAAATAAAAACTTGGCTTGGAGTTTACATGGATTGGATGTGTCTTGAATTTTGTAAAGGAGCTTTGGTTAACTTACAGGCAAAGGCTTTATTGGGTACCATGTGGCAATTAGTTGGAGAAGGGAAAGAGATTGCAGTTTAATTAATATTCTAATCCCAACGTTAACAATCTTCCTGCCAAGTCAGCAAGGCTGCATGTTCTGTTTGCAATCCTTGTGATTCAGCCGGGGTGACATTCGTCAGCTCCCTCCAGAAAAGAAACCCACTTGTAAATTTAGCTCAAAAATTAGCAAATGTCAATATGTCGCAGAAAAGTTTTAATCAGGGCTGTCACATAGCAGTTTTTCTGTCGACAAACACAAAGAGACCTTTCATGCAACATAATTTACACAATCTTCACTAGCATAAAGTGTGAATTAAGGAGTCGCTCATTGGCTCCGGGCATTGAAGTAGAATCAACCTCCCTCTGTGTGTTTTATTGTTATTTTGAGAGGGTTTTTTTTGTTTTTTTAAACCCTGCAGGTAAATAGTATCACCAAGTGGCTCATTCTACACCCTCCATACACACCAGTCATGAGGCTCTTGCTGCTTTCTGCTTGCGTGATGCTATTGACCGCCTCCCGAAGTGCTGCCGTCAGCTTCCCAGAAGACGACGACCCTATTAATGTTGTCGACTACCACTGTGAGTAACCAGCGGGAACAAACTTGCCATTTATTTTGTTGTTGTTGTTGAGGGAAAGCAGTTGTCCCTTCTGAGATTGACTTGGCTTTTCACTTATTAGGCAATTCCATCATTAATAATAATAATAATAATAACAATAATAGCATTCAAAAGTGTGCAGTAAGTTCAAGTTTGTTTGTTTTAAAGCGTGTTTGCAGAGTTCCTGCTATTTATTCATTTATATTCAGCGCATTATGCAAGGAATTTAGTTTAAGCCTTCTGCTCCCAGTATATACAGCTAATCAATGTTGTCTATTGATTCTTTAGCTCTATAATCCTGAGTGATGGCGTAACCCATTTTTACTTGCAGATTCAAGGCAATATCCAGTATTTAAAGGACGCCCTTCAGGCAATGAATCCCAGCATAGGCTGGACTTTCAACTGATGTTGAAAATTCGAGACACACTTTATATTGCTGGCAGGTAATTTTCCCGCAGTCAGTTGATTAAATTAAAATTCTCTCTCCCTCCCTCCTACCCACCCCTGCCCTGGTTGGTTTTGCATTTAATCTGTGCACCTTGTTTAAAAGTAATCTGTAGAGAATGGGATCGGGAAATAGAATTGGAAGGGGGAAATGAATGCACAGAGGGAGAGGGACACAATATATTACAGAAGAGAAGCCCTGCTAGATCAGACCATCTAATTCAGCCACCTCTTTTGAACAGGGTTCATACAGATACCCCCAAGAACCCCAATAGGGTTAAATGGTAATGCAAGTATGAGACAAACATTTCTAGACTAGAAACCAGGTATGTGCGAGTGTATCAGTCCCTGGCACTGCCAACTGCCTCCCTTGAGTAGGTGTCCTTGGTACTAGGGAAGGAGGAGAAATGCAATTAAGTTGGCAATTAAAGGGGAACTTGCCTAATTCTCACTTTCTGAAACAATAAACGAACCGGAATGCCTCCAAAATGTGCACTTTTTCAAATTTATAAAGATGCAAGTAATGTGTCCCCAAACCCCTTAGATTATGGTAAAAGCATGCATAAAAACCTATGTATTGGCTGAAAATAACATGCTAAAGTGCATTATTTAATGGCTTGAGAAAATGTGAAAAATGGTCGGAAATTGTGTTTATTCGGGGAAATTAGCACTAAAATGCGGACAATTTTTCAAAAAATGTATTTTTTGAAAAGTGGCAAATCTCTGCATGAATCGTGGCACAAATGAGGAGAACTGTAATGAAATGAGAAACTGACAGAAGCCAAATTGACATATTCTTCCATCCGTAGTTGATTCCCAAATGCTTCTCCTCCCAGTGTAGTATGACCCAGCTATATGGTGTGGAGGTTTTATGGATCTGTTCCAGAACTGCAGCTGCAGGGAGAGGGAGTTGTGGGGTCAAACTCCTTTGAGGGGTATTCCTGGCCGCTATCTGAATTGTTTGTTTTCGTTTTTCCCCATTTTTGTTCTCTGTCCCATTAACTTATGGAAAAGCAAGCAAGCTCATACAGACATTATTTTACCCAGTTGACAGTAGTTTACCCAATTGCTTCATCAGTAGTAAATGCAGACTTGCCTTCTGCTATTCTGCCCAATTGGTGCCCTGGGATAACTGGATTTTTAAAAATTTAACTAGTATTTAACTCGGTTCTTGATAACTGAGAAAACTATTTGACTTTAAAATAAATGTGTGACTGTTGTTCTGCACTTATTCTTCACTATGGGCCTTCTCTATGGCATAGCAGAAAGGGTCCTTCTGCAAGATAGTCACCCCAGTAAGTGAGCTTTGGTGCCATTATGAAGTCCTCCTTCATAATCCCAGTGGCACAGTATCCCCATTTAACAGAACTAGGCAGGTGCTATTTGGTTAGTCATTCTCTTTTATATAAATATTATTATTTATTGGTTTTCCAAATTAATACGTATCGGTCCAAATTATTTAAATTTAATACAATTTCTTTTTTAAAAAATAGGTTTCCCACTCCTGTTGCAAACATATGTTGATTGCTTCCTGATGAAGAATTACCGTATTTTTCGCTCTATAACACGCACCCGACCATAACACGCACGTAGTTTTTAGAGGAGAAAAATCCGTAGGCATGCCACCCGTAGGCATTTCCTCCATAACACGCACAGACATTTCCCCTTACTTTCTAGGAGGAAAAAAGTGAGTGTTATGGTGCAAAAAATACGGTACTTCATTCTTCTTTAACCTCCTCTTCATCCTTCTCTTGATGTTAGTCCATTCTCACAGCTGACCTCTGTAATCTACATCAATATAAAGTCCATTTCATGTGTGTAGTCCTTCATAAACGCTCTCAGACCTGGTGTGTTGAGAGTAAATGTTCGTTTCCTATTTGGATGTTCATTCTCAGTGAGTTGAGGGGATTTGATAGTGTCTTATTCTTATTTTTCCTCTGCTCTTACAGGGATCAAGTTTACACTGTGAACTTGAACGACATTCCAAAGGGAGAAGTTGCTCCAAGCAAGGTATTGGAAAAACAGCTTAATTTGGGGGTGGTTGTTGTTGTTGTTGTTTTAAAAAAGAAACAATAATAATAATTCTACATTAAACATTAGAATGTTCTTATTTTCATTTCTTCATTTTATTGGAACAGAAATTAACATGGCGGTCAAGGCAACAGGACAGAGAGAACTGCGCCATGAAGGGAAAACACAAAGTACGTTTTGTCGTTCCCCTCCCCCATACACCTTTTTTTTTAAGCAGAAAAAATATTTAAATCCTTGTTTATGTTTTTAAAAGTTGGGCTGGTAGCCAATGTACAACTGATAATGAATGAGGCCCCATCTGAATAGTATGTTCAAAGCAGTATCATGTCATTTTTAAGCTGTCATTGCTGCCCCCAAAGAATTCTGGGAACTGTAGTTTATTAACGGTGCTTATTCCCCTCACAGAACTACAATTCCCAGAAACCCCCGGAAAGAGGGATTGATTGTGTTAAACCACTCTGGGAACCGCAGCTCTGTGAGGTTTCCTAACAACTCTTTGCACCCATAACAAACAACTGCACTGGTTTTTTCCCCTTACAATCAAGCCGTATTAGTGAATGAAAAAATACATACATACAGTTCCTAGGATTCTTTGCCTGTTTCAAGTGATATGATACTGCTTTAAATGTATCGTGGAGATGGGACTTGGATTCTACTTACAGACACAAGAATTTGCATTTTATGTAACTGGGGGCATCTTTTCCAGTTCTGGGGAGTCTCCTGGATCCAGTTTTGCCCCTGAATGCTCAGGTGGCCTCAGTATATAAGAGCATCTGTTGTCTGCTTCAGCTGATATGATAACTGTGTCTCCTCCTGGCCCTTGGTAGCTTTTTCCTCAGTACTCCAGGCATAACCAACTCCCAAGACTGGATTACTGCAATACACACCATGTGTACCTTCTCTTACGCTGGTACAGAAACTGCAGTTATTGCAGCACAATTCCTGGCAGGAGTGAGATTTTGTCAGCGCTGTGCTCAAAGATCTACACACATCCTGCTGATCTATTAGAAGTCCAAGTTCTAACAGGTTACAATTCAAGGTGTTGCTGTTAGTATATGAACCCCATAACAGTTTCGGCTCAGTTTTCTTGAAGACCTTATCCCCTATGTGCTCACTCAACCCCTTCATATATAGAACTGGCATTTTGACAAGTGTCAGCCAACGTGCAAGAAATCAAATCTTTTAGTATGGCAGTGCTTTCACTTTGGAACTCCCTGCCGATTGATGATATCAGGCAGGCTCCTTCGCTGTACTGTTTATGACATCCCCTAAAACCTCTTTTGCTTATGCAAACCTACCTAGACATGTAATTTTATTGTGCATATTCATTTAAAACTGTTGATTTTATCAATGTTCACTCACTTTTATTATGTTGTACTTGTTGTCAAAGCGACAACCACTTTATATTTTTATGTAAGCGGCTTACAGGTTCTTCTGATTAAGTGGTATATAAAATGTGTGTGTGTGTGTGTGTGTGTGTGTGTGTGTGTGTGTGTGTGTGTGTGTGTTCATAATAAATCACACTCAGAAACAGGGATGTTGCAATATAAATGTCAGGATCTTTTGAATTTTTATCTCTTTTAGTTTTGTTCTTGTGTCATTCAAAATTTGTCATCTCGACATTCCACTTCTCTAATAAACAAACCATATTTGTGAGTAAATGGTAACATAAACCAGTCTCTCTTCTTCTTTTCCAGGACGAATGCCATAATTTTATTAAAGTCTTTGTCCCCAGGAATGATGAGATGGTGTTTGTCTGTGGAACCAATGCATTTAACCCCATGTGCCGCTACCTTAGGGTAAGGACCTCAGTGCACTAAGACAAAAGCTTCTCTTGTGGGTATCTTCCTCATCATCGCCTCCAAGGAGATGAGGGTGGTGTTCATGGTTCTCTTCCCTCTTGTGAGATATATGAGGCTGACTTGATAGGAACCGGCCCAGAATTAGCCAGTGTACCTGATCAACCCCAGCTAGCATGGTCCATAACCAGGGACGATGGGAGTTGTAGTCCACAACCAGCTGGTGTTGATGAGAGTTGGAGCCCATCAGCACCTGTTAAGCTATCTCTGTTCACCCAGTGAGCTTCATAGCTAAGTGGGGAATTCAACCTTGGAGTCCCAGGCCCTAATCTAGCATTCTAGACACACTGGTTCACTTTTATGAGCAATCCTCAGCCAAAGCCCTGCTGATCTGGCTGGACGTGATGTGAACCAGGGAGCACATCAGCAAGCAGGGCTGGCAGTTGTTTTTTAGCCATGACTAGTGGCTCATCAAGGGACGCGGGTGGCGCTGTGGGGTAAACCACAGCGCCTAGGACTTGCCGATTAGAAGGTCGGCGGTTCGAATCCCCGTAACGGGGTGAGCTCCCATTGCTCGGTCCCTGCTCCTGCCAACCTAGCAGTTCGAAAGCGCATCAAAGTGCAAGTAGATAAATAGGTACCGCTCCGGTGGGAAGGTAAACGGCGTTTCCGTGAGCTGCTCTGGTTCACCAGAAGCAGCTTAGTCATACTGGCCACATGACCCGGAAACTGTACGCCGGCTCCCTCGGCCAATAAAGCGAGATGAGCGCCGCAACCCCAGAGTCGGCCACAACTGGACCTAATGGTCAGGGGTCCCTTTACCTTTACCTAGTGGCTCATCACTGCAGAAAGCTCTGTTCCATGCTGGTTGCAGAACCAATGGCGAGAAAGCTGTTCTGACCTCTGGCACCAGGTCTGAGGACTAAAGGCTCCTGGGGTGAGGATTTACGTTTTGTGTTATTGCAGCCTGTTGTGATCTGCATTTGAGAATCGTTTCCTTGAAAGGTAGGATCTAAACCCTCCAATCTCCTGTACTGCTCCTTTTACAGTGACTAGTGTAAAAATCTTCATCAAATTTTCCAGGATGATCAGATGCATTTTATGTCCTTCTTTCGAATCAACTTGCATCCCAGTTTGACCAAGGGCTGTGTTGCGGCAGACAGCCAGGAACTGATCCCAGACACTTGGAGTTGATGAGAGGATTATGATGCCCATTTTATTTTACTCTGTGTTGTTTTTTGTCTGCCTTACCTAATTTTATTCTCTTTTACTCTGTTATACACATTCAGTTAATGTGTGTTACCTGCTTCGTATTTTGTTTCCTTAGTGCTGGTCATTGACTGTAGCAATAAAAACGTGGTCTTCATTTGGTGTCGAGCTGAGAACGGGGGGTTGATCCAGTGCTAATCCTCCTCAGAGTAGAGTTGATCCAGTGCTAATCCTCCTCAGAGTAGACCCATTGAAGTTAATGGTCATACTAATTTAGGTTCATTAATTTCAATGGTTCTGCTCTGAGTAGCATCGGATACAACCCTGTATCACAAAATTTGGAGGGATGCAAAATCCCAAGGATTATTACGTTCCAGCCCCAGATATTTGGAGTGGAAGATGTGAATTAGGTTAGTTTGCTTAAAAATGTGGACTGAATGAAATTTTCTCCCACTGTTGTTCCCCAGCGCTGATAATTTAGTGGCATTCTGCCTCCCTGAACCTGGAGGTCACATACAGACATCATGACGCATAGCCTTGTGGATGTAAAAGCTATCGTCCTTTGCACAGCTCCTTGAGGACCGGTTCTTAAGCATTAAATGGAAGATTAGATCAAGTCTGACAGAGTGAATGATGGTGTATGCAAAGCAGCATTGCTCCCCCCCCCCAAAAAAAATCACGCATCCTGCAGAGCTTGATGTGACACCGCCAAACAATTTATTTTTCTTCCACAGCTGAATACCTTGGAGTACGATGGAGAAGAATTCAGCGGCTTAGCCAGGTGCCCGTTCGACGCCAGGCAAACCAATGTCGCCCTCTTTGCTGGTAAGAACATTTTCTCTCATGAATCCTGGTGAAAAATGATACAGAGAGTGGTGCGGAGAGGATGGGAGATTTTCGAGAAAGCTTAAAGAAATTGTATCACATCAATGTGCCTCTGCAGAGGGTTTTTTTCTTTAAAGTCTAATGCATCTTTTTGGGAAATTAGTAATCACATTGTCAACTGGTTTAGGTTGAGATGACTAAATGACACACACCCCTGTCCTGGAACAGTTCTGGGCCCCAAAGTAGTTTCTTTTTCTGGAGCCCTGGTGGTTCGATCAACTTTTAATTAAGTTATGATTGGGGTGGAGGAGAGAATCCTGCTCACACTTCCATTTGCAAGTAGGGCTTTCAACAGACTGAAGAAATCTTACATTGCAATCCTATAGCTTAAATGGGGCATATGTTTGAGTAGAACTGCACTGTTAATTGATTCATGAATCAATTGACTCTGCACAGATTTGTGGAGGAGCGGAGGATGGCATTTCTAATTAGAAAAGGAGTGGTAGAGGTTCTCCTTAGTGTGTGTCTTCAAGCAAAGGCTGGGCAGTCATCTGTTGAGCACAGTGGTACCTCAGGTTACAGACGCTTCAGGTTACAGACGCTTCAGGTTACAGACTCCGCTAACCCAGAAATAGTACCTCGGGTTAAGAGCTTTGCTTCAGGATGAGAACAGAAATTGGGTGGCACGGTGGCAGTGGGAGGCCCCATTAGCTAAAGTGGTACCTCAGGTTAAGAACAGTTTCAGGCTAAGAACGGACCTCTGGAACAAATTAAGTTCTTAACCCGAGGTACCACTGTATGTTCTACCTCTGGAATTCCCAGGGGCTGGTGGACTGGGTGGCTCTGATTCCTTGGGTTGCATCCCACATTCTCCATCCACTAGCGCAAGGGATCTTGAGCGGGCAGACAGGTGAGTTTTCATTTTGGGGAAATTGCACCAGCAAAAACTCACTGCGCGGTCTATTGTGCAACAAAGTTGCCAGCAAACCTGTTTAGACAATTTCTTGCACAATAACAAAACATTTCGCCAGCACAAGTATGCCACTAAGTGACCTTGACTTGGTGCTAAATTGAAGACAACCCTTTGTTTTTAGATGAGGCACATATACATCTATCTATCTATCTATCTATCTATCTATCTATCTATCTATCTATCATCTATCTATCTATCTATCAGTCATTGATACGTTGTGAGGATGCTACAGTTTTGTATGCTTAAAGGTAAAGGGACCCCTGACCGTTAGGTCCAGTCGTGGATGGCTCTGGGGTTGCGGCGCTCATCTCGCTCTATGGGCTGAGGGAGCCGGTTTCTGTCCACAGACAGCTTCCAGGTCATGTGGCCAGCATGACTAAGCCGCTTCTGGCGAACCAGAGCAGCGCATGGAAATGCTGTTTACCTTCCCGCCAGAGCAGTACCTATTTAGTTACTTGCACTTTGACGTGCTTTTGAACTGCTAGCTTGGCAGGAGCAGGGACCAAGCAATGGGAGCTCACCCCATCACAGGGATTTGAACCACCAACCTTCTGATCGGCAAGCCCTAGGCTCTGTGGTTTAAACCACAGCGCCACCCATGTCCCTTCCTGTGTCCCTAGGCTTCGCTAAATGAGGCAGTAGGCATTATCTTAAAAGATGCATACCTTTTTCTCACAGGAGAGAATGCTTCTTCTAAGATGGTGGTTGCCCTCTGTAGCTTTTTTCTATGTTGCTGCATTCTGCCTGTCTGTCCACGGAGAAAGAGAGAGAGAAACCGATTTTAATCAAAGGCACCTTTCTTCATTGGTCATAAGATGTTGTTTATTATTTCACATATAAACAATAGGCAATATTAATCCAAGAGAATGAAAGTGAAGTAATGAAAAGTATGTTAATGGAAGCTTATAATATATATTGTTTTCTTGATCTGCATAAAGTCTCTATATAATTATACAAGGATCCATTATAACATACCTAATAAAATGTGTGGATTTACATTTTCCTGTACTTTATGACACCAGTACATTTTAAATGCACTATGCTTTTCAATATAATTATTATAAGATTGAACGTAAGGTTTCATTTGACTAATTTGACCCAGGGAAGTCCCAACAGATGTTGCTTGACTTGCCTTTCCCATCAGCCTTAGCCAGCATGGCCAATGGTCAGTTAAGCAAAAAGAGTTTGAGAAGCCCATTCCAAGTGCCCCCTCTGACCAATGGCCCCAACCTGGTGCCCTCCATATACCATTGGACCACAGCTCCCATTACCCCTGACCATCAGCGGCATGTGCTGAAACTTTTCGCGGGGGAACGGTTAGGGCCAGAGGCACCTGTTTGTGAGGGCAACATCACATGTGTGAGCATTGAGCCTCTCTCCCCGTTGGAGCATCGTCCCTCCCTCCCTAAGCTGGGCAGAACCTTCCTTGGCTTTGGGAAAGAGGCATCCGGCTTTAATACTTTAATACTCTGATTTTCCAGGAGCGTGTAGGGGACGTTCCCCTAGCCTTGTCCCCCTAGACCACTGACCGCACAGCACTGCTTCCCACAATTACCTAGTTTACCAGGATGCTGGACTCGTGAGCCATTGGCCTGATATAGAAGGGCTCGTCTTCTGTAAACGAAGGATGATATTCAAACAATGAGGGAGCCTGTATGATAGTGGGCCAAAACGGCATTTACCGTATTTTTCGCTCTATAAGGTGCACTTTTCCCCTCCTAAAAAGTAAGAGGAAATGTGTGTGCGTCTTATGGAGCGAATGCAGGTGGGAGGCTCTGCTCAGCGCTCCCTTTAAAGAGACGCATGGAGCGTGTGTGCGGCTCTTGGGGGCTTTTCCCCGAGAAGGGAAAAGGGCTGCCTTCAGAAGGGGGAGCCTTCATCCCGCTGCCCAGGAGAGGCTGCACGCAGCTATCCCATAAGCCAGGACAGCAAAAGGGATCACTGTGCAGCGATCCCTCTTGCTGTCCTGGCTTCGCTGCATGAAGCATCTTTGGGGCCGGGGGAGCCTTCATCCCACTGCCCTGAAGAGGCTTCGCTCAGCTGTCCCAGAAGCCAGAACAGCAAGAGGCTATCCCAGAAGCCAGATCCCTCTTGCTGTTCTGGCTTCTGTGATTCAGAATTATTTTTTTCTTGTTTTCCTCCACCCAAAACTAGGTGCGTCTTATGGTCTGGTGCGTCTTATAGAGCTAAAAATACGGTAATCCCAAGGATACCAGATTTAAACGGACAGGATGGAAAAGGACTAATTAGTTGAAATGGACTTTCAACCAGTGCTTTGTCTTCTAATATATTTTTCATCCCCTGTTGTTTCAGTGTAGCATTTTTTAAAATATATACGTTAGAGTTCAATACAGTACCGTTTTCATATTTTGGGTCTCGTTTGTGCACTCTTACGTAAGCCAAAACATATGGTGGGCACCAGTTTGGGGGAGGCTGCATCATGCAGTCCAAACAGATGGATTCCATGTCTGTGAAACGATTGCAACGAAGGAATGCCAACTTTCAGAGCCTGACCACCCAAGAGGGAGCTGGATTGTTCCAGCCTCTGGTGTCTGCATAACCCCCGTGGCCCGAAGAATACAAAAATGATAAGAGGTTACTCAGAATTAAAATGGATACTAAATGCCTCATTTGTTCTATTGTTTCAGATGGCAAACTCTATTCTGCAACGGTTGCAGATTTTCTGGCAAGTGATGCGGTAATTTACCGAAGCATGGGGGACGGGTCGGCATTGAGAACAATAAAATACGACTCCAAGTGGATTAAAGGTACTTATAGTGAAATACTAATAATTGCAGCTTGTAATGTCTTTGTAGGCCCCTAGCTGGAGATTGTGTGCATTGTGAAGTGGTGATATTCTCCATTTCGTTTAACCCAATAATTACAAAGCAATCACTCTTTTTGCTGATGATTAGACTTTCTCAGTGTTCAAATCTTTAGTTCACTCTTTGAGGACTGAGGCACATTTAAAAATAAAAATTGGAGGTACACTCGTATACTAGTTTGATTTTTCTCACTGATTTGTTTGGACCTAACCATTGTTTATGGTTACGTGCACAAGTCTTGGGACCATGCTCCTCGTTCCCTCCCTCTTCTGACACAGCCATGCAGAGATCAGAAGCTTTCACTGCAGATTTCAATCAATGAATTCAAGCACTGCATCCGAACCACCTGTACCATGGTTAATGATAACTTCAATGGGTTGAAGCACAAACTTTGCTTTGTAAACTATGGTTTGAAGTTGTCTTGCTTCAAACAAACCATAGCTAAAACTAAACACAGTTTGTGCAGGTTCAAACATAGCATTTAACTGAAGTGAATCTAAAATAGGCATAGTGGTAAATTCTCTAATCTCTGTCCCAGTACGCAGTCTGGGAATAACTTATTTAGCCCCTTAAGACTCCAATCCTAGGGGAAAGTACCATTGATTTCAGCGGGCCTTACTTCTGAGTAGCCATGTATAAGATTGCTCTGAATTAGTTATATCAAAATTTGATATAATTCTATATACAGTTGCCCATAAAATTAAAATTGCATCTTTTTCTTCTGTAAATTCTATTAAATGAAAGAGCTACAACCACCCACGTCCCGATACGTGGCATGAAGGATCTGAAATTATATGTAACCAGCTGCAGTTTGTGGGTGTGTGAAAAAGAATCGGGGCAAGCTCCATGGCTGTGAGCATATATTCTCCTTTCAGTGGAGCACAACCCAAAGCCCACTTCTTCTTTTTGTCTTCATCCAGCAAAAGATCTGGCCCAGGAATGAAACCCTTTCCCACCCACCCCCACCCCCCAATCCGCAATAAGTTAATGAATGAAGCTGTAGTAACAAAAGGCCGGAGCTGCAATACAATTCCTCGGAGGCCTTTTTACAGTCCATTAGCCGACATTAAAGTCTGCACATTCATTGAAGCTCAACTCCATCTGTACTTGGATGTCCTAAAGTGCCTTGAATAGTGGATTTCACTTTGTAACTACAGGATACACTTTGGCATCCGTACGCACCAGATCTGCATAGCAGCTGCAACAGCAGCCTGTTTGTAACACTAATGAAGGATGTAATGCCTGTAGCCTTAAGAGAGCTTTCTAGTGAGCTGCTGCAAGAGAGCATCCCGTGAGAGGCACATGGAACAGGCTGGACCCATTGATTCCTCCCATTACCGTATATTTCGCTCTATAGGACGCACTTTTTCCTCTCCAAAAATGAAGGGGAAATGTTTGTGCGTCCTGTGGAGTGAATGCAGGCTCCTTGGCTTCAGCGAAAGCAACGCGAAGCCTCCAAAGCGCAGAGGGAGCACTCCCTCCGCGCTCCGGAGGCTACACGTTGCTTTCGCTTGAAGCCTGGAGAGTGAGAGGGGTCGGTGTGCACTGACCCCTTGAAAGGCTATCCACGAAGCCAGAACAGCGAGACGGAGCGCTGCGCAGTGCTCCGTCTCGCTGTTCTAGCTTGGGGATGCTGGGGCTTTATGGGGAAACCCCGGGCTTCCCCCTTCAGCCCCGACACTGGCCGGGGTGGCTGGGGAAACCCCCATCTTCCTCCTTCAGCCCCGACACTGGCCGGGCTGGCTGGGGGAGCCCCATAAAGCCCTGACAAGCTCAGCTACGTGTAAGCAGCTCTTACTCTGCTAGATTTACAATGTGCCAGAAGGATGGGGACTGCCCCTTCCCCAGCTTATTGTGCGGGTAATTCCCGGCATTTCCTCCTTTTGCACTGGTTCCATGAGGCAAGGCAGCTGCAATGATTTGATTCAGACTATTTTTTACTTGTTTTCCTCCTCTAAAATCTTGGTGCGTCCTATGCTTGGATGCGTCCTATAGAGCGAAAAATATGGTATATACCCTACCTTTCCTCCAAGGAACTCTAGGGTTCCCCAGGCAATTAAGCCAAAAAGTAGTGACTGGCCCAAGATCACAGATTTTAACTGTTTTGAACATCTTTTAAATGTGTTTGATGTGCAAATCCCCTTGAGATGGTGGTTGAGAAGGCAATTGATAAATTAACTGAAACCATACCACTTTGTGTGCTTCATGGCTGAGCTGGGACTTGACTATGGGCTGCCCAATTCTTGGTCCAAGACTCTAACCACAGTATCATACACTCGATCTGATAGGTTTGTCCCTCTTTTGGGTGTATGCAGACATTCTTTACTCTGAAGGAAATGCACCCCCATCCCCCTTCATTGCAAAAAGGAAGTAGTAGCTGGTCTGGTATGTGCCAGGTTTATTTGAATGCTGTTTTCCTTCCTCTGCAGTAGCATAAATGTTGGCAGAGCCAATACTGCAGGAATGGGGGACTTTGGTATTCCAGATGTTCCTGGACCGCAGTTCCCATCATCCCTGACCATTGGGCCAATGTTGGTTGGAGCTGATGGGAATTGGGTGATTGAAATCATATAGAGAAGTCATGGGTTCCTCATCTCTGTAATACTGCCTTCTGGAGAGCTGGTGCCAGTTACAGCTGGCCATCACTGGGCTAGATGAACCAATGGTCTAACTCCAACATAGAAAACTACTCCAGTTCAGACCATTGGTCCATCTAATTCAGAGTTGTCTACACCAGGCATAGCTAGTGTGGTGCCTTACAAATATTTTTGGACTACAGCTAATATCATCCCATGTTGGCTGGGGCTGATGGGATTTGGAGTCCAACAACATCTGGAAGGCACAATGTTTGCTACCCCTGATCTGCATTGCCAGCAACTTTCCTGGTGTACATAGAAGGTTCATTTCCAGTCCTCCGTGGAGGTGCCTGGGGTTGACCCTGTGACCTTTTACATGCAAAGGATGTGTTCCAGTACCGCTGAGCTCCAGTCCTTCCCCTTAAACATGGTATGAGACAACTTTATGCATTCCTCTTCCATTGAGATCCTATGGTGGTGATTTGTTTCTGACAGAATAACTCTGAACTTCTGTGATGTGCCAGCAGCTCTTGGAAGAGCTTCCTTTAAAAAAAATGATGGTCTCTTATTCTTACATGGGGTTTTCTAATGCTTTCCCGAGCCGCACCTGCACAGTGTCAGTAATGCTTTATCGTTTGCCTAAAATTCACTGTTGTGATGTTGTGCTAGACAGGGGTCGGCAAGGTTTATCTTTCCTGGGCCGGATCGGTCCCGCAGGATCCCTCTGTGTGCTGGATCGCGTGTGCGTGCCCACGATTTTTGGTGTCTGCGTAGACGCAATTTTCAGCACTGCAGTTTAGCGCAGTGCGCGGGCAGGCAGCTCGGTTCAGGGGTGGCTTGTGGGCCAGTTAAATAACCTCCATGGGCCACTTCTGCTCTGGTTATCTCCCGCTTGGATTACTGCAATGCACTCTACCTGGGGCTACCTTTGAAGGTGACCCGGAAACTACAACTAATCCAGGACGCGGCAGCTAGACTGGTGACTGGGAGCGGCCGCAGAGACCACATAACACTGGTCTTGAAAGACCTACATTGGCTCCCAGTACGTTTCCGAGCACAATTCAAAGTGTTGGTGCTGACCTTTAAAGTCATAAATGGCCTTGGCCCAGTATACCTGAAGGAGCGTCTCCACCCCCATCATTCTACCCGGACACTGAGGTCCAGCGCCGAGGGCCTTCTGGCGGTTCCCTCACTGCGAGAAGCCAAGTTACAGGGAACCAGGCAGAGGGCCTTCTCGGTAGTGGCACCTTCCCTGTGGAACACCCTCGCACCAGATGTCAAAGAGAACAACAACTACCAGGCTTTTAGAAGACATCTGAAGGCAGCCCTGTTTCGGGAAGCTTTTAATGTTTGATGTATTATAGTATTTTAATATTCTTTTGGAAGCCGCCCAGAGTGGCTGGGGAAGCCCAGCCAGATGGGCGGGGTATAAATAATAAATTATTATTATTATTATTATTATTATTATTATTATTATTATTATTATTATTATTATTATTATTATTATTGGCCTTAGGTTGCTCACCCCTGTGCTAGCATAGTGGCCATTACAAAGTTTCCAACCAACTTTCACTCAGAGTGGACTCATTGAAATGAATGGACCTAAGTTAGTCATGCCATTGGGTCTACTCTGAGTAATACTTGGTTGGCTGCAACCCCAGGCCTCTTTCTCATGCCATATTGGGCTGTTAACCCAGATGTAGCAAGGCACCTCCTTTTTTCACCAAGCAAAATCCTCCCAACATAGATCTCCTCTTCCTTGAATCTTTCAGAGCCCCATTTCCTTCATGCCATTGAATACGGGAACTTTGTGTATTTCTTCTTTCGAGAGATTGCTGTGGAGCATAATAACTTAGGCAAGGTAAGAGTAAATACAGCTGTTTGTTATGATAAGCTGCAAAGTCTCTGGGTGATTTGTAGTGGGCTGAAAATATGCTTGCTATGGAGTGGCTCGCAGTCGTTTCTGTTCAACGACTGGTTTTGAAAATAATAAGCTGGCACTTCTCATACTTCTAATTGCTGAAGGAGGTGGTGGAATTTGCATTCCCCCAACCCAACCCAACCCCCAGTCTCACAGCTTTGTTCTCTAGAGCTGGACTTCATCTGTAAAGAGGTTCACCCTGTCACTGAAATTCCAAATTGGCCTCCTCCCTACCCAAACAATTCACCTGCGAATCAAATGAACCTCCTGGTCTTATTTTAGTGCTGCAACTTGAGGTACACAGATGTAGACAAGACCGGGATTTATAATTGGTTGTCTCTATAAACTGGTCAGCAACTAGATTTGCTGGAGGACTAATTTGACATGGCAGGGCAAATCTCAAAAAGACCTGGGGCTCATCTACACCCCGTTTCTGAGCTGGGCAATTGGGGAGATAGGTAGTATGGGGCTAGGTTTGACCCAAAGTTTTCATAGTGGCTGAGCCCTAATCAAAACATGGCTTCCTTTTTCTGTGGCGGGAATGAGAAATCTTAGATCCGGTGGCATCTGTCTCTGACCCTCTGAAGCCCACTCCTCCCCACGCAACACCTTCACGCCTTCCATGAGTGTTTTCACCTCGCTGGAATGTAACCTTGAACTCTGATAATTCCTCTTGTTTGCCAGGATGGAGGATAGAAAATGTGTGTAGAAACTAGCCTATTGTACAATGGTTAAGAAAAGCAGGGTGGGGAAAGTCTGGAGAAGCTTGCATTACCAAGTATTATATAAATATTGAAAGTAAACCTCCAGGTTGGACAACAGGCATGCATTATACATTGGGCTGCCTTTAGAGACCATTTGGAAACCGCAGCTGGTGCAGAATTCAACAGCCAAATTGTTGACCAGAGCAGGGCAATCTGAACACATAATGCCAGCTCTGGCACAACCGCCTATCAATTTTCCCCCAGGTTTTCACCAACAAAGCCTTGTGCAGCTCAAGACTCCAGTACCTCAAGGTCCACCTCTCCCCACATGAACTGACCTGGGCTTTGCAATCATCATCTGAGGCCCTTCTTCAAGTGTCCCTTTCACAGGAGGTTCTGGCGGGGGGCAGCAACACGAGCCTTTTCAGTGGTTGCCTCTCCCCCCCCCCCACTTCTGCAATGCCCTCCCCAGGGAGGCACTTCTAGTGCCATCTTTACCCATTTTTAGATGCCAGGCAAATACTTTTCTCTTTAGCTGGGCTTTTAGATCTTAATTTGATGGGTGGCATTGTGGTCCGTTGCCTAAGTCCTGCCTTTTATTTGTTTAATTGTGTGTCCTTACATTTTTGTTGTATGTTCTTGATTCTCCGCCCCCTCCCTCACTATTTTTATTTGATTTTACAAATCCCCTATATGGGTCCTATTGTCAACATTTTCATCTTGATTCATTTTAACATAAGTTGGTTTGGGTCACTTGGTGAGAAAAGCGACTAACAAAAATAATGGATAAATAATAAATACATTGAGAAAGGTTCCCCACCACTGCCCAATGGAGTTGGCATAGGGAACCTACAAGCAGTTGCTTTCCTTTTACCAAAGTTGCTGTTATAACACTGGTGGTTTTCCAGATGGATTAGTTGCCAGCCTGACTTTTCTCCCTTCCTATTGTCTCCCACGCAAGGCTGTGTACTCCCGCGTAGCTCGCATATGCAAAAACGACATGGGTGGCTCTCAGAGGGTGCTGGAGAAGCACTGGACGTCATTCCTGAAAGCGCGCCTCAACTGTTCCGTCCCCGGGGATTCGTTTTTCTACTTTGACGTGCTCCAGTCGATCACAGACATAATAGAAATCAACGGAGCCCCTACTGTTGTCGGCGTATTCACTACGCAGCTTAACAGGTAAGAGATGAGCGAAAAGAGAGAGGGAAGTTCTCCGGTTCACTGCCGACGCTTAATCCGTCGCCGCTTTGTTGCCTGGCTTCCCTGCAACTTCTTCTCCTGTGTGTCTTTTTACAGCATCCCCGGCTCAGCGGTGTGTGCCTTTAGCATGGAGGACATTGAGAAAGTCTTCAAAGGAAGATTTAAGGAACAAAAGACTCCAGATTCTGTTTGGACAGCTGTACCTGAAGACAAAGTACCAAGGCCAAGGTAAAAGAAATAAATGGATGATAATCTGTTATCAGAATGTTGTTGTCATGGCCCCATCTGTACAGTTGCTTTGGAATCAGTGAAGAACACGTTGGCCCATCCATGTGCCTCTGGCTGGGAATTGTGAGCTGCTTAGAGCTCAAATTGGTTGATGGAAATGCAGCATACAAATAACAGATCAAATCAGTGTTTATGCTTAATTTCAAACTGCACCTTGCGCATGGCAAGGGGGCAAGGCCTCTGTCTTGCATGCAGAAGTACCTAGGTTCAATCACTAACAGCTCCAATTAGGACTGGAAGGGACCCTTGCCTGAAACCTTGGGAAACAGCAGCCAGTTAGGGTGGACAGTGCTGAGATAGATGACCCAATGGTCTGACTTGGGGTAAGACAGCTTCTTGTGTTCTTATGTTCCGATGACAAATGGCTCAACTAAAGGATTTGTTTGCCCGCCATGTTCCTCCTGGAAAACCCTTAGTTTAGTGCTGAATCAGAGCAAACAGCAACTGGGTTTTCTGATAGCAGATTGCCATTTATTCTGATTTACTGCAAAAGAGCAGGTTTTCTTGGGGAAAAGGCAAAACAGCTCAAACCCAAGCTTAGAAAGCAGAAAATGGCTTTATATATAAAAGGCAAGCACTGAGACGCATGTGAAAAGTGATACATGCACTAATTAAAGTACAAATACAGAGATTTTTGAAAGACTTGTTGGAGTAGGAAGTTCTTCAGTAGGGATTGAGAAGATGATAGAGATTGCACCTGTCTGATATTTAATGGAAGAACATTTCCCCCACCTGTCCAGATGTTGAGAATGAGCCAGGAGTGGGGAATCAAAGGCTTGGCACCTCAGCATGCTGCAAGTAAACCTTCCTAAAAATGTGCAAAACCCCAAAATCTAGACAGAAATTCAGATGACTCCCTCATCATGAACCTGAAATAACAAAGCAATTGGCCAGCCTTGTGCTGAGCGATTGTCTCAAATGGTCCCAAAGTAGCAGTTTTCGTTTGGACTCCAAATTCATTTTGCCTTGGCTGTTCGCGCTGCTCCTTCAGAATTCTGCCCCTTCCCTTCACTTTAAAAAAAAAATATGGGAAAAAAATGTTGCTTTCCTTTCAGACCTGGGTGCTGTGCAAAACACGGCCTAGCAGAGGCTTACAAAACCTCCATTGATTTCCCAGATGAAACCCTCTCTTTCATCAAATCCCACCCTTTGATGGATTCCGCCGTTCCCTCCGTCATTGAGGAGCCTTGGTTTACAAAGACAAGGGTCAGGTAAGGAAGGAGGCCTTGTTGCGACACGAGGCTCAGCCGCTGCACATCTGAAACGTAATACTATGCCAGCCACACCGGGCAGGACTTTGGGGAGATCAGGGTTTCCTACACGGGACTGATTAAGGCCTCATCTGCGCTATACATTTAAAGCAGTGCTATGCCACAGTCATGGCTTCCTCAAAGAATCCTGGGAACTGTAGTTTGTTAAGGCTGCTGACAGTTGTTCGGATATCCCCTGTCCCCCTACAGAGCTGCTGTTTTCACAGTGGTTTAACAGTCAGTCCCCCTTCCCAGGGAACTCTGCAATTCGTAGATCTGTTGTTGAGGGTTTCCATGTGCCCTCTTTTTTCTCCACTACATGTCCTCTTTTTCATGGGTAGAATCGTCACAGTGATCCATAGTTAAAAGTAAGGTAAAGGGACCCCTGACCATTAGGTCCAGTTGTGACCGACTCTGGGGTTGCGGCGCTCATCTTGCTTTATTGGCCAAGGGAGCCAGTGTACAGCTTCTGGGTCATGTGGCCAGCATGACTAAGCCGCTTCTGGCGAACCAGAGCAGCGCACGGAAACACCATTTACCTTCCCGCTGGAGTGGTACCTATTTATCTACTTGCACTTTGACGTGCTTTCGAACTGCTAGGTTGGCAGGAGCAGGGACCGAGCAAAGAGAGCTCACCCCGTCGCGGGGATTTGAACCGCCGACCTTCTGATCGGCAAGTCCTAGGCTCTGTGGTTTAACCCACAGCACCACCCGCGTCCCTTATAGT
The DNA here is from genome assembly GCF_964188315.1 of Podarcis muralis. NCBI lineage: Eukaryota > Metazoa > Chordata > Lepidosauria > Squamata > Lacertidae > Podarcis > Podarcis muralis. The sequence continues at coordinate 12,681,715 of NC_135668.1, forward strand.
TAAAGGTAGAGGTCTTCAAATGTGTCCTCTTTTTTGCTCTTCAAAATATGGCAACCCTACATCATGTTCCAGACATTTTTGCCTCTGTCCCCACCACTGGTATGTGCCGCCTGCAAAAGCTTGCCCCAAAGGGGGAAGCTCTTCTCCTCAGATTTAAACAAGCAAATAACTACATACTTCTTTGGATCTAACCAGAGGTTGTGCAGTATGGGAGAGCTGGTTCTCGCAGGTGTCACAAAGAGCAGGACTATGTGTGATAGCAACCCATGGCTGGCCATGCGCAGGGCAGAGTGTACATGTCTGGCATAATGTTGTGCTCTGCTTTCCTGCCCCTGCGGCCAATGATGTGAAGCCCAGGGTTGCGGTGGGAGGGCAGGGAGATGCAAAATGCAATGTTGTCTGACGTGGGATCTTTATCTTATTTACCGTTTCTTCTATATGGCTTTGTATTTCCAAACAAATAAAAACCTCAATGTGTTTTGCAACCCAGCTCCAAGCATCTGACATAACATTGCAAAATACCAAAACAAAAAAAACCCACCCTTACAAATGAAGATCAAATAATGGAGAATAGACATTTAAGATGGCATGATTAACAGGAAAACAAAATAAGCATTGTTACAGAATTGGCTTTGTTAGATTTTCTATACAAAAATGCCATAAAATTCCATCAGAGAGCATCATTAACAACTGAACAAAATAAGAGGCTCCTCTACCCCTCAACCCCAGTAACCTCTCCCAAGTACATTCTTGAAAACGTTCCACATGCAAACCTCACTCTTAAGCATTCCCAGCAACCCTGCAGATAACACAGCCAATCCCCAGCCAAATATTTGTTGCAAAGCAAACATCTGGTCTAGAAAAAATGCCTGGCAGCATTAAGCGTGATTTACACTCGGCTCTTCACCCACCTCCATCTAGGATGGTACAACATGCTATAAACAGCAACATAGCTTATCTTTCCTCCAAGGAGCTCGAAGTTCTCCCCCTCTTCATTTCATCCTCACAACCCTATGATGGAAGTTAGGTTGATTGACAGTGACTGGCCCAAGGTCTCCTAGTGAGCTTGCACCACACTGGCTCAAATTGCCCTGCAGAGTTTCTGAGTGAATCATTCCAACCGCAACCCATTGGCTTTGGTGGAGAAAGGAAACACAGTGCGACCCTCGATATGCCTACTCAGAGGCAAGTTCCACTGAGTTCAAGGATTGCCACATCAGCAGAGCACTTATTCTAGTCCCCCTTGAACGGGTATCAGGTTTCTTGTCATTGACACGCTAGCAAATTGGCCACCAAGCTGTGGGGGATGTCTATGGAAGCATGAGCTAGCATGAGTGGGATTTGATTACAGTTGCCAAAACCATAAATGGTTCTCCAAAACCACTTTGGAGGATGAGTCCGAGTCTTTGACTGTCACTCAGCTGTGTTTCCAGACAGTGACTATTCCGGTTGTTACTCAACTGTTCACAACACTTGGCTTGTTAAACATAGCATTCCTTCCCTCTCATTCCTTAGTGCAAGGATGGGGAGCCTTTGCACCTCCAGATGTCCCAGGACTGCAACTCCCTACATTCCCGGCCATAGGGCCATTGGGACCTAAAAGCATCCCCCAAAGTGTTGATTGAAAACAGCATAAATAGAGATGAGTGTATAATTTGGTGTTGTTAGCTGCTGCCTCCCCAAACCAGGCAAAAGCAGTGGTACTTCCGTATTCAGGACCTAGGAGGAACAAGTTTTGGGGGTCTCTAATGTGGAGGAATTATTACACAGGAGATCTTGGTCTTGACAGGTATCGGTTGACAGCGATCGCAGTGGACCACTCTGCCGGCCCGTATCAAAACTACACAGTCATCTTTGTTGGCTCTGAAGCTGGAATGGTACTTAAAATCTTGGCAAAGACCAAACCTTCTTCTTTGAATGACAGCGTGTTACTGGAAGAGATTGATGCATACAATCATGCAAAGTAGGTATACTTTTACAAGAACTGCTCGGTGACATTGTACAGCGTCTGTCTCGTTTGAGTCACTTGCTGCTTTGCCACCTGATTTAAATGTGTTTCCCACCTCACCTCCTTGTCTGATGCTTTCCCAGCGCTCAGGGGAATGTTTATTTGAGCAACATCTGAAAATATTTGTGTGCTCGCCTTGCATTCTAATTCCATGTGCATGCCGCTCTTAAGTCAGAAAAAACTGCCCTATTCCTCGGTGTAGGAGCAGTCCCTTGTTTGCTGACGAACACATTCAAAACACATTGGTTGATACGTACTAAGAAAGGGTACGGGACCCATCAGAACATCCAATCAGAAAACAATTGAGGGAAAGTTTCCCTGTGGAAATTGTAGCGTTTGTCCAAATTGCAGTTGATATCATTCCAAGGGATAACAAGGGATATCAGAGCAAAGGTTTTTATATGGATCAAAGCCTTTTTTACTGGGCCTCTTATGGAGGAAGGGTGGGATATAAACATGGTACTGACAGTAATGTATGTATGTAATACAAAATAAGTGATCTATATAGTGGCAAAGGGACGCAGGTGGTGCTGTGGGTTAAACCACAGAGCCTAGGGCTTGCCGATCAGAAGGTCGGCGGTTTGAATCCCCGCAACGGGGTGAGCTCCCGTTGCTCGGTCCCTGCTCCTGCCAACCTAGCAGTTCGAAAGCACGTCAAAGTGCAAGTAGATAAATACCTTCCCGGCGGGAAGGTAAATGGCGTTTCCGTGCGCTGCTCTGGTTTGCCAGAAGTGGCTTAGTCATTCTGGCCACATGACCTGGAAGCTGTACACCGGCTCCCTCAGCCAGTAAAGCGAAATGAGCGCTGCAACCCCAGAGTCGTCCGCCACTGGACCTAATGGTCCGGGGTCCCTTTGCCTTTACCTTTATTGTGGCAAAGGACCCACCAGGCACCACCTTGCCACGGGCTCCCTCCACCCTCTATTAATTTAGGAATCTGTTCTAGCTTCATAAATCAGCAGTTTGCCATATTTTCTCTCCCACCCTTAATTCTATCGAGATCAACCCATATGTCTTCCTAAAAGCTCCGAGGAAATTGGGCTTTTCTTATTCCTGGCATGCAGTTTTTTCATAGATGGATGTAACCCACCTCATAGTAAATTCAGAAGCGATAAACCGGATTAAAGTTTAGCCAAGTTACAGGGAACCAGGCAGAGGGCCTTCTCAGTAGTGGCACCCGCCCTGTGGAACGCCCTCCCACCAGATGTCAAAGAGAAAAATAACTACCAGACTTTTAGAAGACATCTAAAGGCAGCCCTGTTTAGGGAAGCTTTTAATGTTTAATAGGTTATTGTATTTTAGATAGATAGATAGATAATACTTTATTCGGCTATAAGCCCACAAGGTGAAACCAATCAATAAATAAAATAGCATTTTACATTCTAAAATATCAACTAAAATATTTCAACGCATAATCTCCTTCACGTTACATACAATCTCTAGATGTACCATATTGTGGCCTTGAATATAAAGTTGGTGGATAGAGTTTACTAGATTTTTAATAGTCATGCAGCATTCCATGAAGTCTTTTATATGAAAGAACTGAATTCAGGAATCTGGCAACCTGTAATGTTCTATAAGAGTCAATGTCCTGGAGTAGATAGGCTAGATGTGATTCAGGTGGTTTAGCAACAGTTTCCAAAATGATTGAACTCAGAATCCTTGATCGGGGAACAATATTGTTGTATTTTAGTATTTTGTTGGAAGCCGCCCAGAGTGGCTGGGGAAACCCAGCCAGATGGGCGGGGTATAAATAATAAATGATGATGATGATGATGATGATGATGATGATTAGAAGGGGGTCAAAAGAAATAACAACACCCAAATTTCTTGTGTAACTGAACAGGTGTAATGGGGATGGTGAAGAGGACAAGAAGGTCATCTCCCTGCAACTGGACAAAGAGCACCATGCCTTATTTGTTGCATTCTCCAGCTGCGTCATTAGAATTCCACTCAGCCGCTGCGAGCGTCACGGGTCATGCAAAAAGTAAGCCCTCTCTGTCCAAACGTGTCTATACAATGGAGTGCACCAAGGTTGGGAGGCGGTAAAAAAGGTTAATTTCCTCTCGCCGCAGGTCTTGCATTGCGTCTCGAGATCCTTACTGTGGCTGGCTGAACCATGGGACTTGTGGAAGAGTGAAATCAAGCATGTTGTAAGTAGCAGGATTTTTAATAAATAAATGGCAATGCCTTTAAATAGGTTTTAATATGCAGCATGGGTCAGGTGTTCTTGAAACAGAAAGTCATTGGTTGAGATGTGCAGAAAGGACCTCATAAAATCATCTTAACTACCAACTACCGTATTTTTTGCTCTATAAGACTCACTTTTTCCCTCCTAAAAAGTAAGGGGAAATGTGTGTGCGTCTTATGGAGCGAATGCAGGCTGCACAGCTATCCCAGGAGCCAGAACAGCAAGAGGGATTGCTGCTTTCACTGCGCAGTGATCCGTCTTGCTGTTCTGGCTTCTGAGATTCAGAATATATTTTTTCTTGTTTTCCTCCTTCAAAAACTAGGTGCGTCTTGTGGTCTGGTGTGTCTTATAGAGCGAAAAATACGGTAGTTTCTGGGCTCAATTTATAGAGGGGTTAATAATCTTGTGAAGCTTTAAACCATCTGGGACCAGGTTGTCTGAAGGGCCGTTTTCACCCATATGAACCAGCTGGACAAATAAAATTTAACTTTGCTCTGTGGCCCATCATTAACTAATATCTGGTGGGATGGTACAAGGTACAGGACCATCTCAGTGATGCACAGGTGTGGACATTTCTCCCTGGGGAAGTCCCAACATGGGATCAGGGTTGTGTGAGCGTAGGAACATTAGGAGAGCCCTGCTAGATCAGACCAAAGGGTTACCAGTATCCCGTTTGATATAGAAGCCAACCTAATGTCTCCGGAAGCAGGACATGAGTGGCAGAGTGGTGACAATAGACCTCACATTGCAATAACCCAGCAACTGATAATTCATAGCCATACTGCCTCTGAATCTGGACATGATATTTGTCCAACTCCCCAATACCGTGATCAGAGGAGCTAGTAAACGTATAAAAGGTTTTATGGTGCCTCGTTGCCAGGGAAAGCAGGGCAGGGAACTAGTGAGTCAGATTGTGTTGGACAGCTCTGTCATTAGATAATTTGAGAGGCATAGTGTTAAGTTCTCCTGAGCAAGACCCTTTGGGATGAATAGAAGTCATAAGCCAGGCATAGGCAAACTCGGCCCTCCAGATGTTTTGGGACTACAACTCCCATCATCCCTAGCTAACAGGACCAGTGGTCAGGGATGATGGGAATTGTAGTCCCAAAACATCTGGAGGGCCGAGTTTGCCTGTGCCTGTCGTAAGTAGATACAACACCACTTGGTCGTATTCATCTCTGCTTCCCGTTCATTTCACTGGGGCCTGCGTAGGAAATCTTCCCTGTGGGTTGGGTATTATTTGGCCGTGGCTATTTAACCCGCTTGAAGTTGCAAGGATTATTGTGAAGAGGGCATAGCCATTAAATGGTTGAGATTCCAAGCAGAGGTCACTGAAGACGAAATCTCTTCCCTTCATTGTATATCCAGCGTCCAGCTCCCCTTAGCAGCAGCCTTTCTCAACCTGTGGGTCCCCAGATGTTGTTGGACTACAACTCCCATCACCCCTAGCTAGCAAGTCCAGAGCTCAGGGATGATGGGAGTTGTAGTCCAACAACATCTGAGGAGGGACCCACAGGTTGAGAACCGCTGCTTAGCAAATGCTGAATGAACATGTTTTGCGGCTTTTGTGTTTCTTTTGAGAATGACGGTGGCCATTGGTTTCTTCCCCAACTAATGCTGTTAATTGCAGGTTATCTTTGTTTGTTTCATACAACCACAGCGTTGGAGGATATGAGCAAGATGTGGAATATGGCAACACCGCACAACTCGGGGATTGCCACGGTAAGCGCAAGTCCCAGGGCCAACTTGAGAATGTGGCATGGTTTGGTTTGCGGGCCACACTCTTGTCGGTGTGGATGTCACACAAAAATGGCACGGAGCACCCCGCCCCCTTGTAAACCATTTAGCACAAACCTAAGCCACTTGATCTTGGGTGGTGGAAACCCCCCCCCCCTTGGCCATTTTTCTCCCAGCCTTCATGTATTGTTCATGAAGGTCTAGATGTCAACTTATTAAAACAGGTATTCCCCTCCCCTTTTCCTTTTTTCCCCTTCCTTTTGGGTGAACCTATTGTGTTTTGTTTTCTGATTTTCAGCTTTGGAAATCTATTTTGCTTTTCCTTTCGGTTACTTTTCACTGATTACGTGTTCCTTTAATTCTTTTAGAAATTTTGCCTACTACAACTACACCAGATTACAAAATATTTGGCGATCCAACATCTGGTTAGTTTTTTTCAATCATTTTTTTCTCCTCCCCCCCCAGTTAATGGAACTTTTCTTTCCTTCAGTTCAGCATTTTCAGACAGCCTCGTCCCCCTTTTCTTTTTTACTTTCCTTTTCCTCCTCCCTTTTTCTTTCCTTTGGTGCAGTTGGCAAGACCTCCATATTTTTTGCTTTTCTGCTTTTACTCATCTCTCTTCTGATGGTCAAGGAACAGCCAAGTCTTTCTCTCACTTAGCACTTTTCACCTTGTGTATCTGCATGCTTAAGAGCTCATTGTTAATTGAGACACATCTTTTATTAAGTGAAAGAGCCTGATTAACATAGATGACATTCTCACTGCACGAAATTTCCACTAAGCTTCTACTCTTTCCCCCTCCACTCAACCATGTCTTCATGAATGCTACCCTAGCAGTTAGATGCCTGGTCCACTTCATCTCCTCCCTTTCCTCCTCCTCCTCCTGTGTCGTCCCGGCTATTTATAAAAAGCAAATGCACATTTCCCCCCTGAAATGTGTATTTCTGAAATGTTGGAAATGTGTTGATATCTTCAAAGGTTTTCAGAAATGCATTTGTGCTAATAGCATCATATCCACTAATAGGTGGCATTTAGCATCAGATCGCTTCAAGTTTTATGTGCTTCTTCCAGAAAAATTACAGAGCAAATGAGGGGACGGCTTTGCCTTTAATAAGCTGTTGGTAAGAGTGAGAAGGATGGGGGGGGGGGTTCCCCCTCCCACTCGCTTGCATCACAGGACTTGTCTTTGTTCTTCCTTTACAGAGGAAACCCAACCATTCTCCAAACAACAGGCAAGCTTACAATAGGCTTTTCATGTCTGCAATACTATTTCAATTGCCTACATATGGATTTCCCCCCTCCTAAACTCTGATCCCTCAGCTCTCATGCGGCAAGAGAAATTACACAATAGCTTTCCAAGAGGTGTCTTGGTTTAGGTACTGAAACATAGAGTTCAGTTCCAAAAATCGGTGGTCTGGGATTTTGTGTGTTGTTACTGAAATCTCAGCATCTTACCTGAGTAGGAAAAGTAACAACAGTAAGGAAAGTGGTTGTAATATAGCGCACAGTTAGATATGTAAACTTAGAATTAAAAACTGAATACAAAAAGAATTTCCTTGCCTGGATCATTAGGAAAGGGATCAAAGATAAAACTGCTAATATTACAATGCCTTTTACACATTGTAATTTACTATGGTGTGGCCACAATTTAATAATAAATAAATAAATAATAATACCCCGCCCATCTGGCTGCATTTGCCCAGCTACTCTGGGTGGTTTCCAACAGAACACTAAAATACAATAACCTATTAAACATTGAAAGCTTCCCTAAACAGGGCTGCCTTCAGATGTTTGGTAGTTATTTTGCTCTTTGACATTTGGTGGGAGGGCGTTCCACCGGGCGGGTGCCACTATCAAGAAGGCCCTCTGCCTGGATCCTTGTAATTTGGCTTTTCGTAGCGAGGGAACTGCCAGAAGGCCCTCGGTGCTGGACCTCAGTGTCCGGGCAGAACGATGGAGGTGGAGACGCTCCTTCAGGTATACTGGACCGAGGCCGTTTAGGGCTTTAAATGTTTTGGTTCAGTTCTGGTTGCCACACCTCAGGAAGGATATTGTAAAGCTGGGAGAGGTGCAGTCCAGATTATCATTTGGGGGCGGAAAGAAAGGTTGCAGCTTACACTGAGTGAGAGGGGTAATATGACCAGACTATGGAGAAAATGTAGAAGGGGAAGTTTTTCTTCCGCTCTCAAAATATTATAATATATGTGTTATACATTAATAATAAAGTCAGTATTTTAATGGAGACCACTTTGAGGTATGCATAGAGCGATATATGTAAAACTATGACAAATAAATACTAGAACTCAAGAACATCCAATGATATGGTAGAATATTCAGAACATTTCTTCACACCGCATAGTTGCCATCTTGGGCAGCTCTAAGAGCAAATTTGACAAATCCATGGAGGCTGAGAGGATTAATGGCTACTAATCATAATGGCTATATTGTATGGAGGCAATACATCTCTGAATAGAAGTTGTTGGAGGACACAAGTGGTAGAGGAACAGCACTTTTCCAACTTGGGCTTCTCATAGACATTTGGTTGGCCACTATGGGAACAGTGTTTGGTCTGATCCAGGAGGAATCTTACTTTTTAGTCCAACATTCAGTTTCCCACCAAGGTTAGCTAGCTGCCCACTGTCTCTGTATGTGGAGGTATTATGTATTATCATCATCATTAGCTCTTATACCTGACATAGCTGAGTTGTGGTTTGTCTGTCCACCTGTCTGTCTGTCCACTCGCTATGCATTCAGAGACCTCTTGAGATATCGCTGCCAAACTTAACACAATGATTCCCAAGAGAGAGGAGCTGGTTTCCCATCTATGTTTGGCTACTGTTGTGACACCGCTTTACATCAAGATGCTGGACTGCAACATTTTGGACGCCTCTTAAGATAAGGTCAAAAGGGACGCGGGTGGCGCTGTGGGTAAAAGCCTCAGCGCCTAGGGCTTGCCGATCGAAAGGTCGGCGGTTCGAATCCCCGCGGCGGGGTGCGCTCCCGTCGTTCGGTCCCAGCGCCTGCCAACCTAGCAGTTCGAAAGCACTCCCGGGTGCAAGTAGATAAATAGGGACCGCTTACCAGCGGGAAGGTAAACAGCGTTCCATGTGCTGCGCTGGCTAGCCAGATGCAGCTTTGTCACACTGGCCACGTGACCCAGAAGTGTCTCCAGACAGCGCTCACCCCCGGCCTCTTGAGTGAGATGGGCGCACAACCCTAGAGTCTGTCAAGACTGGCCCGTACGGGCAGGGGTACCTTTACCTTTACCTTTAAGATAAGGTCACCAGATTTTGCATGATGGTGCCTGAGATGCAAAGAGCAGTTGCAGGACTGTTTGCAAAAGAGCTTTCAAACAGCCCTGCACTGTGCTTTGACTGTGTGTTCTTGTTCCCAGAAGGAGAAGAGACATAGCCTTGCTGCTCCCAACTATGTTGGACTTTAAAAGCCTCAATTAGCACAACTCCCAAGGCCAGATTGTGGTTTATCATTGCCTGGGTTGGGGCAGGGAATGGCACACACAGCCCTAGAAACTGACAGAGTGCATTGCCCATTTATAATCTCAGTATTTTTCATAATACAGTGGTACCTCGGGTTACATACGCTTCAGGTTACATACGCTTCAGGTTACACACTCCGCTAACCCAGAAATAGTGCTTCAGGTTAAGAACTTTGCTTCAGGATAAGAACAGAAATCGGGCTCCGGCGGCGCGGTGGCAGCAGGAGGCCCCATTAGCTAAAGTGGTGCTTCAGGTTAAGAACAGTATCAGGTTAAGAATGGACCCTCAGAACGAATTAAGTACTTAACCCGAGGTACCACTGTACTTGAAACCATTGAGAGAATTCTCAAGCAAAACCAGCCCTTACAATTGGTGGGCTATATAGGTTTGAAGGGTTGTTGGCATGTCTGTTCACTATGCATTTGGACTTAAGACCTTGTAACCAAATTACGCAACTGGCTTTGGATAATTTGATAATTTAAAATAAGGCAGGCTATTTCAAGGGGTTGGTCTGCAGGGCAAGCCTTGCAGGGGGTTGGAACCAGATGATCACCAGAGTCCCCTTCCAACTCTACAATTCTGTGATTTGAAAGGTTCCTGGGAGCAGGGGACTTGTCCATGTTTGGATACAATGGGACACCATTTTGTATCAAGATGGCAGACTCAACCTTTCAGAGCTGCACCAGTGCTTTGGTTTCCCAGAATTCCTGAGCAGCACAGGAGGGAAATGAGCAAGGAGGCAGGTGTCAGAATATGAACCTAAGAAGAGTGTGCTGGATCAGACCAGGGGCCAACCAAGGTGTTTGTGGCAAACCTGCAAGCAGAGCCCAAGCACACTTTCCCCTCCTGCAGTTTACAGCAACTGATAATCGGAAGTATTACTGCATCCAGCTGTGAAGTCAAGCATAGCCATTGATAACCTAATCATGAACTCGTTTAATCCTCCTTTAAAGCCATCCAAGATGGAGGCAATCTCTGCCTCCTGTGGGAGGGAGTTTCACAGTTCAACTTTGTGCTGTGTGAAGCAGTACAGTGGTACCTCGGGTTAAGTACTTAATTCGTTCTGGAGGTCCGTTCTTAAGCTGAAACTGTTCTTCACCTTAGGCACCACTTTAGCTAATGGGGCCTCCCGCTGCTGCCGTAGTGCCGGAACATGATTTCTGTTCTCATCCTGAAGCAAAGTTCTTAACCCGAGGTACTATTTCTGGGTTAGCGGAGTCTGTAAACTGAAGCGTATGTAACCCGAGGTACCACTGTACTTTGTTTTATCTGTGTCGAATCTCCCAATAGAAGCTTTGAAGCCCTGTTTGTAACAGGGGCATCAGTTCCCTTTTGGTGGCGGGGTTTTTTTTAGCATTTCCATCCCAAATTCTTCCTAAATGGTTAGACTGCTGCTTTTTTCTTTATTTCAAAAGGCAAAATTCCATGTTGGACTTCAATGAGAGCACAATCCAGTACAGAGTACGCTCCTCTGATGTTTCCTTAATTCTATCTGCCAATTACAATTTTTTTCCACATGCTTTTTAATGCTTCTGGAAGTTTGACAGCAGACGATTCTTTGATGCTATTTGCACTTCTGTAATGAAACAAGAATGGTGTTTGATGGATTTTGTTTGTCCAAGAACTAATTCTGGTGGGGAGGGAGGAAAGTCGCAGTTCCCTTGTGTGAAAAATGTGCCCTTTCTGCCTGTGCATGAATGGATGAAGAAAAAAATCAGGTTTACTTTTAAATGTTGACATGATGCACTTGATTCCCACACTGTCGATTAACAGGGATTTGTAAGTCACGTTCACCCACAGCTTTCCACTGCAGATATGCACAGGAGGTTTAGAAATTGACACCACCCCTGATGTCAACATGAATTGTGGCATATGAGCTCTACTACAGAATGCTACGAATACCAAGTTTTGCTTTTGTCCAGTTATATCAAGCTCCTGGCCCTCATGATTACAGACCAATTGCCTGAAAGCTTCCTTGCCATTTCTGATAAAGGCTCACACCCATTCCTATGAATCCACCATAGTTATACAGTAGCTGGTATTGCTGTAGCTCGAGGCACAATCCTTTTTCCCTTTTCCTTTTTGCAAGTGAAAGTGAGATATCCAGAACATCCACACCTGCCATATTCTTCCCAAGGCACATTAGAAGAGGCCCTGTTGGCACTGCAAGAGGCTGGACCTCATTGATGCCATAACACTAAATGTTACACATGCTAGAAGGTCTGGGGGGAGATCTCAGTGAGACCTTTGCTCAGTCAGCATGAGCTCCTTACCTCTCTGTACATACCGTATTTTTTGCTCTATAAGACTCACCTTTTCCCTCCTAAAAAGTAAGGGGAAATGTATGGAGCGAATGCAGGCTGCGCAGCTATCCTAGAAGCCAGAACAGCAAGAGGGATTGCTGCTTTCACTGCGCAGCGATTCCTCTTGTTGTTCTGGCTTCTGAGATTCAGAATATTTTTTGTTCTTGTTTTCCTCCTCCAAAAACTAGGTGCGTCTTGTGGTCTGGTGCGTCTTAGAGAGCGAAAAATACGGTATATTGTTTCTAGTCAAAATGTCTTAAACACACACAGAGAGAAGTATGGGAAATAAAGTCGCAATAAAAGTATGACAAGCATTCCGTACTGTCTTGTCTCAATTCTGCACCCAGAGGATTGTGTACATAGTATATAAATCTATGCAGAGCTTTGTTTTGCAAAATTGATTCCACCAGCTGGATGCAAAGCAAGACACTCAAGTTTAGAATGAATCCCCCCATCATAAATGTGTTAGGGAAAGGGGATTAGCTCTTCAAATGCCTTTTCTGTGGTGGCTCCCCAAATGTGGAATGCTCTCCCCAGGGAGGCTTGTCTGGTGCCTAAAGATATGTAATGAAGATAAAAAAATTCCTTTTTACCCAGGCATTTGGCTAATGAGACAATCAATGACCTTTTAAACTCGGGGGGGGGGCAGTGGGAGGTTATGGTTTTATTTTTTATTATGTTACTTGTTTTTATACTGTAACCTGCCCTGTGATCTTCGGATGAAAGGCAGTATATAAATGTAATAATAATAAATTGACAGGGGGGAAAATCAGAAACCCAGCCTGACACAGAATAAGGCAGCTTCCTCCATTCCTAAATTCTGCTCCCCCCTTCCATTTTCCATCTTCCTTATTGATTTTATTTAAGCACCACAGTCATTGAATAATGGCAATAATTCGCAATACATTTCCTGTCCCTGACTTTAAATCTGATTTTAAAGAGCAAGTCACAGTATAATGCCGTTGTTCCTCGTGCAACTCCTATTAAGCCTATTCTCCAAATACAATTTAGCAGTCATCGCGCAAAGTCACTAACTGTTGAGGGTTTCATATAAAAAAAGAAACACACACACACACACACACACACACACCATAGAGTGGGGGGCAGGAACCTGACTGCAATGCACATTAATGAAAGCAAAATCTGTTTGCCACCACAGACATGGCGTTACCCTCAACTTCTGTTACCACAGTGGAAAGTATCCCAGTTTTCTCACCCAAAGTGATTGGTTCCTGGAAACCTAAAGTGACTGGCTCCCGGAAATTTGTAGCCCAAGATGACCCAAACACCTCTGATTACTCTGATTCATTACCAGGGGTCCCGAAGGGTAAGGCCTAATCAGGGGTTTTATTACGGTTGAAAGGAAACCTGATAGCTTCAGCACTTTCAAATTCAAACGCTTGTTCTTATCAAAATGTGCATGCAATATCATCCTTTGTATGTAATAAAAAGGTGTAATTTTGGCCAACAGAGCAGGGAGGAGGGGGGGATTTGGGAGACAAGATGAGCAGCAAAACAGAGTTTGCATCACTGTGTTGAGCACTTTGTTGAAAACTCCTGCTCATCCTGTTATTCTCACCCCCAGCCAAATTTTGTTGGCATACGCATTTTGTTTTGCATACGCATTTATTGCATGCTCAACAGCGCATGCCAGCCAAGCATCAAATCCCATTGAGTTCAAAGGGGCTTACTCCCGGAAAAGCGTCCTCCTGCACCACACTGCCTTTTGTGTACTTTGTTATGGGTCTGCGATATTCCTTTTGGCTAGCCCACAATGTCGAAGTTTTACTCTCTCGCATAAGGCTCGCCGCAGCATAGCTTTGCAAAAGTAATCACATTAATCCACCACAGCAGAAACGAGAGCATTCTGGCTTTTAACAAAAGACCCTCAAAAACTCTTGCAGCACAAGCTTCCTTCCAATTGCTGCATCCTTTATCAGCGCTAAGGTGTCTTTCTGTGAGATACACCTCAAAACTGTGGGAGTCTGAGTTTCCTAAATCTCTCCCGCTAAGCACAACTCCACATGTTAACATCACCACAAACAGTGGGTTAAGCGCCATGTAAGAAGAATCATGTACTCCATAAAGGGCAGTGTGGTACTGCATGGTTGACCGTAGGTACATAGATCAGGCAGTGGTTCATATACTGTGACTGTTTGATCTGTGTATCCATGAGGAAGTTGGGGAGGGGGAAATCCCTGCAAATAGCAGCTTCTGCATTATGAGGTGTCAGTTGGACACAGATTGGAGAGGCCTCCATTAAAAGGACGCTGTACTATTGAGTCCTTTGAGTGATGTTCGCTCTCTCTCTCTCTCTCTGCCTAATCCAGCACATAGGATTGTTGTGAAGATAAAAATGGAATAGCCCATTTCATCCTCACAACTGAAAAATAAATGAGAGAGTGTGTGGGGCCCTGGGTCACCAGTGAGCTTCACATCTGAACAGGCCCCTCATCTTCTCATCCAAACTGGCTCGTCCTCTGTTATATGGATACCCAAACTGGACACCTCATAGTAAATGGCACATATCTGCATGATCCTTTCTTTTCTCAAAAAAATAAAAAATAAGTCATAAGTTCTCAAGCAAACCTTTCACATTCAAGTATTCAGCGAAACGTATCAGGTTTCCTTTTGGCCATTGGGGCAGCGCATTCGTAATTTGCTTCAGGTGTTTCTTATCGCTTGGTTGTCCTTTAAAACGAGTCTGCTTTTGCCAGGATTTGCTCACGCACTCTCTCAGTCACGCTCGGTAGCGTTTTCTGTAGTAAGCCTTTCTCAGCCTTTCCCCTCCTTTTCCCTCTTCTGCACAATGCCATTAAAACCAATAACCCTGAACCTTTCAACTCTCTTCAAAGGCCTTGCCTCTTAACACACACACAAACCACACATAACACTCTTCTTTGTTTTAACTTTCCCACTGTGCCGAATAACACAATTAGGTGCATTCTGCCAAACTAACATCTTCTTAACGGTGCAATGTCTGTGGTTGCTTTAAATAAAAACAAAAACCTGCAAGCTCTGATATTAACGTGCAAGTTAGATTTTCTTTTCCTTTTTTAATACTATTGTTTAATCTTCTAGTACAAAATTTAGTGCATTCTATATTATGAAAACTACTAATACCTCTCATTAGCCGGATGGTTTTTAAATGATGCTCTGTTCCAAAAGTTCATTACTCACTGAAGTCTAGGCCTTAAAATGCGTGGGTAATCTTGACTTCTTTTTTTAAGCTGCAGAGAATACCACTTCCCAAATAGCAAAGTGAGAAAGCGTTCCTTTTGGAGGGGGGTAAAAATATTAGCATAGTTCTAACAATGCAAATCTGCACATTATAGAGTTTTGCACAATATTTGCATAATCCTATCTCACTTTTGATTCTGATTCATGAGTCGGGCAGGAAATTGAAAGAGAAATCCTTCCACGAGTTATTAATTGCAGCTTGGCAGTGTAGCACCTTCTAACCTCAATTTTCTAGCAGAAATCGTTAATGTTAATACCACACCAGCTACTATTTGTGAGTCTTAAAAGGATATTTCAGGACAGAGTGTGCGCATTTGGATTCGCAGAGTGTAGTAATGCTACTCATATAGTCCAGTTCTCCAGATTAATAGACACAGAGGTGCAGGTCAGAGATTGCCAGCCTATCAAGGGAAGTCTCCTTATGCTTGTGATGGCATCTAGAATGGACAGCCATTAAAGGCAGCCATGGAAAAAGAGCCTTCCGTCTAGCCTTCCTGGCCTGCAGAGAGGTAGATCTGCTGTCTGCTCACCCCCATAACTAGGATTTGCTTCCATTTGCAAAAGAAAATGGCCTCTCCAAACTGGTAGCATTCCTTTTTCTCTCTTGTGGTGGTTCTTCTTGCCTGCAGTTGGGAAGGCAGCGTAGCAGAGAGGTTGGCTATTTTCTCAGTCATTTAGGAATTGTTAACTCTCCTGTGTAACAATAAGCCACCCTGTGAGGTTTTTTTTTAAAGCTTATTGTTCATTGTTTTGTCTTATTAACTGAACGGTGGTTTAAAATGTCTTCTTATACTCCGCCCTGAGATCAGTTTGATAGAGGGCAGGTCGTGAATGCTTTCATAAATAAAATAAAAACCAGCTGCCAGACAGAACAAGGAAGGCAAACAGCTGCTGATATTGTAGTTTCCTTGGTTTCTGGAGCAAGGAAAAGCATGGCACTGCTATAAGGACGAGTAGGCAACATCAATGCACTCTCTCCCATTAGAAGTATAGATAGACCTAAGTAAGAGCTTGACCAGGTCCCTGCAGGTGCCCGTAATAGCTGTAAGATCCAGAGCAGAGGTGGAGACCATGTAGCCCTCCAGATGTTGGACTACAACTCCCATCATTCCTGTTTGTTGGCCATGCTGGCTGGGGCTGGTGATAGTCGGGAGTCCAACAACATCTGGAGGGCCCCTGATCCCAAGAGCCAAGCAGGCGTCAGGGAGGGGAGCAACTGTAGAACAATACCCCTATTAAGAGGGCAACGTGAACTGGTCGGCAGGGTTCCTCCAACAGCCATGCCCTGCTTGATGCCTGTGGTCAGCTTCGAAAAGTTAGCTAAGAGCAAAGGGCCCAAAAAGGATGAGTGGAAAGACCAAACTGCAGCACAGTGCTACAGCAAGCCCATGCCATCATTTCACATCCTTCTGATCTGACAGCCCAGCATAATGGCACGGCAGCCTCCTAAGCCAGCAGAAATATTTATCTGGGCACAGGGGGCAAAGAATGAAGGGCAAAATCTCCAAAATTGGAGGGGGGCTGTATCAGTGTTGTGGGGTTGCTCCACCAAACTGTAACTCCACCAAACTGGACAACTGGAGCGCTTTCATTGGATTGAAATGATGGACAAATGGATTAGACATCCATATTATCACAGAGATGTTGCATATTAATGTATATGCATGATGCTGGTGGTGTAAATTGGGGAAATATAACACATCGAATGTAGGCTAAATTATGGTGGAGACCAACTCTAAACATGTTCAGATGTTCAGTGAGGACTGTTTCGTACATGGGGTGCAATCATTGCCAACTTCAAGCAATTTCAGGTTAGGATTAGGGGTTAAGGTTAGGGTTAATGTGAGAGTTATGAACGTGCTTCAACTTTCTCCCATTAAAATAGATAGAAATTGTGCTGGATTGTGCCGGCTATGTTTTTAGTCTCCACCTGAATTAGATACACCAGAAACCACTTAGCACTTAGAAACATCTGTTGGTATATGTATATATACACCACTAATGACTCCCTGAGGAGGATAGCCATGTCAGAAGACTTGTGATTCCTACCCCTACTGTGCAAATCTCTCTCTCTCTCAAGTGCAGTGGTGCTAGGTTTCTGTTATGTCTGGTTAGTACTGCAGCTTAAGATAAGCAAGCTTTGTTTTACGGTCATGCAGAATAAAACACGCTCTAATCTCTCCATACCACATGTGTTTGTTGTAGGTGTCAGGTGGGAAGTCCAGTCAGGAGATTCTAACCAAATGGTGCACATGAATGTCCTGATCACATGCGTCTTCGCCGCCTTCCTGCTGGGAGCCTTTATTGCAGGCGTGGCTGTTTACTGTTACCGGGATATGTTTGTGAGAAAGTCCAGGAAGATACACAAAGACGCAGAGTCAGCTCAGTCCTGTACGGACTCGAGCGGGAGTTTCGCCAAGCTGAACGGCCTCTTCGATAGCCCAGTCAAGGAGTATCAACAGAATATCGATTCTCCCAAGCTGTATTCAAACTTGTTAACAAGCAGAAAAGAGATGCCGCCAACCGCCGACACGAAGTCCATGATGATGGTGGACCACAGAGGCCAACCACCAGAACTGGCAGCTCTTCCAACACCAGAATCCACGCCGGTGCTGCAGCAAAAGACTTTGCAGTCTATGAAAAGTCAGATGGACAAAGCGCAGAACAACCTCAGTGCTTCTAGAAAAGAAACTCCTCTGAAGAGCCCTCAGTTTTTCCCGTCTAGTCCTCCACCTCATTCTCCTCTAAGTCACGGACACATCCCCAGCGCTATTGTTCTTCCAAACGCCACCCACGACTACAACATGTCCTTCTCAAACTCCAACGCACACAAAGCAGACAAGAAGATGCAGAACATGGACCACCCGCACACAAAGTCATCGGGCAAGAGAGACCACAGGAGGTCTGTGGATTCCAGGAACACCTTGAACGATTTCCTGAAACATTTGAACGAAATGCCTAGCAACCCCAAAGCCATTATGGGAGACCTCCAGGTGGCTCACCAAACTTTAATGCTGGATCCCATGGGAAACATGACTGAGATCCCGCCTAAAGTTCCCAACAGGGAAGCCTCTTTGTATTCTCCTCCATCCACCCTTCCGCGAAACAGTCCGACGAAACGGGTGGACGTCCCTACCACGCCGGCGGTACCCATGACCTCTTTGGAAAGACAGAGGGGCTACCACAAAAATTCATCGCAGCGGCATTCTATATCAGCCCTCCCTAAAAACTTAAACTCGCCCAATGGCGTGCTGCTGTCGCGGCAGCCTAGTATTAACCGCGGGGGATACATACCTCCCGGAGGAGGCTCAAAGATGGACTACATGCAAGGGGCACCAGTGAGTGTCCATCTACAGCCTTCCTTGTCTAGGCAAAGCAGTTACACGAGCAATGGAACGCTCCCTCGGACAGGGATAAAGAGGACACCCTCCCTCAAACCAGACGTGCCACCCAAACCCTCGTTCGCTCCCCAGACGCCTTCAGTCAGACCACTGAACAAATACAGCTACTGAGACTTGTGTATTCTGTCAAGAGGTGTGGGATGATGTTGCAGGACAGACAATAAGACAGTGACTTGCTTGTCATGAGAAACACACACACACGGAGAGAGAGAGAATGAACAAGCCGCCAAAGAACCTGTTCTTACTCCAGCAACATCTGGGATTTTGCCACACACCTGGCTTAAAGCAAGGCTCAGCTTGCTAAACAGATTATAACAAAGGAAGGTGCTGGCCCTTCACATTTCTTTTGTTTGGAGCAGAGGAGACATGTAGCACAATGGGAGGGGGAATTACCTGAGCAAAAGTACTTGGGGAGGAAAGGGGGAGGGGGAAAAGATCTGCGAGCAAAAATACTTGAAGATAATAATAATAATAATAACGATAACAATAAAATGGGGTTCATTTTTAGACTGCCATAATGTGTAGTCTTCCCATGAAATGTGAACATTTTAATATGTATGCATTTGCCTTGCCTCTTGCACAAATGTCAGCAAATGATAATGTCTCAACAAGTATGTTGGTTAATAAGCAACTTGCTGAACTTTGGTCTCTAGTCCAACTGTAGCATTTTTCTTTTCCTCCAAAGGATGACATTTTTGTTTATGATGAGAATAAAGGTGTTTGTGTGTGAGGGTGTGAGGGTGTGTGTGCGCACAAAGCTGGGAGGTATTCAATCTCATTGCATCTTTTAAGTTACAGAAACGTTTACATTTGAGTTTGACTAAACAGACAGATGGCTCTGGTTCAGATTATTTTGGATTGCATGAGGTGTACAGCAGATCTCATGTGGGAAGCTTTGTGCTGTCAGATTTCTGCCCTGGGCAGAACTAGTTACTATGTGAAATGGTGCAAATGTGCTCATTCTAAATTATGCTGCTATAGAGTCAGATGTCTAAATTCCAAGTGTAGCATTAATAGAGGTCCACGGCAGTAGGGATGGTTTAAATCAGTCCATTTTGGTTTCTCGTTTTCCTGATATTCAGTTCGGCCAATTTCTGCAGCAGTTTGGAAATTTTTACTTCAGATAAATGCAAATTCCAAAGGGTTTGCATGGTGCTTTGGGAAGCACAAATTAAGGTAGGTTAACATGAAAATGCGAACCGAATTGATTTCTCCCCCATCTCCAGTGCTCAGCTGGTCTTTCAGTCCACCTGACTTCCCAGCCTGAATGCAAACTTTAGGACTTCTAACTGTTCTTCATCCAGAACAAAGTTTCCATTATGGTTAGACTCCCTAGTTAAAAAAAGCAGTTCATTTGTTTGTTTTTAAACACCGCCTTCTCCCAAACTGAGACAAAATAAGGCAGGGGGAATGAGAAGGGCAACGAAAGGGGGAAACACGACATTCCCAAGTAGAAAAGACCCTAAGAGAAAAAAGGAGATATTTTCCAGATGCAAAGAATTGCTTCATTGGCCCCCAACAAGCCAGGGCTGTTCATGTACCCACCTGTATTTAGCGAACAAGGAATTGAGGAGCAAACCTATGGCTTGTATATTTGCTTAGCCCAATGTGGGATAAGAGGAACTACTGCTCCCTGCATCCATGGCAAGTGCTTACACCAGCCTCTCCCAAGCTGGTGTCCTCTGGGTGTTTTGGAGGACAACACAGCCGTGCTGGCTGGGGCTGATGGGACTTGCAGACCAGAACATCTGGAGAGCACCAGGTGGAGGAAGGCGGGTTTACACCATCATAGGCTGGCCCCTCCTCACTCTGAGATGTTTACTTGTGAGGCATATGTGAGCCATGTCCCTTTTCTACAAAAGAAAAGACAGAAGAGAAATGTGGAATAAGATGTTCACATAATTAATATTATTTTGTAGCCCTTTCCAACAGAAATGAAGATACATCAGTAAGGCTGGGCAGGATCCGCCCAAGAAAAATTTGACAGTAGTGCAATCAATTTGTTTAGCTTGTGGTTTCTCCATAGTCATGCCGGTAATGACAATATTCTGTAAATATTCTGTGTGTTTACCTGGATCTGTGCATTTTGTGCCTTATTCATGAAAATGATTTCATTTCCTTTTTAAAAAAGAAAACCCTACACTAAACCCCTGTCAAGTGTTCTCGGTAACAGCACATCACAATTCCCCACATGCCAGCTGTAAGTTCTCTCAACAGTATCCGAAAAGATGAAAGAAAGGGGGGGGGGATATCCCCACAAGAACAATTAATTAACAATGGAAAGGCAGCCTCTAAGCTGAGGAGACAGCAGCATTAAATCAACCTTTTTCGCGCTAAACATCCCACCCCTAACTAGCTTAAGGATCAAACAGTTATAATGTGAAATCATATGAGGTTTCTGGGGTAATGGAACACCTGCTAAAGCTGAGCACACTTCTTACTGGGCTGCTATGGTGCGTGTTTGCAGCTGATGTTCATCACAGATGGTGATCTTAGCTTGCAAATGATGCCCTAGTACTTGTATGCTGAACGTTGCCATCAGCATATAGCCCACACAGGGGGATAGTCGTGAGCTGATAGGACAAGTACCTTCCATCCAAAACACTGGCTTCTATTTCATGTTAATCAGGGAAAGAAAAGATCTCCGTCTCTCTCTGTCTCAAATAAAAGGGATCCTTGTTCCTTAATATATAGAATTATTCTCCCTTTTCCATTTTGTATGTTGACCATTGAAGACCTTTACTTCCCCCTCCAAAAATACTTAGGATCGTTTTCCCCCCACCTAAAAATATTTTCACTCTTGCAACTAATAATTTTAAAATGAGAATCAAATGACAAAAAAAAAATTGACTTCACTTTACAAATAGTAATGAATAATACATACTTGTGTGAAACGGAAACATAAATGTTATGTGAACCCAAATAACTTTCTGTAACATTGTGCTGCCTTGTTAGATGGTAATGTGAGTTCGCTCAGTATTTATGTTGAAATCTTTTTAACATTCAACATAGTCTTTATTCTGTTAATTTATAATTTTTGTTGGGTTTTGGGTTGGGGTTTGTTTTTTTTAATTAAAAAATAAATAAAAAACATGCTTTATCCATTTGTGCAAAGGTAAATGCAGATTGTATCTTTTTTAATGGTACAGCTTATAAAAGTAACCCTAAAAAAAAAAAAATGAAAGCTGCTCTATATGGTCTATAGAGTACTTTAACATGTATAGATATCTTGTAAACTTGTATTGTGGATGTGTAAATAATACGTCCTTTTGGGTTTTTAACACCGCATGTAAAGTCAAAATAAACTATTCAAAAGTAGCAAGCTTCTCACTTGATTATACGTTTAAAAGCAGTCAGCATAACCCAATCCCTATGCTAAGCTTTTGGGAATGAATGGGAAACTGCACATAGGTAGCTGCAGCCCATTGCCATTGCAGGTCAGGAACCATCTACTGAAGCGAGTAAAGCCATCCATGCTGGGAGGAGGAGTTCATTTCATACAACATAGCACCTGCCATCTCCAAGAACCCACTGAATTGGTGGCATTATGTCTTTTAATGCAGCTTGCTGTTATTTTCCTAGGACTTGCACATATGACCTACACATGCTAGTCTTTTAACCCTGTTTCTGAAGTTTCAAGATGGGCAACTGCATTTACCTCTGTGTCTTTTCACTGTTCATACCTGATTCATAGAATAGGCAGGGATACCGGGCATATTATGACACCAATGGTCCTCCAGATTACAGGCGTTGATCCATATTTGGCCCGCGGCATCCTTGGGCAGCTGCTGGAGCCACATCACCCTGACAGTGTGTGTGCCAGTCCTCATTGTCACCACCAATAGCGAATCCCAGCTGCCATTTTGTTTCCCCCTCAATGTGCCAAAATAAACATGCTGTCTGGATCATCATGGGAATGATGAATGACAGCTGGCATCTTCTTACAGTTAAAGAAAACAGCCTCTGCTATGCTACAGGTAATCCATCTACACAGGAGAGCACCCATCGAAGTCTCCTTCAAACACGGAGCCAGTCCTGTCCATAGTAATCAGTTGGATTCATTCAGAGATTAGCCAGCCCCTATCTGTGGTGCTGTGGTCTAAACCACCAAGCCTTGGGCTTGCCGATCAGAAGGTTGGCAGTTCGAATCCCCGCGACGGGGTGAGCTCCTGTTGCTCAGTCCCAGCTCCTGCCAACCTAGCAGTTCGAAAGCACCTCAAAGTGCAAGTAGATAAATAGGTACCACTGCAGCGGGAAGGTAAATGGCCTTTCCGTGTGCTGCTCTGGTTTGCCAGAAGCGGTTTAGTCATGCTGGCCACATGACCCGGAAGCTGTCTGCGGACAAACACCAGCTCCCTTGGCCAATAAAGCGAGATGAGCGCCGCAACCCCAGAGTCCTCCACGACTGGACTTAATGGTCAGGTGTCCCTTTACCTTTACCTTTATCCACATCATCCAATCCATTTGTCTGTGGATCCATTCCCCACTCCGGATTATCTATCTATGGAAAATAATTCTTTTTGAATACTCACCCAAACACATACACAAAAACCTTTATAGATAGGTAGCCGTGTTGGTCTGCCATAGTCAAAACAAAAAAAAAATCCTTCCAGTAGCACCTTAAAGACCAACTAAGTTAGTTCTTGGTACGAGCTTTCGTGTGCATGCACACTTCTTCAGATACACTGTGTATCTGAAGAAGTGTGCATGCACACGAAAGCTCGTACCAAGAACTAACTTAGTTGGTCTTTAAGGTGCTACTGGAAAAAACCTTTATGAAAGTTTTTTAAAAAATAAATAAATGAAAGAATTAGCCCCTTGGGGAACAAGGTTCTACAGCCCAGTTTGTCCCCTGCTGTGCTAACTTTCTGTTTGCATTGAGTTGCTCACATAAGGGAGCATTCATAAATGTGTTCCGCCATCTGCATGCGGTGTGAAGTGGCACAGTCTATTTTCCCACCTCTGAATTCTCCTGGCCTCATTCTGCTGCTTAAGGCTTAAAAAGGGGTTTTGTAGCACCAGTTGCACAGTGTTCCCTGAATCTGAAATGCTAACAAATCCTGACTCTGTGAGTGGAATGTCTATACTGAGCCTTAAATAAAATTCGTGGAGAGTTCTGATTTTATTAATGTACGCTGAGCTGCCACAATCTCAATGACTTGTAGAACAAGCATGCATTTGATCCCACGGGCACCCACATTTGTTGTGGGAGGCACATAATTTGTACAAGCAGGGAACACAAATTCCCAATACCGCCTCCCAGGGCTCTCTTGGCCAGCTTTTGACAACTGCTGTGCCACCCATTTCATCCAGTTTCTTCAGTGGTGCTGAATTTTACTGGTATAATTCTTCTAGAAGCAAAGGTAAATCTACCAAAGGGATCAAATTTCCTGGCTCCTTTGACAACAAGCACTGCATACTTTCAGAGGGGGAGAAGAAAGAAGAAGGGATGCTAACCTGAGGAGGCGTGCTGAGTATGAAATGTAAATACATGGAAGCTTAACCTACAACTTTTTACAGGCCAAGAGATGTGCACTTGTTTAAAATTAAGTTCATAATACTGTTCTGTTCATACATACACCATCTGAGCAGCAGGGTACAGTGGTGCCCCGCAAGACAAATGCCTCGCAAGACGAAAAACTCGCTAGACGAAAGGGTTTTTCGTTTTTTGAGGTGCTTCGCAAGACGAATTTCCCTATGGGCTTGCTTCGCAAGACAAAAACATCTTGCAAGTTCTTGCGAGTTTGTTTCCTTTTTCTTAAAGCCGCTAAGCCGTTAATAGCCGCTAAGCCGCTAATAGCCGTGCTTCGCAAGACGAAAAAACCGCAAGACGAAGAGACTCGCGGAACGGAATAATTTCGTCTTGTGAGGCACCACTGTACTAAGAACTGCTGTTAAAACGTCAGTTTCCTTTACAGAAGAGACAGCTGAGTATTTACGGTGTCTTTCCACTGATCTATTTATTTCAGAAGTCACCAACATTGTACCCCCAAAGCAAATATGCTTGAAAAAAATCCACAAAGCATGAGACCTTGCTTGCTCTTCTACATTAAGCATGGCTTATCAAACATGTCCATATTTCAGTAAATGTACAGATTGGGTACCTGCCCGCCCACCCATCCAAAACAGAGTTGTACAAAGAGCTGCTTTCTGTGAATATGGTGAACAATGTCTACACCATTTTGTAGTCCTGCCTTGTTTAGATGTGGCAGCCATGTTGTGTTATGCCACACCCCCATTTTTGGTGCCCATGACACTTTCTCAAATTTACATTATGTGCCCACTGACCCCCCAAAAGTTGGCAGCATGTAGTGTATTTAAAGATGGTAGATCTCAAAGAAGTAAAAAAAGCCCTGGACAGTTAAGTCCAGTCAAAGGTGACTGGGTTTGCAGCGCTCATTTTGCTTTCAGGCTGAGGGAGCCAACATTTGTCCACAGACAGCTTTCTGGATCATGTGGCCAGCATGACTAAACCACTTCTGGCACATCGGAACACCGTGACGGAAGCCAGAGCGCATGGAAATGCCGTTTACCTTCCTGCCACAGTGATACCTATTTATCTACTTGCACTGGCGTGCTTTCGAACTGCTAGGTTGGCAGGAGCTGGGACAGAGCAATGGGAGCTCACCCTGTCGCGGGGATTCGAACTGCTGACCTTCCAACCGGCAAGCCCAAGAGACTCAGTGGTTTAGAACATAGTGCCACCCACGTCTGTATCAAAGATGCATGATACGAAGATGCAGAAGGGAGCACATGAGCATTGCCAGTTTCTCACCAACATCAGGGTCAAACTTAATTATTCCACTCAAAACTCTAGTTGTAGTTCATCTATTGCTATTTTTAAAAAAATGCAAAATACTGAGAGCTATCCTCTTGGGGAAATAGCAGCTTCAGTTGGGTACTTTTTGTAAACACAGCATCATGGGAAGAAAGGAGGTTCACCCATCCTTCACACACAGCATAGTTCCCATTCTGATTCTCCACTGCCACTAGCAAATTTAATCTCAAGCAGCAGCAACAAGGGATTTCACTACATGCATCATCTGATTTGGCCCTTAGTCCTGTCCTTGTGATTTTAATCCCTGTTCCAGAAACCAAACTCTGCCACTCTTGCAAAATTAATTTCGGACCAGAGAAAATCTGCACAGAAACACACTTTTTAAAAAGGTAGGTTATTTGACCTTTAGGGTCTCAACCCAAAGACTAACAGAGCAGCAGACAGAGAGGGAAATTCCATGGTAGAGCAACCACCAGAATCAAAGCCCTGCCAGCTTATTTATGGTACTTCCTTCCACCACCACCCCCAGAGGGGCAGAGGGCCTTCTTGGTAGTGGCGCCCTCCCTGTGGAATGCCCTCCCACCAGATGTCAAAGAGAATAACAACTACCAGACTTTTAGAAGACATCTGAAGGCAGCCCTATTTAGGGAAGCTTTTAATGTTTGATGTATTACAGTATTTATATATATATATATATTTGCTTTCGTAGATTTTCACGGGTACAGGAATGCAGGTTTTGGTGTCCTCGGGTGTCTTCCCGTGTAAAAGTTGGGGTGTCTAGGCGACGTTTCGACGAGGTCTCACTCGTCATCTTCAGGCTGGTGCTTTCGGCTTCTTGTTACTGGAACAGAGCAGGATCTCAGTGTTTGAGTTCCTATAAATACTGTTGAGGAGGTGTGGTGTATAGCCTCCAATGTTCTGGGCAGAGAGGAAGTTCCCAGGCTAGTGTGCCAAAAAGAACAAAAGAAGAAAAGGCACACTAGCCTGGGAACTTCCTCTCTGCCCAGAACATTGGAGGCTATACACCACACCTCCTCAACAGTATTTATAGGAACTCAAACACTGAGATCCTGCTCTGTTCCAGTAACAAGAAGCCGAAAGCACCAGCCTGAAGATGACGAGTGAGACCTCGTCGAAACGTCGCCTAGACACCCCAACTTTTACACGGGAAGACACCCGAGGACACCAAAACCTGCATATATATATATATATATATATATGCTTTCGTAGATTTTCACGGGTATAGGAATGCAGGTTTGGGTGTCCTCGGGTGTCTTCCCGTGTAAAAGTTGGGGTGTCTAGGCGACGTTTCGACGAGGTCTCACTCGTCATCTTCAGGCTGGTGCTTTCGGCTTCTTGTTACTGGAACAGAGCAGGATCTCAGTGTTTGAGTTCCTATAAATACTGTTGAGGGGTGTGGTGTATAGCCTCCAATGTTCTGGGCAGAGAGGACGTTCCCAGGCTAGTGTGCCTTTTCTTCTTTTGTTCCTTAATTGCTTGAGGGATATCTTGAGTGATTTCTTGAGTGATATCCTGAGTACCACTTAGGTGGGTCATTAGGTATGGATTAGTTGCTAAAGCCTTTGTGTCTTGACCTCTTGAACTTTGTGAAGAGTTTTTCTGAGAAGATGGACATTGTCATCCACAATGGACAAAGATACAAACAGATAGAAGGAGCACCTATGGGATCACCCCTCTCACCGGTCATCGCAAACCTGTACATGGAACACTTTGAAACCAATGCTTTAGACAAGTCAGAACACAAACCCAAACTTTGGCTCAGATATGTTGACGACACCTTTGTAATTTGGCCACACGGGAAGGAAAAACTGGACAGCTTCCTCACACATCTCAACAGCCTACACCCCAAAATACAATTCACTATGGAAATAGAAGCCAACAACCAACTTCCCTTCCTTGACGTCCTAATCTACAAAAAACCTGATGGCTCCCTAGGACACACTATCTACCGGAAAAAAACACACACCAACCGCTACTTACATGCACAATCACACCACCACCCTGCACAAATAAACTCCGTAGCCAAGACTCTCATCTCCAGAACCAAACGCCTGGCTGACAAAGACCACTTGACAACTGAGTTACAGAATCTCTCAAATGTGTTAATTGCCAATGGATACCAGCAAAACAGGGTTACGAAGCTAATCCAAAAAGAAACACCCCCCAAAAACCAAGACACAGAAGAAAACAATGGCATGGCCCTCCTTCCTTATATCAAGGGCACTACAGATAAAATTAGCAAAATCCTCCATAAACACAATATCAAAACAGCCTTTTGCGCCAACCAAAAAATAGCCAATATCCTCAGAAACCCCAAGGATAAAATCCAGTTGGAAAACCAAGGGGTCTATGAAATACCCTGCAAAGTCTGCCCAGCCACGTACATTGGACAAACAAACAGACGAATAAATGCACGTATCGCAGAACACAAGAATGCCGTCAAAAAAGAAGAAAAAACTTCCTCTCTTTTCCAACACATGAAAGAAACAGGACACGAAATTAATTTTGCAGATTCCAAATTGCTCTCTAACATGGAACATCACCACAAGAGAATAATCATGGAAGCCATCGAGATAGAGAAACACCCTCACAACATGAACAAGCGTGACGACACATCCCGCTTGCCAGACATCTGGAAATTAGCCCTCCCCACAAAAACTGACACCAGATCCAGAGGCACACAGAACGCCATCACCAATCAACCACACCAGACCCAAACCCAGACCCTCTCCACAGATAAATTACAGACACCATCCAGTAGCCAAACCATGGTGGCACCTCCGGATGCTGCACCCCCCTGCAATCCCTACACAGATCTGGCTGGCACAGGCCACAAAACCACAGCTCGCCCCTATACACGAAGCCAAGCCAGAGCACAACTAAATGCAGTACGGCCATCTTCTCAGAAAAACTCTTCACAAAGTTCAAGAGGTCAAGACACAAAGGCTTTAGCAACTAATCCATACCTAATGACCCACCTAAGTGGTACTCAGGATATCACTCAAGAAATCACTCAAGATATCCCTCAAGCAATTAAGGAACAAAAGAAGAAAAGGCACACTAGCCTGGGAACTTCCTCTCTGCCCAGAACATTGGAGGCTATACACCACACCCCTCAACAGTATTTATAGGAACTCAAACACTGAGATCCTGCTCTGTTCCAGTAACAAGAAGCCGAAAGCACCAGCCTGAAGATGACGAGTGAGACCTCGTCGAAACGTCGCCTAGACACCCCAACTTTTACACGGGAAGACACCCGAGGACACCAAAACCTGCATATATATATATATATATATATATATATATATATATATATATATATATTTGGAAGCCGCCCAGAGTGGCTGGGGAAGCCCAGCCAGATGGGCGGGGTATAAATAATAAATAAATTAATTATTATTATTATGTTGTTGTTGTTGTTGTTGTTGTTGTTGTTGTTGTTGTTAATGGTAAGGAATAAGTTCCAGATTTAGTATAGTTTAGAGCACAGTGTCTGGGTTCGTTCATGTGTGGCGAGGGAGTCCTTATCCATCACATTTGGTCCTCTCCCTCAAAAAAACCAAGGGGCATGGGCTTATTCCACTTCTCCTCTCACAACAACCCTGGGAGAGTAAATATCTGAAGGGGAGAAAGAGGCTCAAATTCCTTCTGGGATCTAACCAAGTGTGCAATATGCATCCTGATTGGAAACATTGGGTCACAGAATACCCCACTTAGCCCGATACTCGCAGTCTTGCTCTCCACAGAGATGATTACATAAAGATTCTGCAGTTTCAGGTCAGGGTGATAATAGGGCCCTAGCGATGCTTTTTGTCCGATTCCGACCTTGCCCAATGTCAGAGACGGGAAGCAGAGCCTTGAGTTTTGCTTCTTTTCAGCGCTTGTCTGGCAATTTTGAGAGCCTCCCGTCCCTGATATGTGAAGGCCTTCATCATCTTGTCTGATAGAGGCATAACGTACTCCAAGCAAGACAAATATTAGAGGGGACGTTTCAGGAAATTTTTTATTGATTGCATGCATACTCTGCTCTTTCCTCCTAGAATTCCCCTCACAGAATTACGGTTCTCAGAGTAGTTTAACAGTCAATCCTTCTTCCCAGGGAACGGCAGGGGGTCCCCTAAAACTCTCAGAACCCTTTACAAACTACAGATTCCAGGATTCTTTGAGGGAAGCCATGGCGGTTCAAAGTGGTATGCTGCTACTTCAGATGTACAGTGCACATGAGGCCTGAATCCAGTAGCAGTGAGTATGTAATTACATCTAAAATTGGAATCTGAAACACATATTGTCATGGTAATGGGTGCAAGGTGACCACAAGCACTGGTATAGACAGTTCTGTTTTTGAAGGGCTGACAGTCTTCCATTTGAAGGAGTCCTATGTTTGAAGGTCCTGTATACCTGAAGGAGCGTCTCCATCCCCATCATCCAGCCCGGACACTGAGGTCCAGCGCTGAGGGCCTTCTGGCGGTTCCCTCGCTACGAGAAGTGAGGTTACAGGGAACCAGGGAGGGTCTTCTCGGTAGTGGCACCCGCCCTGTGGAACGCCCTCCCACCACAAGGAAATAAACAACTATTTTACTTTTAAAAGACAACTGAAGGTGGCCCTGTTTAAGTAAGTTTTCAGTGTCTGATGCTGTATTGTTTTTAATATTTGGTTGGAAGCTGCCCAGAGTGGCTGGGGAAACCCAGCCAGATGGGCGGGGTATAAATAAATGATGATGATGATGATGATGATGATGATAGGCTGTCCAGTAAGAAATAATTGTAAGAAGGGAAGGCAGGCACCAGCAGTTAGCAGTTGCACAGTGGACTGAGAAGGGACACACATTGGCTGGTCCCAATCTTCTCCGCTAAAGGAGTACAGTGGTACCTCTGGTTATGTTCTTAATTCGTTCCGGAGGTCTGTTCTTAACCTGAAACTGTTCTTCACCTGAAGCACCACTTTAGCTAACGGGGCCTCCCGCTGCTGCCGCACCGCCAGAGCACGATTTCTGTTCTCATCCTGAAGCAAAGTTCTTAACCTGAGGTACTATTTCTGGGTTATGGAGTCTGTAACCTGAAGCCTATGTAACCTGAAGTGTATGTAACCTGAGGTACCACTGTAATTATTTCTAAATCTGCATCTGGGGCAGGCCGTGGGAACATCTCAGCTGGTGGAGCACGAGACTCTTAATCTCAGGGCTGTGGGTTCAAGCCCCACATTGGGCGAAAGATTCCTGCCTTGTGTAGGGGGTTGGATTGGACGATCCCAGCGGTTCCTTCCAGCTCTACAGTTCTATGATTCTAGGATGCAAGTCTTAGCTGCAAGTATTTAAAAGCAGGCAAGGCAAGGCTAACGACTGAAGCACAGAGATGGGTGGAGGGGGAATAACAGTGTGAACAGTGTCAGAATCAATAAAATAATGTTTTGATGCCTCCAAAAACTCCTGTGGAGAAGGATCATTAGCAGAGGCTCTTCTATATGTGTGCCAACTTCTGCAGTGAGGTGGATGGCAGCTGGCAAGGAGGCGCTCTCAGTTGTGGCACCCCATCCATGCACTTTTGTCCCCATGCAAGTTTACCTGGCACTACTTTTTAAATCATTTTTTGTGCCAAGCGAAGACATTTTCTCATTTTTCCAGCTGCTAATGGTTTTCATTGTTTAGAACATTTAGCCCTGTTTACTGCACTTTTATTGTTCTAATTGAAGATAATAACAAAATAATGCTTGTAGTTTATTTATTTATTATTCTTATAAAGGACAAGTGGGGGGGGGGGACGGAACCCGCATGCAAATCAAGCAATTGTTGCCTAAAACCACTACGTGTCCTTGACCCTATAATTGTAATGGGCTTAGTTTCATTTAGTTTTGCTTTATTTAGCTAAAAGGAGGACAGGTCTTGCTTACTGATTATATAGTCTTCTCGTCCCATGCTAGCATTGTTTCTGTAACCAGCATGAGAACTGACAGCCTGACCTCCGCCATTTCTCTTATTTGTAATGTTTCCGCTAGGCCATTAGTAGCAATTTCGCACTGCTTCGGTTAAATTGTTCACAGACATTTGTAAGAGGTGAAATATATTTTAATGCACAATTACTCACTCTGTTTCAGCCAGAGTATACATATGTATATTTGACCCTGTAACTACTGCTGGCTGGCTGTGAAGGGGCCATTAAGGCCTTTCAACTCAATGAGTACTAAGGGACTCATTAATATACAGGCAAACGACATGATAGACGACGAAAGCTATTACTCTCTATCCTGTTATTGTGACACTAAATCCAGGTAACTGGAAAATTTAAGCAAAGGTTGCAGCCCACACAGGAACTCTTCCAAAAGGAATAAAATGGGTGTTTGGCCCCAATGGCAGCTGGCATCGGTCCACCACAATCAACTGCCTGTTTAATGCCAGTTTAAAAACAAACTGTTCCATATATCTCTCACAACCACCACTCCCTCCTTACCTCCTGAACCATTCACTATATTTAGTTTGTATCTTGTACAACAAAAAAGTATCAGAGGGCTAATCCATGGGTAGGCAAACTAAGGCCCGGGGGGCAGATCCGGCCCAATCGCCTTCTAAATCCAGTCCGTGGACGATCCAGGAATCAGCGCATTTTTACATGAGAAGAATGTGTCCTTTTATTTAAAATGCATCTCTGGGTTATTTGTGGGCCTGCCTGGTGTTTTTACATGAGTAGAATGTGTGCTTTTATTTAAAATGCACCTCTGGGTTATTTGTGGGGCATAGGAATTCGTTCATTCCCCCCCCCCATATAGTCTCATTCCCCCCTCCCCCACAAGGTCTGAGGGACAGTGGACTGGCCCCCTGCTGAAAAAGTTTGCTGACCCCTGGGCTAATCCAACAGATATGTATGTGCTTCGCAATATTTCAACCAACTGTCTGGTCCGAAAACTACTGTTTGAGAAGCGACTCCCAGGTGACATTGAAATTTTGCACTGGTTCACCCGAGCTTCGTGAAGTCTTGATGCAGAACTGCGGCATCCGTTGCCAAATGCATGCATGATCCACTACCACCCACAGAATAAAGCCAATACTGGAACTTTAAATAGTCATCAGACAATGTCAGACATAATGCTGTCCAATGGCTTTGTGTTTGATAGTTTGAAATCCCTTTTTGTACCAATATATTCTTGACATGTGACAAAGAACAACAATGAATTAAGTGTTCCATTGGTTTTTAAAGTCACAGTACAAAGGCGATTAAGTGTGTATAGGCTGTCTCCAGCAAAAAAGAAAGGGGAGGCAAGTTAAATGGCATACTAAGTCAACAAAAAAGAGGGGGAGGAAAGCAATTTGGATTGGTCTGGAAGTGGAGCATCTTAGACAGCATCTTAAAAAGCAGAGACATCACCTTGCTGACAAAGGTCCGTATAGTAAAAGCTATGGTTTTCCCCAGTAGTGATGTATGGAAGTGAGAGCTGGACCATCCAGAAGGCTGATCGCCAAAGAATTGATGCTTTTGAATTATGGTGCTGGAGGAGACTTTTGAGAGTCCCATGGA
Source organism: Podarcis muralis (assembly GCF_964188315.1). Taxonomy (NCBI): domain Eukaryota; kingdom Metazoa; phylum Chordata; class Lepidosauria; order Squamata; family Lacertidae; genus Podarcis; species Podarcis muralis. Next base: position 12,714,397 of record NC_135668.1, read on the forward strand.
CTGCAATAAGATCAAACCCATCCATTCTGAAGGAAATCAGCCCTGAGTGCTCACTGGAAGGACAGATCCTGAAGCTGAGGCTCCAATACTTTGGCCACCTCATGAGAAGAGAAGACTCCCTGGAAAAGACCCTGATGTTGGGAAAGATGGAGGGCACAAGGAGAAGGGGACGACAGAGGACGAGATGGTTGGACAGTGTTCTCGAAGCTACCAGCATGAGTTTGACCAAACTGTGGGAGGCAGTGGAAGACAGGAGTGCCGGGCGTGCTCTGGTCCATGGGGTCACAAAGAGTCGGACACGACTAAACGACTAAACAACAACAAGTCAACAAAAAATTGGTCTGGAAGTGGAGCAAGACCACTAAAGATTTATAACAGGAGTGGGAAACCTTTAGCCCTTCATATGTTAACAACTAAACAACAACAACAATGTTAACTAGAATTCCCATCAGCTCTAGCAGGCAAGGCCAGTGGCCAGGGATGATGCAAGCTGTAACATGCAACATGATGATGCAACATCTGGAGGGACAAAGATTCCCTACATCTGATTTAGGGAATGGATGGATAATTTTTAAAAAAGAGCAGTCAAATCCAGATGGTCGTCCCCCCCACTTTGATGAAGAGGGTTCAACTTTAACTGAGGAGAACAGATAAAGTCAACAGGTAACAAAGAGATAATTTCTCTCCACATGGGAAAAAACAACAACAAATTATATATTTCAATGCCGAAAGATCTGTGTTGGGCGCTTATTAGCTACTAAGCTGAATTCAATGTTTTGTTGCTGAGATTTAAAGCCCTAAACTACTTAGGGCCAACATACCGTATTTTTTGCTCTATAAGACTCACTTTTTCCCTCCTAAAAAGTAAGGGGAAATGTGTGTGTGTGTTATGGGGCGAATGCAGGCTGCGCAGCTATCCCAGAAGCCAGAACAGCAAGAGGGATCACTGCTTTCGCTGCGCAGCGATCCGTCTTGTTGTTCTGGCTTCTCAGATTCAGAATATTTTTTTTCTTGTTTTCCTCCTCCAAAAACTAGGTGCGTCTTGTGGTCTGGTGCATCTTATAGAGTGAAAAATACGGGTACCTAGCAGACCACCTCCTCGAGTACAAACCAAACTGAGCTTAAATATATTGTAAGGAAACCCTTAAGGGTTCTCCAAAAGCAGTGGATTATCATTTGTTGACAATTCAGAAGTGGGCCTTCTCAGTGATCACAGCTGCTTTTCAGAATACCCTACTCCAGGTAACTTGGGAGACAACAACAACAACCACCACCTCTAAACGCCTCTTAAAAACTTATATGTTTACCCAAGCTTTCCTGAACTCTAACTCGTTTTATTAGGTTTGCCATATTCCCAAAAGTGAACCTCCCCCCTCCCCAAGTTGTTGAACTTTTCTCCCAAAAGAAAAATAGTTCTGGGGCTTTTTTTGTAATTTTTATGGATTTTATGGATGGTTTTTAAAAAATTACCCCCCTTGCCACACGTCTGGGTTTTCCTGCGCATTTTGCTAATTCAGCAAAAATCCGCCTGCATCTCTGTTGTGTCCAGGAAAGTCCGAACGTATGGCAGCCATAGTTTTATTCTCTATACACTGCTCAAAGCTATGATAAATTGTTTTCTTCTGTTTTAAGGAGATTTTATTTAATGTTACTGTTTCTAGTTTGTTGTTCTTGTGCAAAGCACTTGGGGATTTTTATTATATAAAGTGCTTGGCGAAGACCTTTTTAAAATTTCAGGGAGCGTTTTAAGTAATTGTTTCTGGTTTTATGGCTAATTTCAACTGATTTTCATCCTGTTGCAAACCTGTTGTGGGCACTGCTTGGAAACAGCATATGCATTGTTGAAGTAAGTAGGTAAACAGATCATGAATAAATAAATGAATAAGTTTATAGGTATCACAACCTAAGGCTGGCTTCAACGCTCCTTTTTCAGTTGGGAATAATTGGTGAGGAATAATAGTGGTTGTGTGGCTCAGCCCTTATAGACAAGTTTGCAGGGAGGGAGGAGATTAGCATAGACTCGATTTAGGACATGTGGGGCCTATGGACATTAATTGTGCTGAAACACAACAACACAACACAAACACAACAACACAACAATTTAAATTAAATGGTGATAGATCAAGAAGGAACCACCCAACTAACCATAGCTCTTACTAGGTTCTTGCTCAAGTAAACAGGAATAGTGTATCTGAAAAGCACTCCAAGGGGGGGAGGAGGAGAGATTTATTTATTTATTTGTAAGGTGCCTGACTCATATAAGCATTTCAATTAGGTTCATTAAGAAAGTTATTACTTGTTAATTGAATAGCAACAGACTGCTAAGGATCACTTATGGTGCCCTAATAAGTATGTAAGAGAGAAATCTTCTTGTGTAATTCCATCAGCAGTAAACTAGTGTAATTAGATTCTTACTAACAAACTCAAATTGCCAGAATGTTGAACCAGATAATTGGCATTTAGGAAGATACCTGGAGATATCCCTTGCAATATCAATTAACATACTTACTAAATGACAGCTTAAACCCTTAACAAGTGATTTAGACCCATGGGCTTCTGGTAATCTGGATAGATGATCATTAAGTGCTTAAACAGCACCAGGAGTAGGGGAATGCAAAAGGACAACTGCTCTGGTCACTCAAATCAAGGGGGGCAGCCAAACATGGAGAGCATTCCAGCTCTGAAGGAAAATGCAAGCCACGGCCTAGCCCAGTGATGGCTAAACTTGGCCCTTCAGCTGTTTTTGGACTACAATGCCCATCATCCCTAGCTAACCTAGGGATAATGGGAATTGTAGTCCCAAAACAGCTAGAGGGCCAAGTTTGGCCATCACTGGCCTAGCTAAACAGTCTTGCACAGGTGCTGCCATTCATTCATGCTCAAGTCCTCATTTGTAGAGTGGGAATGGTGCACTTTTACTCAGCAAATACAATGCAGCTAAGAGAAGCAACAGCACTGTCACCACTTCAAATGGCACAGTTAGAAGCATTCTCAGAAATTGTTCCAAAGCTGTGAGACCCCCACCCTCCAGAGATTGATCTACACATGCAGCAATGAGGTGGCAGAATTTTGTGGTGTGGTAGAACGGACTGTATTGGCTGGGGAAGGCTATGTTTGAATGCTGCTCTGGGTAAATGGCTAGAAATGGTGCTGGAGGAGACTCTTGAGAGTCCCATGGACTGCAAGAAGATCAAACCTATCCATTCTGAAGGAAATCAGCCCTGAGTGCTCACAGGACAGATCCTGAAGCTGAGACTCCAATACTTTGGCCACCTCATGAGAAGAGAAGACTCCCTGGAAAAGACCCTGATTTTGGGAAAGATGGAGGGCACAAGGAGAAGGGGACAACAGAGGACGAGATGGTTGGACAGTGTTCTCGAAGCTACCAGCATGAGTTTGACTAAACTGCGGGAGGCAGTGGAAAACAGGAGTGCCTGGCGTGCTCTGGTCCATGGAGTCACGAAGAGTCGGACACGACTAAACAACAACAAATAAATAGAAAACTAGGGTGTCATTCTCTCATGTGATCGAGTTTTGTTTTTAAACTTGAAATTGGGGGGTGGGGGTTAAAGAAAAATAGGAGTGTGCTCAAAATGGCAGCTTTAGTGTCCATTCTACCACTTGTTCTATTGCATGTGTTCCTATGGCCTGGTAACCAATTGGTTAGACTACTGAAATGCATTATCATTAACCACTATATTCTCATGGAGAGGCCCTGGGATGCTGTAGGCCTTAGACCAGTGTTCCCCAACCTTGGGCCTACAGCTGTTTTTGGACTACAACTCCCATCATCCCTCGCTAGCAAGACCAGTGGTCAAGGATGATGGGAATTGTAGTCCAAAAACAGCTGGAGGCCCAAGGTTGGGGAACATTGCCTTAGACTACCTGGTTTACATACTCATCAGGCCAGGGCTCCAATTATTGTGGTAGAAGAGGTATGCAAACCAATTACAAGTAAAGTGAGTGCATGGGAAAAGAGGCCTACAAGCATATGCCAACCCCCTTTTTTTAACGAGTGTCACACAAACTAGGTCATCACAGACAGGTGAGAAACACTCACTTCACATATAACCTAATGTGCATGGTGGAAGGAAGGGACTGTTGTCTCTCCTCTTCCATGAACATTAAAAGCATAAGTAGCGCCTTCTGGATCAGGCCTATGGGCCATCCAGTATGGCATGGTCTTCTCAAAGTGGACAACCAGATGCTTACAGGAAGCCCACCAGGCACAACACAGACTTGCTTGAAATGAGTTGCCTAACCAGCGGTTTTTGTGTACCCTCCAAGCATTTAAAGCACACCTGATGTCATGGTCCCATTGCTGAGCAACAACGTGCAGAGCTCCGTAGAGCGGGAGACCAGGCAACTAGAAGCGTCTCTGAGGTGTACTTGCCTGGGTATAGAGTCAGCATCCAAAGTCAGGTCCAGTCCCAGGGTCAGGTGAACAGCAATCTACATGGTCAGACAGTCCAGGGATCAGGGAATCTGGTGATCATGAGGGCAAGCAGGAAGCAGCAAGTGTTGTTACCAGTGTCTGACTGCTGCTGGAAGCTCTGCTTCCGAAGGCTGAAGCCAGCTGGTTCTCATCATCACCTTCTCCTCTGTGCCCTTGAAGGCTGATCAGCTGCAGGTGGAATCACTTGCGTGGTGAGTTCCCGCCTCCCACCAGTAGGAATAAAGACACATGACACCGTTATTTTAGGTTAATGGGCTAAAATTGGCCACAACTTTATTGGTTACAGGTGATGAGCAGTATTGGCTTAGGCATTGGTCCTATCCAACTATCTGGCTTCAGCCTGTTTGCTTGAAGACCGGGAAGGGTTAACACCAGCAGGGGGAGCCCTGCTGATGCACATCAACTAGGAACTCCCCCGGGGTCACCGCTCGGGGGTGGACTTTAGGCCCTGACCTCCATAGGCTTCAGACGAGGCTACACACCCCGGAATCCTTTATCGGACTACCCTTCAATATCCAGGGGAGGTGATGGTGCTCCTCCCCCCCACACATCTACATAACAATACCCATACCAATGCCTAACCGCCAAAACCAAGAGAGTTGTGACGATTTGCTATGAGGTAGGCGAAAAACCAAAAGGCCAGTGCCAGTGTGCCAAGTGGAAAAAATTCTTACCAGGCCCCTTAACGGCGACCAACCGAGGTCCATAGCAAGGTCAGAAGGGGAACCTTGAAGGGCGGGCGGGTGGGAAACCGAAGCAGCGAGCGGCCAAAGAGGGACATCCCTGGCCGCGCTTGCCTTAAATGGGGCAAACCACACCCCCTGAGCCTGCCGATTGGCTGGCCAGGGGATGGCGTGGCCCGCAGATTCCCCAGATCGCGCGGAGACTCGGAGCCAGCCTCCGCGCACGTGTTGGGGGCGTGAAGCCCACACCACCACCTCCTCCCGAGTTCGGAAGCGGCTTTCTCCCCCTTCAGGCTGCTGTTCAGCAGGCAAAGCTGACTCCTGGCCCATGACTCTTGAGAACTTCATTCTTTTTCGGTTCTATCCTTAAGCATTTTCCCTAAGAAAAGCCTAGCCAGTGGTGCATATAGTCTCATAGTGGGTAGCCAGATGTCTATGGGAAGCCCACAAGCAGACTCCACATCTGTAGTTCGCAGCAACTGGTATTCAGAAACATACTGTCTCCAGCAATGGAGGCAGAACTACCACTATAGCAGCAGCCAGTCCGGAAAACCAACTGTACATCCAAAACTGTTATCTGCTACCCATTCTCCACCTCCCCTGAATGCTTTTATGTTTCAGATTTTGTTAGCAGAAACTGACAGAAGTTCTCTTTGGAGAAAACAACGCCCCCCTCCCCCCAAAAAATCAATCTACTTTTCAAAGAGACAAATTGTGGGCTATGCATTCCTAATATAGCAAGACATTATGATGCCTGTAAACTAGTTGCTATGGTGTCTCAGGTGAAAACAAGAGAGACTTTTGCACGGCAGGGGGAAAAAAATATGTGTTTGAAATGTTCTCTCTCAAATATCTGGAGAGTGCCGCAAAGTTTTGCTGTATTCAGAAGTCACAGTCACATCCAAATGAACCCATGAAGGTGTTTCTGACCGAGTCAGACTATTAGGCTGTCTATTCCAATGCAGTTTACTCTGACTGCCAGCAGCTCTGTAGTCCTAGCCCAGCTATCTTAGATACACAGAACTGAACCTTTAGGTGCTTACCACAAAGCTACAGTCTCTCCACACAGGGACCTACCTCATGCACCCTGTGGAAACTAAACCCACACCTTTCTAATTCTTACTAGTTAGAAAAGGGAGATAAGGGAAACAAGGATCTGATATTCACTTGAAGTATCTCTCAATGGTTTCAAGTACAGTGGTACCTCAGGTTAAGTACTTAATTCGTTCCGAGGGTCCGTTCTTAACCTGAAACTGTTCTTAACCTGAAGCACCACTTTAGCTAATGGGGCCTCCTGCTGCTGCCGTGCCTCCGGAGCACGATTTCTGTTCTCATCCTGAAGCAAAGTTCTTAACCCGAGGTACTATTTCTGGGTTAGCGGAGTCTGTAACCTGAAGCGTATGTAACCTGAAGCATATGTAACCCGAGGTAGCACTGTACAGTCGTCCCTCGGCTCCCGAATGCCTTGGGAGTCGAATGTTTCAGCTCCCAAACGATCGAAAACCAGAAGTGAGTGTTCTGGTTTTCAAACGTTATTTTGGAAGCCAATATCCGACGAGGCTCCCGCGACTTCCGACTGGTTGCAGGAGCTTCCTGCAGCCAATCAGAAGCTGCGCTTTCAAAGTCAAACAGACTTCTGGAATGGATCCTGTTTGACTTCTGAGGTTCGACTGTATTATTAATGGGAGATGGGAAGGGCTAAAAAATGAGAGGAAGAGCTGGACAGCCCTTGTTTCAGAAACAGATTGGATCCAGTCCAGTCTCCACAGTTCCAGTGTTAGTCAAAGCAGACCCACGGATATCAGTGGACATGACTAACTTATGCCCATTAATTTCAATAGGTCTACTGTGAGTAAAACCTAGTTGGATACAATCCTCTGCAATAGAGAGACAGAGTGGCATGGTGCAGGAGGAGCATCGATCTAACAAGCTCATCCTCTGATCCTGCCAAGCAGGACCTCCGTGGAAGATGCTCTAGGCTAGGCTTGCCAAACCTGGTGCCCTCCAGATGTTGTTGGACTACGGGTCCTTTCATTCCTAACCACTGGCTGTGCTGGCTGGGGCTGATGGGAGTTGGGAGTCCAGCAACACGTTCTTCGCATATGGAAATGCTCAGCCCTAGACCTTTCCAGTTACAGCTGGCAGATCTGTGAAAGGTATTATTGTGGGATGTTGCAGAGAAGAGCTACCAACCAGGATGGAGTAATAAGTCCTGCACAGTGGTGCGGTGGAACAGCAGCAGCACAGGGGAGCACAACAGGACCACTGGTGTCATCTAGCTCAGTATTGTCCACACTGGCTGGCAGCAACTGTTCAGGGTTTCAGACAGGAACCTTGCATCATCCTTACCTGGAGATGTCCAGGATTGAACCTGACACCTTCTGCATGCAGAGCAGATGCTGTATCACAGGGGTCCCCAGGCTAAGGCCCGCGGGCCAGATAAGGCCCAAGGGACTCGTTTATCTGGCCCGCTGTGACCCCTGCCGCCCGCTGACACCGTTCACTCTTACCAGCGCTGCGCTGCGCGGCTGCCCACTTCCGGGTTGGAGGAGCACCGGAAATAGCTTGTGCGCATGCACAAGTGTTATTTGCGCGTGCGCATGTGTTATTTCCGGAGCACATCTGGGTCGGAGGAGGCCCATGCACATGCACACAAGCTATTTCCAGTGCTCCTCCGAACCGGAAGTGCACTGGAAATAGCGTGTGTGCATGCGTATGGGCATGCGCTCCCCCGACCTCTGGCCCGCCGCATGATCAGCGCTGGAGATAGCAGCCGAAGGTAAGTCTGCTGACCCCTGGTTGTATCATGTTAGGGAACCATTCTGCAAAACTTTGAAAAAAGTAGAAAGTTTCTAGAAGGTTCCAGAGTTTTTCCTTTAAATTTGGTAGTGGCACTCTGAGCTTAATTGGCACCAGCTCGAAGGGTGAATAAGAAGACGACCACTTGGCTTCGTTTTTGCAGATGCCTGATAGCAAAAGTCTGTCCGAAGATTGTTGCCTGTGAATTCTGTTGAAGGACTGTTGCTGTGTTTTGCAACATGCTGGAGATGAGACTTTTGTTTGATACTGTACCATTAACTGCTGTTTATGTTACCAATTTAAAGATTTCTTTTGCAACTGTAATGCTTGTACCCGGCCTGGGAATAAAATCTCTTGACCGAGACTTTACAGTTTGGTGAGTCATCTTTAAAACAACTTTGTCATTGTTCACCACTTCCGCACACGAGAGAGAAAGAAGCTAAGCTCTGCTAAAACAGTTTAAAAGAGGTTTTACCAGTATCTGCGCAGTGAAGGTGTGTAGATGGCAACCTCTACTATATCACTGAGCTAAATCTCTTCCCCTCTCCCTGTCTCCTGATTCTAATCAAGCTCCCCAGAAGCTGCTGTCTACAGGACTGTTGTTTGTGTTTGTAAATGGTGAGAAATGCAACATCAAACGACACATTCAACGTGGCCTTAGTCCAGTCTCTAAAGCCCTCCATCGGATATCGAAGGTTACATTTGCCACATGGAGAATTAACCTCAGGGCTCGCATTAAAGCCAAGGGGGCAGCGAATGGCTGCGTTTCTCTGGAAACACTTTGAAGATGTGCTTGCTCTTTATTCCGCTGGATCCATAAGGGAAGTTCATCAAAAAGGAACCTAAGGCGGCTAGTTATACACCAAGAAGAATCTGGATCATGCGGAGTTCAAAGGTGCTCAGTTTAAGCAAGCGATCTTCAGAAAGGAGTTGGAAATTCAGAAGTATCCTGGAGTTTTCTTTCCTTTTTTTAAAAAAAATAGCACCATGCTGATAATAAACATCTCTCAAAAGCTCCCATACCAAATACTCCATTCATTTCCCTGCACTGCTGTCCCCTGTGCTACTTAGAAGTTGAAGGACCGCAAATTTAAAAATACTGTCAGAAAACTTCACAGCTCTTAATGACCAAACAGGATGAATATATATATACATGTGTGGTGCCTGTTGCAAGAGCACCGTACAGGTACTTAAATGGTTGATTAGCCTTTTATACGTGTGGATAAATTGGAAGCCTTTCTGAATAAGCCTTCAGCTCGGAAAAGGCTCCCAGTGCAATGAGTGGCAGCCCAAACAGCCACAATTGTGCAGAGAATGAGAGAATTAAAGTATGACAGGAATGGGCCTGAGGTGAGGAATTGCCTCTCCAAGGAAAAAATAGTTCTTCAAGTAATAACAACAACAACAACACCGCCATTTTGTTTCTGTTGTTTTATTAATTGAAAACATTTGCATGCCTTCATCATAGACAGGCTTTTACAGGTGGGCATTTTGTTGTTTTAATTCCCCCAACACAGGGGTGGGGGAGAAATGTAGCTTGGTGTGTGTTTAAATATGAACCCAAAACGACACACAAACAACAACACAGCTCTCCTTTGAAATTCACACTTTTGTGGTGCAGCTCAATGACAACAAGAAGTATTGTTGCACAACGCTCCAATCTCCAAGCGGTGCAAGGTTCCAGGGGTTCAAGGGTGCCAATCTGAATAAAATATTGGGGGGCCCAGGTAAGCCTCGCCCTCACCTAATCGATCACAAGACACGGCATGTGCACACCATTTGAATGGCAATGCCCATCAACTTTGGGGGCCTTGGCCCCCTCAAATATTTCATTGGGGGGCCAAAGGGACCTCATAGGAGAGTGCTTCTGTCCTTACTCAGTTGCCAGCATGGCTCTTTGTCCTGTGGTTTCCCAAAGTTCTTAATTCTAGTAGATCAACAGCTAATTCAGGACTTAAGTGGCAGGTTCAGTCTTTGTGGGGCCCATTGATTTCTCTTTGGCCTCCCCTCTGGTTGCAGATCAGAGGCTCCAAAGCCACACTCCAGTCCCAAAACAGTCTCTGCAGCTGCACACAGGGTCTCAATATACAACTCCACTTCCTTTATTCCTTTAATGGAATAGACTATCACCTCCCCAGGAAGCTAGCCTGCCTATTCCAGGAATTAGAAGGGGGCCCAGGCATGAGAAGGGTCTCAGCAGACAGCTTACCCCCCCCAACTCATAACAGTATGCAAACTGGTGGATGCACCCCGGTTTCCTCTGCTCACAACCCCCCTGCAATTCCCCCTACATTAACCCCTAATGCCTCCCCTTCCCACCTCATGCAATTTCTAAGCTCCCTTTTCACCTTCCCAAATCTATTTCTGCAGCCCTACTTTGGCCTCCCTGTTTTCACTTTCACACACACACCCAGCTATGCCTCCTCCTTCCTCATTTTTTACAACCACCCTTTTATGCAGGCCACCCCATGGTAACCTGCTGCATCCTCCCCCTGCCACACATTGCAGCTGCTAAAGACACTTCTCACCCAATTATGAAGCCACCACCCTCTCCCTTGCATGCCCTTACTTTGATCTCTAAATTGGTACCTCAGGTTAAGAACTTAATTCATTCCGGAAGTCCGTTCTTAACCTGAAACTGTTCTTGAAGCACCACTTTAGCTAATGGGGCCTCCCGCTGCCGTTGCGCCGCCACCATCCAATTTCTGTTCTCATCCTTAAGGAAAGTTCTTAACCCGAGGTACTATTTCTGGGTTAGCGGAGTCTGTAACCTGAAGTGTCTGTAACCTGAAGCGTCTGTAACCCGAGGTACCACTGTATTCCCGTACCTCCTTAAAGCAACCCCTGTTTTCCTTTCCGTCTTCCTCCATTCTTGCTGTATTCAAACAATGGCAGACATTTGAGTGCATTGTGGTGGAAGAAAACTGACAGAAATTGTAGTTGTGTACAATGGCAGAGGTTGAAGTAAAGAAGGGATGGAGGGACGTTGAGAAGTTGTCGGGTTGTTGTTTTTTGAACCAATTCTATCAAGGATAAATAACAGAGATGTGTACAATACAGAAGCTAAAACTAAGATACTAACTCAACAGATCCTTACCCAACTTCCTTCTCACTGTACTCAAAACATCGTTTTAAATTGCCACTTTTGTTCCCTCAGTGTCACTCCTCACTCTTTTAAAACTTCTGCTATGGTTTACAATTATCACTTTTCCCTTCTCAAGATTCCCTCCATCCCTGCTTTACTCAGACCTCTGCTCTTTACTCTGATCCACTGAAACCTTTTGGAGCATAATGGGATGAAGACTTGAGAGAAAGTATTTCATGAGATCAACTAGTTAAAGGCTTGCTGAATTATAGCAGTTTCACCTAAATATTCGTAGGCAGGAAGTTACAGCTGCCAATCCAAGCAGCGACCCAAGGGACAGGCTTCTGTGGACTTAGGGGGGGGGGGGATTGAGAAACTTGAACATGGGATACGGTGTACTGTATAAGGTCCAGAATTGCTCCAATGGGAAATAAGTTCAGGTAAAAACATGAGTGAAATATTTAAAACTAGAATGGTGAAGTCTGAGCCTCACAAGGGAGTAAAGTAAAATTAAAAAAACCTGTACAAACTGCAGTTATTCAAAACTGTCCATGAGCCAAATATCCAGGCCCCAAAAGGGCTGACTCAGAGAAAGTAGTCAAGAGCAGCTTAAAAAACTGAAGGAGGAGCATGAAGGCATGAAGGCAAACTGGGTCCCAAGCGCCTTTGAAGAAGCAACAATCTATTAGGAACACCTGCAGCTATGAAAAAATAAAGCCAAACAAGGAAGAGTGCAGGCTCTTTTTGATCCCAAAACTTCATCATTCTGACTTGTCTCACCCCACTTTTTTGATCCGATCTATCTCACCCTACCAGGGACGCGGGTGGCGCTGTGGGTTAAACCACAGAGCCTAGGACTTGCCAATCAGAAGGTCGGCGGTTCGAATTCCCGTGACGGGGTGAGCTCCCGTTGCTCGGTCCCTGCTCCTGCCAACCTAGCAGTTCGAAAGCACCTCAAAGTGCAAGTAGATAAATAGGTACTGCTCCGGCGGGAAGGTAAACAGTGTTTCCATGAGCTGCTCTGGTTCACCAGAAGCGGCTCAGTCATGCTGGCCACATGACCCGGAAGCTGTACGCCGGCTCCCTCGGCCAATAAAGCGAGATGAGCGCCGCAACCCCAGAGTCGGCCACGACTGGACCTAATGGTCAGGGGTCCCTTTACCCTTTACCTATCTCACACCACCAACTCGTTTCCCACTGAATTCAGTTCTGTATTGGTAAATGACAAAGCACAGGACAAAACACTTGCAAGAAATAACTTTTCATTGTTTGGGGAGTTGGCATCATCTCAAGTCTTATCAGGACAAAGATGCATGAAGGTCTCCCAGCCCTACTAGCAACACAGAGTAACAGTTCTTATATCTTTTTCAGATTTTTCAGGACAGACATTTAGGTCTACTTTAATCATGACCCAACCTTTGTATGGCTAGTTCCTGACCCACCCCCCGGTGGAAATAACGACACATGACACAACTATTGAAGGTTAATGGGCTAAACAAGGCTACAACTTTATTGATTACAGGGGATAAGCGGTATTGGCTTAGACATTGGATCTAACCGACTATTTCTGACTCCAGCCCGTCTGCTGGAAGTCCGGGAAGGGATAACCACCGTTAGGGGGAGTCCTGCCGATGCACATCGACTAGGAGCTCCCCCGAGGTCACTGATAGGGGGCATGCCTTATGCCCTAACCTCCCTAGGCTTCGGACAGGACCACACCCCCTGGAATCCTTTAGCAGACTACCCTTCAATATGCGGGGCAGGTGATGGCGCTACCTCCCATTTTTCCATCTACAAAAGTATTCCAATGACTAACCGCCAATACCCAGAAATTGGTGACGATTTTGCTACAAGGTAGGCGAAAACTAAGCGGCTAGTGCCAATTTGCCAAGTGGAAAAATTCCTACCAGGCCCCTCAACGGCGGCCAACCAAAGTCCATAGCAAGGTCAAAGAAGAAAACCTTAAAGGGCAGGAGGGTGGGAAAACCGGAGCAGCTGGAAGGCAGAAAAGAGGGAGATCCCAGCTGTGTCATGCCTTTACGGGGCAGGCCACACCCCTGGACCAACCCGATTGGCCGGCTAGAGGAGTGACGCAGCCAGGAACCCCCCAGTCACGCAGGGCTGGCCTCCCACCCCCTGCGCACGTGGAGGGGCCATGAAGCCCGCAACCCCACCTCCTCCTTAAGGCGGAAGTGGCTTTCCTTCTCTTCCATGCCACAAGCATCTGCAGGGATCACCTTCACCACGAATGCAAATCTGCAGCCACGATTTAGCTCAGTAACAGTTTGGTCCCAATTAGCAAAATCTTGTCCTTCCCTGGCATCACGCAGGACCAGGGGCTGGGCACAGAGGGTGAACAGAACTCACAGTGCCAGCCTAACCCTTGCCACTGCCTGGTGGGCGCAGGGCACAGATAATTCATGCAGCCACATTGTGCTGCGACATGCCACCTGCCCGCCCACCCATGCAGGGGGGAGCCTGGCCAGCCGACATGGCCCTTATTGGGTGCATGCTCCCAACCCTGGTTGGGCAGCCATTTAGCAAGGAGACTGGGGGCACAGCAGCAAGGCAAGGCCGTGTTCTGGGGCCCAGAGACCCCTGGCAGCAGGCAGGGTAGGGATCTCTGTGGGGGGCACAAGCAAGGAGCCCCCTCAAAAACATGCACCTGAGGCTATTACCACTCCCCTGGCCCTCCCCACACAGGTCCTAATAGGAAGTGCACTTGGCAGTCATCTTCTAGGAATGCTCTATCTCTGGCTTGGGCTAAATGGCATACATGGAAGGATGAGGGAGAATCTTAATTCAGTTTGCGCTTAAATGCAAATCTACGTAATTTGCACTTCCCAAAACAATATGAAAACCAGAAGACACTTATTCTTCAAAATCCACGCATCCCTGAATTTTGCAATGCAGTTCTCCGCCCAAGCAATGTTAACAAAAAAATGCATATACAGTGGTACCTTGGGTTACATACGCTTCAGGTTACAGACTCCGCTAACCCAGAAATAGTGCTTCAGGTTAAGAACTTTGCTTCAGGATAAGAACAGAAATTGTGCTCTAGCAGTACGGCAGCAGCAGGAGGCCCCATTAGCTAAAGTGGTGCTTCAGGTTAAGAACAGTTTCAGGTTAAGAACAGACCTCCAGAACGAATTAAGTACATAACCAGAGGTACCACTGTATTATGCAAAATAACATTAAAAATGCAATATATCGTGGGAAATTGCTTTGCAAAAAAAAAGGATACAGTGGTACCTCTGGTTATGTACTTAATTCGTTCTGGAGGTCTGTTCTTAACCTGAAACTGTTCTTAACCTGAAGCACCGCTTTAGCTAATGGGGCCTCCCACTGCCGCCGCGCCACCGGAGCACGATTTCTGTTCTCATCCTGAAGCAAAGTTCTTAACCCGAGGTACTATTTCTGGGTTAGCGGAGTCTGTAACCTGAAGCGTATGTAACCCGAGGTACCACTGTATTGGGCAAAATTGCATACAAACGTGTATATTAGGAGAGGTTCACACTCAGATGACGATGGATTTTTATGAGAACTTAAATTGCCAGCTGATGTAGAAAGAGGTAGAGAAATGAAAACGGGAAAAATGAGAAACTGAAATGGACAGATTTGCTGGTCCCTACATACCAGGCCCTCTACTACTCTGCTTCTACTCAGAGGTAAGTCCTGCTGAGTTCAAGGAGGCTTATTCCTCAGCTTTGCAGCATCTGAGACTCAAGAGACAGGTTTAGCTTACTTCTCCGATAGGAGAGCGCATACTGGGAAGAAAGAAGCTATTTTCTAGGCCACATGAGCTAAACGTTCCAAAGAAAATAGCATGGTTATACAACATAAAGGAATTAGGATGTCTTTCTTGCCAGCCCACCTCAGCAGAAATATCTGCAGGAAATAGTGGGGAATCACTTTCTCACTGGGCAAAGGCAGTACCTTCTTATTTTCTGACATGGATTAAAAGAGCAAAGGAAGAACGAGGGGAGGCAGGCAGCAGGGAGCACAGTTCATGTTTCACCGTAGTTAAATTCAACCAGAGCTTATCTTTCCAACACGACAATGTATTAGTTAAACTACCATGCGTGGGAACATACCTTAAGACCTTTAGATTTCAGCAGGTATTTGAAGTTTTCTGATTTCATGCTTAGTTTTATCTCATTGTATTTTCTTTTAACCTTGCTGCACACAGTTTAGCGGCAAAGGCTGCATTCCTGACCACAGTTCCCTGGGAGCAAACCCCACTGAATTCAATAGGATTGAAGACCGAGTGGACAGAATTAGGATAAAGGTGTTGAGTGGGACAAACCTATTCAGAGTGGTTGCAAATTGGGAATTATGAGTGCAATTAAATCTACTCACATCAAGCTCTGCTTTGAGTCTAGAGAATTTTGTTTCCCCTCACTTTGGTACATTTAAAATATGTCTTTCCCCCCACCATCATGGGGTCTGCTCTCCAGGAAGCGGCCAGACCCAAATCTACCGAGCTCCAGCAAGGCAAGTATGTTACATATATGATGACATGCATGCATAGTTCACTTGCACCTTAAGTGTGTATGATGCAATTGTAGCATAAGCAAATTGTAGCCCTGCCCCAAGGACATTACATTACATTTTATTTTATTTTACAATTGTGTGCTTTCAGAGGCAGGTAAATGAGTGGCAGGTCCAAATGATAGAATATCTGCAGCTGGCTACGATGGCAGGGAGAGTTAGAGGGAATCCAATACAGAAGGTACAGAAAGAATGGAATTTTTTAAAAGAGTATTTGAAAAATTATTGTAACAACAAAAATCTCCTGGCAGAACTTGAAGGATTCTTGTAAAATAAAAAGTATTGATATCATCTCTCTCTCTCTCTGATAAGAACAAAATGGTAATTTGAAACTGTGTGTGAAACAATAATAGGAACAGTACAATGAGTCAAATCGGAAGTCAAATTTATTTTTCTTTTGATTTTTTCTTCCCATTTTTGTATATTTTCATTTTCTTTTATTTCCTTTCTTTTCTTTTCTTTTCTTTCTCTTTTCCTTTCCCTTTTTTGTGGTGTAAAGCAGATACAGTGGTACCTCAGGTTACAGATGCTTCAGGTTACAGACTCCGCTAACCCAGAAATAGTACCTCGGGTTAAGAACTTTGCTTCAGGATGAGAACAGAAATCGTGCTCTGGCAGCGCGGCGGCAGCGGGAGGCCCCATTAGCTAAAGTGGTGTCTCCGGTTAAGAACAGTTCCAGGTTAAGAACGGACCTCAGGAATGAATTAAGTTCTTAACCCAAGGTACCACTGTACGGATAAAGGACTATGGAATGCTGATTTAGTTGTTGCAAAGTTTTGTAATGTTATGTATTGCTAAGGACGGTTGACTGTAGTGAATGGTGAATGGTTGTGTTAGTTATTGTTGATTGTTATTGTTGATTGCTAATAAAAAAATTAAAAAAGAGGCATTTGGTTGGCTGCTCTCAGAAACAGAAGGTGGGGTTACATGCACCTCGGTCAGATCCAGCTATGCAATTTTTTATTGCTTTCCTTTTTTTGTAACAAGCAATAGGAGGGGAACAAGGATCCATGATTGGTTGTAGCCAGGCATCTGCAGAGGATCAGAAGTCTTTATTTGCTGGTAGGAGACAAATCTGAGAGGTAGGTTTTCTTGGCCACTTTCTACCATATTACAGCTGAGCGTATCAAAGTCGGAAGAGTGACGCATTACTTCCCCCTTTCTCTTTCTCTCCTTCTACGTGTAACTGTCCAAAAACACAGAGATACTCCCAGAATGGAGAAAAAGCAGCCCAAGGTCAAATTTACTGGCAATCGGATCTTCATCTGAAGGAATGTTTTAGTGATACCAACTTATTGGGGATGCTCTATATAAAAAATGTTAAGGTCAGGGCAAAGCTGAGCAGCTACTCATAAAGAAGGTTTCTTTTAAGTCTTTGTGCTTAAAGGTAAAGGTACACCTGACCGTTCGGTCCCGTCACAGACGACTCTGGGGTTGCACGCTCATCTCGCTCTATAGGCTGAGGGAGCCGGTGTTTGTCCGCAGACAGTTTTTCTGGGTCATGTGGCCAGCATGACTAAGCCGCTTCTGACGAACCAGAGCAGCGCATGGAAACGCCGTTTACCTTTCTGCCGGAGTGGTACCTATTTGTCTACTTGCACTTGATGTGCTTTTGAACTGCTAGGTGGGCAGGAGCTGGGACCGAACAACAGGAGCTCACCCTGTTGCGGGGATTTGAACCGCCAACCTTCCGATCGGCAAGCCCAAGAGGCTCAGTGGTTTAGACCACAGCGCCACCCACGTCCCTTTGTGCTTAGACCCAGCATTGAACATTATTTCCTAATGCATTGACATTAATGCAATGGGTAACATATTAGATTATGATGATCAAATGTTTTTTTTTCAGGTAGAAATCACTGGAACTCAATTCTGGTACCGCTGGAGAGCCAGTGTGGTGTAGTGGTTAAGAGCGGTAGTCTCGTAATCTGGGGAACCGGGTTCGCGTCTCCGCTCCTCCACATGCAGCTGCTGGGTGACCTTGGGCTAGTCACACTTCTCTGAAGTCTCTCAGCCCCACTCACCTCACAGAGTGTTTGTTGTGGGGGAGGAAGGGAAAGGAGAATGTTATCTGCTTTGAGACTCCTTCGGGTAGTGATAAAGCGGGATATCAAATCCAAACTCGTCTTCTCTCAAGTGGGCGCCATTGCCATGATAAGGGAGGCATTCATAGTGGATTTCGGCACCTCTTTTTCTAGAAAAATAGCACTGGTGATGATTATAATGATGATGTATGGCTACTTGCTGTACCAAACAACAGCTACAAAACCTTAAAACTGGATGGCGAAATCCTATGAGATACCATGCAGGCATATGAGCTCACAGGATCAGGTGGCATGGACTAAATGCAAAGCACATCTCTCAGTGAGAGCCCCAATCCAGAAGCAGTTACCATCAGCCATCTGCCACCAGCAGATAAATCGTGAACATAAGCAGCTGGTTCATCTTGCCCAAGTGTTGTCTGCTGTGACAGACAGAAGCTTTTTTTGGCAGCCGGGCTGGAGGACACAGGCGGCAGTTCCTCTCATCCTGCCACCTTTCCCTTTTGGGCTGAAGATGTCTGGGATGATTGCATGCAAAACATATGTCCTAGCATTAAGCGATAGGATCTCATCTAATAAGTACCTCGGGTAACCGGGACGTGGGTGGTGCTGTGGGTTAAACCACAGAGCCTAGGACTTGCCGATCAGAAGGTCAGCGGTTCGAATCCCCATGATGGGGTGAGCTCCCGCTGCCTGGTCCCTGCTCCTGCCAACCTAGCAGTTCGAAAGCACGTCAAAGTGCAAGTAGATAAATAGATACTGCTCCGGCGGGAAGGTAAACGGCGTTTCCGTGTGCTGCTCTGGTTCGCCAGAAGCGGCTTAGTCATGCTGGCCACATGACCTGGAAGCTGTACACCGGCTCCCTCGGCCAATAAAGCGAGATGAGCGCCGCAACCCCAGAGTTGGCCACGACTGGACCTAATGGTCAGGTTACCATTTTTCCCTTTCCCTTTACCTTGGGTTACAGACGCTTCAGGTTGCAAACTCTGCTAACCCAGAAATAGTACCTTAGGTTAAGAACTTTGCTTCAAAAATCGTGCAGCGGCTGCTCGGCAGCAGCGGTAGGCCCCATTAGCTAAAGTGGTATCTCAGGTTAAGAACAGTGGTACCTCGGCTTACAAACATTTCAGGTTACAGACTCCACTAACCCAGAAGTGGTACCTCGGGTTAGCAACTTTACCTCAGGATGAGAACAAAAATAATGCGCCGACGGCACAGTGGCAGCAGGAAGCCATTAGCTAAAGTGGTATCTCAGGTTAAGAACAGTGGTACCTCGGTTTACAAACATGTTTCGGGTTACAGACTCCGCTAACCCAGAAGTGGAACCTTGGGTTAGGAACTTTACCTCAGGATGAGAACAAAAATAATGCGTCGATGGCACAGTGGCAGCAGGAAGCCCCACTAGCTAAAGTGGTACCTCAGGTTAAGAATGGTTAAGACCTTCGGTACGAAATAAGTTTGTAACCAGAGGTACCACTGTATGCGCATGAACGCTTTGAACATAATGGAACTCCCTTATACTGGGCTCAGTACTGTCCACTCTTGACTAGACGTAGTTCTGCAGGTATGCAACCAGAGATCCTTTGAATTGGGCATACCAGGGATTGCACTGTACCTTCTACATGCCAAGTTTCATTTATATGGGGGACTCCCTGGTCCTGAATGGGGTAACTGTGCCCCTGAATGACCAGGTGTACAACCTGGGAGTCATTCTGCACTCACAGCTGTCCATGGAGGTGCAGGTCAATTCTGTGTCCAGGGCAGCTGTCTACCAGCTCCACCTGTTACACAGGCTAAGACCCTATCTACCCACAGACTGTCTCGCCAGAGTGGTGCATGCTCTAGTTATCTCCCGCTTGGACTACTGCAATGCGCTCTACGTGGGGTTACCTTTGAAGGTGACTCGGAAACTGCAATTAATCCAGAATGCGGCAGCTAGACTGGTGACTGGGAGTGGCCTCTGGGACCACATAACACCGCTCCTGAGAGATCAAAGTGTTGGTGCTGACCTTTAAAGCCCTAAACGGCCTCGGTCCAGTATACCTGAAGGAGCATCTCCACCCCAATCGCTCAGCCCGGAAACTGAGATCCAGCGCCGAGGGCCTTCTGGCGGTTCCCTCATTGCGAGAAGTGAGGTTACAGGGAACCAGACAGAGGGCCTTCTCAGTAGTGGTGCCCACCCTGTTGGACACCCTCCCTTCAGATGTGAAGGAAATAAGCAGCTATCCTATCTTTAAAAGACATCTGAATGCAGCCCTGTTTTTAATATTTAATGTTGTACTGTTTTTAACACTTGATTGGGAGCCGCCCAGAGTGGCTGGGGAAACTCAGCCAGATGGGCAGGGTATATATAATAAATTATTATTATTATTATTATTATTATTATTATTATTATTATTATTATTATCCTTACGTCCTTCAGCGCATGGAAGGGCTACGTGAGGATGGATCTGAACCTCTCGCATTCCCCAATCCCTAGCTGCCACATCGCACTAGCTCTCCAAATTAATGAACAACAATCCGTGCGTAGTTTGCAAACAAGTTATTCTTCTTTGAAATGGTAACATTATCTGAGATACAGAAATTCACTTAGAAATCCTTATAAATGAGTTCTTTTCCCCTAGAATGGAGAAGGAAGAAAGACGCTTTGCCTACGTGAATGCAAGATTATATTTTTCTCTGTTCACTTAACCCTGTGTACCATTCACGAAGCTTTAATCCCCATGAACATTTTCCATTTTGGCAGTATCATTCTTTTTCGTCGTGAGTGCATTTGCTCTTAATAGAAAATTTCTTTTTGAGGCTCATTTATATTCAAGGAAATAGTTCTGGTCACCTCAAGAAATATTTTTGGTTCATTGGTGATGCTATTGCCCAGAATCATGTTCACTCTCTTCTTCCCACTTCTAAAAATGAATGCACCACACATGGAGTGACAGGGGGAAAAAAATCTTTGTTCTTATTCATCATCTGTTATTTCACTTCTTCTTTTTTAACTAGGGAAATAAAAACACCAAGACTTGAAGTCTGATTTGCATGAAATTATGTTCATTCCTAAGTAATGTAGGATAAGCTTAGGGAACAGAAAGTCTTAGATATCTCCAGGTTTTACAGTCTAGGCTTTAATTCATTTTCATTTGGAAGATAGATGCACATTTTCATTTCTACACCATCATAGATTTGTCCATCAAAAATCATTTAGCCTAGTAAGAAATGTTAACTGCCACACTTTATGAATACTGTGGCTTGCTTGCTAAGACCCATTTAAAATTAATAATAATAATAATAATAATAATAATAATAATAATAATAATAATAATAATAATAGATACAACTATTTTACCCCCCTCACTAAGGATTATGTTGTTTTTGTCCATAGAGTTTTCTTGGCAGGGATACTGGAGTGGCTTGCCGGTTCCTGCTCCAGGTGGATCACGTTTGGATAAAACTCTCCACTATGACCTGTCCATCTTGGGTGCCCTGCATGGCATAGTTCATAGCTTTTCTGAGTTATTCAAGCCCCTTTGCCACGGCAAGGCAGTGATCCATGAAGGGTATGTATGGAAGTGAGAGCTGGACCATAAAGAAGAATTGATGCTTTTGAATTATGGTGCTGGAAGAGACTCTTGAGAGTCCCATGGACTACAAGAAGATCAAACCTATCCATTCTTAAGGAAATCAGCCCTGAGTGCTCACTGGAAGGACAGATCCTGAAGCTGAGACTCCAATACTTTGGCCACCTCATGAGAAGAGAAGACTCCCTGGAAAAGACCCTGATGTTGGGAAAGATGGAGGGCACAAGGAGAAGGGGACGACAGAGGACAAGATGGTTGGACAGTGTTCTCGAAGCTACCAGCATGAGTTTGACCAAACTGCAGGAGGCAGTGGAAGACAGGAGTGCCTGGCGTGCTCTGGTCCATGGGGTCACAAAGAGTCGGACGCGACTAAACAACAACAAGGATTATGGTGTTTCCCCAGTCTCCAGATCTGACCCTGAGACAAAGGGTTTGGGACAGCAGATTTAAATCTCAGGGTCATCAGCTAGCCTCCACTTTGAATCTTGGGGGTAGGAGTTTCACACTAATGTGATTCACAGCAATACTGCCCAGAGGATCCTTAGTGTGGACACACAGGTATGGCAAATTGTAAAACTTCGACGCTTTCTCCTGTACCTCTAGAGGTTAAATATGAACCGACCCAGACCCTGAGATAATCATCTGAGAGCCTCTCTTTCATCTGCTCACTTGGCAGAAGTAGTCTTAAGCCCTTCTTCCTGAGACTTCTCCACAAGAGGTCTGGAGGGGGGCAGCACGAGAACGGGCCTTTTCTGTGGTGGCTCCCCATTTGTGAAATGCTCGCTCCAGGGAGGCTTTCCTGGCTCCTCCCTTACATATCATTAGGCAGATTAACCTTCTACGGCTTTTTAAAAGTGTTTATGGGCTGGAGGTGTTATTGGTTTGGTTTGGTTTTTGTTTTCTTGTGTATTTTGTATTCTCATTTGGTATTTTTCTGTTGTGAACTGGTCCAGGATCTGTGGATGAAGAGCAGTATACAAATTTGATAAATATTGATAATAATAAATATCAGGGGTGTGTGCATGTACAACCCTGTCTCAAAGCTCCATGGCAGAGGAGCTGCTTTGTATTTTGCAGGTATGTAGGATTAGAGGAAGCCATTGGTCCTTCATCCAAGCTCAATGTTGTGTCTACACTGCTCTGATGTAAAAAAACACATCTGCATATAATTAAAATATTGTCTATGTTGACTGGCAGTGACCCCCCCCCCCCCGATTTCAGACCACAACCTCCCACAGCCCAACATGAAGGGATGGGGTACATATTTGACTCAGTACACATTTAAATCCGAATCTATCAAATTCACATTTTACAAAACAGAAACACAGCTGCCCTTTGAAATTCGCGCTTCTCTGAATTTTGCAATGCAGTTCTCCAACCAATGTTTACAGAAATGCACATATTGCGGGAAATTGTGGATTGAACGACATCGGCAAAGATTACATACACAAATGCATTGAATTAGGGGGAAATGCAACTATTATGGAAAATACATTTTGAAAAAATGCACATGTTCATCAAAGACAGCATATTAAATGTGTTTATTGGGAGAAATTTTCACCAAAATGCTGATTGGTGGTTTTTTTAAATCAGAAATTGCTACAAAATGTGGAAAACTGAATTTAAGATAAATGATAAACAGAAAAAAATGAAATTTGCAGCTTCATCTTTCCCAGGGACCTTCTGCTCTCCTACTGAGCTGTAGTCCTGGCAGGATAGCTGTCAGTCAGAGTAAGCAACCCTAGCCCTGAAACAAATGTGCACTAGGTCGTTTGTACAAAAAAAATAAGAAGTATCCAATCCAATATTAAAATACAAGAGAAAAACAAATAAATAGCAACACAGAAAGATGTTTAACCCACAGAGAAAAGAAGAAGAAAAACCAATTACACGTCAAACATTAAGTACACTGATTTTTAAGATCACAAATTATTTAAAAGCTCCGAATGAATAATAAACACCCCTTTCCCAAATACTGTAGCTCCAATAAAAATGGAGTCATTTCTTCTTTAAATGGCTGCTTTACAGTTTAACCAAAAGGAAAAAGAAAGGTTAAGATATCCGATCACAGATCCCCTGTGTCAAGTCTGTTTAGGCCCTTGAGGTGGGAAGTTGGGCGTCTATAAATGTATATTTAAAAATATGGTTATTTTGATATATGGAGCTGAGCAAAGCGGTGTCATTTCAGCCGTAACTATAGCATTGTTATAGTTAAGTCTGTGAGAAAAGCAGCTGTTAAGAGGGGGAGAAAACAGTTCTTTTAAGATCCTTTTTTTCCTGGCCTCTTGTTCATCTTTAAAGAGCAGCTGCAGCGGGAACCAGGCCAATTTTTTGGTCTCACTCATCAGGCTGCAGGGCTGGTTTTGAAAATACTAGAGGGGGTTTTCTCTTCAGGAGGGGAAGAGGGGAAGAGGCTGTCCCAAAGGGCAGTCAACTTTTCCTTATTTGTTCCAAGATAAATAACCCTTGCAATTCTGGAGAGTTATTTTCAGAGCCAAGTAGCCACACACAATCATAAGAAAAAAAGACTATCAGGCACACACGAGCCTGCCAATAGTTGAAAACTGATGACCTCACAACGCTGGCAGGATAAATAAATATATGGGGAAGGAGACCAAACTGGAATAATGCAACAAAACACATCACAGGTGAAGCACAGGTGGGTAAGAACCGCAAACTGTGCTGCCTTTAAACTAGAAAACCCGCAAATAAATTCCTACTTTAGGATTAGCACATCCCTGTCATCACTGAATAGGCACTGAGCATCCAAAACATGTTCAGAGGCACCTTCATGCCACAAATTCCATGATATTAGTTTTTCAATGCAAACATTCCCAACCTCATAGAATTCTTTTTATTTATTATTTGGTGTTGTATTTCTCACCCACCCACCCTTTAACATGTTGTTTATAATATTTTATTTATGCACTTTTGTAAACCACAGGGGAAGCTCTGATGAGGGGCGGCATATACTGTTTTAAAAAACTAAGCATTTCTACTCCAGTATTGAATGGTGAAAGTAAAGGAAAGCACTCTTTGTGAAAATTGTACAGTGGTACCTTGGGTTAAGAACTTAAATCGTTCTGGAGGTCCGTTCTTAACCTGAAACTGTTCTTAATCTGAGGTACCACTTTAGCTAATGGGGCCTCCTGCTGCTGCCATGTGATTTCTGTTCTCATCCTGAAGCAAACTTCTTAACCTGAGGTACTATTTCTGGGTTAGCGGAGTCTGTAACCTGAAGCGTCTGTAACCCGAGGTACCACTGTATTTTCTTCAAACTACCACAAGGCTCCAGTTACTTCTTGTGAGGGGGGAAGTCTTCCTTCTGGCGTTGCCTATGGCACACCTGACAATAAGCTTCTAGCCATTCCTATAGGCACTATAGCAATGGGACGTGGGTGGCGCTGTGGTCTAAACCACTGAGCCTCTTGGGCTTGCCGATCAGAAGGTCGGCGGTTCAAATCCACACAAAGGGGTGAGCTCCCCTTGCTCTGTCCCAGCTCCTGCCAACCTAGCAGTTGGAAAACATACCAGTGCAAATAGATAAATAGGTACCACTGCGGCAGGAAGGTAAATGGCATTTACATGCGCTCTGGTTTCTGCCATTGCGGCAGAAGCGGTTTTGTCCTGCTGGCCCCATGACCTGGAAAGCTGTCTGTGGACAAATGCCGGCTCCCTCGGCCTGAAAGTGAGATGAGCGCCGCAACCCCATAGTCACCTTTGACTGGACTTAACCATCCAGCAGTGGCATAGCGTGGGTTGTCAGCACCTGGGGCAAGGCAAGTAATTTGCGCCCCCTAACCCGTGGATTTGCGCCCCCTAACCTGTGGATTTGCCCTAACCCCAGATGTTGCGCCCGGTGCGGCCGGCCCCCCCTGCACCCCCCACGCTACGCCACTGCCATCCAGGGGTCCTTTACCTTTACCTTTAACCTATAGGCACTATTGTTCAGGATTATGTGTGAGCCACGATGGGCAGGGGATGGCAGGATTTGGTATTCAGTAAGGGGTGCAGAAATATGACAATTTCAGGGAGGGGTGGAGTTTGGGAATCCAAAGGGCGTATAATTATAACCTGTTTTGCTTTTACTTTGTTTTGTTATTTGTATGAGAATTGAGGAAATCGTGGAAGGGAATTTAGGCCGACTTTAGAAAAAGGTTTTAAGAATAAGCACTGATGTATAACTATTGATGTTTATAAGGCAAAATTGGTTTTTTAAAATGAACTAAATATAAAAAGGTTAAAAATTAGGGATAAGAACTTGTCGAACCAACAATTTGAATTGGAATACAAAAGGGGGAGGTGTGGGGGAGTCAGGGAAATATGTTATTGAAAATAAGGATTGTGAATTCTATGTGTTTTTAAACTTTTTTGTTTTTTCTTTTTTGATTTTTTAATGTATTACAGTGGAAAATTTTAATAAATATCTTTTAAAAAAAAGAAAGAAAGAAATATGACAATTTCAGACCCTCCAAGTGTCCCTATTTTCCAAGGGCAGTCCCGGATTTACAGAAGCCATTCCAGTTTCTGATTAGATCCTGCAATGACCTGCTTTTCTTTAGGACGTCCCTATTTTCATCAGAGAAATAGCAGAGGGTAAAGAGTTATGCAATCCCCGAGCCAAGGAGATAAGTAACTATACAACCTTTAGCAGACATCTGAAGACAGCCCTGTATAGGGAAGCCATTTAAAAAATGTTTAATGTTTTACTAAGTTTTTATGTAAGTTGGAAGCTGCTCAGAGTGGCTGGGGCAACCCAGTCAAATGGGTGGGATATAAATAATAAAATTGTTATTACTATACAATACTATTTTATTACTATACAATAAGTAACTATACAATCTTTAGAAGACACCTAAAGACAGCCCTGTATAGGGAAGTTTTAAAAAAAAAAGTTTAATGTTTTACTATGTTTTTATATATGTTGGAAGCTGCCCAGAATGGCTGGGGCAACCCAGTCAGATGGGCCTGGTATAGATAAGGAAACTATGATTATTATTATTATTATGGAATAGAACGTCCCTAATTTCAGCAGATATGCAGTTTTGATTTCTCACAGGTTCTCATTCTTCCAGCCTTGAGCTCTGTTCTCTACACTTCTATGTCACTTTTTAAAATCCTCACGGAAATCAATGACAGTGTGAATGCTTTGTAATACACGAACACATTTTCATACACCTAACACAAGCACTCCTGCAAAGCTATTTCCCCTGATGTAATACAGTTCTGTACGTGATACTCACTAACATATGCATCCCTACACACACTTTAGCCCAGTGTTTCCATCTTTGCGTCAGCTGGTAGAGAACTGCATTACAAAATGCAGGAAAGTGGAAAAATTGAAGGATGGCTAGATATTGGCTTGGGTGTTGCTTCAGAACATGAGAATTGGTCAAGATTGCCTTCAAATGTGAAGTGAGTCCCAATTTCTCTCCCACCTCTAGGGTGGGCAAACTTTTTCCTGTCTAGGGTCATCTTCCCTCGGAGGTAATATCTCAGGGACCGCCAGTTGTTGGAGCATAGCCACATGTGGGTGGGGACACCCCAATTCCTCTCTCTTTCCGCCACTCCTTCCTCCCTCTCACCTTTTTTTCCACGCCAACCTTTCCCTGCTTCATTTCCCCCCTTGCCACCCACATGAACATAGGCCAAGGACATAAAATTACACTGAGGGCTAGGAGTACTAACTCTAGGGGGCCAGAGGTACTCCGGTCCCTCAATATTTGTTTTCAGGAGACCAGGGCCCCTTAATTAATCCAGAATGCGGCAGCTAGACTAGTGATTTGGAGTGGCCACCGGAACCATATAACGCCGGTCCTGAAAGATCTTCATTGGCTCCCAGTACATTTCCAAGCACAATTCAAAGTGTTGGTGCTGACTTTTAAAGCCCTAAATGGCCTCGGTCCAGTATACCTGAAGGAGTGTCTCCACCCCCATCACCCAGTCCGGACACTGAGGTCCAGCGCTGAGGGCCTTCTGGCAGTTCCCTCGCTGCAAGAAGTGAGGTTACAGGGAACCAGGCAGAGGGCCTTCTTGGTAGTGGCACCTGCCCTGTGGAACGCCCTCCCACCAGATGTCAAGGCAATAAACAACTATTTTACTTTTAAAAGACAATGGAACAAGGCCCTGTTTAGGGAAGTTTTTAATGTCTGACGCTGTATTGTTTTTAATGTTCGGTTGGAAGCCACCCAGAGTGGCCGGGGAAACCCAGCCAGATGGGCGGGGTATAAATAATAAATTATTATTATTATTAATCTTGAAGTAGCCCTGTGCGCATAGTGCGCAAGTGACGCCACATGTGCGATGTGCACTGTGCAACACTGGCTCCTCCAGAGTGCTTGGCCTCCTCTGCCATGCATACATCGCAGGAGCAACATCACACACACTACACACTGGGGCCCCAAATCTTGGGGGCAAGATGGCGTCTCTGCTGAGGGCTGTAGGTAGGACTCTTGGTTGCACATCCTTGTACTAGCTGAAAAATTCAGGGCTCAGCTTTCTCCCACCAGTCCGCATTTTCTTTTTTAAGGTTCATTTCAGATCCAAAGAGGAAAATCCTTACACAAAACCTTTAAAACACTATCCAAAATGTTTACAGCTTAAAATATAATTGTACCTTGAAGCGCTTTTTTTTTTTAACCTTCCCAGAAGCGTGTTGAGCAATGGTTGTTTCCAGAATGTTGGCAATAGCTCTGGTTAGTTAGTTTAGCAAGAGGCATTTGAGGCGAGGCTTTGTATGTGCAAGAGCCTCTACAACCCACATAAACACTCTTGCAGTGTTTTCCCGGCATGCTTCCAATTTTAATTATCCCCTGCCTACGATAAACTCCCACTGCAAGCCCTGTCTACACTTGCCTGCCGATGACCGCCTGACCTTGCAATTTATGCCTTAAGTCAGCCCGTGTGGAATCTGGTCAAAGTCAACTTTTATCCCTACAGATTCAAAGGTCACTTAGACCTTGTTCCAGGGAAATACTTCCCATGATACCCTTGAGTTGCTCCACGTCTTGTGGACGTCAACCTCTTAATGAATCTCTATGGTTTAATCTTGGCATAACACTTATTTATTCATTACAATTTTCATCTCACCCTTCTTCTAAGGAGGTCAGGGTGGTGTGCTTGGTTCCTCACTGTCCTTTCCCCCCCCCCTCCCATCCTCACAACCCTGTGAGGTAGAGAACAATTGTGACAGATCCAAGCCCACCCAGCTCAATGGTCAAGTTGAGAGCCAACACTGGCTTTTCTGTGTTCTGGATTTCATTTTTGAAACATTTGTACCACACGGTCTACTCCTCTAAATCAGTCTCCCCCAACCTTAAAACCACCAGGTCTCATAATTCTCAGTCATTGGCCAGGCAGGGGCCGATGGGAGTTAGAATTCAACAGCATCTCGAGGGCACCAATTCAGGGAAGACTGTTCCAAATAATAAGGTATGGTAGCATTTTCTGGATTCCCAGAAAACAGTAGTTTGAATACCGTGGTACCTCGGGTTACAGACGCTTCAGGTTACAGGCTCTGCTAACCCAGAAATAGTACCTCCGGTTATGAACTTTGCTTCAGGATGAGAACAAAAATCGTGGGAGGCCCACTGCTAAAGTGGTACCTCAGGTTAAGAAAAGACCTCCAGAACGAATTAAGTTCTTAACCCGAGGTACCTCTGTAGCAGGTACTGATATCCCAAAGGAGCAGAAAAGACTTTTTATGTATGCGACAACAGCCACACAGATGCTACTAGCCCAGAGATGAAAAGAAGACAAAGTCCCTACCAGAGAGGAATGGCAAACCAAGCTGTTGGGCTATGCAAAATTGACTGGAAAGCTCAGGAACCGAGAAGACAAAAACTTCAAGAAAGAATGGGAAAATTTTATAATTTATTTAGAGACCACTGTAAGCAGATGAAAACATTAACAGGATTTTAATAACACTTGTAATGTAACAATCACTATGGACAATATGGAGAGATACAAAATATGAATCATGAAATAATATGCAGTTGAATATAACTTTACACTTGTAAAATCAAATAAAAATTATTTTCAAACAACTGAAGGGTTATCATCCCCATTGGTGGGGATGATTATAGGGTATTATTTCAACAACAAATTAGGGAAAGAGCCATAGCAATACGGTGGAGCTTTGCATGCCCAACACCCTGGATTCAATCTCCAGGTAGGGCTGGAAGATATCCTTGTACTGAGCTTTGTAGACCAATGGTTTGACCTTGTATTGGTAGCTTCCTATGTTCCTAAGCAACAAGGAGAAAGGAAAATTGCCATTAATATAGATACTGTCCTACTGAACACAGCCAGGGTTGGCAGGTCTGGGTTAGGAAAGCATAAGCCGATTCCGTGTACCAATTTGTTTCAATCTGGCAACCAACCATCCACTGGAACAACTCCTTGTTTGAAATAACCCTTGGCCGCACCAAGCCACATTCCATCTGTCTACCAGATCCCAATAAATCTTCATTTCTGACCACTGCAGACTTTTGTGGGTAAGCAGGTTGCACAAGCTGGCTTCAGTGGGAATATTCTGCATGTGCATATCTTTCAGGAGACAGCCGACTCCAGCAGTTCCAGTTCCAATGCCACATGGCAATGTAAATGGATTGTAAAATCTGGCGGGTGAAAGTGGGTGTAAATTAGGCAGCCAGGAGTAACAAAGGAAGCTGCCTTCTACCAAATCAAACCATCGGTCCATGGAGTGGAGTATTGTCTACATTGGTTGAAAGCAGCTCCCAGGTTCATGTGGAGTTCCTTTGGTCCTACCCGCAGATTCAGGGATTCAACCTGCGACCTTTGGCATCCAAAGCAGATGCTATACCACTGAGCTATGGCCTTCTCCAAACATTTGAGAAGAAACCAAGGATTTGGAAAGATTTGTGGTGTGGTACAGAGAGGCTATGCAGAATGACATTCTTGATATCAGTTAACAGGCATTGCTAAGGGGAAGTCAGCAATGAGGCCAACTCCTGGGACGACCAGCTCTTAAGGGCAGGCTGAGGACAGATGGGAAGCAAACTCTGCTGGAGACCAGGCCTGTAGCTACATGACTTTGCTTCAAGCAAATTCCAGCTATATCCCCCTCTAGTCACTCACACCAAAGTCTTTCGAGGTATATGAGTTAGTTAAAACGCATCTGAAATGTAATATAATAAGAATAAAAATCATTGGTTTTCCAATAAACCAAAAGAAGAAGCAAACCATCATATATTATTGCTTCTTTTTTTAAAAAAAGAAGCAGTGCTGCTCCTTAGACACATAATGAGCAAAAACAGTCAAGATCTACTTGATACTCCCAGCCTGTGCGAAAGACGGAGAAAATGAGAGAGGCAAAGGGAGGGTTGTTAATCTTTCTCTAGTGCTACATCCTGTTTCTAGTGGGTCACATTCAGCCTTTGAAAAAGTGCCGCATGTTCGGATTTCTCACATTTTCCCAGCTGGAGAGAGCACTGCTTGACTCAAGAAATCTTATTTCTCTATCTTTCTGTTTTGTTTCGTATTGCTATGAACGTGATCTCCAGCACAAGCACGGAAAGAGCCTCTCAGAAAACCTTCTCACTTTAGGGGTATAACAAAAGAACGCGGCTCCCTCTCCCTACAACCCCCTCCCCAACACACATACACACCACGGTGCATTTGAAATCAACCTCTAAAGAAAACACAGGAAACATAAGGCTAGCCAAACCGTGAATGGGAATAGGTCTATCCTTATGTGGTCACACAGGCCAATGAAGCGCTGCATCCCTCAGCCTCTCTTGTTCAGGTTGATTTACTAGCCACGTTCGTAGTCCAGCTCCGCCGCCAGAAGAACACAAAGGGAGTCAAACATCTGGCAAATTTGCTCCAATTGTTGTGTGAAATATCTCTGGTTTGGGTTTCATTGAACAGTAAACAAGTCATTGTCTCTGAAAAGTGATTTGCTCGGCTGTCAGAACGAAACCCTGACAATCAACAATAGATGTCAAGCAGTTGTTGTTGTTGCTGCTGCTGCTGTTGTTGCCGCTGCATTCTCCTCGCTCTCCCGCCACCACCTCTCCTCCGTTGGGTTTGTTGGTATTTCAAGGCAGACAAATGAGCATCGTTTCTGTAGCGGGTGATGGATGGGAGGTGGTCATGTGACTCTGCTGGTTCTGTGAAAAATGCACTGGGCTTGCAAAGTGTTGCATCAAATTTAGCCCAGTCTCCACGGCAGCGCTCACATCCCTGCATACCCAGAGGAGACGTAGGAAACAGACTTGACAAAGTATGCGCCCTGAATGAAGCCCTTTTCATGCATTACACACTGAGAGCCTCGCTCCTACTTCAGCATGAGGTGTACATACATGTAACGTGTGAACAGGACAGAGGAGCTTCTGGCTCCCACCTCCCCATTGTTGGTGCATACAACATCATTTTCTTAGGCTATGCATGTGTGTGAGTTTGTGTGCATGAGTTCAGAATTTGGGGTGGAATAGGGGGCCCCCTGCAGTCCGCCAGCCAAGGCCCCATCATGGCCTGAATCAGGCAATTCTAAGCAGGGCCAGCCCACTCATGAGGCAAAGTGAGGTGACTGCCTCAGGCGGCACAATCCACAAGGGCAAATCAGGTCTCCAAAGAATCCATTGCCCGCTGCTGCTGGTGGTGCTGCTGCTGCTGGTGCTGCCACTGCTATAGGGTCAGTGACGGCTGTAACACACTCCTTGGAGGCTGGATCTTCTGCCTCCTCTGGAGCCCCCCATTCCATGCATTCAATACAACAGCCTCTTGCCTGCTGGTCTCCTCCCACCCTTGTTCTTCATGTAGATATTTCCTCCGTGTTCCAATATAGCTCTTCTTCCCTGGTGGGTAGTTCACCGCAGGTGCCAAAATGTCTTGGGCTACTTGTAAGTGACAACAGGTCATGACAGATGTGTATACCTGAAGGAGCGTCTCCACCCCCATCATCCAGCTCTGAGGTCCAGCTCCAAGGGCCTTCTTGAGGTTCCTTCACTGCGAGAAGTGAGGTTACAGGGAACCAGGCAGAGGGCCTTCTCGGTGGTGGCGCCCGGCCTGTGGAATGCCCTCCCATCAGATGTCAAGGATATAAACAACTAACTGACTTTGAGAAGACATCTGATGGCAGCCCTGTTTAGGGAAGTTTTTAATGTTTGATCTTTTATCATATTTTTAATGTTCTGTTGGGAGCTGCCCAGAGTGCCTGGGGAAACCCAGCCAGATGGGCGGGGTATAAATAAGTTGTTGTTGTTGTTGTTGTTGTTGTTGTTGTTGTTGTTGTTGTTGTTGTGCTTTGCTTTGCTTTGCTTTGCTTTGCTTTATCTAACTATCTCTCATCAAGAATTATATACCACTTAGTCAGAAAAACCTAATTATATAAAAATAAGATAAAATATCAATTAAAATACTGATAAAGTACTCGTAATTAAATGTATCAGATATAGATAGAATCAAGTGCATATATACATATTAAATGATGTGTCTGGGTAGGCTTGCCTTAAACAAAAGGGGTTTTAGCAAGGTGTCAAAAAGCGTACAGTGGAGATGCCTGCCTAATACCAGCTGCAATGATTTCAAATCTAGATCAATAAAGGAGCCAGAGGCTGTGGCTCTATTTGCAGATAAACTGCTCCTGTTTTTGAGCTTTTCTTTTCTTTTTTCTTTTTGTTTGTTGCTTTCTTTACACTATTAGCAACTGCAGTTGCATCTCAATCACTTATACAGTGGTACCTCGGGTTACAGACGCTTCAGGTTACAAACTCCACTAACCCAGAAATAGTACCTCCGGTTAAGAACTTTGCTTCAGGATGAGAACAGAAATCGCATGGTGGCAGCGCGGCGGCAGAGGGAGGCCCCATTAGCTAAAGTGGTGCTTCAGGTTAAGAAGAGTTTCAGGTTAAGAACGGACCTCCGGAATGAATTAAGTTCTTAACCCGAGGTACCACAGTATAGGAAATAGTTTTAGGTGTTCCCACACAGGGTAGCAATACAGGGCCTGGATGCTGCAGCCAGGGACTCACTGCTATCTTTTAGATTAGATGTTGGGAATCTTTGGCCCACTGGCCGTGCTTGTCAATTCTAACATTGCAGGGGGCTGGACCGCAAGTCCCTTCAGGTCCCTTCCAACTCTATGATTGCACAAATCTTTAGAGGCTCATAGCACAGCACATGGTTCCAGCCCCTCCTGGGGCAAAACTAAAGCTGTTTATGAACATGCATTCAATTCAAGACTTGCTGTCTCCGCCACCGCCCCCAAGTTTGAGTTTGATATGTTTGCAGCCCAGTGGATTGAATTTTGATTCAATTTGATACTTTGCCTCTGCATCAGATGGGCTTGCCACCTTTATTTTTAAAAGCACTACAGTTATTCACATGCAATCTGCTATGTTTTAAGGGAAAGCGCAGAAACGTTTTAAAAAGAGAGAAGTTTCAATAAGGCTCTGACATACGATGCTGCCTTTGACTAACAGCCAAGGAGACAGGAACAAGCCAGACCATGTTTCTCAAGCAGTGCTCAGCTGGCACAGGAAGGTCTTCTTGCCCAGCAGGAACCAGCAAAGCTAGTCCAGGCAGAGGTGGCTATAGGGCAGTCTAGCAGTGTGGTCACACTGGGTATGCAGCCAAGGAGGGTGCCTTCTCAAAACCTGGTAAGCGCTTGCCTGGTATCGGGAAGGAGGCGTGAGGGATCTGACAGGGTCCTAGAGTCCTCCTGTCTCCTTCCCAAAGCAGGGCAAGTGCATACCCACCAACATTTCTCCGATGAAAATAGGAACGTCCTATTCCACCATCCTATTCCTATTCCTAGTCCTAGTCCGATTCCTGCCCACCTAGCAGTTCGAAAGCATGTCAAAGTGCAAGTAGATAAATAGGTACCGCTCCGGAGGGAAGGTAAATGGCATTTCCATGCGCTGCTCTGGTTCACCCGAAGCGGCTTAGTCATGCTGGCCACATGACCCAGAAGCTGTACGCCGGCTCCCTTGGCCAATAAACCGAGATGAGCACCGCAACCCCAGAGTCGGCCACAACTGGACCTAATGGTCAGGGGTCCCTTTACCTGTTCCACCACCATCATAATTATTAATACCCCACCCATCTGTCTGGGTTGCCCCAGCCACTCCAGGCAGCTTCCAACATATTAAAAAACACAACAAAACATTAAGCACTAAAAAAAACCTTCCCTATGCAGGGCTGCCTTCAAATGGCTTGGGGGTCAGATAACTCCATACCCTCTAACATTTCTCCGATGAAAATAGGGATGTCCTACCAAACCCTCTCACATTTCTCCAACGAAAATAGGGGCATCCTAAGGAAAAGTGGGACATTCTGGGATCAAAGCAGAACCTAGGTTGGCTTTTGTAAATGCATCATGTTAGGGGGAATTGCATACAAACATATTTATATCAGGGGAAAATTGCACTAAAAAGCTGGTGAATTTTCACAAGGATTTTATTTTTTATTATTATTATTTTAGCAAACTGATGTGGAAATGTGAAGAACTGAATTTAAGATGGGACATATGAGAGAACCCGAAATTGGCAGATCCGCTGGTCCCTACTTATGGGGGTACAGATCACTAAGACCACCCAGTGTCAAAGAACAGTGGAAAGAAAGGGAAAGTGTCAGAGTTGAGCTAGATGGGGAAGTGGAGAATAAAAGCATGAAGTGTCAAAATTGAAGGACGTGAAAATGGCACAAAGAATGAAGGGGAAATTGTGCAGAGAACAAAACCAAGATGAATCTTCACTCCACCACCACCACCCCAAGCATACAAGTATCAAAAGGTCAGCCAAGCTGCTGTTGGATTTCAAGGGTATTTTGTGACGAAAGGGAGGGGAAAAGGAGAGATTGCAGATAATTGAAATAAATTCTTTTCCCCGAGTGTCTCTGAGAAAGAATGGCGCCTGAGTTGTGAGGGGCAGTGGAGGGAGAAGTTTGGAGAAAGAATTACATTTTGCACCAGAGTGAATAATAAAATACTAAAGGGACCCGGGGAGTCACATGAGAGCAGGAAATAAAGAATTCCCCAGTGACTGCAGCTGTGCCAAGTAGAGATAAGCCCCTTTCATAGAATTATAAAGCAGCCGAGAGGATCCTTGACTGCGATGCTGAAAAGGGTTAAAGAAAAACAGGGAAAGAGAGGAATCCATTCATATCAAATCCTTCCATAGAGTCCTTGTTGGTGGTCAAAAAGCCTAGGAAGCCATGTTGGCGGTGGAAGAAGATTGGAAAAAAATTAAAGTATATTTACAGAAATATTGCAAAATTAATGAATGTTAGAAGGATGCTGGAATGAAGCTATATGGCGTTAGCAGAAATGTTATAAAGAATTAAGTAAAAATAGATTGTTAATGGGCCAAAGTGGAAAACTCAAGCTTAGATTGTGCTAAGATAAATTATAGAACAAAAATTGAGAAAGATGGAAAGGATTTGCTGAAATAGCTAATTGAACTAGAATACAAAAAAGGGAGGTGTGGGGAGGTCGATGAAACAAGTAAATGAAAAGTAAAGATACGGAAATATTGGATGTGTTTTTGTTTTTCTTATTGTTTTGCTGTATTGTTTTTTGTTTTTCTTTTTATTTTTGATGTATTGTAACTTTTTATTGTCTCTTTTTTCTTTTTTCTGTAACTATTAAACTTCTAATAAATATCATTTTTTAAAAAAAAGGAAGCCATGTTGGCCAATTAAACGGGGTGTGAGGGATTGCGTTAAGGCAATACCGTTATCAAGTAAAATGTCACAAAATAGCAAGCCAGCTTTCAGATCCCCATAACCCTTCATTCTGCTGGAAATTAAACAAAACTGGGGAAAGAGGGAGGAAGAGCTGGGGTCATGTAGTTGCTCCTCAAGTAATAATAATAATAATAAAATTTTATTTATATCCCGTCCTCCCCAGCCGAAGCCGGGCTCAGAGCGGCTAACAACATTAAAATGATACAACATTCTGTGAGGATTGCCAAAGGCCTGGTGGAACAGCTCTGTCTTGCAGGCCCTGTGGAAAGATGTCAAGTCCTGCAGGGCCCTAGTCTCTTGTGACAGAGCATTCCACCAGATTGGAGCCACAGCCGAAAAAGCCCTGGCTCTGGTTGAGGCCAGCCTAACCTCTCTGTGGCTTGGGACCTCCAATATGTTTTTGTTTGAGGACCGTAAGGTCCTCTGTGGGACATACCAGGAGAGGCGGTAGGTATGATGGTCCTAGGCCGTATAGGGCTTTAAAGGTCTACAGTTTATCGCCGCCTCTCACTGGAACGCAGGAGGAATTGTGCAGGCATTATTGGACTGGCTTCTCAAGGTGAGAGGGAAGATTGTAAGATGCCTCCAGGGAGCAGGACTATTGAGGGAAAGCCACAAAAATGGGTGTTGAGGGTGTGGCTATTCTTGGTACCACTGACGTTCACAGCTGATAGAAGATGAAGGGCTGAGATTTGGGAGATGAGAGGCCTGTGGAACGGAAAAAGAGCAAACATCACTGGAGGAGGTTGTTTAGATCAATGGTGAAGTTTGGGCTCTCAAATTTTAACGGCGATGCTAAAATTTGGCACTCTGTTCTGCAGCATTAATTTGGCGCTCCCTGCAGTGCTGCGCCCGCTGTGACTACACCAGTGGTAGCACCCTAAAATTGTGTCTGTTATTTTGTGCCTACCTAGGTCATTTGAGGGGTGTAGGTGGCACTGTGGGTTAAACCACAGAGCCTAGGACTTGCCGATCAGAAGGTCGGTGGTTCAAATCCCCACGACGGGGAGAGCTCCCGTTGCTCAGTCCCTGCTCCTGCCAACCTAGCAGTTCGAAAGCACATCAAATTGCAAGTAGATAAATAGGTATCGCTCCGGCGGGAAGGTAAAGGGTGTTTCCATGTGCTGCTCTGGTTCACCAGAAGCGGCTTAGTCATGCTGGCCACATGACCTGGAAGCTTCTGTGGACAAACACCGGCTCCCTCGGCCTATAGAGCGAGATGAGCACACAACCTCAGAGTCGGTCACGACTGGACCTAATGGTCAGGGGTCCCTTTACCTTTACCTTAGGTCATTTGAATCTTTAAACATTAATGTAAATACCCTGAATCGGGTCTGGAAACAACCTGAAAACCAGAACCATTTTTTAAAGCCACAGTTGCACGAGTTCTAAATGGAAGTCCAACCAGGAATCTGGCTGCTGTATTTTGGACCGGATGAATTTTTTTGAATATGTTTCGGATGGAAATATTAATATACTATCATTTCTCTTTGGGGAATCTAACATGTGGGATGAAGCTTGCCTTCCCTATCAACAGAAGCATCCTGCAGCCAATCAGAAGCCGCGCCGGACATTCGGCTTCTGAAAATCGTTCAAAAACTGGATCACTCACTTCCAGTTTTCGGTCGTCTGGGAGCTGAAACGTACAAGTACCAAGGCGTTCGGCAACCAAGGTACAACTGTAACTCAACTGCTCAATTAACAAGGAATATGCTTAGTCTGTCTCTGCCCTGCATGTCGCAGATGATGAGCAGTGGTTATTGAATGACTGGACCGGCGCTCTGTATTTCCCAGGCACTAAAATGCTCCAGGCAAAGAAGTAATTAGATCTCTGTTTTTGGATACTGAAAAGGGCAGTGCTTAAAACACACACACACACACACACACACACTTTGATTCCCACACAGCTCCCAATGGTGCTATTTGCTGTTCATTCAGAGCGAGTAAAACAAAATGCATGAGCATAATAAAAGAATCGATATATTTTAGCATCTTGGGGATGCAAGATGACAAGGAAGTCAAAATGGAGATGTTTGCCTCTCTGATTGACTATTTTGTTTACCATGAAGCCCCTCTTAGCCAGCTTCCCATGTCTGAGACTAGTGTACAAGGTGACCTTTCTTGTGCATAATTACCCGGCCACAGCTCCCAGAAAATTAATGCTAAAAATGGCCCTTTTTCTGTATTCCGGTTGTTGCTGCTGTTAAAAATGAGCCATTCAAAACACACTTTGGTGCTATTTGGGGCATTGCTACTTAGAAATAAAAGTACAAACAGGCAAGAAGAAGAAGAAAATGTAGCAGAAGTGGGGCCACTGTTCAAAATATACACACCATTTGGCACTGATCCAGCACTAATTACTTGCATCTAGTCATGCACAATAACTAAAGGATTCTCACAGAGGTGCATATTCCACAACCATAACAAAGATGCACGCAGCCAGTTCGATGCAAAGCGGATGCCAGTGTGAATCTGCATCAACATCAGTTTCTGCAAGCCTGCTTGCTAAATCGAGGAGAAAGCCTGCAAGAATCTTGCCCACAACTTGACTGCTCAAACCAGGAGTAGCCAGTGTGGTGCCCTCTGACTGTTGCTGGACTACAACTCCCATTATTCCCTTCCATTGGCCATGTTGGCTGGGACTGATGGGAACTGGAGTCCATCAACATCTGGGAAGCACCACGTTGGCCACCCGCGGGCTGAATGATGAAACCCCATCTTTTTTCAACAAGTAAACTCCATGCAGCTTAGAAAACATAACCTCATAATAACATGGAAGTCATCAAAATGCAAAAACAAAGGGAACAGCATTAAAATAATGGTTGGAGAAACTTTTGGACAAATGTCCTTTTTTTGGTGGGGAGGCATGCCATCATCACAGCTGCAACTGCTGCCACTTGTGGTGGCAAAAATATTTTTTTAAAAAACACCTTAGGGGTTGGGAAGCAAAAACGTTATGTTGCTGTCTTTGGTGAGCGCCAACCCCAAGCAACTGTTGGATAATTTATCCTCCCAACATTTAGTAAAATGGTCCCCTCTGTAATTTTTCTACCCACAAATAAAGCAGCCACTTGCTTACAGCCCTACCAAGTTCCAAAGATGTTTTAAAGATGGGGGCAGGAACGGACTTGTCTGGCTCCTCCCCATTCCATCACATTCTTGACAGCCTATTCCTACACCCCTCCAAGAAGCTCAGTGGTTCTACCTACGTTTACCCTCTCAACAACCCTGTGAAGCAGGATACGCAGAGAAAGATAGGGATTGGCCCAAGGACATCCAGCAAGCTTAGTGGCTGAGTGATGATTTGAACCTGGGTCTCTCTACTCCTGGGACGCGGGTGGCACTGTGGGTTAAACCACAGAGCCTAGGGCTTGCAGATCGGAGGGTCGGCAGTTCAAATCCCTGCGATGGGGTGAGCTCCAATTGCTCGGTCCCTGCTCCTGCCAACCTAGCAGTTCGAAAGCACCTCAAAGTGCAAGTAGATAAATAGGTACCGCTCCGGCGGGAAGGTAAACGGCGTTTCCATGCGCTGCTCTGGTTCGCCAGAAGCAGATTAGTCAAAATGGCCACAAGATCCGGAAGCTGTATGCTGGCTCCCTCGGCCAATAAAGCGAGGTGAGCGCCGCAACCCCAGAGTCGGCCATGACTGGACCTAATGGTCAGGGGTCCCTTTACCCTTTACTTTACTCTCTACTCCTAGACCAGCAGTCACAGGAATATACAGTAGGAAGTTGACTTATAGCAAATTGGACCATTGGTCTATCTAGCCCAGTATCATCTACAAAGGCAGAGGCTCTCCGAGTTTTCCGTCCAGAAGTCTTCCCCAGCTCTACTTGGGGAACCTTGGACCTTCTGTATGCAGAACAGATGCCCTGCCTCTGAGCTATTGCTCATCCTTTGCTCAAATCAATGGCACTTTTAAAACCACAACTGTGCAGCCCGGTGGTGAACAATGGAAAAGAAGGCGGCATCTTTACAGCCACGACTTGGGCGAACTAAGTGGAGTTAAAAGGTTAAAAATCAGCCACCTCCATGTTGAGACACTTAAATAGTTCTTCCAATTAGACTGCTTGATTGGCTGACATTCCTAGAACCATCATTTTGAACACAAGGGTGCCTTTCGCATGAATGGGCACGGCTGGGGTTTGGAGGCTTCGCTCGTCCACAGTCTTGCAAGTGTTCTGCCCCCGCCCCTGCTCTGAAATGAGCATGCAATATTCCTTTCACTAACATTGTTCCATTTCTATCATAAGTGCTTGAGGCATCTAATAAATAAAATTAGGCTCCCTCCATTTAGTTACTCTTCAGTTACTTTAGTGCTTTGCAATAAACATACAAAGTGGACTGGATGAACTCCTTCCTTGAGTTATAAAGACTTCTCATTTGCAGTTTAGTTGGGATGGAACAGTTGGAGTTCCATTTCACATGGGCCAATCAACTTGGTTCAAATGGATATCCTTCCCAGGGGGCCCATCTGCACTTTGCAGGGCACAACTGAAAATGAGAGGGATGTTTAATAGAGTAATTCCTTTATATCAAGAATGTGCAAAGCATTTGGGATCATTTGGGATTAGAATGTAAACATGTATGCTGTATGCATCGCCAGATACCTTAATACATGACCCCCGTTCCAGTCATTCTCATGCACGTAAATTCAGTCACTTGAATTCCAGTGCACTTGTTTTGGCCATCTTCTCTGTTGCATCTCTGGACCCCTAAAAATTCAGGCTGAACCCATGCAGTGGGAAGTCTTGTTTAAGTTCCTTCTGCAGTTTAGAACCTGGCTACCTTTGAAGGTGACCTGGAAACTGCAACTAATCCAGAATGCGGCAGCTAGACTGGGGACTGGGAGTGGCCGCCAAGACCACATAACACTGGTCCTGAAAGACCTACATTGGCTCCCAGTACATTTCCGTGCACAATTCAAAGTGCTGGTGATGACCTTTAAAGCCCTAAATGGCCTCGGCGCAGAATACCTGAAGGAGCGTCTCCACCCCCATCATACAGCCCAGACACTGAGGTCCAGCGCTGAGGACCTTCTGGAGGTTTCCTCACTGCAAAAAGTGAGATTACTGGGAACCAGGCAGAGGGCTTTCTCTGTAGTAGCACCCACCCTGTGGAACGCCCCCCATCAGATGTCAAGGAGATAAACAACTACAGTGGTACCTTGGGTTAAGTACTTAATTCGTTCTGGAGGTCTGTACTTAACCTGAAACTGTTCTTAACCTGAAGCACTACTTTAGCTAATGGGGGCCTCCTGCTGCTGCCGCGCCGCCAGAACACAATTTCTGTTCTCATCCTGAAGCAAAGTTCTTAACCTGAAGCACTATTTCTGGGTTAGCAGAGTCTGTAACCTGAAGTGTATGTAACCTGAAGTGTATGTAACCCGAGGTACCTGACTTTAGAAGACATCTGAAGGCAGCCCTGTTTAGGGAAGTTTTCAATTTTGAAGTTTTATTCTGCTTAATATTCTGTTGGGAGCTGCCCAGAGTGGCTGGGGAAACCCAGCCAGATGGGTGGGCTATAAATAAATTATTATTATTATTATTTGTGAAGAAGCTAAAACTCAGTGGCAGAGCATCTGCTTTTCATGCAGAAGGTCTCAGGTTCAATCCCTGGTATCTCCAGGTAATGCTAGGACAGACCTCTGGAGACCCACCACCTGTCAGTGTAGACAATCCCAAGCTAGATGTGTCCTTGTGCCAGGAGCCTACTCAAGGACAGTAGATTCCCTGTTGTCAAAGTTCAGCTGAAACACATGAAGAGCAGCAGGAATGGGTCGTATGAAATTCAACAGTGGGGTCAAGACCAATGAGCATCTCCTCACTCCTCACCTCAGTCCTGTCATGTAACTGGAATGTGTTGGAGAAAATGAGGAAATAGAGATTTTGTGGCTCCACTTCTTTTTCCCCCTGAAGAGGGAGAGTTGAAGAAAAGACCATTTTGCCTTTTGCCTTAACGAGGGATATAATACGATGACAGGGAAATCTAATAAGCTAGGGAAATTACTGAAAAATCTAGATATTGGAATAAGTCATAAACACCTCTACCAATTACAAAGCAATCACCTTCTGCACACCAGTCGGCTCAATCTAAAAAACACATTCTTCCTCAGTTCCAACCTATCCCCAGAAAATTTCTTCCCTGAGAAAATGTCCCTTGGATAGTGACATTTTACAGTCAAATCAAATCGGGCATAACAAACTTCATCTCATTAAGCTGTACTATTCCCATGATGGGTGAATCTGTTCATTTTGGTTTCTCTCGGTTTCTAGTTATTCCCATCTCTTGGGCCAGCTTCTGCACTGGTTAGCTAGTTGTCTTTTCTTTTCTTTTTTTAAAGCCCACATGGAAATTTGTACATGTTTTCATCTACATGTCTCCTAATGGATGCAGTTCTGCATGTAATTTTGACTAAGTTGTGAGGCACTTCCCATGTTGTTTTCATGAATTTTACATTTTTACCTGAACTTTCCTTAACATGCACATTTTGTAGTCTTTTTCCTTTCATGCTGTGCCTGTGTAGGCAAGGACTCTATTGCTTGTCGTTGATTTTAGTTGATCTAATATAATTCACCTTGGAAGCCTTATTGGCTGAAAACTAAGGTGAATTAATCAAATAATTAAAACATGCATAAAAGCATTTGGAGTTTGCTCCTTGGACCTAGATATCTGGTGGAGTCCTTCTTCCCCTTCTTCTTGCTAATCAGAGACTGCAAGTCAGCCACCCATTTCAATACAGTTATATCAGCATACATTAGGAATTATAGAATGAAATCCTCTCCCAATGGATGGCAATGGAAATAAATTTTTCTTATTAGGAGTAGGGTTCACATTCCACCCAAAGAGGTTTGCACCAATAGAAAACAGCAGCCGTAGACTAGATCAAGGGTTTGTGTCCTTTGTTTTCGGTTGCTGTTGTTGTTTCCAGCAAAGCCCTTGATTGAAGTCATATGCTTGCTAATATCTCACAGAATGGATTTCTCTTTGCAGACTGCAGAGGACTAATTACAAGAGCGCTTTCCAGCCACTCAGTGATTGTAGGCTAATTTTCTGTTGTGAATCAGAAGCCGGGGTTAATGAGGCTAATTGTGTTTACTAGTGCTTCGAACAAAAAGGAAGCCAACTCAATTTTGAAAAGACTTCTTTGTCAGCGACAAATTGGTAGAAATTGTATCACCGTTTGCTGAGACGGCTGGAGTTCTCCAGCCTGGGAAGCCAATGTGTGCAGAATACGAGAGCCAGCGATACGGAAAATAAAACCTATAAGCCAGGAGTTTTATCCAGAACTGGTTCATATGCTTTTGGGAGCTGTGGCAAGAGCCAAGTTGATCACAGAAGTGCAATGGCAAGCTGTTAATAAATACCAAAAACTGTACAGCGTTAGGTAGTTATTAAACCCCTGACTGTTTCAGAAGGTTTTTACATAGCGGTCCTCTTTTATGGGGATGCGGGTGGCACTGTGGGTTAAATCACAGAACCTAGGACTTGCCGATCAGAAGGTCGGCAGTTCGAATCCCCGTGGCAGGGTGAGCTCCCGCTGCTCGGTCCCTGCTCCTGCCAACCTAGCAGTTCGAAAGCACATCAAAGTGCAAGTAGATAAATAGGTACCACTCTGGCGGGAAGGTAAAGGGTGTTTCCATGTGCTGCTCTGGTTCGCCAGAAGCGGCTTAGTTATGCTGGCCACATGACCCGGAAGCTGTATGCCGGCTCCCTCAGCCAATAAAGTGAGATAAGCGCTGCAACCCCAGAGTCGGTCACGACTGGACCTAATGGTCAGGGGTCCCTTTACCTTCACCTTTTACCTCTTTTATGATTGCTGTATATTGAGCATTCATCCTGACTTACTGGCAGAGAGCTTACACAAAGGTTAGACCACATCCTGTCTTTTTAAAGCATTCATTTTGGTTTGCTTGTGGGGTGTTGAGACCTCCTCTCGTTGACCATTTATTCATCCTACACTTTCCAGTCCGATTCACTGTCACTCTCCTAATTGCAAAAAGCATCTTTTTTAAAAAGTGATTGAATCCACTTTGGTTGTGGAAACCAGCAAAAGTCTGGAAGGAGCCTGTTATTTCTCACCCTGGGCCAGCAGGGGGATACTGTAGATAGTTTTCACTCAGGTCCACATATGCAAATAAGGGATTGAAAGTGACGTCCAGTGATTGGATAGTTACAGAAAGTAGTTACAGTTGCGTTGTACTGGAGCTCTATATAAGCAGGCTGGCT
Organism: Podarcis muralis; assembly: GCF_964188315.1. Taxonomy (NCBI): domain Eukaryota; kingdom Metazoa; phylum Chordata; class Lepidosauria; order Squamata; family Lacertidae; genus Podarcis; species Podarcis muralis. Next base: position 12,758,523 of record NC_135668.1, read on the forward strand.
GAACCCCTCAGTTCAATTCTGTTCTGGCTGGTGAATAAACAAGAGCTGTTTGAAGAATCGCTGTGTCGTCTGATATGTTCACCCACAACTTAACAGAGTCCATATGGCTGCCTCCATGGTATTTTCTGCCTCCATGGTATTTTCAACCTGTGTGGCAAGAACAGAGGAAGGAAGGAAGGAAGGAAGGAAGGAAGGAAGGAAGGAAGGAAGGAAGGAAGGAAGGAAAGAAGGAAGGAAGGAAGGAAGGAAGGAAGGAAGGAAGGAAGGAAGGAAGGAAGGAAGGAAATCATCCTTTAATCAATCTTTAAGTAAATTAACATTTTTTAAAAAATTACTAAATCCATGCAGATTTTTTCCCCCAGCATGGAAACATGACAGAACTGACTTATCTTTGAATGAATGCAAAATGGAAGGGGGGAAAAAACACCCTGATGTGGGTCTTTCTTGCCATCTCCTAGAAATGCACCCCCTTCCGTGAAAACCTCTTTCTGGGTTTGCACATTTCCCCTGCTTCATCTCTTTGAAGGTTCATGGGAGTTGTAAATCTCAGGAGCTAGCAGCATGGCCATCGTTAAAGAAAGCGAAGTGTGCACTGGAGAAAGGCTTAGACTCCTCTCACACACACTCCACCCATTCTAATGATGGACATGCTGCCACTTCCTGAGATTTACAGTGCTCCTGGAAAATTCAAAAAAGGTTGAGCTGAACTTTTTTTTTTTGCAAAACTCAGAAAGAGGGTTTGCACCAGAGGTGAATGGCCTCGCGAGTCCTTTTTCCTGGGTTCACAGCAACAGCAATCTGGCATTCCAAGAGCCCAGTGTTGGCTAGGAACATAGGCAGCTGCCTTATATGGAATCAGACACCTGGTCCATCCTGCTTAATATTGTCTACACTGACTGACAGCAGTTCTCCAGGTTTCCAGGCAGCTCCAGTCCTACCTGGAGGTTGAAAGCAGGACCTTTTGTGTGCAAAGCAAGGCTCTACAGAGCTAAGCCACAGCTCTTGCCCAAGAGGACTGGAGGAAGCAGTGCAGGAAAGAAAGAAACGATGTCAGGAATACAATTAAAAGAGATGTGTCAAATCTCAGAGGAAGGTGCAATAAAAAAAATTAAAAAATGATGTAGAGCAAATCAGGATGAAGGATGCAACCCTTTTTAAAAGAGTACAATGGGATGGAGATGGAAAAGTGGGGGATGCCCAGATTTAATGCACATCGTTAAGGTCAGAACGGGTTGCATAACAGCATCATGTTTCCTTGAAGGGAAGTGGGTAGATAAATGTTTTTTTTGCAGGGAAGGGGGAACAGCTTGAATTCCTGGAGCAAACCAACACCTGCAGATCTGACCCAGGCTCGGATCTGAACCCAGGTGGTGAAAGCTTATTTGATCTCTTGCTGTTTCAAGTAATAGCTGGCGGCTCTCCAAATCCATCAGCACTGCTGATCTGGGGCCTTTTTGCAAACTCTGCTCTGTTCTCTTGAAACACAAAGCTTTTCCCTTCAGGGGGGAAAACATACACACACACCCTGAAATCCACAGGTCTTCTGGCTCTCTCTGCCTCTGTCTCTATATACACAGTATGTAAATAACAGAGCACTGCCTTGGTTGAATCTACAGCCCCAAGGTATGAACATCACCTATTCATCTTAATGGGATGTTGAACCCAAAGACTCATTGTGACAGACTGAATGCTAATGCTATAATCAAACAAGTTTTCTCACACAGATGCCCAGGCTCAGATCTCTGCCTTTTTTACTTTGTAAGGGAGGTTTCAAAGATGGGTTGGGTTTTTTGCCTCTGAAGATCCATTCAAATACCCAGTTGAAATGCACAGAGAGAGAGAGAGCAAAGGCCCAATTTGATCTTTGCCACCTTTAATTCCACTTAAAATGAAAAGCTTTAACCAATGTTTATTGTAACTGAATCACTACACCTAACTAGTTTGCATACAAAGCAGTGGGTTTCAGGTACGGGTGTCCAGTGATCACAAGATTTAGGTTCAGAACCTGCTATGGGATTTCAGATGTCCCAGTTTTGTACTTCAGGAAACAGCCTGCCTGAGTCTGTGGCATATTGTATTTCCCCCCCCAAAATTTTTTTATTGATTTTTACAATATTAACGACAAACAAAAACACAAAACGAACAAACATAACAAACATAAATCATAACCTTATTGAAAATAACAGTTATTAACTTTGTAAAGCGACTTCCTCGTTTCCCCTTAGTTGAATTTCATTGCAAATCCTTATAACGGTTTTTCAAAACCCAATTTTTATACATTTTTAAATTGAACATTAACATCTTTAAATCTTATCCTTATAGTATTAAACACATTATTTTATCAGTTAACCTAAATACAATCCTAAGCCCATTAAATATCTGGAAGATATTTCTGATTAGTTTAGCTTAACAAATTTAACTAAATAATCATTAAATTTCTTCCATTCTTCGTGTTTAAAAAGGTAAAGGTACCCCTGCCCGTACGGGCCAGTCTTGACAGACTCTGGGGTTGTGCGCTCATCTCACTCTATAGGCTGGGAGCCAGCGCTGTCCGCAGACACTTCCGGGTCACGTGGCCAACGTGACAAGCTGCATCTGGCGAGCCAGCGCAGCACACGGAAATGCCGTTTACCTTCCCGCCAGTAAGCGGTCCCTATTTATCTACTTGCACCTGGGGGTGCTTTCGAACTGCTAGGTTGGCAGGCGCTGGGACCGAGCAGCGGGAGCGCACCCCGCCGCGGGGATTCGAACCGCCGACCTTTCGATCGGCAAGCCCTAGGCGCTGAGGCTTTTACCCACAGCGCCACACTACACCTAACTAGTTTGCATACAAAGCAGTGGGTTTCAGGTATGGGTGTCCAGTGATCACAAGATTTAGGTTCAGAACCTGCTATGGGATTTCAGATGTCCCAATTTTGCACTTCAGGAAACAGCCTGCCTGGGTCTGTGGCATATTGTAGACTGTCTGATTCATCGGGGGTGGGGGGTGGGAATCCAGATTCACTTTCTCCCCCACCTATAATTCACCATAGCGATTATAACTCTCCCACCCACCCTGCAACCTGTTTGTCTGTTTGTTTTAAATAAAAACAGTTGGGTAATCGTCACATGTAGAAACCTAGCATTTAATGGTCTAGATTTCTTCCTAACATGCTAGTTTTCTATGTGGTTTTTTTTAAAAAAAAAATAGCAGAGCATTATGTCACATGCAGCCTGAAATGGTGCAGCCCAGAGACAGGTTTCCCAATTCACATGACCTGGTTCTACTTATTTTAAGGAGTCTTTGGTACATCTCGTTTTTCTGCACTGCAACTATCTCTGAAATCAAGCTTTTGGACAAGATCAGGCAAATAGGTTAATGGGACCTTTAAAACTATATGAGTCAGGGACTCTTTCTAACAACGACAACAAAATGGTCTGTGCAAATTTACTGTTATTATGTTGTTGTACTGGCTTTCAAATACTCCAGGCAGTTGGGAAGGGCAACAATATGTATAATGAACAGTTATTTATCCCTCTCTAATATTCTTCACACGTTCTGGCTGTCACGATCAATTTCTTGAAAACAGCAGCTTTCCCCCTACAGAGCAGAGATGGGGAACCTGTTTCAGCCTAAGGGATCTTCTGAGCAACTTTCTGTGGGCCATTGGTGGGCAGGGCCAAAGACAAAAGTATATTGTTGGCATCCGAGTGTCTCAAGAGACAATGGAGTGCGCCTCCAGGGGTGGAGTCAAGCCGCTGGAGAATCACAGCACCTGCTGTGGCTGCAGAGGCCAGTAACATGTAATTGCTACCTCCCACATTCTTTTTGCTGCAATAGCAGAACCAAAGTGACTTCCCTGGGGTGCAAGGCTGGGCAATGTGTATGGAGGTCCTGGGCTCTCGAGACAACAAGACTGATGTGGTCCTAAGGAAAGGAACACAAGACTTTTGGCACCAGCTTGGCTACAGGAGTTGGAGGCAAAAGTACCGGTAGTTGGAGTTTCACATCCATCTCTGCCTTCCATCCAGACAAGCAGAAGTATTCAGGGAGGATGTGAAGCAGCATCAGCAACTGTGACCTGGGGAGAATCTCCTGAGGACCACATAGAGATGTTGGGAGCAAGGGGACACATTTGACCCCAGAGTCTGAGCTTCCCCACCTCTGGCATGGAATATTGTCATTGGCTTAACAGCCATTAGCTGCCGTTTTTTCCGACATACAAAATGTTAAGCAGGTAAAACTTTTGCTGTTACAGTGGCAATTTGTGGGGAAGTTTTGACTATTTCTGTGTGCTGGGGTGCCAAGACGCTTCATCTCAGGGTCACGGGTTTGAGCCCCGCATTGGACAAAAAGATCCCTGCATTTAAACACCACCGTACGGTCTCTGGACTCTTCATTCAACTCTGCGTCAATATTTTTGCATGGGAACTTTTGCTGTAAACACATCCTCAGACTTTCAAAAGCTAGTGTGCAGAGAGAGAAGATCAAAAGGTGGGGGCGGGGGAGAAAGCAATGAAATGGGACCATCACCCCAGATATCATACTTACACTGAAACATATGAGGGAGGTTGACAGAAAAGAGGGGGAAGATCTGAAGAAATACCTATAAGAAGATTAAATAAGCATGATACTGTGTAAGAAGAGAATACAATGAAAGGGGAAACCCAGTGCAGATGGATCAAGTGAAAGCAAGCCTCGTTATTAATTACAGGATAGATCACTCGCTCTTGTGTATAATTAGAAGCTCACATGCACACAAAGAGATAAAAGTGACCCAGCTGAATCCAGCAAGAAGATAGCATTGTTTTGTTTTATTTTTGAGAGAGCAAAAACATCCAACACACTCCAAAAAGAAAAAAGAAGGGGGAAAAAACACCAGGAATAAAAGAGTTCATTAATAGAGTCTTCATTTGAACTAGACAAGTTCCCTTTTATTAAGATGTTCATTTTTCTTTCTTTGGCTGAGCCAAGAGAAAATCCTCCACAGACATTTCATCATAAGTTCTGGCTCCTTCCCACCCCCAATCATTGCCTATTAGGCAGAGTTAAGCTTGGGGCAGCAGCAACTGGGCTTTCCTGAGAAGATAGCTCAGATTTCAAAGGCCTTTGTGCTTTCCCTTCTCTCCAGTGTAGGGCACTCAGGCTGCTGGTGGAAATTCTGGGCGGGGAAGAATGGGGGTACTCATTTGCCCCATCTCTGATCTGTATTCAACACATTCCTTATCACAGATTTGGAAATGCATGTCACAGATGGAGCCTGTCCAGAACAGAGGAATGAGTGTGATAAAGGGACAGTGCAGAGGAAAAGGACGAGGGAATAAAATAAAATTTCCAAACTGGGCCAACTTCCTTCTAATTTATATTTTACTAAATGACTTTTTAGGTAGTGATGTGTTCCTGCCTCCACTACATCGCAACTCCTTTTCTCTATCCTTTTCACCAGTGGGTAGGGCTGCCATACGTCTGGGATTTCCCGGACATATCCAGGATTCATCCGCCAGAAATAGCATCTGGGAGGAATTTTTGAAATTGGTTAAAATGCCCGGGAAAACATGGACGTATGGCAACTCATGTTGGAAGTGCTGATTTTTTGGCAAATTCCCTTTTTTAAAAAAAGCTAAAAAGTGTCTTCTTCTTTTTTGGAGATTTTGCAAAAGAAGCTAAACAACTTTGCCCCCCGATTGTCACTTTTTGAAATATGGCAACCCTACCAATGGGGAAAGTGGAAGGGCTGGTTCCTTGTCAACTGCATTTTCACCAATGGGGAGAGTCCTAGGGCTGCTTCTCTTCCATACATAGGCAGTCCTCTTGACCAGTCCAAGTTATGTATAATGTAAAAGGTAAAGGACGCTCATTTCACTTTCAGGCCAAGGGAGCCGGCGTTTGTCCACAGACAGCTTTCCAGGTTATGTGGCCAGCAGGACTAAACCGCTTCGGAAATGCCATTTACCTTCCCGCCACAGCGGTACCTATTTATCTACTTGCACTGGCATGCTTTCGAACTGCTAGGTTGGCAGGAGCTGAGACAGAGCAATGGGAGCTCAAACCATCATGGGGATTCGAACCGCCAACCTTCTGATCAGCAAGCCCAAGAGACTCAGTGGTTTAGACCACAGCACCACCCGCAAGGATGATTTGAATCTCTCCCTACTGGTGGGATGCCTTCTGGGTGAGAAAGACTCATGTGATCTACCTCATCCACAGTTGGGAGTATTTAACTTACCAAAGACGTAAGATGATCCCATGTGGGGTGGCATGTGGGGCAGCTGAGAGAAAGAGCCATTTGACGGTGATGAACTGGGAACAGCTAAGATGGTAAACTTTACTAAACCTGTAGTCCGGCTTCCGGCTTCCGGGAAACTGTTTCAATTCAAACCATGGTTTGTGCCAACCACTGTTTAGAGCCCAAGCTGTGGTTTGAGCATCCACAGATTCTGCAAGCAAACCAGGGGTGAGCTAAGTAATTTTCATAGACTTACGGGGATGGGAGCTCTTGAGTTAGGAATGAGTATCACTTCAAAATGTAGTAAGCCAGCCCTGTTGTGTTTGGGGACCCACCTGCTCATTCCACTGAGTGAAGCCGTGAACTTCTGCCCCAAGTCCTAGTCTGACAGTGCCATTGAGGTGAACTGCCATTTTTGATCTGCTGGCCTGCTTATACACACCCTCGTCTCTGCTATCAGCTTCCTACATTTCTAAGCAGTGGTGGCTGGTAGGGCAGAAGATAGGGAGCAGAAGACAAGGGAGACCAACAGTAGGAAGAGCCAGAGAGCCAATGACGGGTCAAGTTTTGTCTTACAACCAGCAACACTGGAGAACAAAGTTGACAAGGCAATGCCAATGCCTGGGCTGGTTATAAGGAAGAAAATTAGCCTATGGGGCTGACTGAGGGAAGAATGAGGTTGATGGGGCAGTGCCCCATTTGCCCTCATGGATCAGCCTTCAAGGCTATGGAGGTGGAGCAACAGTTGTAACTGGTCTCCCTTGAGAGGCTGTGAACTCTCCTTACTTGGAGGTTTTTAATCAGAGGTTGAATGGCCATCTGGTTAGGGTGCTTTAGTTGAGATTCTTGCCTTTCAGGGGTTTGGACTAGATGAGCCTTGGGGTCCCTTGCAACTCTACAATTCTATGGGAGAAAAGCAATGACAAACCTAAACAGCATCTTAAAAAGCAGAGACATCACCTTGCCAACAAAGGTCCATATAGTTAAAGCTATGGTTTTCCCAGTAGTGATGTATGGAAGTGAGAGCTGGACCATAAAGAAGGCTGATCGCCAAAGAATTGATGCTTTTGAATTATGGTGCTGGAGGAGACTCTTGAGAGTCCCATGGACTGCAAGAAGATCAAACCTCTCCATTCTGAAGGAAATCAGCCCTGAGTGCTCACTGGAAGGACAGATATTGAAGTTGAGGCTCCAATACTTTGGCCACCTCATGAGAAGAGAAGACTCCCTGGAAAAGACCCTGATGTTGGGAAAGATGGAGGGCACAAGGAGAAGGGGAAGACGGAGGACGAGATGGTTGGACAGTGTTCTCGAAGCTACCAGCATGAGTTTGACCAAACTGCAGGAGGCAGGGGAAGACAGGAGTGCCTGGTGTGCTCTGGTCCATGGGGTCACGAAGAGTCGGACATGACTAAACGAAACAACAACAACCATAAAATGCCGTGTTGATCCAGGAATTACAGCAAACTCCCTGTGCCATAGTCCTAATCTAGATCACCCCCCCCACACACACACACACAAACACACCCCACACACAGGCATCATTTCCTTTTCTAAAGACAGAATCCAGGTCTAAGCACACATTCAACAAACAAACAAAAATGTGCTCAGATACAGTTTCCTCATCTCCCCCCCACCACCTGTTAAAGAAAAGAAATGTTACTGCTTAGCTGAAGAGCACAATTCAGGCTGAGTACATATAGTAATGACCACTGATGGAAACCAAGTCCGCTTGAGTCAGATTTTTATATTTCAAGCCGTATTCCCAAAGGAGACATTTTTTAGATCTCATTGTGTTCCACGGGAGAACAACTGGGAGCTAAGCATCAGAACTTAAATTATTGATGACTAATTTTCCGAGCGAGATTTGCTTTTTGAAAGTGAAAAATTCCTGCTGTCCGATGATTAATGGGGGGTGGGTTAACTGAGCTTTAGTTAGAAGAGAGTGGGGGGGGGGGGACCAGAGTAGTGCATTCCAGACAGGTAAAAGCACTTCGGATGCCAAGCACACAGCCAGTGGGTACTGCAGCCTCAAGAGCGATGGTGCAGCTGGGTGAGGAATATGGTGCGGGGAGAGTCCTGAGGGCCAAATAGGGGGGTTTCAGGACCACATTTGGCCCCCTGGCCTGACATTTCCAACCCCTGTAGAAGGGAAGATTCAGTGCCTCTCTCCCCTCCATTCCTGTGCAGGAACAGAGGAAGCAGCCTTATCACAAGACGAACTATTGGTCCATCTAGTAATGTCTGCACTGACCTACAGCAGCCCTGTGGGACTTCAGAGAGGGAGTGTCTCCCAGCCCTACCTGGAGATGAAAGGGGTTGATCCAGGAACCCACTGCATGCAAAGCAGATTATCTACCCCCTGATTATCTCTCTTTCTCCCAGTAACTGAATTTTGCGTGACTGGGGTGCAATTTTGCCATGCAGGGCTGCAGGCATAGCTGCTCACTTCCTCAAAATCACATGTACCATGAAGCCAAATAAAACATTTGCTGGGACAGGCAGAAGGCAATGAGCTGTTCATCTTGAAGACTTACTTTACCTACACGCCTAAGATTGTAAACATCGCCGCATTGTCAGAACACGCAGAAAGCGGGCGTTCCTCATCCTCAAAAGCTGTTGCTTCACAAGAGATCTGTTTGAGATCCTCCTCTGAACGTTTTGCTGCCTCTTGCCGTTTACACCATGAAAGCATCTCTTTGTGGGATCTGCATGCGTCCGTGCAAAGATAAGTTCTAATTGGCATGTGATCAATTACCAAAGATGTCAAGTGCATCATCGAAATTAATCGAGTGTGAAATACTACGGAAGGAATGGAGGGGGGGGGGATCTTTCAAAGCAGCTCTAAAGTGACCTACTTTCACAGCCTATTGTTCCAGATAATCAGGATTTCGCTAACAATTATATTTGTTTCATCTCGACAGGCCAACTTGCAGTTTCTGAAATCCATTGATCTACAGGCAAGAACTAATTGTGGAACTCAGTGACTTCTGTCAAAGTAATATTCTTGGTGGAGCCGATCTGTGTGTGTGTGTGTGTGTGTGTGTGTGTGTGTGTGTGTGTGTGTTGATGTCTCCCGATTTAAAATTCAAAAACTCAGCAAAGCAGTGCAAACTCCCAGGGAATATTTCAAGTGTCGGCTTGAACTTTTTAATGCTTCTCTCTCTTATTTTGCATTGCATGCTGAGCCCAAGGTCAGCTCTCAAAAATATATTCTGCGAATAAAGGCATAATTACTGAAGTAATTTGCAGCCTAAATGAAAGGAAATCACGACAGTATAATTAACACCACATATGTCAGGAATCTAGTATTGGGGAGAGGAAACAAAAATAAAATCAAAAGCGCGATAGCAGGGAAGCTTTTCTTTAAAAAAACAACAAAACAAAGCCCTTCTCCCCCCCCCCCCTCCCGACAAACAAAAGCCAGAAACACTGACTGTTCCCAAAATTATTTATTAAAATGATGTATTCTAAATTTTGGGTGTCTGTTGTGACTTCTTAAAAGAAAGAATCACAGGGAAGCCAATTGCGCCAAAGGGGGAAAAAAGGAATTTAATTAATCATTTTCTTCGTTTCATGTTCCTTGAAGCTACATTTTGTTTTAAGAAGAAGAAGAAGAAAGCAGAAGGCAGAAGGAAAAGTAATTTCTGCTTCAATTCTTAGAACAGAACTTTTATTAATATGTTTCTTGTGGAGAGTTTGGAATCTTTTCCTCCCTTGCTATTGAGGACTAAGTGTGGCATGTAAGTCAGTGCACTCAAAGAACTGCTAAAGAGGTTTGTATGAGTCCAGAGGAACTTTGACTTCCTTCAAACAGCTTCACAACCACTTTGAGATGCCGCATTGCTGAGCAAAGGGGAGGGAAGGTTGCTGTTACAGAAAGGCTATTCTAAAGCGCTTTGCGACTTCTGGAATCAGTTTCATTGCAAGTGCTTTTTGTGGGCATAACGGCTCATTTGTGGGTTAACCAGTACTGAGATTATTCTTCTGCTTTACATTTGGGACTGCAGGGCTCTGTTTTGAAGTCAAAATCTTTTTTTCCTAATGCAAAGTCATCGTGGCTTGAGCAGGGCCGGCCCTTTCATTAGGCAGAAGAAAGTGGTTGCCTCAAGGGGCAGAAGCTGGTGAGCAGTTGGAAGGAAGAGCTCTGTGTGCCCTGACCTGTTGCACCCCCTAAGCCAGGGGTCAGCAACCTTTTACCAGCCATGGGCCAGTTCACCGTCCCTCAGACCAAGTGGTGGGCCGGGCTATATTTTTTTGGGGGAAATATGAACAAATTCCTATGCCCCACAAATAACCCAGAGATGCATTTTAAATAAAAGGACACATTCTACTCATGTAAAAACACCAGGCAGGCCCCACAATATGTCATGTGTTGTCTGTCGTTGGGACAGGGGCATGGCAGGAATTTTCCCCACTTGGCTGATTGGCTGTTGCCATTTGGGTTTCGCCTGCCACGCAGCAAATCGTCAGAACTTGAAAGGTTGTGGATAGGCTATGGTTCAGGTGATAGGGAAGGGAGAACGCTCTCGCCATCCCTATGTGAAGGGTATTCCATTAAAGGAATCCAGGGACTTGATGGTTTGGTCAACCCCTGAGAGGGGGTTGTGCCCGTGCCTGAGTCCAGGAGGACATTTGGGTGGCGGAGATAGCCTGTGCCTGGCTTTCCGCTTATCCAGGTGTTCACCCTTGGCTGACCTATGCTGGAACCCTGGGTCAGCGCTACCTGCATGGCAGGGAGCTAGTCGAACCAGAGCCTTTGCAACCAGTCACTTTCTGTAATTAATAAAGTTGTGGCCTAAATTCTGCCAAAAACCAAAACCAAAATTTGAGTCTTGTGTGAATTTATTTAGGGGGGAGGTTTGTGGGTCTGAACACGCAAAAGACGCAGCAAATTTAATCTTAAACATGGAACCCATGGAGGGAGGGAAGGAGGTCCGAAGATTCAGAAGAACCTTGTACTTTAGTGTTTGAAATGGTTATGTTAGAATGTATAAAATTATGGAGGGAAACCAATTTTAAAAATTATTTTAAAAAGGAATATGACCATACTCAGTGGATTGCCTTGAAATAGCTGTGCGCCTGAATCCAGAGGTATTCTTCCGCATAGGGACACCACAACATATATGGAAACAGCTAGAAACTCCTCATTTCTGCTCCCCAGGAACTGGTATTTAGCATCTTGCTGCCTCCAGCACTGCAGGTGGCATACTGCCATCATGACTAATAGCCATCAATAGCGATATCCTTTAAACTCCTTTTAAAGCATCCAAGTTGGTGGCCATTTACGGAAGTCAGACAATGGATGCTGATTTCAAGGACAATGTGGGATTTTTGTCCAGTGTGATAATTTAAGTGCGGGTGGGATGGAGAGTGTGAGCAGTTGAGACCTACCAGGGAAGGCAAAGGACTCCTTGTCTCATTTCTTGTGTTAAAAACTGAAACTAGTTCTGAAACTGAAATCTGAAACTTTTAAATTGGACTCAGGTATCCCTTACTCTTTAATTAATAGACTACGCTGAAGCCAAGACTGAGCCTGAGCTAAAAGTGGACTTTCCCCATCACTAAGGGCTTGGTGCTTTTGAATGATGGTTCTGGAGGAGACTCTTGAGAGTCCCATGGACTGCAAGAAGATCAAACCTATCCATTCTTAAGGAAATCAGCCCTGAGTGTTCAGTGGAAGGACAGATCCTGAAGCTGACGCTCTAATACTTTGGCCACCTCATGAGAAGAGAAGACTCCCTGGGAAAGACCCTGATGTTGGGAAAGATGGAGGGCACAAGGAGAAGGGGACGACAGAGGATGAGATGGCTGGATAGTGTTCTCGATGCTACCAGCATGAGTTTGACCAAACTGCGGGAGGAAGTGGAAGACAGGAGTGCCTGGCGTGCTCTGGTCCAGGGGGTCACGAAGAGTCGGACACGACTAAATGACTAAACAACAACAAAGGGCTTGTCAACACTTCCACTGGCCCCATGCCTAAAAAAGCACGGGTCCGAGCGGTTTTCATCTTGACCCACACTTCCTAGGCACAGGTCCGAGTTGTTTCCCCCTTTCCCAGAGAAAACCTGCTCTTTAGCGCTAAATCAGAGCAAACGTCAATCTAGAGAAAACCCAAATTATCATTTGCACCATTGAGTGCCAAAGAGTGGTTTTCCCTGGGGGAAACCAACAGGACAAGAGGAAGTATGGATAAGCCCTATGTATGCATTGTGTGTAACTATATATTCTTGGGCGTGGCTTTATACCCTCTCAAAAAATTGAATTTTATGTAGTCTTCTGGTTATGGCTCCTCAAGGCTTCTCTGCTAGGGCAGAGCTGAAAAACAGTTTCTATAGGACCTGTAGAATTTGGCTCCTGAGCTATATGTTTCTATGGGATCTACCTCAGTGGGATGTAGCTCTCAACATACCAGTATATGCCTTTGCTATGTCCTTGTAATCAGTTCAACTGATACCAAGGCTTTTTTTCAGCTGAAGCTCACTTGCACTTCTCAGGTGGGCATCATTGCCATTCTAAGAGAACAAGGGAGAAGTTCATGGTGACCTCTGTCTGGCACCTCTTTTTCTAGAAATATATCACTGACTGATGCTATAGTAAATTAAATAAATAAATGGGTGGCAATTATTGGCTCCTCACACAGCTATCTACATAACTCACTTGTGTGTTTTTTATACTTTTTTAATTAATTTTCCAATATACCCTCCAATAATTGCCAAATTATAACAATAACAATTAATTCCCAAATTATACAATTATCAAAATGCTAATCAACTTCCAATTAATACATTTTAGTTAAAGTGGCTCCCCGCATGGTGGTTTGGGTGCATTCCTGATCTTATATCACTGTGTTCCATGATCTTAATTAATGTTAGTTACATTTCAGTTATAATAATAATCCCGTTGTCAACAGCTACATAATGAATGCTTTCCATTCGTGATGTTATAATACATAAATTTATAAAGCTTCAAGTGAGGAACTCAAACTATTATCTTGACTCTGTCCTGTGTGTGAAAACTGTTATGTCCATAGAGATTCCTTCTGTCAATATATGGTGTTGTCTCTTTCACTTCTCAGCTGTTGTTTTCTCCCATTCTGACTTGGGGGTGGGGCTAGCTGCCCACGGGGGCATGGTGAGCGTCCCAGGGGGGCAGGGCGGCGATGTCACCCCCTCTCAGGGATGACACCCGGGGCAGACCGCACCCACCGCACCCCTCTTCCTCTGCCAGTGGCTTCAGGGGCAGGGAACCTGTGGCCCTGCAGAAATCACTAGACAACAATTACCATCATCCTTAACCATTGGCCAGGCTAGGTGGGATTCATGGGAGTTAAGAACCTAATAATGACTTCTGCATGGCCAGAGGTTGCACCTGCCTGCTCCTCTACATTGTTACGGAGTGAGGGAGGGGCACTTAATGTCGGGGTCTCCGTTCGGCCAAGCTGATAAGGCTCATCTTCCTCCGGCCGAGCCTTCCGAATCACCTCCCGATGAATAATTAACGACCTGAGCCTTTGATGAGGCTCCAAGGCACATTCCCCCATTCAGCAGAGAATCAAAGCAGCAGAAGTGATGAGATTTATGGCTACATGCTATGCTTTATTACTAAGCTACACAGACAGCAAAGAAAAATACACCCTCTCTCTGTGAAAGCAGAGAGCAGCTGAAATAAAGGAACAAAGGAAACAGGAAACCACTAACGTCACATCCCGTCTCCCGTGAGACTTCCAACAGTCTGGAAGGTCTCTGGAATGTAAACAGAGTCCTGTGACTCTAAGCAGCTGCTCAGTGGCAAACAGAAACTAACACTTAGATCAAAGAATCCTAGAGCTGGAAGGGACCCTAAGGGTCATTTAATCCAACCCCCTGCAAGGCAGGAATATGCAGCTGCCCCATACGGGGATCGAACCTGCAACCTTAGTATTATCAGCACCACGCTCTAACCAACTGAGCTATTCAGGCTGATATGGTGTGGGATTGCTCTTTCGGCGGCAGCCTTGTGTTTCTTATGTGTCGTTCCAGACTCTACATCAGTCTTTGCCTTCTTATAGTGGGATAAACTGACGGCATTATCGTTCACTACAGTACTGGGCATTGTTCTCCCCATAGTGAAGCAAGTTGAGTGGGGGGTTTTGTGTTTTGTTTTGTTTTTTGCCCAGAGTAGCCGCCACAATTAAGAAAGAAGCAGGGCTGCATACTGAAACCAAGAGACAGTGTTTCATAGCTAGGGAGGGACAGGGTGCTATTTTATTATTTTGCACAATCCCTGTATTATCTTGCACTAGCATGTTTTTTAAAAAAAGAAAAAAGAAAGAAATGCTAGTGGGAGGCGTACTCTATGTGACAGTTTAAATTTGCGCCTTAGGGCATCGTGGAATACCAAAGCCAAGTGATACTAAAATCCACTGACCAGATGACCTCAGCTGTAGTCCTGGGGGAAAAAAAGAAAAACCTACTTTGTTGAGCAAGTGCTTAAAAAGAGAGAAAATCTCCCCTTAAAAAACCATCAAGTGCCTTATTAACATATTTTAGTAGTAGTCTCTTAGAAGCTTAGAATTCTTTCCTTTTTTAACTTTTCCCTGCAGCATTTTTGAAATAATATCATTTGTACGGTTTTGGTTTTTTTAAAAAAAGGATGTATGAGATGCACCAAAAGAATAACATGATTATACGCAGCTGTATTAATGGGTGGGGTGAACACAAGTTAAGTGGATTTTGAGCTAAAGGATGTCATTGTGTGCTTTGCCAGCCAAGAGCATTAGGAGAAAGGGATAAGAAAGAGCTGATAGAAAGATCCGAGCATGACTACATGGTAAAGATAAAAGAGCTGGTTATCAGAAAGTTTTAACTAGGGCTGTTGAGCTGCAATCACTTGGGAGTATTTTGTGCACATATTAAGCTGTGTTACCAAAAAATATATCATCATTTTAAATGGTTATGGCACGGCTTGTCAAAATATTCACCCATTCTCTGACAATATAGTACCCTGATCAAGGGAAGTAATAGTTCTCTATCCTGCCTTGGTCAGACCACACCTGGAATACTGTGTCCAGTTCTGGGTACCACTGTTTAAGAAGGATATTGACAAGCTGGAATGTGTGAAGAGGAGAAGAAGAGTTTGGATTTGATATCCCGCTTTATCACTACCCAAAGGAGTCTCAAAGCGGCTAACATTCTCCTTTCCCTTCCTCCCCCACAAAAAACACTCTGTGAGGTGAGTGAAGCTGAGAGACTTCAGAGAAGTGTGACTAGCCCAAGGTCACCCAGCAGCTGCATGTGGAGGAGCAGAGACGCGAACCAGGTTCACCAGATTACGAGTCTACCGCTCTTAACCACTACACTACACTGGCTCTCCAAGATGACCAAGGGTCTGGAAACCAAACCTTAGGAGGAATGGTTAAAGAAGCTGGGTCTGTTTAGCCTGGAAAAGAGGAGACTAAGAAGTGATGGTCATCTTCAAATGTCTAAAGGACTGTTACATAGAGGATGGAGCAAATATGTTTTCTTCTGCTGGAAGGTAGGACTCGAACCAATGGCTTCAAGTTACGAGAAAGGAGATTCCGACTAAAAGCAGAAAGAACTTTCTGGCAGCAAGAGCTGTTTGACAGTGGAACGGTCTCCCTTGGGAGGTTATGGACTCTCCTTTCTTTTTTTCCATTTTTTAAAATTAATTTTCCAAGTTTATAACAAATATAATACAACACAAAGTAACAAAACATATAAACAGAAAAACAAACAAACATATAAAATTTCTTTCCATTAAAGATCCAAATTAATTTCCATTATTAAATGACTTCCTCGAATCCTTCCTAACTGATTTTCATTGAATCACATTTTAGCAATTTTCCAATATCCACTTTCTAATAAAATTAACTAGTTCAAATTATTAACTTCCTTTCTTTTCATCATAATCTCAATCCATAGTATTATACCATTCAACGTAATTTAATCCTAAACCAATTTAATACTTGCAAGTATTTCCACTTATATTATATTATAATATTTAGCTAAATATTCCTTGAATTTCTTCCAGTCTTTTTGATGTTTCTCCTCTTTCTGATTGTGGATTCTTCCAGTAAGGTCGGCCAGCTCCAAGAAGTCCAACATCTTCATCTGCCATGTGGACTCTCCTCCCTTGAAGGTTTTTAAGAACAGGTTTGATGACCATCTGTCATGGACGCTTTAGTTGAGATTCCTGCATTGCAGGGGGTTGGACTAAATAACCCTCAAGGTCTCTTCCAAAACTACAATTCTATGATTCTATTATTCCTAAGCTGATCACCTTGCCAACAAAGGTCCGTATAGTAAAAGCTATGGTTTTCCCAGTAGTGATGTATGGAAGTTAGAGCTGGACCATAAAGAAGGCTGATCGCCAAAGAATTGATGCTTTTGAATTATGGTGCTGGAGGAGACTCTTGAGAGTCCCATGGACTGCAAGAAGATCAAACCTATCCATTCTGAAGGAAATCAGCCCTGAGTGCTCACTGGAAGGACAGATCCTGAAGCTGAGGCTCCAGTACTTTGGCCACCTCATGAGAAGAGAAGACTCCCTGGAAAAGACCCTGATGCTGGGAAAGATGGAGGGCACAAGGAGAAGGGGACGACAGAGGACGAGATGGTTCGATAGTGTTCTCGAAGCTACCAGCATGAGTTTGACCAAACTGTGGGAGGCAGTGGAAGACAGGAGTGCCTGGCGTGCTCTGGTCCATGGGGTCACAAAGAGTCGGACACGACTAAACAACGAAAACAACAACAAGCTGATCAGACTGACCAGGAAGGCCTTAGACCTGAAAATGTACAATAAGCCTTTCCACATTGCCCCCCACTTTTTTGTTTTGCAAGCTCTCGCTTTCTTCTGTGGAATTCTAATCCATTTTTGAGCAAGTCGCAGATTTGGAAAGTGTCAGCTTAAATTCTACCTGGAGAAGACGCTCGAACGACTCTTTGGAATTGCAGCGATTGTTATTACAAGCACACACAGCCCACATTGTGTATTGCCTTTCTCACTAGAAGGTTTTCTGATAGCTAACAAGTTACAGCTGTTGCAAAGCTTTAAATAACGCTTCCAAGTGCTACTCTGAATTCTAGTGCAAATCCGTCCAGGCACCTGGATTTTCTGTGCAGTCACAATGATTTATGACAAGCGATCCAGCTATTACAGCTTGCAAGGGGAAGCTGGGGTTTAGGAGAAATTGGGATTTCCACCTTACTCTAAGAACTGTCCTACTAAGCTGGGCATGTGCCATCATTGGATATGCTCCCTGTATTATACAAAACTCAAGAGATTTATAGCTGGCCTTCACTGGGCTTCTTTGGAGCAAATCTGAGAGAAATGAAAGAGCTTAGTGCCGGACCATAAGCTGCAAAAGATTGTCAGTGACTTAAAACAGCACTTCACCAATGGAAGACGTATTTTCCCCACTATATATTTTGGGAAATGGTTTTTCTGCCTGTCCGCCCATCCGTCTGGATGCCTCTTGAGATATCATCACCCAATTTGACACAACAGCTCTTGAGATGGAGGAGCCAGTTTTATTTATCTGCATTTGGAAGCTACCGGGTGGCATTTTGGACCAACGTTGGTAACGTATCATTAACTGCACTGATTTGGACACCTTCAAATATACTGTATCGTCACCCAGTTTGCCATGGCGGATCCTGAGATGGAGCAGCAGATATTAGCCTATGTTTAAAAACAGGTGGGCATTATTTTGAATCACGAAGGTGGACGGCATTCCAAACTGCATTCCATATATATAGTTTTTTATAATACACAAAGAAAAAAGAAAAAACCCATTACACCTATACCTTACAAAAACAAATAGACTTAATACAAACTGACTCAAAGACACAAATGACATCCCGTCTACTCCTTAATTCAGGTACACAAACATATTGCTGATACAAACTATTATCATAATTGAGAGATTTTACTTTCTTGGGTTCCATGATCACTGCAGATGGTGACAGCAGCCATGAAATTAAAAGACGCCTGCTTCTTGGGAAAGAAGCAATGACAAACCTAGACAGCATCTTATAAAGCAGAGACATCACCTTGCTAACAAAGGTCCATATAGTTAAAGCTATGGGAGGCAGTGGAAGACAGAAGTGCCTGGCATGCTCTGGTCCATGGGGTCATGAAGAGTCGGACACGACTAAATGACTAAACAACCACCACAACAAATGGTTTTCTCAGTAGTGATGTATGGAAATGAGAGCTGGACCATAAAGAATTGATGCTTTTGAAGGATGGTGCTGGAGGAGACTCTTGAGAGTCCCATGGACTGCAAGAAGATCAAACCTATCCATTCTTAAGGAAATCAGCCCTGAGTGCTCACTGGAAAGACAGATCCTGAAGCTGAGGCTCCAATACTTTGGCCACCTCATGAGAAGAGAAGACACCCTGGAAAAGACCCTGATGTTGGGAAAGATTGAAGGCACAAGGAGAAGGGGACGACAGAGGACGAGATGGCTGGACAGTGTTCTCGAAGCTACCAACATGAGTTTGACCAAACTGCGGGAGGCAGTGGAAGACAGGAGTGCCTGGCGGATGAAGAGTCGGACACGACTAAACAACTAACAACAACATAATTTATCTTAGGTCTCACATCATTCTTAAAGCTACTACTGAAGTTAACCAAATGTTGTGACAGAGTTTAAGCTACTGCAATTATTTTTCAATATGTTTTGAAAACTTCCCATTTGGACACAAATACCTGTTTTGGTTTGTTCTTTATTTTTTTTTAATAATAATTTTTATTGAATTTTACACAATTTTAAAAACACACAATCCACAACATAGACAGACAAACACAAACACAAACATGTATATTTTCATATCCTTAATTTCTTAACCCTTTTGCAGACTTCCCCTTCCCTCCCATTCTTGTATCCCAGTTCCCATATCTAAATCAGCAAGTTCTTATTGTTTTAGCTTATATACTTAACTTTCAAAATTATATATACTTAATTTTTACCTTATACATTTTATCCATCTAGTTGGTTTGGGCAGAATACCCCTCAATACCTTCTTTTCTAAGGTCGACCCAAGTTCCCTTCCAACGATTTCCCAATTTTTATAAAAATACCAAATTACAAAAAACCTTAAATTCTAATTATACACCCTTTACAATCCCTACTTTCCTCCCCCCGTTCCCGGTTTTGGTCCCCAAAAAATGTCCATTATCCTGTCGGTTCTCAGCCTGGATCCCTCACGTCCGAGGCTCTTAATTCTTTCTCAATCCCTCTCAGCCGGTTTTGTTGACAGTCCTTTATCTTGAACCTCATGTCTCGAAGGAGCTCTGTCCCAATAGGACCTGCATCTCTTCCAGCCAGATCTCCATACTCGAAAGTGGGGCCCGGGTGCTGTTTCATGTTTCTTTTAAGTCCAAAAGTCCCAAGTAATCCAAAGGCCCCATCTTTCGCCTTGTACAACTTTGTAATCCCATGGCCTTCCATTCTGGTTTGTTCTTTATTTTTTTCAGACATACTGTAAATGGAAGTTTATCAGATTTCCAATTTGCAGCAATTAGGACTCTTGCTGCCACTGTAGCGTATAAAAACATATCCTTTATTTTTTAAGGAAAGTTCAAGTCCGTAATTCCCACAAGATAAGCTTCTGTTTTTTTACTGAAAAAGATTTTAAACAGTTTTTGCAATTCTAAATGGATGCCCTCCCCAAACACCTCAATTTTCTTGCATTGCCACCACATATGGTAAAAAGTGCCTGATTTTTCTCCACATCTCCAGCAATCACCTAGGATACCTTTATACATCTTAGAAAGTTTCCAAGGTGCCAAACTGCATTCCAAATGGCACTTATTTGGACAGAAGGCATCATCACCCAGGGATGCCATATTTCAAAAAGTGAAAAGTTGTTGAGCTCCCCCCACCACACAAAAATCTAAAAAAAAAAAAAACCCAACAAGTTTTAAAGCTATTTTTAAGGGGAATCACCAAAAACAACACTGTCAACATGGGTTGCCAGACGTCCAGATTTTCCCAGACGTTAAAATGACTTCTACCAGGACACTGTTTCCGACGGCTGATTGCTGGCTATATCTGGGAAATTCTGGATGTACGGCAACCCTACATCACCCAATTTGGCATGATGGTCCCTGTGATTGAGGAGAGGGTTTTGGTCAAGCTTTGAAGACTGTTCGATGTCATTTGGTAAGGTGGTAGTGGAAGCCATTCCAAATTTTACTGATTTGGACACCTCTGACGATATCATTACCATTCGGCATGATGGTTTCTGAGATGGAGGAGATGGACGAAATGTTGGAGGAGGCAAAGCAGCCCTTCCTCCTTCCTCACTTATAACCCTGACTACTTTTTCCTAATACCAATGCCCGCTTTGTCCTGCCACTCACCGTAGTGAATCTCTTCCTGCCAGAAAAACAGCAACCAATGAGATTTTCTTCTGCATTAGTTTCTTGATCCCACTGAGGGCTGATTTGTGGTCCTGAATTGCAAGGCAAGCACAAACCATGGTTTGCCATTTTAGCACAGGAAAAGCCATCAGAAAGAGAAGCGGGCAAATATTTCTGTACTTAGTACAATTATATATTTTTTAAAAACCACAACAGGAAGGGAGAAAAATTATGGTAAAGAAATTATTGTGCAAAAGAAGACAAGAGTTGAGGGGGAGATTAACTGAATTAGGAGAGTCAAGCACCATCAGATATCCCATCACAGCCCTATATAGTCAAAGCGAACTGGCCCACTTTTCATATTGGCAAGTGCAATTTGCTTTTATAATGGCACCAGGACAGAAAAATGTGTTGCAGCATAATTGCTGCCTGCCCACTCAGCTCATTTAAGACGTTTGCCAATTGCAGTCAGCCAATTAACTACACCTCCACGAGCTCCAAAATAACAGATCAGTTTTATTTTTATTTTTTATTTAAAGAGAGAACAAAACGGGTAATGTTGGTGAATGGATTCCCCCAGTTCTGCTCCATTTTCCTTTCTGTGGGTTGGCCCTGCCTTGCAAACAGCTCTTCCAGCGTACTGAGAGAAAATGTAGAAATTCTCAAATTATGTTTAGGAATTGAGACATGGGCAGTTTTGCCCATAATTAACTTCTCTCTCTCTCTCTCTCTCTCTCTCTCTCTCTCTCTCTGTGTGTGTGTGTGTGTGTGTGCGCGCAGATATATTCCCTCAACTCACAGATGGAAAAAGCAGGGAAATTTTGAACTGCAAAAGTGACAGAGAAGGAAAGAGGCCATTTTGACACCTTCCACTTAAAGCACTAATATACCACTTTAAACAGACAGATCTAGTGGAGGCTGTTGGAACCTAGACCTCCGGGTGAGGTTCCTAGGAGGTCACACAGGCAGCACCTAGGTGATGGGGGCAGCACCAAGGAAGTTTCAGGCTCAGGGTCACTTCTCTGCTAAATGCAGAAGGCTGTGTTAGGAACCACATACGCCATCAGATCAGAAGGACCAGAAACTATGACCGATCTATTTTAAATCAGCAATAAGCAAAAATCAAAGTCGGCAGCACTTCAACAGCCCACCTTGGCACAGTGGGAGAGAAGTACACAAATGAGCATGGTCTTCCTGTACTCTGGCCTCTACACCAAGTCAAAGATCAACTCATAATAGACCAGGGTACTTCTCAAAGCAAATTATTATTTTATTACTATTACTACTACTACTACTACTACTACTACTACTACTATTATTATTATTATTATTATTATTAATTTATACCCTGCCCTCCCTGGCCAGGGCCGGGCTCAGGGTGGCTAACACCAAATATAAATTACAATAAAACATAATAGAAAAAAAAACAAAAAAAGTTAATTAAAATACAGCTTAAAATGCAGCCTCATTTTAGTAAAGGTAAAGGTAAAGGGACCCCTGACCATTAGGTCCAGTCGTGACCGACTCTGGGGTTGTGGCGCTCATCTCACTTTATTGGCTGAGGGAGCCGGCATACAGTTTCCGGGTCATGTGGCCAGCATGACTAAGCCGCTTCTGGTGAACCAGAGCAGCACATGGAAACGCCGTTTACCTTCCCGCCGGAGCGGTACCTATTTATCTACTTGCACTTTGACGTGCTTCTGAACTGCTAGGTTGGCAGGAGCAGGCACCCCGTTGCAGGGATTCGAACTGCCGACCTTCTGATCGGCAAGTCCTAGGCTCTGTGGTTTAACCCACAGCGCCACCCGCATCCCTTTTAGTAGTAGCCCATAAATCAAGACCATAAAGGGAGGAAACATCAGATATTCACCTGAGCCAGCTATTCATGCTGGTCCTACATGGGCCAGCAAAAAAGCCAAGGGAAAATTTATATACCAAATCCCATATAAGGGATCAGAGTGAGTCTAAGTTGAAGGCCAGGCAGAACAGCTCTGTCTTGCAGACCCTGCGGAAAGATGTCAAATCCCGCAGGGCCCTGGTCTCTTGTGACAGAGCGTTCCACCAAGTCGGGGTCAGGGCTGAAAAGGCCCTGGCCCTAGTTGAGACCAATCTAACCTCCTTGAGTCTCAGGACCTCCAAAGTGTTGTTATTTATGGACCTTAAGGTCCTCCACGGGGCATACCAGGAGAGGCAGTCCTGTAGGTACGAGGGTCCTAGACTGCATGGGGCTTTAAAGGTCAATACCAATAAAAGCTGCATTCCATGGCCAGGAGGATGATGAAGATAGTGGAAGGTGGGACTTACAGGTAGGAGGGTCTTCTCCTTTTGTTCATCATTGGAGGGTTTTTCACATTTTTTAACTGAAGGGGCGGCAGAGACAAGTTGGTGTGCTCAGAGTTTTGAAGGGGTATTGTGTTCTTTGGACATAATCAGGTTGAGGAGGATTGGCTCGGGATGCTGTGATGTTTGTGGGGTGGAGAATGCCTGGCTTTCCACACATGCCTCTGGGGACCATGGATAATATAGAGGGGAAAGGCAAATTGTGCTTCTGTTTTACAGGATGTTTTTATCAGAGTTTTCCCCATTTATTCATACATCTGCTGTGGTTGAAGAACCAGATGAGGCACACCAAATTTCAGTTTTCTCTTTGTCGCTGAAGCACCCTAACAATTTTGATGCCCAAAGATGATGGATTTTATGGAGCTGGCGGATCTCACTGGCAGAATCCGCAACCAGAAAGAAGTGGAATATCAAGAAGACTGGAAGAAATTTAAAGATTATTTGAATAAATATTGTAATATTAAAGATTAGTAGTTACTGTACTTGAAGGTACTAAATAGGCCTAGGACTAAATTAGGACTAAATAAATAAATGTGACAGAGAACGTTAAGAAAAGTTAACAAACTTGATTATAATCGGAATATTGTTTTTTGAACAATGATATTGGAAAACTACTATATTCAGTTACAAGAAATTCAGATGGAAGAGATTAGAGGAAGTCAAGTAATATGTTTATGAAGTTGGAAGTTTAATTAATTAATTAAAGACTCTCCTCCCTGGAAGAGAGGGGAGTAGTTGTGGGCGGGAGCCCGAGCTCCGCCCCTGGCCGGGGGCCTTAGCCCCCGCCCCTCCTCACCTGGCTGGCACCCACGCCCACCGGAGGCAGCCAACCAGGTGTCTCCGGGGGGGGGGGGGTGTTTAGCAGCTTAATGCTGCGGCTCCAGCTCCGCCTCCTCCTCAGTCGTCGTCGTCCTGCAGCGAGTCACCCACCCTCCACTCCCATTTAGCTCAGGGCCTAGGTTTTTTGGCCTTGCTATGGACCTTAGGTTGGTCGCCCCGGTTGTCTGGGGGGGCTGGTAGGAATTTTTCCATTTGGCATTAGGCTTTTTGGTTTTTTCGCCTACCTCGTAGCAATCGTCACAACTTTTGTGGTATTGGTGGGTAGGTTAGGCATTGGATTCATGTGTGTCAAGGGCTAGGTGTGGCCATCGCCTATGCTATCTACCGTGGGTTATTCCGTTAAAGGAATCTGGCGGTCATGTACTCTGTCCGATGCCTGCTTGGCGGGAGGCCATGGCACGACCCTCGGTGACATCAGGGGTGAGCCTATAGTTGGATTAGCATCAACAGGCTCCACCTACTGTTGAATAAATCCACCTCCTATAGTCATCTAATGCCTAAGCCAATACATTTTCACTGCTGTAATCAATAAAGTTGTGGCCTTTTCTTGCCCATTAACCTTATATCACGTGTCCTTGTGTGTTTATTTCACATAGCGGGGGTCGGGCCCTCGATCCACAACTTTTATTGTCTATGTGTTGGTGGTTATCATTTGCTATATCTGTTGTTGTTTTTTTTCGTTTTCTTTTCTTTTTGTTTCATTGATGGCTAACCATCAATGGTTTCATTGATTGTATAGTATGTGTTGTATTTGTATGAAATTTAATAAATATTATGGGGGGGGGGACAATTTTGATGCCCAGTCTATGAGTGATTGACACTGTCTTTTGATACACAGAATAATAATTAATACTTTGTTATTCCAGAAAATCTGTAATGTTAATTTTCAGTGTAGATTTATAAACTAGAGATACGGGTAGTAGTTTGATGAGACTGCGGGCTCTGGAATGTTTTAAAAAGCCACTTTCTGCTCTTGAATAATTCCCAAACTGCAACTAAGGCACATTAAAGGTTCTGGATATTCAAGGGAAACCTTCTGCGGACAACCATGCCATCCATTCTTCCTTCCTTGATATCAATACTCAGCGAAAGTGGCAGCATGCAAAGGACATGACTAAAGGAAGTGTTTGCTCATACATGCTGGGGATTGCTAATGGCAGCTGGGGTTGGCCAAGGAGAACAGAGCAAGCATAAGGAAGAAATTGCATTTCTGTGTACAGTAACCTCTGACCGGTGAGATAAATCATCACCAGTCAGAAGCTATTCTGAGCTGGCAGAAGCAAGGTTGAGTTCCAGGTAGAGACTGAGATGATGATGAGATGGTGGGGTGTGTATGTGTGTGTGTCTCGAGCAAAACCTTCAAGAAAAAAATCCCTTTGATTTGAGCCAAATCAAAGGGATTGTGTGTACATTGTGATTTTGTGGCATTAACCTGGGGTAGATGCTGACTGCATGTCACAGTAAAGGATGTTGCTTATTTATCCTTTCGTAGGATCGGGAAAAGCCTTGCAACCTACAATTTGACCCGGGGGCAACAACACAGGAAGAGAAGGAAGGCAAAGGCAAACAGGGAGGCAATTCGCTGTTACTTTATTTGCTGAAACCTAATCTACGGGCTGATGTTACAGTAGGGCTTAGGAACGACCTGCCGGCAGCACAGTTTGAAAGCACGTCAAAGTGCAAGTAGATAAATAGGTACCACTCCAGCGGGAAGGTAAATGGAGTTACTGTGCGCTGCTCTTGTTCGCCAGAAGCGGGTTAGTCATGCTGGCCACATAACCTGGAAGCTGTACACCGGCTCCCTTGGCCAGTAAAGCGAGATGAATGCCACAACCCCAGAGTCATCTGCGACTGGACCTAACATTCAGGTGTCCCTTTACCTGTCCACTGTAAAAAGGGAGATGCTGTAATGTAAAGACAATGCCATTTAATTAATTGCATGAGTTAAGTAACTTAACAACGTCAGCTATGCAGTTTCTGAGATCGTGAGATGAAGAATGTTTTGTTTTGCTTTTTGGCTGGAAGACAATAACCAAATAAAATACAAGGAGGATCAGAAAATAACGTCTTAACATTCCTACTACTGACAGCATCCAATCTTTTCTCAATCACACCTTCTTCCCTCCCACGCACCCCACCATTCTAGAACTGGCAAAAAAAAAAAAATGAAATTGAAATTCCACACCCTGCACCCCAGACTGTATTACATCAAAAGACAATCACGCTGCAGCTAAGTAAGTGTGTGGAAACCTGTTCAGCTTACAATTTTGTGCTGTGAGAAAACTAGGCATTTTTGAAAATGTTAACTGGAGGGGGATTGCTACTGCACAACTATAATGGAACCCCTGGTGATCAAAGTTAACATCTCGGCAGCACCGACTGAATTCTCGTGCCATAAAACCGCATGACTGACAATGTTTGGCGTGTGCTTCAGAATATTTCCTTCTCCTCGGTGCCGTTGTTTAGGTTAAGTATACTTTCCCCAGTGTTCTTATTTGTCTCCCCTCTCGATGCTTCGAAGGCTACCTTTGCGTCCGCTGGTAACCGTTCCAAAGTTGCATCGCTGATTAATATTGTTGCTTGGGTCTTTTCTTTTTTGCCTAAATGGGGTTGGGAGGGAGTAGGAGGAAAGGAGATGCTATTTGACCAAATTGCAAGATGAAATAAGCTTCAATTTCCACGGCAATGGCTCTCTCTCTCTCGTTCTCCAGCTTTATCCAATCTCCTGTCAGAAGTAATGAACACAACATGTCCGCAGCCTCGTTCCACAGCGTGTGGGTATACAAGCATTCGCTTGCTTTCTCCTCTGGCTTTTTTCTGCAGCCTGCCCCAGCCCAGGATAACCTGCAGCAAGCCTCTCAAATCATCAAAGCTATTTTCCACTCAAGCCCTCTGATGGAGTTAAACTTGCTCGGAAATGGGAGGGCTTGGAACACAGCTGCAGCCGACTCGGGCGAAAGAGAGAGCAAGAGAGAGTCAGAAACCACATGGGGTTCCTTCTCACTCTGCCAATTAAGATATTAGCACGGATAGGGAGGACATATCTGCTCTCACTTAGCCTCCCTGCTATCTTTTATGGTTACTCCTCGGTTAGGGTTACTGTTCAACCAGGGAGGGGTCAGCGCAGGCTCTGCTAGCGGGACGCCCCAGCCCAGGCACCTCCAGTTAAAAGCTCTCAGGTGGCATGACTGGGAATGTTCAGGCCTCCACCTGAGACCCAGGAATGAAAGAAGGCAAGGCAGAGGCATGCGTTTGCTCAGTCCTTGGCACCTCCAACTTTTAGGGAGTGGTTTTTTAAAAAAAGAAAAAAAAGAAATTTATATACTACTCCATATAGGAGGGGCGCGGGTGGCACTGTGGGTAAAACCTCAGCGCCTAGGACTTGCCAATCGTCAGGTCGGCGGTTCGAATCCCCGTGGCGGGGTGCGCTCCCGTTGCTCGGTCCCAGCGCCTGCCAACCTAGCAGTTCGAAAGCACCCCCGGGTGCAAGTAGATAAATAGGGACCGCTTACTAGCGGGAAGGTAAACAGCGTTTCTGTGTACTGCACTGGCTCGCCAGATGCAGCTTGTCACGCTGGCCACGTGACCCGGAAGTGTCTGCAGACAGCGCTGGTCCCCGGCCTCTTAAGTGAGATGGGCGCACAACCCTAGAGTCGGACACGACTGGCCCGTATGGGCAGGGGTACCTTTACCTTTACCTTTTACCATATTTCAAGGGAATCTCTGATAATAAATAAATAACAAAAAGTTCACAATTTTTTTAAAAAAAACCACCCTGCATTTCCAAAGCAGCACAAAGCAATTACAGTCATATCTTGGAAGTCGGACGGAATCTGTTCCGAAAGTCCGTTCAACTTCCAAAACTGTCAGAAACCAAAGCGCGGCTTCTGATTGGCTACAGGAAGCTCCTGCAGCCAATCAGAGGCCGCGGAAGCCCCGCTGGATGTTCGGCTTCCAAAAGTAGTTCGCAAACTGGAACAGTCACTTCCAGGTTTGCGGCGTTCAGGGGCCAAAACGTTCGAGAACTAAGCTATTTGAAAACCAAGGTATGACTGTAGATAAAATATCCTCTTAAAACTTCAAAGGACCTATCCAGTCATTCTGACACAACCCCCTACACTAAAACCAGGCAAAATATGAAAGAACAACACACCCACCAATATCTCCTCTCTTTACCCCCAATCATACTTTTCTCTGCTTATTTGTTTGTTTGGTAACACAATAAAATCTTCAATAAAAAACAATTTTAAAAAGCTTCATACATTTGAAGCACATTCAAGGCACAGTTAAAGCACATGGCTTCCCACAAAGAATTCTGGGATACTGTTGTTTGTTAAAGGTGCAGGGAATTGTAGCTCGGGGGAAACTACAGCTTCCAGGATTCTCTTGAGAAAGCTATGAGCTTTAAAGGTATGGTGTGGACATGACCTTAAACAAGCAACCTGCCCCGGGAGCTTCTGGCTAGACATGCCTGCTGCAGCTAATGATCCTTTTATTTTAGTCCTGCTCCAATCAAAAGGTCATAGCAAAGAGCCAATCATTTATCGGATTAGCATTTAGTGGGTGACATGTATGGCGTGGCGTTGCCTTATGCGCGCAGATGTCACGTCAGGTCTCTCTGTGCGGACATTTGATGTGATGCGCTAGAATCCCATTTGATACCATGTGCTGTGCTGGAGACCCATCTTAAAAATGTATTTAATGAGCTACTTTATTCATTACTGCTGCTTTCAGAATATTGGGCAGCCGTGTGCCACTGTCTGGCACCTCACAAAGAAGCATGCTGCTGACTGGACCGCACAGCTCTTTGTCCCACAGCGACCACCTTGCGAGGTGGGCTAATGTGGCTTCCTTATCCAGAATGGCCTGTGACATGTCTGATAGTTAACTCGCCGCTGGGAACAGAAACACTTGCAGCAGCTTCCACGGTGCTCAGGATACACACGCTTCTAACCTCCAGGCAGCTGTCTACAGGTCTGAGCTCTGTGGAGCTCAGGTCTGAGTTCTATGGAGCAATGGCAACAACAGGCAGAGGGACCTCCCCTCCGCTAACTTATTTACTCTCCTGTGACGGGTTGCAGGCCCGTAACCTGAGACTTCTCCTGCATGGAAGTCATCACTGCTCTTCCCTTTTCATGCCCCTCCTGATTCTAGGAGACAGTGAGTTGGGAGAAGGTGGGGAATCTACTGATTCATCCCTTGCCTGAACCATCTCTTCTGCTTCCGCTTGTCATGAACTGGCAGGATGACGGGGAGGCGGAAGAGGAGGGAGGACTAGGTACAGTGGTACCTCGGGTTACATACGCTTCAGATTATATACACTTCAGGTTACATAGGCTTCAGGTTACAGACTCTGCTAACCCAGAAGTAGTACCTCGGGTTAAGTACTTTGCTTCAGGATGAGAAGAACAGGAATCGTGCTCCGGTGGCGCAGTGGCAGCGGGAGGCCCCATTAGCTAAAGTGGTGCTTCAGGTTAAGAACAGTTTCAGGTTAAGAACGAACCTCCAGAACGAATTAAGTACTTAACCCGAGGTACCACTGTAAAGGTAAAAGGTAAAGGACCCCTGGACAGTTAAGTCCAGTCAAAGGAGACTATGGGCTTGCGGCCCTCATCTCGCTTTCAGGCCAAGGGAGCCAGCGTTTGTCCACAGACAGCTTTCTGGGTCATGTGGCCAGCAGGACTAAACTGCTTCTGGCGCAACAGAACACTGACAGAAACCAGAGCGCATGGAAATGCCGTTTACCTTCCCGCCGCAGCGGTGCCTATTTATCTACTTGCACTGGCGTGCTTTTGAACTGCTAGGTTGGCAGGAGCTGGGACAGAGCAACGGGAGCTCTCACCCCGTCGCGGGGATTCGAACCGCCGACCTTCTGATCAGCAAGCCCAAGAGGTTCAGGAGATGTGTAAGGAAGTACTCACAGGGAGACAGAGCATGGCAAGTAAATGGAGGTCAATGCACAGGAACCAGAGCAGTGGGACCCATCATCAGAGCCAGAGGGGACCCTGTCCCCATGAACAAGGCAGGCTTTGGGGTGTAAGAAGCAGCAGGAGGGACGCTCTAGGAGGCTGAAACCGGTCAGGGCTCACAGCCCAGCTCACTAGCTGGCCAGTCAGATGCGTGGGACATAAAGAATAAAATTATTATTAGTGTTATGGAACAGGACATCCAGATTTTCATCAGAGAAATGTTGGAGGGTATGTGATAGCCTTTTAGCTTGTGTGTGTGCGTTTACATTGTTTTCTTCTTTTTGTAGAAAACCAAAGGAGTGGGAATATGGCTGAAGGGTGGTATAAAAAGACTTACAATAAAAACCTTCATTGTTGTTGAGCTCATACATTTATTCTGGCTACTGTCCCCACTTACATCTCTTCTGAAAACGTAACAGGCATTGGATACATCTTTGGGTGCCAAAAATCAACATTCGCAATGTTGTCACCTGAGTACGGGAGGAGGGATGCCGGGGTGGAATCTGCACACATGTTAAAAACGTTGTGAAATTGCTTTAAAAAAAAAAGTTTTGAAAAATGCATTGAATTTGCTATAGCTCACCATCGCCTTCTAGTGTCAGAATTGTACATTGCACTTTATAACACATTCAAAACCTTTTACTTGCAGCTGTATAGCTGAGTCCCGGGTTTGAAGAACGAGGCCTCCGGGAGCCTCAGCTGTCATTTCATACGCACAAACTCGTTTTCCCCAGGATACAGAAAACACTGAGGTATATCAGCAAAGAGCATGGCCAAATGCTGAAATAGATTTGCTCGGGTGAAGTTGATATCTCTACCTAGCAAGCTGTCAATTACAAGTTTCCATGTGGGAGAATGGAGAACAGATTTCATTGACCTCGGAGCAGCGCTGCTAAACAGGCGGAATCCTTTCTGGCATTTAGCTACCCGGGTGGTCTCTCGGCATTCTCCATAGAAGCTACTTTCGACAGGCAGGCAAGAAGGGAAGCCTTTTTCTTGCTTTGCATGGCTGACACACTTCCATGAAAAACCTCTGTCTCCTCCATGTAATCTCATTGATAATGACTTTTCAGGCCGTATCTAGAGCATGCTCTTATTCCTAGAGCAATGGTTAGGCCCCTCTGGTCAGCAAGCGGTATTATCAGGGGTTTGCATGCTTGAGAAATTCAATTCCTGTTGCTTCTGATGTGAACTGACCACATCCACAGCTCCCGGGGTAATGTGCAGACCGGAACGCAATTAATATTTGGGTTTTGCACTTCTCCAGATTTTGCAATATCGCGCTCAGCTCAAAATGGTACCAAAATGTTTTGCCTTTTCTCCAAGAGGATAAAATTTGTTACAAAATTGAGTCTGCTGCAGTCTATTAAATGGTGGGTGGGTTGCTTTTGATTGAAATAAAATACAGTGGTACCTCGGGTTAAGTACTTATTTCGTTCCGGAGGTCCATTCTTAACCTGAAACTGTTCTTAACCTGAAGCACTACTTTGGCTAATGGGGCCTCCCATTGCTGCCGCTGCCACTCGATTTCTGTTCTCATCCTGAAGCAAAGTTCTTAACCCGAGGTACTATTTCTGGGTTAGCGGAGTCTGTAACCTGAAGTGTATGTAACCTGAAGCATATGTAACCCGAGGTACTACTGTACAAATAAGCCAAAATGTAATTTTCTTAATATTTCTATTGCTTTATATCCATGTATTGCAATTAGAAAGCTAGTTAGAAAAAGCTAGTTAGTTAAATTAACTAAAAAAAGAAGCAAAAACGCAAGTAAATGTTTAAATGCTGAAATCCCATAATAATAACAACAACTAAGCTGGGCCAACCTTTCAAAACACATAGGTAAACCAGGAACAGGGGATTTCCACCCCTTCCTCAAAATTTAATAACTAAGTTATTAAGAGCCTCCTTCGGGGATTAGGTGGAAATTCTTCCACACTGAAGGGTGGAATTTCCAGATAGATTTTTCGCCCTTAGAAACAAAGCATGCTTCAGTTCAGATCCAGTTCATAGAAAAAGCCCAAAAGTGATATTTTCCCCAGACCAATGCATAGGAATATAAGAGCTCTGCTGGATCAGACCAAAGGCTGATCTATTCCAGCAAACAGCTTATCAGAGCGGCAAGTCAGATGTTTCTAAGAAGTCCACACAGATAAGGCTAAGAAGTTCACGTGTCAGGAACCGTTCTTCAGATACCTACAGCCTCTAACAATTGAACATTCTGTTAAGCTATCATAGCCAACAGCTGATTATAAACATACAAATTTGTCTGAACCCCTTTAAAAACAAAATCATCTAAGCCAGTTGCTATCACTGCCACGTCTTATGGACAGAGGTGTAGCGATTTGGGGTCGAAAACCTGTTATTATTCCAGCAGCAGCGTCCCAGCAGTGTCCCTTCTCCAGCATCCTAGAGATTCACAATCACATGAAAATCGAGCTTTTTAACCACTGAGAAGTTTTCATACCCTCGGTGCTCATTAGGGGCAATCAGAGGGAAAGGCGGCGAGCCAGCTATGGAAGATGGGCTCCTACGGTCACTCTGAAGAAAACACATGGGCAGAACAAAGAGCAGTTGTTCTCTATGCTTCAAAGCAAAGCATTGGGTTTTTGCAGGGCAATGCCGTGGAACAGTGAGGAAAGCTACTGGGCCCAGAGGGGTTAACTGGTGCACAATGCAATCAAAATACAGGTCAAGCAAAAATGGTGAGCTCAACACCTCAGTAGCAACATCCTGATATTTTCCAACTTAAAAGATGTGCACACAGAAAACACCAGTTCATGCTTTGTTGTTGTTGTTTAGTCGTTTAGTCGTGTCCGACTCTTCATGACCCCATGGACCAGAGCACGCCAGGCACTCCTGTCTTCCACTGCCTCCCGCAGTTTGGTCAAACTCATGCTGGTAGCTTCAAGAACACTATCCAGCCATCTCATCCTCTGTCGTCCCCTTCTCCTTGTGCCCTCCATCTTTCCCAACATCAGGGTCTTTTCCAGGGAGTCTTCTCTTCTCATGAGGTGGCCAAAGTATTGGAGCCTCAGCTTCACGGTATGTCCTTCCAGTGAGCACTCAGGGCTGATTTCCTTCAGAATGGAGAGGTTTGATCTTCTTGCAGTCCGCGGGACTCTCAAGAGTCTCTTCCAGCACCATAATTCAAAAGCATCAATTCTTCGCCGATCAGCCTTCTTTATGGTCCAGCTCTCACTTCCATACATCACTACTGGGAAAACCATAGCTTTAACTATACGGACCTTTGTTGGCAAGGTGATGTCTCTGCTTCTTTAAGATGCTGTCAGTTCAAGCTAGCAATGTTCTAAGTTGCTCCCCAAGTCAGAGTGGGACAACTTGGTACACAGGAGGGATTTTTAAGCCAGCTAAAGAGCAGATTCGAAGGCAGCTTGAAATTTTTGGACGATGATGGCCGGACAGCACAAGGCCAATTTTGCCATACCCCACAGTGAGACAGATAACGTTTCTGGTGGAAGATGAACTGCAGTGGAACAGGAACAGTACTGTGTGTAGTGAATGCAGGGCAGAATGCAAAACAATACATTCTTCCATCCCTGCTCCTGATACTCAGTTCCTATGGGACACCAAGGAGTCCCAACCGGCTTGGCTAGGGTCCTGCATGGAAGGTGAAAGAATTGGGTATAGATTATTTTAAAATCACCACAAACCCTTCAGGCAAACCGGGGAAGAGGGAGCTGTTTGCAAACAATTCAACCAGCATGTTTCTTTCCCCCTGTAGTTTCGTGTTTTGAGGCGGGGGTATCGTGTTGTTCTTTTGCACACACACACACACCCTTCCAGTCTTTTAATATCAACATTTATTTCCAGACAAAGCCATTGCCTTAGGAAAGCTCATCTGCTCAGGACACTGCTCTGTTGGAGATGCCATAATCATCTGCAGAGGCCACCAGCTGGGATGTCATATTCAGAAGATTAGAATGGAAGGTATGGGCAGCAACATCAGGGGTAGGACAAGCTCTTGAGGCTCAGCAAAATCTGTTGTTGTGCAAGCATCCTTCGTTAATAAGGAGTAAGAATAAAGAGATTCCTGTTATCCTGGCTAGCGTCAGCAAATCCTTTCCTAAAAAAAATATCGAGGGGTGGGTGGGGAACTGTGGAGATGAGCCGGCACCGCTTTAATGACCTTGTCTCGCTGGCAAGAATATTAGTCAGATTATTAGTTTTTGGAAATAGATTTAGTTCATCAGAAGTTCTCCTTGAGGACAGATTGGAAGGAAATGTTGGCAGAGATATGCTTTTTTTCAGTCTACTGCCTCGGAGTCTTTTTTGCAGTATCTGGCATTGTCTTTCAGAGCTCTGGTTTTCTGAGCACCGATACCCACTTGAGCTATATCTGATATAATGACCCTCAGTTGCAACGTAAGAAGCCCCTCTGAATTATTACGTCTAATGAGTACTATATGGCATTGCAGTCCTGAAGGAAGTCCCACAGTGTTGTTATGACAAGAAAGTTGCCACATTGATCTCAAAGTTTTGGCTCCTCCAAATGACATATTTATTGAGCTTCCACCCCACTTTTCACAACAAAGCTTGCCTGGGCCTCAGTGCTTTTAATAATAATAATAAAAATATCTCCTGGCACTCAGTGGTGGCTGGTGCCCATTGGCACAGGAAGGGTGAAAGCAAGGAGGCCAGTAGAGCCAATGCTAGGCAAAAGCACCTGAAATATACTCGGAGTCGAGAGTGGATTTCATGCTCTTTATTCAGCTCATAGTGATGAGGAGGAATGGAAGTTCCCCCAGAATGTCTGCTTTATATACATTATTTACACAATGGGCCCCACGTGATTGACTAGTTCCAGAATTCACCTGTAGGCCAATCAGGTTGCGGATTCACTTCCACCTGGAGCTGGATTGGGTGGCTCCTGTGGACCAATCATACTGCTGCATTCTGGACCCTATTGTTCTAGGACCAATCAGACTGCTGCATTCTGAATCCTATTGTTCTAGGACCAATCAGACTGCTGCATTCTGAATCCTATTGTTCTAGGACCAATCAGACTGCTGCATTCTGAATCCTATTGTTCTAGGACAAATCAGATTGCTGCCTTTTGGATCCTATTCAACTCAGTACATAACAGCACCCCTGGTTGCTTGGAAGACAGTAGGCAGGTAGGAAGTGGCTGATGGCACACTAAGCTGGCAGGGCAGTGCCCCGCTTGTCCTAATGTTGCAACCTCCACTGTTTCCAATTAATCCATGCCAGCTGTCAGGAGCTAGAGTCAAGCAGAGGTCAGCAATAAAACAATAAAGCCAACACCCACCTGCTTGCCTTCTTTCTTACATCCATATCCCTGGCTGTCAACACCCCCTCCCCTTAGCTCCAGTGACACCTTGATAGAACACAGCAGGGAGGAGGATGGAAGCAAAGCTAGAATTAGTTGCCACTGCTTATCACTGCCTCTGACTCCATCTGTTTTGGTCTCTCCGCCTTCTGCCCTACGAGTCTCAATGGCCACAGTGGATTAGCACTGTGACTTGCACATTTGGGGCTGACCACAAACTCCTGAACTCAGCCGCATCTAGTTCCTTCATCTTAGAGACTCACCTGGGTGAACACAGACTATGGCTCTGGTTGGTGGACATCAGGTTTCTAGTAAATAAATGGAAAAAGGAGATGCAAGCCCACCCCTGTTTTAGGTTATGTGGCCTTTGGGCTTGGGTGGCCTCAAAGCCCAGACAAATGATACATTGACTGTATCATCTTTAGACAGCACTTATAATTACCAGTAGGTTATATTGTGCAAAAGTCTTTGGCAAAGTCAGGCACAGAGAACCCGTATGTATCAATTAAGCTGCTTAACCACAAAGCTGGCATCCATGCCAGTAAAAACAAACACTGCTCCTTGTCTCGCTGAAGCTGGCGAACTTTTGCAAGCCGAAGTTAAACAATAACATTTCACAGAATCAGCATGGATTATGTGGCAGCTCCATTGTGCGCAGCTTAACTGTTCGAGCCCAAGGAGAAGAAGAGTCTTTGCACTTTCTTGCAGAGGTGATATAACTTTTAACTGAGAAAGGTAACAGGTTATATAAAAAGCTGTTGGGGTGACAAAAAGGACGGTGTGATGGATGATGCAGATTGAAAGCAAGCTGGTACACAGCTTCTGTGTGTCCTCTGCGGCTATGTGATTTGCCCTGAGAAAAAAACGCACTAGTTAGCAGCATAAACAGAGGCGAAAGTAACATATCAAAAAATCCTTTGCCGTCATCAAGTTTTGAAGGGTTTGCAGCCATTCTGCGGCCATGTAATAGTCTCCTTTATACTTTGGGCTTCCACTTTGGACGTGTTACATCCACAAGACTTAATGTAAACACCACATGTTTATGGTTTTAAAGGAGAGGGGGGGAAATGAACAAAAGGCCTGAACATCTACTGAAAAATAACTTCCCAGTGGCTAGTGCTTCAGCCTGCAAGGTCAACAATATTTATCCGGCCTAGATGCCAAGAGGCGTCCTTCACTCAATGTCACAATGACACTTGATGGCTAAAGTTGAGGGCACTCCCATTCAACATGCCCAGACCTTTGCTGTTAGCAAGTTCAACCCCATTCTCCTCCACTTCCATTTGTCCCTTGGCATCGTCAACAAGCTGTCCAGTCCACAGCTACAGTGCACTAGCAGTTATGGCTTGAAAGCCAGCTATGACCTTTCTTGGAAATGGATACCGTATTTTTCGCTTCATAAGATGCACCTGACCATAAGATAAACCTAGTTTTTAGAGGGGGGATGCAAGAAAAAAAATATTCTTTAAAGGGAGCACTCAGCAGAGCCTGTGTGCTGGTCCAGGGGGGGGGAGGTTACCGTGGGGCGAGGTCCAGGACCTGAGTCGAGGGTCGGCAGACAGTCCTCCACGGGCGAAGCGGGGTCCACAGCGAGGAGCTGGGCAAGGACAGGATCTCTGGGGGAACAGGACTGGATGCTGGCCGAAAGAGCTCTTCAACGACGTTGCCGGGACCGGGCTGACTGGCCTTTATCTTCTCTGAGGCCAGGGGCGGTCCCGGCCCCCAGGAGACCCGCCTCTCCTGGCCTTAAGGCGAGCACTCCTCCTGGGAGAAACCAGTTCCCTTCGCCTCTCTGCCCTGAGCCTCTGCAGTTCAGGAGAGGCTGAAGGGTTACTGGACCCAGGGGGAGACTCACCTGTAGGCACTGAGTCCTCAACCACCTCCGGAGCCAGAGTGGATTCACCTGGTGCCTGCTCCTGAGGATCCGGCACAGGCGCTTCAGAATCAAGGCCCTGCCCCAGTTCAGCCGGCCCTGGAGGCGGGGACTCCTGTGCAGGCTGGGATTCCTCCGGTTCAGCCTCTGAATCGGATTCCCAGGCCATCACAGCCTGTATGCAACCCAGGCTCTACTCAGTGCTCCCTTTCATGAGTCGCGTGGAGCGTGTTTGCGGCTCTTGGGGGCTTTTCCCGCCTGCCTCCCGCCTTCATTAGCCCCATAAGACGCACACACATTTCCCCTTACTTTTTAGGAGGGAAAAGGTGCGTCTTATGGAGCGAAAAATGCAGTAGTCTGGCCACAATGATTCATGCATTCATGCACCCAAAACAAACTACGGTTCCCAGGATTTGGGGAGGGGGCGGTATGCCATGAACATTAAATCTATGGTGGGCATGCAACTTTGGAAACAGAAGAAGCCCCTGGTTATAAGATGCCCCCTTTGCACACTTATTGCTCAACAGTAACACTCATCCAGTGGATTGCAAAAACACACTCAACTGCTGGATTGCAAAAGCACTTCTGGAAAAAGGTCTTTGTGTGGCATTTCTGTCTTTAGTCCAACAAGAACAAAAGTTAACAAGTTTGTTTCCAAATAAAAACCGCACGTTATTCATTCACCTCTGCCACTCCTAAGCATGTTTGCTCAGACACAACTCCCACTGGACTGAAGCCAGCCCCGGCAGGCGCAATTGCACCAGGCAAACCAAATGCCTTCGACACGACACAGAATCTAAGAACCGGCAGATTCATGCTGGTAGTAAATGGTGGCAGAATCAACCTCAGACTTCAGATGAAACCCCGGCTAGTTGCCCCCCTCACATGGGATTCCCAAAGTGACCACAGATTTCTCATCAATGAGAGAGGGGGATTCTCTGATATGTTCTGCACAACATTTTCTCTAGCAAAACCAGAATAAATTGCACAAAAGCATTTTTTTAAAATACCGTACAGAAAAATATATGCAAAACAATATAAATCACATATAATTATGTCCACTCTGCATGCTATATACAGATTGCCGAACTGAACTTATTACAGAGCATGGGTTTTCAGAAAGCAGAATTTTTTCTTTACTTCTTTAACATTCAGGAAGGGGCGAGTGAATCTGTCGACTTCAGTTTCTCGTTTTTCCAATCTTAAATTCAGTTCTCCACATTTCTGCATCAGTTTCCTTTTCTTTCAAGCCTCATGGAATTTTTCAGCATTTTAGTGCATAATTCTCCTAACAACGATTTTAGTATGCAACTGTTCCTAATATAATTGAAGTACAGTGGTACCTCGGGTTACAGATGCTTCAGGTTACAGACTCCGCTAACCCAGAAATAGTACCTCGGGTTGAGAACTTTGCTTCAGGATGAGAACAGAAATTGTGTGGCGGTGGCGCGGTGGCAGTGGGAGGCCCCATTAGCTAAAGTGGTACCTCAGGTTAAGAACAGTTTCAGGTTAAGAATGGACCTCCAGAACGAATTAAGTTCTTAACCCGAGGTACCACTGTATACATGCTTTCCAGTGGCATATGCTTTTTTACACATTGTTTGGTTGGAGTTCATCGCAAAATTCAGGGAGAACATATTTGCCTATTGTTTGGGGAACTGCAAATTAGGTAAGATTCACCTTTCAGTGTGAACTTGAGTGAGTTTTTCCCCTCTCCTTGCAATAAGGCTGCATTAAGGATATACTGTGGGTAAAACCTCAGCACCTAGGACTTGCCGATCGTCAGGTCGGCGGTTCGAATCCCCGCGGCGGGGTGCGCTCCCGCTGCTCGGTCCCAGCGCCTGCCAACCTAGCAGTTCGAAAGCACCTTCGGGTGCAAGTAGATAAATAGGGACCGCTTACTAGCGGGAAGGTAAACGGCGTTTCCGTGTGCGGCTCTGGCTCGCCAGATGCAGCTTTGTCACGCTGGCCACGTGACCCGGAAGTGTCTGCGGACAGCGCTGGCTCCCGGCCTATAGAGTGAGATGAGCGCACAACCCTAGAGTCTGGCAAGACTGGCCCGTACGGGCAGGGGTACCTTTACCTTTACCTTTAATGTTGTTGAATAAAAGCTGCCTAGCATCTAAAGGAGACACACAAACTCATAGGAGCGTCACCCCTTTGCACCCTGAGCACTACTTTATATTTTAGCCAGAACAATTTCCTGTGGCTACAAAATAAACAGGCTTTTCAAATTGAAAAGTGCCTTGGCTCCTTGGCTCAGGAAACAGCCATGGTAGGGAAGGGGGAAAAAAACAGCAAGGAAATATCTGCTGTTGTGGTGCTGAAAATCCATTTCTTGGATCCTGGACAGCATTAATAGATCACCACAGCATTTTGCCTCAGTTTTACAGTCAGGGGTGTGTTGTGTGTCAGAACTGATTATCGGCAACTATTCATCTATACATTTTTCAGTGAGGTTTGCCCCCCCCCCTTTTTTTTTTAAGTACTATATGGCTCCTGGTATAAAGAAAACACAAAACCCAAGCCAGAACTTTTGCTCAATAAGTGATCATATTGACTACATCAATCAACTGATTCAGCTGTTTTCAGACTCATTGCCAATGAACTTGTAATTTCATGGGAATCATTTTAGAGTTTCATTAGTGGCTATATTCATTATCTTCCTAGAAACAAGGAATTCATCCTAATTTGTTACACCTAGAAAATTCAATTAAGTTAGTGCAATGCCACTAACACATGCCCAGCATATTTGGCAACCTTCTGGAGGCAGCAAAATGAACTTCAGCAGACATGAACACTAATGAGCAGTGAACAAAAATTTAATGAAAGATAAATGGTGGTTGGACATTAACTGTATAGCTCTGTTACAGATGGGTAGCCGTGTTGGTCTGCCATAGTCAAAACAAAAAAAATTCCTTGCAGTAGCACCTTAAAGACCAACTAAGTTAGTTCTTGGTATGAGCTTTCGTGTGCATGAAGAAGTGTGCATGCACACAAAAGCTCATACCAAGAACTAACTTAGTTGGTCTTTAAGGTGCTACTGCAAGGAATTTTTTTTGTTTTGTATAGCTCTGTGTTAAGAGTTGCTCAGGGGAATCCCTGAACTTGACCTCATGCAGGAATAAATGAGCTTTCCACCCCAATAATGAGTTTCAAAGCTTTGCTGCAGAACAGTCTTAAAACTAGTTATATAAGGGTAAATGTTTCAAGAACAAAACACAAAGCAACACATTGCTCTTAAGTAGCAGGCAATGCAGTTCAGTCTTTTAAGTCCTTTATGCAGTTCAATAAACTTTCCTCTCTCTGGTCCCAGAGAGAGATGCTAAGTCTGTTCATCATTGTGCAGTTTAGCTTCATCTGCCACTGCAAGTACAAACCATCACAGACTTCTCAAGTTTCCTCTCTGGCTGTGAGATATCTGCAGTTCAGATTTCTGGGGCAATGAGAAATTAGGTAGCCTAATCCTGTGAAATGGAAAAACACCAGTTTTCCACTTTCACCTAGAATGGAACCTCTTGCTTAATATAAACTTATCAGCTTTGCAAACACAAATCTTTACATAAGTTTTAACTTCAATGCATACAAACATTACCTTTTATACATATTAAACTTTTAACTTTAACAACAACAACAATTTTATTATTTATATGCTGCGCATCTAATTGGGTTGCCCCAGCTAATTGGGTGGCTCCCAACAAAATATTAAAAACACAATAAAACCTCAAATATTTGAGACTTCCCTAAACAGGGCTGCCTTCAGATGTCTTCTAAAAGTCAGATAGTTGTTTATCTGTTTGACATCTGATGGGACGGTGTTCCACAGGGTGGGCGCCATTACCGAGAAGGCCCTCTGCCTGGTTTCCTGTAACTTCACTTCTTGCAGGAGGGAGCCAGCATCAAATATCAAATATAAAAACTTCCCTAAACAGGGCTGCCTTCAGATGTCTTTTAAAGAGAAGATAGCTGCTTATTTCCTTCACATCTGAAGGGAGGGTGTTCCACAGGGTGGGCGCCACTACCGAGAAGGCCCTCCGTCTGGTTCCCTGTAACCTCACTTCTTGCAATGAGGGAACCGCCAGAAGGCCCTCGGCCCTGGATCTCGGTGTCCAGGCTGAATGATGGGGGTGGAGATGCTCCTTCAGGTATACAGGGCTGAGGCCATTTAGGGCTTTAAAGGTCAGCACCAACACTTTGAATTGTGAACTCTGGTTCTATGCCACAAAGTAAATAAACCACAAAGCTGAGTGGAGAAGAAAACCTGATTCTCACATTGAAGGGTGATCATGAGCTAGGTTACCTC
Source organism: Podarcis muralis (assembly GCF_964188315.1). Lineage (NCBI taxonomy): Eukaryota > Metazoa > Chordata > Lepidosauria > Squamata > Lacertidae > Podarcis > Podarcis muralis. The sequence continues at coordinate 12,799,733 of NC_135668.1, forward strand.
CTCAACAGTGTGGGCTTGAGAACAGCCCTCTTCTTTGTGCTCTGTTGCAAAGCATTAAACATGGGGGAAAGGCTGCTGGGGAGCCTGAGTAGCCCTCTGAAGACCTGCTGGTCCATGGATTTCTGAGAAGAAATTTGTATTTCACCACAAGGTTGGGAGCCTGCATGGTGTAGTGGCTAGGAGCGGTGGACCTCGTAATCTGGTGAACTGGATTCGCTTCCCGGCTCCTCCACCTGCAGCTGCTGGGTGACCTTGGGCTAGTCACACTTCTCTGAAGTCTCTCAGCCTCACTCACCTCACAGAGCGTTTGTTGTGGGGGAGGAAGGGAAAGGAGATTGTTAGCTGCTTTGAGACTCCTTAAGGGGAGTGAAAGGTGGGATATCAAGTCCAAACTCCTCCTCCTCCTCCTCCTTGCAAAACATAGGCCCTCTACACAGGAGGAAGTGCCATGGATCAGTGTCAGAGCACCTGTTTTGCATACGAAAGGTCCTAAATTCAAACCCTGACATCTCCAAGAAGGGCTGGAAATGCCCCCACCATCTAAAACCCTGAAGAACCACTGCCAGTCAGTGAGTTAGATGGGCCAACGTTCTCTGTATAAGACAGCTTCCTATGTTCCGTGCACACCAAACGATTAAGAATGTTACCAGTCAATTACATCTAGAAATAATTGCAAACCAATACATTGCTTCCAACAGGGACAGGGGAGTAACAGTGAGTTGTAACACACCAGAAAACCACTAATGTTTCTTCAGCATAGTACCTGGCTCTTAACCTGAAAGGTAATCTACCATGACCACAGTTGCCCAAAGCTTCTTTGAGCAAGCTTTATTGACCACCTGTCACGAAGTTGCTGAAAATTGCTTATCCCATAAATACCCCAGCTCAGTTCTGTTGGGCGTGAATTAATGCCAATGTTATCTTCATGCCAGTCCTGGTCTTCCCCCAAACTTTTAGTTTAATCTGTAATGGGGGTTGGGGAGTTGTGCATTCCAGCCTTTAAAGATTCAGAGTACTTTAAAACATGCTTTATTTATTCATTCATTTTTTAAATACAGTGGTACTTCAGGTTACAGAATCCACTAACCCAGAAATAGTGCTTCAGGTACTTTGCTTCAGGATGAGAACAGAATCGTGCTCCGGCGGCGCGGCAGCAGCAGGAGGCCCCATTAGCTAAAGTGGTGCTTCAGGTTAAGAACAGTTTCAGGTTAAGTACGGACCTCCGGAACGAATTAAGTACTTAACCCGAGGTACCTCTGTAATAATAAAAAAAGCCTGATATCCCAACTTTTGTTCAGGAGCAATTCAAAGCTATTATCAGTTTTAAAAAGAGTAATAAAAACAATCCACACCTGAACCAAAGCATAAATCAAAATATTAGCATAAGAACCCAGAGTACAATAGGAATTTTCAAGGCAGCCATCAGAATTAAACCATCAAATATATATCATCTATTCATGGAACTTGCCATTATGAATGCCCAGTATTTACAAAGGAGCCCTCCCACACTTCTAATTCGCTAACCTTCTATGCGGGAAACTCTTTCTCCCCGCCACCCCCGATTGACAGAGACATTTAAACTCACTGGGATATTTTGCACTGATTGAAAGCAGAGGCACCAAAACTGACACAGATGCTTACAGCGTTAACTAAATCAGTTTTTTTAACACCGTTGAATAGACGGCTTACACTGTCAGGTGTGATCATTGCTGTGTTAGTGGCACTCACAGTGCTAAATACCGAGTTAAAAATGAACTCCAAAAAATAAAAGCCAGCAGGAATAGAGACTCAAAGACAGAAACATTTACAATACAGCTTTTTAGATCTGGTAGCAGAAGAATCGAGTAACAGAAAATACCAGGGGAAAGAGTAATAAATTAAACTGTCTTGGTAGGATCAAAGGAAACTGCGTTAGACTGCTTATTTAACATAGGGTAAGGTTACCAGGACGCGGGTGGCGCTGTGGGTAAAAGCCTCAGCGCCTAGGGCTTGCCGATCGAAAGGTCGGCGGTTCGAATCCCCACGGCGGGGTGCGCTCCCGTTGCTCGGTCCCAGCGCCTGCCAACCTAGCAGTTCGAAAGCACCCCCAGGTGCAAGTAGATAAATAGGGACCACTTACTAGCAGGAAGGTAAACGGCGTTCCGTGTGCTGCGCTGGCTCGCCAGATGCAGCTTTGTCACGCTAGCCACGTGACCCGGAAGTGTCTCCGGACAGCGCTGGCCCTCGGCCTCTTGAGTGAGATGGGTGCACAACCCTAGAGTCTGTCAAGACTGGCCCGTACAGGCAGGGGTACCTTTATCTTTTAAGGTTACCAGACCTCCCCGTTTACTGTGCACAGTCCCCAGATTTACAAATCAGTCCCCATACAAAATCCATCTATTTAGTAGGAAGTTGAAAAGTGTCCCCGGATTCATTGAAAAAAATCTGGTAACCTGAACACAGAGGGGTTCCAGTACTGTGTCTGTGGGGTCCAATACACTCACAGGTACATCCTATGGCATCCACAAAAGGGGCAGTCATTAGGAGTTTGGGAGCAAAGTGTCCCTGGTTTGCTGATGACACCCAGCTCTACTAAAGCAGGAAAGGCTGTAAAAGCCTGGATTGGCGTCTGAAGGCAGTAGTGGACTGGATCCTGGAACAATGGAAACTCTTGGGTAGGTGGCTTCCGTGTCTGGGAGATAGATAAATTACATGATCTGGAAGGGGTAGTGAAATATACTCGGAGTCGAGTGTGAATTTCATGCTCATAGTAGCAATGAATGAAACTTTCCCCAAAACGTCTAGCGATATATATATTGTTTACACAATGGGCCCCACGTGATTGGCTAATTCCGGGCTGCTCCTATAGGCCAATCAGGTTGCGGATTCACTTCATCCAGGAGCCTGATTGGCTGCTCCTGCAGGTCAATCAGGTCGCTGATTCACTTCCACCTGGAGCTGGATTGGATGACTCCTGCGGACCAATCAGACTTCTGCATTCTGGATCCTATTGTTCTAGGATTCAGCTCAGTACATAACAGGAAGTGTATGGGCAATCTATCTGGAAGATAATTGTATATCGAGGAGTCAGTGATCTGACATGGTTGCCCTCTTCCTGCCTCTGTTCCTTCCTTTTTCTCCTTGTCTCTTAAGTTCTTTGATGGCATGAGAACAGCCTAGAATGTCCTAATCAGTTAGAAGGAAGTGATAGTGATGAGTACCTTCTTTGATGTTGGACATTACTTGGAGAAAGTGATGCATTGGGAGGGGTTGGCTAATGAATAATCTGCACACAGCCAGTCAGGCAAGCCACTTGTGTATTTAGTATTACTTCTGAATCTCATTTTTAAAAGAGCCACCTTGAATTTGGCAAGACAGGTGGCACCCCCTCTGAAGGGATACATGCATCGCTTGGGGATACTCTTGAGACACCTTCATCACTCAAGGCCGAAATGTCCTCTGTGCCTAAAAAGGTAAAGGTAAAGGACCCCTGACAGTTAAGTCCAGTTGCGAACGATTCTGGGGTTGCGGCGCTCATCTCGCTTTACAGGCCAAGGGAGTCGGCATTTGTCCGCTCCGCAGACAGTTTTTCCGGGTCATGTGGCCAGCATGACTAAGCCGCTTTTGGCACAATGGAATACTAAAACCAGAGCAGTGCATGGAAACGCCGTTTACCTTCCTGCTGGAGTGGTACCTATTTATCTAGTTGCACTTTTTGGGGTGCTTTCAAACTGCTAGGTTGACAGGAGCTGGGACCGAGCAACGGGAGCACACCCCGTTGTGGGGAATCGAACTGCCGACTTCCTGATCAGCAAGCCCAAGAGGCTCAGTGGTTTAGACCACAGCACCACCCGCATCCCCGCATCTCCTCTGTGGCTAGGAGTGCCTTTTACAAGCTTCATCTGGTTCACCAGCTATAGCTGTTCCTGCATAGGGATAGCCTAACCACTGTAGTTGATGTGTTAGTAACCTCACAGCTAGATTAATGTAATGCGCTCCACCCATCCTGGTCTCTATTAACATGTCCTGATATATTCCCTTCCCAACAAATATCTGATACACAGATGCATGTTTGGTAGAATTCGGCAGGCTTGCTGAATTGCCAGGTATTATTTACTAGAGTATGGAAGTGAGAGCTAGACCATAAAGAAGGCTGATCGCCGAAGAATTGATGCTTTTGAATTATGGTGCTGGAGGAGACTCTTGAGAGTCCCATGGACTGCAAGAAGATCAAACCTATCCATTCTGAAGGAAATCAGCCCTGAGTGCTCACTGGAAGGACAGATCCTGAAGCTGAGACTCCAATACTTTGGCCACCTTATGAGAAGAGAAGACTCCCTGGAAAAGACCCTGATGTTGGGAAAGATGGAGGGCACAAGGAGAAGGGGACGACAGAGGACGAGATGGTTGGATAGTGTTCTTGAAGCTACCAGCATGAGTTTGACTAAACTGCGGGAGGCAGTGGAAGACAGAAGTGCCTGGCGTGCTCTGGTCCATGGGGTCACAAAGAGTCGGACACGACTAAACGACTAAACAACAACAACATTTACTAGAGACCTGAGTGGGTGAGGTGGCAAAATAATTCTGGCCATATTTTCTGTTGGTTGTATCCAGTCTTGGTGCTAATAAAATGTGAGGCAGAAAGTGGTCCCTGAAATGCTCTTTCTGTGGGAATGGAGACTCCTTTGCCACAAGGTACTGAAATGTATTGTCAATGGGTGGGGGGAGAGAGAGAGAGACAACTTCCACCGTAGTAACTCTGGCAATTGGATGCCAGCAAGCCGGAGCAATTAAGCTACCCAGACGTTTGTTTCTCGAAACTCTTTATTTACATGCCTTCACATGTCTGGCCTTTGTAGCATCTGTTGTGCAATAATGGACTTCCTTTCTTGGAATACTAACATTTTGGTTTAAAGCATTTTTAAACACTGGTTGATAGGCATTAAACAAAAACACACATGTTTGAACTTGAAGCAGCATGTGGTTTTACTGTGGCTGAGTGCTTCCCTCACCCCCCCCCCCTTCCGTATCTGAATTGCTAGCAAAACACATTACAATAAGGTCATATGATCCTCTTTTAATAATGCTACTCAGGTAGCGTAGTTAGAAACCTAGAGGAGAGATTTGTTTCCCCAATTCCTCCCTTTAAAAGCAGCAGCATCTGCTGCACAGGGCAAGGAACTGTCTCCTGATAGTGTAAATAAATGATGCTGGAGATGGAGGGGTTCTTTAAAAAACAACAACACTGTATTTATTTAACTGCTTAGAATACATCTGGTTAAGTGAAGGTTAAAAATTGGAACAGGAGTTTGGATAGGCTAGTGGTGGGGAACCTTCAACCTGGGGGGTGATTGCAGCCCTTCAGAAAGTTTCCCAAGGCTACACCCATCATTGGTCTTGCTTCACCTGCTGAGTGTTTTTGCTTGGCTTGAATATGTCCTTGATAATATAATCATAATTTATTATTTATACCTCGCCCATATGGCTGGGTTTCCCCAGCCACTCTGGGTGGCTCCCAACACAATATTAAAAACACGATAAAACATCAAACCTTAAAAACTCCCCTAAACAGGGCTGACTTCAGATGCCTTCTAAAAGTCAGATAGTTGTCTATTTCCTTGACATCTGATGGGAGGGCGTTCCACAGGGCAGGTGCCACTACGGAGAAGGCCCTCTGCCTGGTTCCCTGAAACCTCACTTCTCGCAGGGAGGGAACCGCCAGTAGGCCCTTGGCACAGGACCTCAGTGTCCGGGCAGAATGTTGGGGGTGGAGACGCTCCTTCAGGTATACTGGGCCGAGGCCGTTTAGGGCTTTAAAGGTCAACACCAACACTTTGAATTGTGATCGGAAACGTACTGGGAGCCAATGTAGGTCTTTCAGGACCGGCGTCATATGGTCTCGGCGGCCACTCCCAGTCACCAGTCTAGCTGCTGCATTCTGGATTAGTTGCAGTTTCCGGGTCACCTTCAAAGGTAGCCCCACGTAGAGCGCATTGCAGTAGTCCAAGCGGGAGATTACCACTCTGGCGAGACAGTCTGTGGGCAGGTAGGGTCTCAGCCTACGTAACAGATGAAGCTGGTAGAACTCTGATAATGCTTTTTGCTTGCCTGGATGGGGAGGACAGTGAGGGATGGGTGACTGTGTGTAGAAACTATCAGAGTTCAGATGAAAGGTGGTCTACAAATTTAATAAATAAATAATATGAGCTTCCTTCTGGAAGAACAAGATATAATTGGAGTACATAATAATAATAATACTGTACAAAGGTAAACTTTTACATTCATTGCTCCCCCCTTTTATCCCTGACTTTGTCCACTACCGGCGTGCGGTCTTTGGAATTTCACCCCTGGGGCTTGGGGAAAGGTTCTCCACCCCTGAGCTAGGCAGACAAGATAGGCATGGAAAGTGATTTAATCAGAGAGCCAAGAGGGGGTCAAAGAGGTTGTGTAATAAAACTCTTCCTTGCTACAAGACAAGAACAGCCTCACCGCAAACCTACCAAATCTATTTACATTTTAGTAAGGAGCTCTATCATTAGCACTTCTGAAACCTTTGAAATTTGCACAGATAATGTGTATATTAGGAGGCCATCTACATGAAATACATGCATTTGTTGTGTGGGGGGGGAACCATACAGAAATGCATTTTATTAGGGGAAATTGCTTGCAAAGGTGTGTATATATTATAAGGATGTCACACTAAAAAAAAAATCCATGTGGATAAATTACAAGCTTTTGGAGAAATGTTGAGAACTCAATCAAAGATTGGGGAAAAATAAGAAGCTGAGATAAACTGAAATTGACAGATTCATCCATCCTTACCAGTAACTCACACCTTTGGAAAATTATACATGAAGCATCAAACAAGTCAGAAGTACTTCCGTATTCAGTATTCAAATTCAGTAGGAATAAATCAGTAGGAATACGAACCTGGGAGTTTACAATATTTAAACCTAAAACCTTTGTTTCTATACCATGCTGTCTTTCCATAAACCTGGGGAGAAAATATGGTTCTATGATGCCCACTCTGGAAAGTTGGATACATGGCCACCTCAATTGGTCTATATATGACCGGTACAATTTCCGTTGGCTCTTAACCTCTCTCGGAAATCAATTTGTGGGTTATTAAGGGAACTGGAATATGTGTCTGAATTCAGCATTTGAAAATGTCTCAACTAAAGAGAGAGAGAACTTCTCCAGATGACCTATTTATTGAGTATTTATCCTGATTTATTTATTGAGCGTCCATCCTTGCGGAAAAGTTGCATAGACATCAAATGGCTGTATTGAGCATTTGTTCTGGTTTGTTTTTGGGGAGGTAATATGACAAGGAGCATTCATCCTGATGTGTTTGTGGGGTGTTTAGACACCTTCTCATATATCATTCCTTCATCCCACACTTTTTGATTCATTTCCCCAACCTTTTCTGAACTACAAGAAGTTTCTCTCTCTCTCTTTCTTTCTTTCTTTCTTTCTTTCTTTCTTTCTTTCTTTCTTTCTTTGGATTTGTTGAGCTGCAATGTGGTTGAATCCTTCTGACAAAATGCTGACAGCAAGTCCAGCCGGCCTATGAGGCAGACTGAGGCAGTGCCTCAGGTGGTGGAATCCTGTGGAACGGCACTCACTGAGTGCCCTGCTAGGCCTTCCCTTCCACCGGAGACACGAGGAGTATTGGCAGCCTTCGTCAAGATTTCACCAGCAGTCGCTGCAAGACCCCGGCTCTGACAGTGTCGTGACACCTCATTGTTTCACCTCAGGTGGTGGAACGGATTGGGCCACCTCTGGCTTGACAGTCTGTAGGCGCCCAGAGACAGGGTTCTAGTCTCTTCGAATTCTCTAAATTTACCTAATGTTTCTTAGCCCCATGCCTCTGGTGTTCAGCTTCTCGACTCAAAGCGAGCAGAGTTTTGAATGTCATCAAGCCACTGTCATGTAAGCTGATATGAGTCATGTATCTCAATGATACTCCTCTGTTCCTAGCAAGGCTTTTAAAAAAAAATATTGCACAGAGATAGTTATGAATAGTGATTGGGGGATGAAATTTAAAGAAAGATCAGTTCAGGCTCTTCACTTTGCTGGAGGCATGCCATGTGGCTGGTTGACCCCATCAAAAAAGTAAAAATCACTGTGACACGGCACACTTTAAATATAGAATAGCTGCATTTACTGAGTTTCTTGCAAAAGCATTTTGATCTCCAATATGAATAAGGCTCTTAGTCTACTCTGGTGTTGGCCTGCATCATCGCTTAGCAGTAAAAGCTTTGCCAGCGTGGGACTTGTGCGTTAAGACATTAGAAAGGCATCAATTGCACAGTGGTGTGTATTTGCCAATACATGTAACAGGACATAAACCACATGTTATTGTTGTTGTTGTTTAGTTGTGTCTGACTCTTCGTGACCCCATGGACCAGCGAACGCCAGGCATGCCAGTCTTCCACTGCCTCCCGCAGTTTGGTCAAACTCATGCTGGTAGCTTCGAGAACACTGTCCAACCATCTCGTCCTCTGTCGTCCCCTTCTCCTTGTGCCCTCCATCTTTCCCAACATCAGGGTCTTTTCCAGGGAGTCTTCTCTTCGCATGAGGTGGCCAAAGCACTGGAGCCCCAGCTTCACGATCTGTCCTTCCAGTGAGCACTCAGGGCTGATTTCCTTCAGAATGAATAGGTTTGATCTTCTTGCAGTCCATGGGACTCTCAAGAGTCTCCTCCAGCACCATAATTCAAAAGCATCAATTCTTCAGCGATCAGCCTTCTTTATGGTCCAGCTCTCACTTCCATACATCACTACTCTAGTAAATAATACCTGGCAATTCAGCAAGCCTGCAGAATTCTACCAAACATGTGTATCAGATATTTGTTGGGAAGGGAATATATCAGGACATGTTAATATTTACAGCATTTGTCTCCTTGAAAAACCTAGATGTCAATCCACATTCACTTTTATTTGCCGGTGCAATACGTCATTTTATTTCAAGCCCTCTAAGTGTCCCTATTTTCCAGGGATGTCCCTGATTTAGAGAAGCCGTCCCGGTTTCTGAATTGATCCTGGAATGTCCCGCTTTTCCTTAGGATGTGCCTATTTCATTGGAGAAATGTTGGAGGGTATGGAGCTATCCGACCACTAAGCCATCTGAAGGCAATCCTTTATAGGGAAGGGCTTTTTTAATGTTTAATGTTTTATTATGTTTTTTTATATGTTGGAAGCCGCCCAGAGTGGCTGGGGCAACTCAGTAAGATGTGTGGGGTATAAATAGTAAAATTATCATTATGGAATAGGACGTCCCTATTTTCACTGGTCCAGCTGGGCAGGGGAGGTGCCAGCCCAGTCATTGCTGCTGACACTGCCGGAGCGACCCAAAGTGAAAGCTGGACCATCAAGAATGCTGATCGCCGAAGAATTTATGCTTTTGAATTATGGTGCTGGAGAAGATTCTTGAGAGTCCCATGGACTGCAAGAAGATTAAACCTATCCATTCTGAAGGAAATCAGCCCTGAGTGCTCACTGGAAGGACAGATCCTGAAGCTGAGGCTCCAATACTTTGGTCACCTCATGAGAAGAAAAGACTCCCTGGAAAAGACCCTGATGTTGGGAAAGGTTGAGGGCACAAGAAGAAGGGGATGACAGAGGACGAGATGGTTGGACGGTGTTCTCGAAGCTACAAACATGAGTCTGACCAAACTGCGGGAGGCAGTGGAAGACAGAAGTGCCTGGCGTGCTCTGGTCCATGGGGTCACGAAGAGTTGGACACGACTAAACGACTAAACAACAACAACATTTTCACTGGAGAAATGATGGAGGGTATGCTATTTGTGATATAATTTCCTCCTCTAAACAAATGTTGCGCCGTATAGTGGAGTTTGTGGTATTTAAGCTGCATAAACACCTTGCCCTTGTATATATAGCATGCTCTAGGTTTCAAATGGCCTTGATAGATTTAGTAAGAGTACAGAAGGTTGGTTTGGCACAAAAGTTTAAAATATTGGGTGAATGCTACTGGGCTACTGCAGAAACAGTAACATACTTAAAGTCTGCCAATATCACAAGAATGCACAGCATTTATTGTTTCAGAAATCATAAGCTCCTGATCTATGATGAAGCATCAAATTCATGGTGGATTTTGGTGCGGCCACTAAGATTTTCAAAGTGATGGCTATATGCTACTTCCTGGGTTAGAGGCAAAATGTTTCTGACATTTGCTGTTTACTCAGAGGTAAACCCCACTGTGTTCAATGGGGCTCATATTCTGAGAAGTGAGTATAAGATTGCAGCCTGAATTATCTGGTGCTTGGTAACAACAATGAGAGAGAGGGATTGTCCTCATGTCCTGTTTATAGGTTTCTTAGAGGTATTAGTCAGAGCCAGAAGGGTCCTCTATATAGAGTGGGGGGTGCCAGGGGGCCATGGCTCGAGGTAACAATTTCTGAGGGAGTGTGAACCAGGTGATCCCATGTGGGCGACCCCAGAGCGGTCCCGCCCAATGCCTCTCTCCACCCACCAAGGGATGTGTTGGCCAGCCAGCCTACCCCTTGCACGGGTGGGCAGGCAGCTCAGCACAGCCCCACCTTGTTCCCGTGTGTGTGTGTCTGCCCCGGGCACAGGCAACCAACACTACGCCACTGCCTCTATAAGTTCCTAAGAAGTGAAAAAGTTGGAACTAGATTTAAGCTGATGTTCTTTTCTTTGTTTTCAAATTTTGGAACCTATTGGGAGTTTCCTAAAAGAAGAGCTGCATAATTTACTTCTGAAAGCTGAATAATTAATTTCAGTGTCTTCCCTGTATTGTGTGTGGAATTATTGTTTTGGGGTTATGAGTGGGGTTGTTGTTGATCATTTATTTACTTATGTCATTTTTCATATGCTGTAACCTGCCCTTCTGGTTAAGAGCTGGTGTAGTCGTCGTTGTCATCATCATCATCAACTAGTGTCTATCAAGCACAGAGTATTGTAATACATTACTGGAAAGGAGCTAAGCATTAATCACATAGCTACTTCCAACCTAATCAGCACCTTGATATGGAACCATTTATTCTTAAACATCCTTTGGGCAAAGTAATCGATTCTACATTTTAGCAGTGGGAAAGGTATATCGAAAAGGCCAATGTCCAAAGTGAATCCTATTAGGCAGGATTAGCCTATGTATCCAGACAATTTGAAGCACATCCCCCCTCCCCCAATGAATTTAAATCCTTCAGGTTGAAGAAGAAAACAATCAAATGAGACTACCCACCAATCTTCCTTACGTCAAATGCTACGTTGGACTCGTTCACAGTAATACATTAGTGATACTGCAGTCACTCTTTTTACAGTTTATAGAAATGGAACAAAATGTAAGTGTTGTAAATGAAAGTATTTATGGCTTCTAGAGAAAGTCACTTTTTCCGCTTGATCAGGAGGGTTTCAAAAAAATAGATATTCAAGATTAGATTTGATTCTGTAAGGATAGCAGATGCCTAGACATTACTAAGGCTGGCAATTTCCAGCCATTTACAACAATAGCTGAAACAGATTAGTCGTGACTTTTATTTTTAAGATACAAACTCACTCATTTTGCTTCCTAGCAATTTGCATCTCCGTAGGCTTGCTCAGCTGGGTCCAGGCTGGAGATCTCAGATGGTGTTCTTAATATTACAGGAAGCACCTTTGTTAACCTTGCAAACTGGCCAGGATCCTGCAAGGGGTGGTGGTTGAACTGATACGCTGGCTGAATTGAATTCAGAATCAGTTGCTCATCACAACCACCAGTACCTATAAAGACATAATGAAATCGTTTTTCTGTATCTGTGGGATCATTGGACTTTTCAGGCCCAAGAGTGTCAACAACTCCCCTTGCTGTGAAAAGTTATATTTCTCTCCCCCCCCCCCCCACCACCAAAAGACAGAATAAAACTACACTAATTGCAAAGTAGCTCTTTAAAGGTAAAGGTACCCCTGCCCGTACGGGCCAGTCTTGACAGACTCTAGGGTTTTGCGCCCATCTCACTCCATAGGCCGGGGACCAGCGCTGTCCGGAGACACTTCCGGGTCACGTGGCCATCGTGACATCGCTGCTCTGGCAAGCCAGAACCGCACACAGAAACGCCGTTTACCTTCCCGCTAGTAAGCAGTCCCTATTTATCTACTTGCACCCAGGGGTGCTTTCGAACTGCTAGGTTGGCAGGCGCTGGGACCGAACAACGGGAGCGCACCCCGCCGCGGGGATTCGAACCGCCGACCTTTCGATCGGCAAGCCCTAGGGGCTGAGGCTTTTACCCACAGGGCCACCCACGTCCCTTAAGTAGCTCTTTAGAAGCCACTAAAATGAAAGAAAAAGTTTAGTCATGCTGGCCACATGACCCGGAAAGCTGTCTGTGGACAAACACCAGCTGCTTTGGCCTCAAAGCAAGATGAGCACTGCAACCCCATAGTCACCTTTGACTAGACTTAACCGTCCAGGGGTCCTTTACCTTTTTTACCTTTTACCTTGCTGTGGGGAATCCCCTAAGCAGGCCACAAAGCTACCATCCATCCCTGTTGTATTCTATCCCCAATACCCTCAGCTAGAGACGGGAGAAATTTGGTGTGCATTTTAATGCAAACCTGCCATTTTGCACTTACTGAAACAAAATGCAGCTACAGTAGTACCTCTGGTTACATACTTAATTCGTTCCGGAGGTCCGTTCTTGACGTAAAACTGTTCTTAACCTGAAGCACCACTTTAGCTAATGGGGCCTCCTGCTGCCGCCGCGCCGCTGCCACGCGATTTCTGTTCTCATCCTGAAGCAAAGTTCTTAATCCGAGGTAATATTTCTGGGTTAGCGGAGTCTGTAACCTGAAGCGTATGTAACCTGAAGCATATGTAACCCGAGGTACCACTGTATTGCCCTTTGAAATTTTCACTTCTCTGAATTTTACAATGCAGTTCTCCAAAAATCATATTTAAGGAAAGGGTGCGCTAAAATGCATATATTAGTGAAACAACATAAAAATGCATAATGCCTGGCAGAATTGCTTCCCAAAATGTGACTATTCGGGCGAAATGCACAAAAAAATGCAAGCAAATCTTTGTGAAGGCTTTTTAAAAAGGAAACTGATAGAGAAATACAGAAAACTGAATTTAAAGGTTGTTTCCAATGTTCGTCATACTCAAGAGTAGACCCATTGAAATGAATGGACCTCAGTTAGTCGTGTCCATTAATTTCAGTGGGTCTGCTCAGCATGGGATTATCACTGGGTGCAACCCTCAGAGTGGGGAAATCGAGAAATGGAGAGAAAGGAAAAGAAACTAAGTTTGTTGATTAGGAATCCTAACCCTTGGATTTCAGGGAAGTGACTTCATTTTTATAGAAATGTATTTGATATCAGTCCACATACATTGAAAAATGTTAAACTAATCCCTCCTCTCTGTCTCTCCCCCATGACTGATGATGAAACATAAGTCACTTTTCTACAGGAAACGCATCATGCCTTAAAAGTGACTTAATCTATTAAGAAGGTTCCAAACAGTGCCTCGGATCATATGCACACAAGGAACTGTCAAACATTGCACTACAACTGCATTAGCATTTTCCATCGCATTAGTAACATAGCTGCCTAATTAGATTTTTTGGAATAAAAAAAGCAACACCATGTACCTTTCTGAAATTTCAAATTGGACTATAACTTAAAACGCGATAGCAAAATTTGCAACAACAAAAAACAAAAAAGCCCTCTCTGAAAAAAGCAGCCGGGGCTTGTCATTAAATGTACAACTGATAAAATTAAAATGCAGTTGAGTATAAAAAGAAAGTAAGTAGCTCCAGGAGGGTGAGTTGCATTAAATCTCATAATTATTCTAATATTTTTACACAGCAATTGGCGCCTTCGGATGAATTCCATCAGTGGAAAAGTTGATCTCCATTATTTTGAACAGCAGTTTTGGGCAGTTGGTGGTGGAGGTAGAAGTATGCTGGAATAATAAAATGATCAGCACATTGTCATTACAGTTAAGATTAGCAACAAATTAAAATCGAGAGAGAGAGAGAGAGAGAGAGAGAGAGAGAGAGAGAGAGAGAGAGAGTGCGCTGGGATAGCTCAGTCAGTGGAGCATGAGACTCTTAATCTCAGAGAAAGGAAAGGCTTGCAATTGGGAATTCAGAACTCTGAATGACAAAGTGAGAAGCATTGATGGCTTAAGGGGTTCTGTGAAGGTCCCCGCATTTTTCGTGGCGACTGGAGACTATGGCGTATCCCCCCATTATGCAGACCCTGCAACTGCCCTATTTTCCAAGGGCAGTCCCAGATTTACAAAATCCATCCCAGTTTCTGATTTGATCCCAGAATGCCCTGCTATCAGAAATGTCCCTATTTTCATTGGAGTAATGTCGGAGGGCATGGAGTTATGCAACCCCTGAGCCAAGGAGATAAGTAACTATACAACCTTTAGAATACATCTGAAGGCAGACCTGTATGGTTTTGTGTTTTTATACGTGTTGGAAGCTGCCCAGAATGGCTGGCGCAAACCAGGACTCAGCTACATTGGAGAAGAAAAAGCGCTTTATATGCGTTGTATATGCCTTATGACACTGCGACACCAGATGGCACTGTGGAGTTCAGTTTTTGCCAACCCGATTTCTCATACGAAGTTTACAACGCGTTTAACTGAAACACTTCTTTGATGTGTCTAGATCCAGCCTCAGTCAGACGGGCAGGCTATAAATAATAAAATTACTACTACTACTACAGTGAGAGATTTTACTTTCTTGGGCTCCATGATCACTGCAGATGGTGACAGCAGTCACGAAATTAAAAGAAGCCTGCTCCTTGGGAGAAAGGCGATGGCAAACCTAGACAGTATCTTAAAAAGCAGAGACATCACCTTACCAACAAAGGTCCATATAGTTAGTGCCATGGTTTTCCCAGTAGTGATGTATGGAGGTGAGAGCTGGACCATAAAGAAGGCTGATCGCCGAAGAATTGATGCTTTTGAATTATGGTGCTGGAGAAGACTCTTGAGAGTCCCATGGACTGCAAGAAGATCAAAGCTCTCCATTCTTAAGGAAATCAGCCCTGAGTGCTCACTGGAAGGACAGATCGTGAAGCTGAGGCTCCAGTACTTTGGCCACCTCATGAGAAGAGAAGACTCCCTGGAAAAGACCCTGATGTTGGGAAAGATGGAGGGCACAAGGAGAAGGGGACGACAGAGGATGAGATGGTTGGACAGTGTTCTCGA
This sequence comes from Podarcis muralis, assembly GCF_964188315.1. NCBI lineage: Eukaryota > Metazoa > Chordata > Lepidosauria > Squamata > Lacertidae > Podarcis > Podarcis muralis. Next base: position 12,814,898 of record NC_135668.1, read on the forward strand.
AGCTACAAACATGAGTCTGACCAAACTACGGGAGGCAGTGGAAGAGAGGAGTGCCTGGCGTGCCCTGGTCCATGGGGTCACGAAGAGTCGGACACGACTAAACGACTAAACAACAACAACACTGCTGCTGCTGCTGCTACTACTACTATGGAATAGGACATCCCTATTTTCATCGGAGAAATGTTGGAGGGTATGCATTATATTTCAGCCCAAACGTTCAAGATTGGTGGGGCAGGGCCCTTCTCCATAATGGTATGCACAACTGTGGAATTCCTTTCTATTGAAAATACATTATTTTTAAATGAAAATTCGTCAGCATTTTAGTGCAAATTTTTGCACCAAATTTTGCCTGATATGCACATTTTTGCAAGCAGTTTCTCCAAATATACTGCATGTTGATATGTTATTTTTATGAATAAATGCATCTTGATCCACGTTTCAGCCAAACACGCAAAAAAAAAAAAAATGTACACAGTCTTTGGTTGGACAACTTCATCACAAGAAAATTAAGAGAGGTGCAAATTTGAGCGGAGTTTCTGGTCTGTGTATTGTTTCAGAAAGTGCACTCTAGATAGGTCTGTATTCGCATCTTAACCAAACCAAATTTCTTCCCTATCCCTATTGGAGATTCAGGTGAACATAGGCAGTGCAAAACATACAAGAAGCAGGGCAAGGGGTCTCAAAAGATGGATCGTGGCCACCTGCAGAGGTGTAAAAAGGTAAAGGGACCCCTGACTATTAGGTCCAGTCATGGCCGACTCTGGGGTTGCAGTGCTCATCTTGCTTTATTGGCCAAGGGAGCCGGCGTACAGCTTCCAGGTCATGTGGCCAGCATGACTAAGCCGCTTCTGGCGAACCTGAGCAGCGCACGGAAATGCCATTTACCTTCCCGCTAGAGTGGTACCTATTTATTTACTTGCACTTTGATGTGCTTTCGAACTCCTAGGTTGGCAGGAACAGGGACCGAGCAACAGGAGCTCACCCCGTTATGGGGATTCGAACCGCCGACCTTCTGATCGGCAAGCCCTAGGCTCTGTGGTTTAACCCACAGCACCACCCCCGTCCCCTCTGCAGAGGTATGGGCCTTAGCAAATGTCCAACAATACCTACACATGACACTAGTCCCTATAGGCTTCAGATAAGTTGACTATATTCCACACAGCAAAGCCATGTGCAGAGATTGCTAGCCAACCCACCCAGGTAAAAGTAAACATGGCAAACTAAACTCAAGGGTATGTGAGCATAAGACTGGTTTAATGTTGCAAAGGCAGTTCTTTTTCAAACAGATTAGTAAGGATCAACCTTCCAGCTGCGTGACCTGCCTTTCGACTGGTGCTTTAAAGCCTGCTTTGTTAATTTCCCTGGTTAGCTTCTCGTTGTTGTTGCAGCGCAAGGATCATTTTGTGCAGAGACGCTTGTAGTGGCCTGCCTGTTTTGACAAAGCAGTGATGAATTTCCCTTGTTCTTCCTTTGCATTGTCACATCTCGGCCAGCCCAGGCAAGTTTTGGGAGCTGTGCCGTGTTAGTCCGGTAAATAATATCAGCTACTCGTGTGGAAAGAGGGGACACGCACTCTTGCTTAAGAGCCTCTTCACCACCCAGGCTGTTGCAATGGGCTGTGATTACTCTCTCCAATTGCACAACGCCGATTGTTTGTGCTGCTAATCGCCGAGAACAGACAGAACAAATAATACATATGAAATGGCTCGAGGCTCACAGAATTCCTGCAGAAGTGGGCAAATATATGCCAACAAAGCATGACAAAAATTGAGAGGGCGGGGGAAAGAATGAACTGGTGAATGAATGACTCATGCCAAACAGGTATTTATTTTTATTATTTTACAAAGTGTCTAAAAAAAAAGACATGGGGAAAAGCGAAGTTTGCCCCAGTACAAAACAATAAAGCAGCATTATGAATACTCGACATCAGGGCCTGCCCAGGACATTCTGCCGCCTGAGGCAAAACAGGAAATACTGCCCCAAGCTAGCTGCTCCTCCTCTGCAGCACCTCCACCACTGCCTCCTGCTCCAGTGGTACGGGGGTTAAAGGGAGCCTGGAGAGAAGCAGGCAATGGGTGGAAGAGGAGGAGGCTGCAGTGAACTCCTGGGAGGCTAGATCTGCCACCTGAGGCAACTTCCTGACCTCACCTCACAGGCGGGCCGGCCCCACTTGCAATGAATCTGCTGTGATTACAGGGACAATCTGTATATATTGCTATAACAAATTTGTACCCCTGCATCCCCCCAGAAAAAAAGCACTGTTTAGGGGTATGCGTACTCCTGCGTACCCCCAGAAAAAAAGCACTGGGTATATAAATTAAGGGACGCAGGTGGCGCTGTGGGTTAAACCACAGAGCCTAGGACTTGCCGATCAGAAGGTCGACGGTTCGAATCCCCGCGACGGGGTGAGCTCCCGTTGCTCGGTCCCTGCTCCTGCCAACCTAGAAGTTCGAAAGCACGTCAAAGTGCAAGTAGATAAATAGGTACCGCTCTGGCAGGAAGGTAAATGGCGTTTCCATGCGCTGCTCTGGTTTGCCAGAAGCGGCTTAGTCATGCTGGCCACATGACCTGGAAGCTGTACGCCGGCTCCCTCGGCCAATAAAGCGAGATGAGCGACGCAACCCCAGAGTCAGTCACGACTGGTCCTAATGGTCAGGGGTCCCTTTACCTTTACCTTATATAAATTAACAACAACAACAGCTATAAGAGTTCCACACCATTAGAGCCCTCAGTTGCATGGGGTTCCCAATTACCAAGTGCATTCACAGCTCCTTGGGCATAGGAGTCCCCTCACAGACCACCGTAGCCTGACAACATGACTTGCACCTGAGTGTCGCATGAACGAGACTATGAATTGCCAGGATTGTGCAGGCTCGTACTAGGGTTGCTAACTGGGACTTCAGGGCTGCAATCAGAAGGCAGCTGCCAAGGTAACAGGTAACTCTCCTAGAACGAAAGATGGTGGCAGATTCAGTCGCTCCCTGGTGTCAAATGCAGAGAGCAGAAAGATTCCACCCAATTGAATTGTGGATAAAGTGTGTAAGGCAGCCCTGTTTAGGGAAATTTTTAATGTTTGATGTTTTATTTTATTTTTTTATATTCTGTTGGGAGCTGCCCAGAGTGGCTGGGGAGGCCCAGCCAGATGGGTGGGATATAAGTAATAAATATTATTATTATTATTATTATTATTATTATTATTATTATTATTAAATTCAGGGTTCTCACCCTACTCTACTGCCAATCCACATTATTCCAGTGTAGGCACGTGGAGCAGAATTTCCAGTGACCATCCACTGAGTACAAGTTGTGAGGATAAGCACAATAAATTCGTGGGACTAGCTATGCCATAGTCATTACAACCAATCAATTTATCCTAGCCATGCACTCATCTGTTGTAGATTTTCAGCCAGAAGTACGGCGTGAAAGAAAAGAGAAGAGGCAAGGGGAAAGGAAAATAACGTGAATGCATTTCAGTCTCCTCTAATATTATTCCGTTCATGTTAGTAATGCCTGTAAAAAATCAAGATGTACAACACACTCGCTGCCCCTGACATATTGAGGTGTTACAGAAAATCAAAAATACTTGCTCGCTGTTCTCTGAGCAGCAAGGATAGACCTCTGCTTCTTGGCCTATTTTCCTTGATCGGAATCTCTCGTGCCTTGATGCTCACTTTCCCTGTTTGAACTTGTCTCTTCAGAATATTTAGTAAATACATCTCATGTTTGTACCAAAAGTAAATCTGCCTTCCCTTTCATTTGGCCGGATATTAAAAGCCTTAAAAAAAAAAAAAAGAAGATACACATGAAAAGAGGGTTGCGCTTCCCTCCTTTACAATCTTGCAAAGAATGCTTATGCATGAGAGGCACAGAGAACGCTGAAGAAAACCACATTAGCATTCAGTCGGCGCTGAGACTACTATTCTCCACTCTTCGCCTCCGATAGAATCTTAACATATACCAGAGAAAGAAAGAAAAGTGGAGCGGGTAAAAATAATTTGGTTGGCACAGAGCGGTATTTTCATAGGTGGTTGCCTATCGAGGCAGACAGGTGCCAACAACAAGGTGGTGATGTTGCAAACCCTCACCGTGATCATCTCCTGCCAGGAAACCTATGTCCCCACTGTGGAAGGACATGTGGACCCAGAATTGGCCTCCACAGTCACTTACGGACTCATTGTTAAGACCGTGTTCAGGGAAGACAATCTCCCAGAGCCCACATGTGGCCTTTGAGGCCTCTCCCATACCCCACAACTGTCTGTCTCAGTAAAACCAGGACATCCCATTGTTTTTCAGCAGTTATCTGGCCCCAAAAAAAGTGCTTGTTGGGGGGCCACAATCTCATGCGGGTCACGTGATTCGCGTGGGGGCCCAGTCCTGGAAGATGTGCATTCTGTTTGGAAGGTATGCTCTCCATCTAGCCCTTCGAACACTCCCCAGGCCACAACCCTCCCTAGGTTTACTCCGTACCCTCCTTGCCTCAGTATCCCCCCCCCCACACACACACACCTCAGCTTACTAGCTGATGGGTTGTTTTAGCCGTTTAGTCGTGTCCGACTCTTCGTGACCCCATGGACCAGAGCACACAAGGGACTCCTGTCTTCCACTGCCTCCCACAGTTTGGTCAAACTCATGTTAGTAGCTTCGAGAACACTATCCAAGCATCTCGTCCTCTGTCGTCCCCTTCTCCTTGTGCCCTCCATCTTTCCCAACATCAGGGTCTTTTCCAGGGAGTCTTCTCTTCTCATGAGGTGGCCAAAGTATTGGAGTCTCAGCTTCAGGATCTGTCCTTCCAGTGAGCACTCAGGGCTGATTTCCTTAAGGATGGATAGCTTTGATCTTCTTGCAGTCCATGGGACTCTCAAGAGTCTCCTCCAGCACCATAATTCAAAAGCATCAATTCTTCGGCGATCAGCCTTCTTTATGGTCCAGCTCTCACTTCCATACGTCACTACTGGGAAAACCATAGCTTTAACTATATGGACCTTTGTTGGCAAGGTGATGTCTCTGCTTTTTAAGATGCTGTCTAGGTTTGTCATTGCTTTTCTCCCAAGCAGCAGGAGTCTGAAAAACTGAGTGAAACTTTGGTCTCACTTGACATGTGGGCACTGGCTCTCTCTCACATACCCTCTGCCTCACTGTTCTTAATGAAAGTTCAATCAAACTCTAGATTCACTAGACAGTGGAACCAAGCTAATTCCAAAATATCCACTGAAGGTTTTGAATTGTCGCTTCAGTGCACAACTGTTACACAACATTCTCCCTTGAAATTCACAGGGAGGAATTCAGTTGCTGATGAATCCAAGATATCTCCAGTCTGAGCCATTATTAAACATGGTGGTTGACCATCTCTCTGTCTCCATCTCTGACTTCAAAACCATACCAAAGGGCAAGTATATCTTCTACATCAGACCACTTTGAATGTTTTTTCCCCAGGAAGCTTATGAAGCTGTTCTTTATTGTATGAAAACTCTTGCAACACTGGAAGTTCTGCTACCATATGAGTTTTAATAGATAAGACCTTCCAGACATACTTTATTGGTCCATTATGACTCCAAAGTTCATATTCCCAGGAGGCACCAGGTAATCAGACTGGTATTGAATTCCTCCTTAGTCAAAATTATACCTTCTTTCTTTCTGAAGATAACATTTGAGTGATTGCTCATCTCTTCACTGGTGAGTTGATTACTAACATGACCTTATAGAGTTCTGAAGCTGACCTTCAACATCTACTGAAACAAATCTCATATACAGGTGCGACAAATCTTAGCAGGCCTACAATAACACAACAAGAGCCCTGATGGATCAAATCAAAGTCCTATAGTCTATCATTCTGTTCTCACAGGGGCTGACCACATAGCACTCGCAATTATTCCACCTCCACACTCCTAGCAGAATTTGGTTTCATCTGTTGACATCCATCTCCTTTTCTGTTCCCATCCATTCCAGAACCCATGGTCTTTCATTCATAAAATGAGAAGGACTTTTGTGTTTCCATTACATTGCTCTGTGCGTACTTCAGTAGCTATTTCTCATTGTAATTATCACTTCGTACTTCTTCACGTCTCATTTCTGGTGGGAATCAGATAGAATTAAAGAGCTCACTTCTTATAAGTCTCCTATTTATTACTGAGATTCCGCAGCCCCTGTTTCTGAGAGTAATTAACCTGGTTTATCACTCAGCACCAAGCTCTCATTTACCGTACATCAAACACCACCTAGGATTGGGATTGCTCTGTCGCTAGCTTTGCTTCTCAAAAACTCAAGGTTATAAACAACAGGTATAGTACAGAAATACAATGAGAATTTTGTCTAGCTGGGTTTGGACTGTACAAAAGAGACAGCATTATTCCCACTTTCTTCACTCATCAGAATGCAAAGCCAGCGTTCAGGGTTCCAGAGTTCTGGAACAAATTCCAAGTATAAAGTAGCAAAAGTGCAACATTCTGAAAAATCTAAAGCAAAGAGAGATTTAAAACGATTTTCCCAATTAGCTTGCTCTTCTCACTTTTTCAATACACAGCAGTAAGATCAGCCCCTTGACATTGCCAAGGAACTGCAGAAAAAATCAGCTGGAGGTGAAGGGAAGTTGTGATTTGTGCAAAGGAACCCCAGAGAGAAAAGACTTGTGTCACAATAAAAGTGTTTTGTGAAGTTCAAACTTTTCCTTTTTAAAGAGTGATGGGGGCTTTAAAATTATTTTAGATGTGTGGCTCATTGGATCACAGTTGTGGAGTTCAAGGAGACTATATCAGATTGCCATTTTAACTCTGTACTTAACTCAGCCCCAAGGTCAAATGTTTATTGCCAAAAGGAATAGAAAAACAGAACCCAACATATGTGATATGTGGCTTGTTTACTGCTCTGAGGTCCGTGCTTGGAAATTCAAGGCATGGGAATCAAATTTCAATCACGGAACTTCGAGACTTTATTTTTATTATTATTTTGACCAAGCAAGTCAGCACTTCAAGATTATTTTTGATGCATTATGTACTTAATGATGGGAAACATTAGCACTTGTGCCATTAAATCTTCTACTGGGAATCCAGTTTATGTCATTGAGCGAAAACCGATTGCCTCCCACTCACCCACCCTCAGTGACATGCCATGCAGGTAAACAAACCAACCCCTGTGTTGCAAAATATGATATTGCTGATGCAGGGCTAATCTCAAAATCTCCAATACACTCAGCAAATTCAAATCCGGCCCATAATGGTTAAACAATTTGGGGGGAGAAGCAGGGCAGCACATCTTAGCAAAACAATGTGCATATATATGCCCCCCAAGGGCCGGAAACGACATTTGGCAGAAAGACTACGCATCACCCATGGTTCCAGTCAAGGTAAAATGACCGAATTATTGTGACATCAGTAAACCGGTAATTAGTTTCGCATGTCGTTGCCTGCATCCCTCGAGATCATTCATAAAGAAGCTCTCGCAAAGCATCTCTGCCCATTAATGTTTTTTTTAAGGAAATAAGAAAGACTGGCCCATCTGACCCAATGCGACTATCTGTGATGCGCTTCCAAGGAAGCACAGATAAAATGCAATCTTGTGAGCCCTAAGACACCTGCTCCCAGCAGGAAAGCTTTTCTTATGAACTGCCAAGTCTTTTGTTACAGTACCTCGAGATGCAATGATATTTCCAGCTGGAATACACCCGCGTTAACTTGGCTGCAACCACTTGAAAGCCATCACTGAATATTTATTACCACATGCTGTGCCACACAGGTATGAGCAAATATGTGCCAAAGGGAGCATTGAGAGAATAATTTGGCGCGGGTGGGGGAAGCAGAACCAGTCTCAAATTAGCCTTTTATTTTTAATTTTTTGTAATCTGTCCTTTGCATCGGAAGAGGGGCAGATTTGAGAAAGCAGGTATTGTTGTTTTTCTCATCAAGCAGTGATTTTGCAGTGGAATCACAGATGTTTTCATGATTCTCCAATGAAAAGTACAGGAAACTTTTCTTAGTTGACCTAGCAGGTTGTTCCAGCTCTCTGCTTCTGTATCTCCAGTGTGGCACCATGGTTAGGGCACTGAACAAAGAGTTCTAGTCCCAATTCAGCCGTGAAAATTGCTGGGGGTCTGGGGCCAGTCACATCCTTCAGTCCAATCTGCCTTGCAAGGTTGTTGTGAAGATAAAATGTGGGAAAGGAGAACCATGTTTATCACCCTTCAGGTCCTCGGAGGAAAGGAGAGATAGAAAAGTAATTAACATTACATTCACTTGTACTGCCTCCAGAACCAGCTCCCCATATCTCCTGATCTAGCTGGGCTGGCATTGCAGTTCATCTCCCATCAGTTGTGCGGAAAGCACAGTGAAGTATCAAAGACCAGGACTCAGTTGGTAGAGCGAGAGACTCTTAATTTCACGGTTGTGGGTTCGAGCCCCATGTTGAGCAAAAGATTGCATTGCAGGGGGTTGGACTAGATCAGTGTTTCCCAACCTTGGGCCTCCAGCTGTTTTTGAACTACAATTCCAATCATCCCTGAACACTGGTCTTGCTAGCTAGGGATGATGGGAGTTGTAGTCCAAAAACAGCTGGAGGCCCAAGGTTGGGAAACACTGGACTAGATGATCCTCATGGTCCCTTCCAGCTCTATGATTCTCTCTGGCCCAGTGTTACAAGGAGCCTGAGACTAATGGGGCCTTCCAGTAGATGCTGTGGTCTAAACCACTGAGCCTCTTGGGCTTGCCGATTGGAAGGTCGGTGGTTCAAATCCCCACGATGGGGTGAGCTCCCATTGCTCTGTCCCAGCTCCTGCCAACCTAGCAGTTCGAAAGCACTTCAAAGTGCAAGTAGATAAATAGGTACCACTGCGGAGGGAAGGTAAACGTCCTAGTTTTTACTTTTTGAAATACGGGAACCCTAGGTTGTCAGTAAGGAGGCAGGCAGGCAGTGGCAGAATTTGGGCTCTCAAATTTCAGTGGTGCCCTGTGCAATGCTAAAATTTGCCCACCTCTCACACACCATTCCACAACATCGTTGTGGTGTCCCCCTACAACACCATGCCCAGTACAGTCAAACCAGTTGCACCCAGTGGCGGAGGAAGCCTCTCAGGCACCTGGTGTAGTGTGTCCATAGCGGCTAGGGACGGGGGGCACATGGCGCCAATAGGGACAGGCAGAGGCGGAGCTAGCCGTGGCAGCACACATCCCAGGGGGTGCGCCGGCGGCAGGGAGCATCCCCTCAGGGATGACACCCAGGGCAGACCGCCCCCACCTTGCACCTCTGGTTGCACCACCCTAAAACCACCTCTGAGGTGGGGGCTTGTTGAGGGCAGGCTGAGCTTGTGGGGCAGTGCCCCATTTGCCTTAGTGCACCTGCCTCATCTTCTGCAGTTCTGGTCTCAAATTCCACCTTGCAGAGTGGAAAGGAGGCTACAATGGGGAAATCTATCTGATTAGGGTCTTAGTGTTGCTTCTCAGAGTTTGGCTTATAAACAGTAGACTCCTTTTGGCGCCTCATTTATTGCTGTCTTCTATGCCCTCCAAAGACCTCAATCAGCAAAGCCCGCTCCATGACACTTTAGCACACAATATGCAAATGTTACATTTACAATTTTGACCATTCTTTGTATCTGCTCTCCTCAAGCTGTTCCTTAACATGGTGCTTTAAATCCACTCTGCAGTAAACATGGGGTGTGTTGCAATAACAGCCCATTTTCTTTCTGATTAGTAAATTATGGTGCTGGTTTTCATTCCAGCTGCTGCTAGCTTGGGAATTACACCAAAAAAAAAAAAGATGCACACACACACACACACACAAAATGCAGAGCACTTTCAGACAAGACAAACTTTCCTTGATTTCCATCTCAGAAAGGGGAAGTCTAGATTACTTTTTTCCATTCGAGGAGAAGTGAGTGGTGGAAGGGAGGGAGCGAGAAACCATTTTCAGCTTGACAGGGTGAAAAATGTTGTTTAAGAGCTAACATATTCCACAAGAAGGAGGCTTTAATAGCAGGACTTCTAAACTAGTTACCACAGAGCCCGTGGAAGTCCTTCCAGACTTTCCACAGAGGACAGGCTATTATATTTGCAGCTCTTATGTAATTTCTATCAGGGAGCTTCACAATAATTTATGAAAATCATGACATTCTGGTGCTTTAATACAGATTAAGCCATCCTGAGAGAGGAGGAGGAGAGGGAAAGAAATTCACAGCACCGGCGTTTGGCTACACAGCATATCAGCCCCGCTACCAAATGGAATTCTGAAATCAGTTTCCAAACCGTAAAGTTAAATCTTCTTGCACAATTGACAGCCCATTTCTGAAACATGTATTTTGCTGTGGTGTGTATGTAATTTACTGTATCTGGACAAGTTGCTATAATTGGGGCAGCTTTCCCCACCAAGGAGGATAGAATGAACAGGCCACGTGCCTCAAATGGGAGCCAATACAAATTTTAGTATCATACAAACAGACATGATTGCCACGTTGTTCGTATTATTTTGGGAAAGTGGGCGGAGGGGTGAGAAATTGTTTTCATATTTCTTAAGAGGCTGATTTCCATTCGCTTCAGCCTGCAGTTTGCCTACAATAGTAGTTTTTACCCAGTATTCCTACTCTTATTCTGATTACAGGTGGTGCCTGCAACAAAATGTTGCAGCATTGTCCTCACTTCCAAGCAGGAATGCTCCTGTTTAGGATATCAGCCAGCCACACACTCCTCTAGGATATTATAAGTTCTAAGATGTGGGGAACTTTTCACCCTCCAGCTTTGCTGAACTGAAAATCACCTCATCCCTGGCTAAAGGACATTCTTGCTGGGGGCTGAGAGTTGTAGTTCACTAATATCTGCAGAGCCAAAGGTTCCCCATGCCTGCTAAAAGTGGGTCATTTCATTCATTCCTCACCTTGTTCCCCCATTTTTCTTTTCCAACACTCTCAACATTTCATGCCTTTGCACATACTCAGTCTTCGTTGAGCCTTTTTAGGTTTCAACCCTTAAATATTTTATTGTTTCATTACTTATATATCACCAGCTCCTATAAAATAGCAAGGTGGTGATGAACAACTATATATAAAAGGTAAAGGGACCCCTGACCATTAGGTCCAGTCGTGGCCGACTCTGGGGTTGCGGCACTCATCTCGCTTTATTGGCCGAGAGAGCCGGCATTCAGCTTCTGGGTCATGTGGCCAGCATGACTAAGCTGCTTCTGGCAAACCAGAGCAGCGCATGGAAACACCGTTTACCTTCCCCTCCGGAGTGGTACTTATTTATCTACTTGCACTTTGACATGCTTTCGAACTGCTAGGTTGGCAGGAGCAGGGACCGAACAACGGAAGCTCACCCCGTCGCGGGGATTCGAACCGCCGACCTTCAGATCAGCAAGTCCGAGGCTCCATGGTTTAACCCACAGCGCCACCCACATCCCTTAACTATATATACATGAGTACAATAAAACAAAGTGCCACTGAAAACAAAACAAAAAACCATCATTATAATGACTGGCTAATGAAGGACGTCTCAACATCTGCATAGGCTTATCAGCATAAAAAAGTCCATAGCAAGGATGCTTGACTAATATTTGCTGGAAGACTATTCCACAGTATGGATACTAAATGCTTGACGTCTGGTTGAAGCCACTTGGGGCTCTGTAACATGAAGGACAAACCACGGAGATCCCCTAAGCCAGGGACAGAGATCTTCCAGCCAGTGGACCAATCTTGGCCCGCCAGGAGCTCCAAACATATTACACAAAATATATTGTCATTGTGTTATTCCAACCCATTCATTTCAGTGGAAGAAGGGAAGAAGAGTTTGGATTTGATATCCCGCTTTATCACTGCCCAAAGGAGTCTCAAAGCGGCTAACATTCTCCTTTCCCTTCCTCCCCCACAACAAACACTCTGTGAGGTGAGTGGGGCTGAGAGATTTCAGAGAAGTGTGACTGGCCCAAGGTCACCCAGCAGCTGCATGTGGAGGAGCGGAGACGCGAACCCGGTTCACCAGATTACGAGACTACTGCTCTTAACCACTACACCACAGTGGAGAGATGTGACGCAGTGCAAATGGGGGGGGGGGGGCGTAAAGCAACAACAGGAAATAGCAAGAGAACAAGAGAACGGGCCTTTTCTGTGGTGGCTCCCCGATTGTGGAATGCTCTCCCCGGAGAGGCTTGCCTGGCACCATCATTACATGCCTTTAGGCATCAGGCTAAAACATTCCTCTTTACCAAGGCCTATTAAATCAGTGTTTCCCAACCTTGGGCCTCCAGCTGTTTTTGAACTACAACTCCCATCATCCCTGACTAGCACTAGCAAGACCAGTGGCAAGGGATGATGGGAATTGTAGTCCAAAAACAGCTGGAGGCCCAAGGTTGGGAAACACTGTATCAAATAACCTATGGCCTGAAAGTGAAAGTGTGGGGGAAGAACACTTATGATGACTATTTGCCAGTATGCTTTTTATTATGTTTTTATCATTGATGTTCTGTAATGTGTTTGTACTGTTGTGCACCACCCTGGGATCTTCTGATGAAGGGCAGCATATCAATTGAAATAATAATAATAATAATAATAGTCATCATCATCTTCTTCATCATCCTATTTGCTGGACTGATTTCTTTTCCCATCCTGGGACGAACAAGCAAATACCAGGAATTACTCCTTCCATTTCTGGTGGAATTCTCTATCTACTGCAGAACCTGTGGGTCCTACAACCCCAAGCCCTCTCTGGCTTTTACAGTCTACCTCCTTGTGATGAGCTAGAGAGCACTGAATTTCCCTGGCTCCTATTCTCTTCAAACGGAGATTCCACTTCAGGTCTCCAGTGCCATATGGAAATAGCAAGGCTCAGCTCAGTGATCATCAACGGCAAACAATCTGCTCTTGTGAGAACAGAAAATGCTCATTTTAGAAAGAAAGAAAAAAGATGATTCACAGCATACTCGCTGCATAAACAGCAGGGGATGCGAAGGCAGCCAGAAACCTCAAAATGAGAAAAGAAGCTCGCATAGCAGATGCAAGTGTACACAGACAATTTCTATTTCCTACAAAGGTTTGGCGTAAAGGCTCGCCAGTGTGGCTGGGAGGCAAGCCGCTTAACCAATGGACTGGTTATCTCCAAAGCGCTTTCCCCATGGAAGGGCAAGACCAGGTGCTATCCAGTTCCAGGCAGTGAGCAGAGCTGGATTAGGGTGCAAGATGAAATTGGGGTTGATTCTGGTGTTCCGAGGTACTCAAGGTTCTTCGCCGGCATCACTTTGCTATAACAACACTGTGAGCTGCGTTGGGCTGAGATGCAAGGTCATCCAAGCTTCACAGCCAAGTCGAGACTTGAACCTGGATCTCTGAAGTCCAACATCCCAATCACACTGGGCTTTCAAGGCTTCAATGGGAGGTGTCTTGCTTGAAGCCAATGCTCAGGACACAATGAAGTGCGTACGAGGCAAGCAAGATGACATTTGCAAACAGCGGAGAGCTGCTCTGGACTCTAACTGCGCTTGCTTGCCCTGCTCTCTGTGTACGGAGCAATCACCATTGTATCCAGAATCTGCAATAAAGCTCACTCTTCCCTGCATTATGTCTGAATGTCAGAGATTAAGTATGCTGTCAGGCCGGCATTAAACAGTGTTGCTGGGATCATAAAGAGAGGCATTGTGTACAAATATTGTGATCGATTCAGCCCCACAAACAAATTGCTCTGATCAGCTCCTTAAATTGCGGCTCTCTCGCCAGCTCCAGCAACAGAGCCGTGTGTAAATCACTACTCAATCAAGCGCCCTAGATATTGTGTGCGCTACAATGCAAATAGGCCCGGTGATAGTTTAGATATGATAATTAGGTGAAAGCAGGATCGTTACCTACAAGGTAACCGCAGCAGCGCTGTCACTTTCATGATTAGCAGCAGGCTCTGTGCCTCTCGCAGTTCAACCCAGAGAGAATTTGAGCCCATTAACACTTGCGGCCAATCTGGTGGCACGCAGCTGAATTTTAATCTGTTGCTCTAGATAAGAAGCAAGAAAGTGTGTTTCTCTAGCGTTGTTGTGGGCGAGGGAAAGAAACATCTGCACAAAAGGAAGAAGAAAGGAGTCTCCGTTGAGATCTGTGGCATGCCACCCCAGAGGCTTAGGGCAGGGGGTGGAGAACCACTTAGAACTTGAGGGCCACAAACCCTCAGGAGCAACCTTTCAGGGGCCACACGCCAGCAAGAGGCAGAGCCAGAGGCAAAGGAAAAGGAAAAGTGGGCACAGAAAACAATGTGTGTGTTACACCCACTCAAGAGCCAGAGGTTGCCACACAAACAACTCTCCATCCTCTATCAAGGCAAGAATATCGCAGTCCAAGGACACATTCCAGCCAGGTGTGGAACAGGACCAGTGTGGAAGTGTGGCTTAAGGAAGTGGCATCTTCTGAGGAGAGTTCCAAGGGCCAGACAAAGAGGTCTGGATTTGCCCCTCCCAGGCCTGAGGTTTCCCACCCATGGGTTTAGGTCAGGCATAGGCAAACTCGGCCCTCCAGATGTTTTGGGACTACAACTCCCATCACCCCTGACCACTGGCCCTGTTAGCTAGGGATGATGGGAATTGTAGTCCCAAAACATATGGAGGGCCGAGTTTGCCTATGCCTGGTTTAGGTGAAGAGACTTAGCTGCAAATACAACTATTCAATGTCCCGAACCCCTGGCCTACCTTGCAGCCAGTCAGTATGTCAGATTCAAAGACCAGGAAACACAGTCCAAGGTCAATCCAAGTAGCCAAGTCCAGCAATCAGAAGACAGTCCAGAGTCAAACCCGAAGCACAGAGGTCCAGGAACATCCAAGTCAAGGTCCACCAACATGGGCAGTTGAGCAGACAAAGTACCCCAGCTCTGCTTCCCTTTGATACTTTGCAGCATCTGGGCTTGATGAGGCATGTGACCCTCACCTGTGCCAAGCCTACCCCTGCTGAGGAATCACACCCTTCCTCCCACAGGTAGCGAGCTCCACCTGGCCAGCTAGGGAGCTGGGCTGGGGACTCTGGCCTGCCTCAGCCTCCTAGAGCAGGCATCCCCAACCTTCGGCCCTCCAGATGTTTTGGACTACAATCCCATCATCCCTGACCACTGGTCCTGTTAGCTAGGGATCATGGGAGTTGTAGGCCAAAACATCTGGAGAGCCGCAGGTTGGGGGTGCCTTTCCTAGAGCATCCCTTCTGCTGCTCTCTATGCCTCAGAGCCTGCTATGTTCATGGGGACAGGGGCCCTCTGGCTCTGGGTCCTCCTGCTCTGGTTCCTGCGCATTGACATCCATCTCCTTGCCATCCCCGTCATCCTGCCAGTTCCTTACATTCAAGGTCTCAGGCCAATGTCTTTGATATAATCTGCTGCCTCAGCCTTTAAGCTGGGGAGGCCGAGAATTTAACCTGGGGTCTACAGCATTCAAAGCAGAATGACTGGTCCTGACACCGGACTTTACAGCTTCCAAGTTGAGAAGAAGCATGGCGAAGGAATAATAGAATGTCAGGATAAATGAGCAACAATGACTCTGGTAATGAACAGAAAAGTCCTGTTGTTACGAACGCCTCTGTCCTGCTCTGTGGTGAGCCAAGGCTCTAGGAGCACAAAGATCTGATGTGGTTTTAATCTGATCTGATGGGAGGGTGTTCCACAGGGTGGGTGCCACTACTGAGAAGGCCCTCTGCCTGGTTCCCTGCAACCTCACTTCTCACAGTGAGGGAACCACCAGAAGGCCCTCAGCGCTGGACCTCAGTGTCCGGGCTGAACGATGGGGGTAGAGACGTTTCTTCAGGTATACTGGGCCGAGGCCATTTAGGGCTTTAAAGGTCAGCACCAACAGTTTGAATTGTGCTCGGAAATGTACTGGGAGCCAATGTAGGTCTTTCAGGACCGGCTTTATATGGTCTCGGCGGCCGCTCCCCGTCACCAGTCTAGCTGCTGCATTCTGGATTTGTTGTAGTTTCCGGGTCACCTTCAAAGGTAGCCCCACATAGAGGGCATTGCAGTAGTCCAAGCAGGAGATAACCAGAGCATGCACCACTCTGGCGAGACAGTCCGCGGGCAGGTAGGATCTCAGCCTGCATACCAGATGGAGCTGGTAGACAGCTGCCCTGGACACAGAATTGACCTATGCGAGGATGCCATTGGTCACCTGGGTCACCTGCAATAAAGTCCTCCAAAGGTAACAGAGCCACACCCTCAGAGCGGAGGAGCACTGTCCTCACAGGCTCATTTGGTAGTGGTGTTTCTGGGGCTGGCCCTGTATTGCCTTTCTCCATCTGGTTCAGCATCCTCACCTGAAGAACAACATTGTAACTCCTAGTCCCTGCCAATCTCCTTCCATGCAAACCTTCCCAATATTGCACTGTAGACAGGGGAACAGGGTCTCCTTCCGTCTAGAAGACTATTTCTGTAAGCTTGGTTGCATAGGCTTGCTGTGCTATTTTATGGTTCGGAACTGTATTCTTTTGTTTTTCCATTATTCCTGTTCTAATGAATACACACACACTGCTTTTCTTAATGTTTAGCTGAAAACGAGAATTTAAAAAGTGACTAATCAGTAAGTGTCAAACTTGCCTGGTAATGCGGGGAAGCACTGGACAGCTAGTGCTGTAAAAGTAAATTGCTCTAGGATGGATGGACCAAGGATTTGGCAACTCTTAATAAATATACTAGAGGGACGCGGGTGGCGCTGTGGGTAAAAGCCTCAGCGCCTAGGGCTTGCCGATCGAAAGGTCGGTGGTTCAAATCCCCGCGGCGGGGTGCGCTCCCGTTGTTCGGTCCCAGCGCCTGTCAACCTAGCAGTTTGAAAGCACTCCCGGGTGCAAGTAGATAAATAGGGACCGCTTACTAGCGGGAAGGTAAACGGCGTTTCCGTGTGCGGCTCTGGCTCGCCAGAGCAGCGATGTCACGCTGGCCACGTGACCCGGAAGTGTCTCTGGACAGCGCTGGCCCCCGGCCTCTTGAGTGAGATGGGCGCACAACCCTAGAGTCTGTCAAGACTGGCCCGTACGGGCAGGGGTACCTTTACCTTTACCTAATAAATATACTATAGGGCAGAGATGAAGAACCTCTATAGCCTACAAGAGGCTGTCCAGGCCACATTCAGCTCCCAGGCCTGAGGTTCCTCACCTCTGCTTTAAGCAAAACAAACGAACAAGAAGTCTTAACAAGCCTTCCAGCTGAGGGGAGCCAATGGCCAGCCTGGGTGGGTGTAGTCACTCTTGTATCCAGGATTCCCTTACTTTCTCAAGAGATGCCCCAACCTGTAGTCCTGGCAGCTCACCAAAGAACCTGGTTCGAGTCCCAGAAGCTCCTGACAATCATTCAGTTGACTGTTATGTTCTTTCTTAGTTTAGCTCCCACTGACATTCTCTTGTTCAATAGGACCACAATTAGAAGTATCACTTGTTTCCGTTCTGTGACTCAGTGTTTATTTTTGGGGTAGTGCTGTGATGATTCGTGAATGGGTAAGCACACAGGAAAACTCTCCAATGCCATGGCATGTTGCTGTCTGCAGCAGCGAGTCTGATGTTGGAGTGCCTCTCTTTAACAACTTGTCCTTTCTTGGTACAGTGGTACCTCAGGTTAAGTACTTAATTCGTTCCGAAGGTCCGTACTTACCCTGAAACTGTTCTTAATCTGAAGCATCACTTTAGCTAATGGGGCCTCCCGCTGCTGCCACACCGCTGGAGCACAATTTCTGTTCTCATCCTGAAGCAAAGTTCTTAACCTGAAGCACTATATCTGGGTTAGCGGAGTCTGTAACCTGAAGCGTATGTTACCTGAAGTGTATGTAACCTGAGATACCACTGTACCTAGTTCTTCCATTTCACTGTATCAGGCTATTAAGCAAAGCTGGAGACAGAAAGCAGAGTTACCTAGCAGTACAATCCTATACAATTCTACTCTGAAGTAAGCCCCAGCAAGTTCAATGGGGCTTCCTCCCATGTAGGGATGTTAAGAAGGTGTGGTTTTCCATTCTGCCCTGTATTCATTGCATGCAGCCTTGTTTCCATTCGGCTGCAGTTCGACATCTGCTTAAAAAAAAAGTTATTTGTCTCACTGCCTGCATTTGGCAAAATTACATAAATTGCATTGTTATTCCATTTTCCCACCCCATTCATTTCAGTGCAAAGGAAACAGAGTGCAAAAGGCTGGGGATCAGTTACATATAATTGGTGGACCAAAAGCAACAACAGTGAATGCCATTTGCATTTACAGTGGTACCTTGGTTTACAACCATAACCCGTTCTGGAGGTCCGGTTGTAAACCAAAACAGGTTGTAACCCAAGGCACACTTTCACCAATGGGGTCTCCCTCTAAAAAATTGGTTGTAATCCAAAAAAAGGGGTTGTAATCCCAAAAACGTATAGTTAATGCTATTGTTTTCCCAGTAGTGATGTATGGAAGTGAGAGCTGGACCATAAAGAAGGCTGATCGCCGAAGAATTGTTGTTTTCAATTATGGTGCTGGAGGAGACTCTTGAGAGTCCCATGGACTGCAAGAAGATCAAACCTCTCCATTCTGAAGGAAATCAGCCCTGAGTGCTCACTGGAAGGACAGATCCTGAAGCTGAGGCTCCAAGACTTTGGCCACCTCATGAGAAGAGAAGACTCCCTGGAAAATACCCTGATGCTGGGAAAGATGGAGGGCACAAAGAGAAGGGGATGACAGAGGACGAGATGGTTGGACAGTGTTCTCAAAGCTACCAACATGAGTTTGACCAAACTGCGGGAGGCAGTGAAAGACAGGAGTGCCTGGTGTGCTCTGATCCATGGGGTCACAAAGAGTCGGACATGACCAAACGACTAAACAACAACAATCCCCCCAAAAAGGGACACACACTTTCGGGTTTGACATGGTTGTAATCCAAAGTGGTTGCAAACCAAGGTACCATTGTACTGGACTGACTTCTGCCCCGGAGATGGGACGAACAAGTGAATATCAGCAATTTCCTTTCCTGTTTCTATTTTCACCAGAATTCCTCAAAATCCCTCCTCCCAGGTAACTGACAGTAGGACTGCAGCCTAAGTTTATTTTTTTATGTGTCATTTCTGTGGATGTGAGTATCGATATCTTAGGA
Organism: Podarcis muralis; assembly: GCF_964188315.1. Taxonomy (NCBI): domain Eukaryota; kingdom Metazoa; phylum Chordata; class Lepidosauria; order Squamata; family Lacertidae; genus Podarcis; species Podarcis muralis. The sequence goes on from NC_135668.1 coordinate 12,833,924, forward strand.
ATGGACTCCTGAACACCAGTTGTTCTTATATTTATGTCCTATGTTTCTCCCAAGGAACTAAAGGTGGTGTATGTGGTCTTTCTACTCCCAATTTTATTCCCATAAGAACCCTGTGAGGTAGGTTAGGCTGAGAGACATGGACTGGCCCACGGTCACCCAGTGAGCTTCATGGCTGAGCGGGGATTTGAACCCTGATTTCCCAGGTAAGACTTCAACACTCTAGCCCAAGGTTTCCCCAACTTGGGTCTCCAAGCTTTTGGACTACAATTCCCATAATCGCTGAACACTGGTCCTGCTAGCTAGGGATTAAAGGTAAAGGTAAAGGTACCCCTGCCCGTACGGGCCAGTCTTGCCAGACTCTAGGGTTGTGCACTCATCTCACTCTATAGGCCGGGAGCCAGTGCTGTCCGCAGACACTTCCGGGTCACGTGGCCAGCGTGACATCGCTGCTCTGGCAAGCCAGCGCAGCACACGGAACACCGTTTACCTTCCCGCTAGTAAGCGGTCCCTATTTATCTACTTGCACCCGAAGGTGCTTTCGAACTGCTAGGTTGGCAGGCGCTGGGACCGAACGACAGGAGCGCACCCCGCCGCAGGGATTCGAACCGCCGACCTTTCGATTGGCAAGTCCTAGGCGCTGAGGCTTTAACCCACAGCGCCACCTGCGTCCCACATAATCCCAGCTAGGGATTATGTAGTCCCAAATCAGCCAGAGACCCAAGTTTGGGGACCCCTGCTCTAGCCACTGGGCCTCTCCCCCTTGATAGCTGGTCTTCACTATGATTTGTAAATATCCCAAGAACTTCATTCACAAAGAAGATACCACAGTGTTAAGACTAGGAAAGATCATGGAGGCATTGAAGGATCTGCCATTAGCTAGTTTTTCCTTGGCTAAATATGGCAGTTCCTCTCTAGGGCTGTTCTTTTTGTAAAAATAAAAAATAAAAAACCATGTAAGTAAGAGAGCAAAGGAAATGTCCCTAATACACTAACAAGCAAGCAGAATTCCGCAGCAGCTGAAATGACAGCTGATCAATAGAAAAGCCCATTGTAGAACAGAGCGCCTCTCTACAGTATCTGAAAACGCATTAAACATAATTAGTAATGAAGCTCATAATACAAGAAGCTCTTTGACGTTTCAGTGATTTTAATGTTTATTATTCCTACTGCCAAAATCAAAGTAAGAGAGGAGGAGATCAGGTCCGCTAACTCTTAGCATTGCACATGTCCAGGCTCTCATCCGAATGGTGTACTTGGACTCAGATTAAGTTTTCTGCTGAAAACTTTAATGTTCAGATCAGTATGGTGTGTCCAAGGTGCAGCAGACGCTATGCATGGCTGGGCAATCCAATGAGCAACATTCCTCCCATTCTAAAGAAGCGGTGGTGGACATAATTTTAGCATAGCAAGTGGGATATTCCTTTGGACTGGGCAAGCGGGCTGGACCTGAGCTGCCTGTTGGCACCAGCACTGATGTCTCCATCTCCTACGTGTTGGAGGAAGTGGCAGCACAACGCACAACCAGACCAGGTACCTGACATATCCTTGGAGGGCAGGCTCTCATCAGCTGGTGCTGATGAAGAACAAGGCAGAGTGGGAGGAGAGAGGCAGGTCTGGCATGGAGTGACTTGGTGACAGGGTTGTAGGCAAGACTGGCATGAGGTGAAGGGGTGGTAACCCACTAGGTCCCTCTCCCAGGTCAGAATCCTTACCCATGGCATCATCTATCTTGAGTGTCAGGCTTCCGGGAATCGGCTTCCATGGCAGTAGATAAACAGAACAAAGGAAGAGGAGACTTCTTACCAGTTAGAAACTTTAATAATCACAGCGAGAGAACAAAGAGCATATCTCCTAAATATGGTGGTGCTCCCAATTAAAAGATCCCACCCCCTTCTGTCTACGTCACATCTATGTCTTGTAATCTGAGCTTGTACCCTCTGTGCTTTCTGTTCTGCCACTTTCTGAGCTCTCCGTGTCTTTGGGGAAGGGGGTGGATGCTGTCCAGAGACTGTGAATCTGTTAACCCTCTCTCTCCCAGTGTCTATTCTCCTAGTTGCTCCCCATCCAGTATTTCCCAGCTTCTGCCTTCTGAACTATGTCCCTCTGCAAACCACTGTTCCAAATCTATACTGTCCTCCCACTCTTGGGAAGATTCAGGATCTGGGTTAGGAGCAGGGGGAGGGGGAGGGGGAGGCTCCCACCATCCCTCCTCAGTGCAATCCTCCTCAGCACGGTCCCTAACCCTTAGCAACTGTGATGTTTAATGGGTCCTGATGCACCCTGCCCATGGGGAGGACCTCCCTACCACATTTATCAGCTGGAAGCTCCTCCTTCAACCACCCAGGGCTGGCCCAGGATGTTTTGGTGCCAGAGGCAGAACAGAAAATGGCGACCCACCACCACCAACACTGCCTGAGGTGACTGGAGGAAGCCACGAGAAGTCCTGTCATGCTGAAGGAGGCTGAAGAAGAGCAGGCAGTGGCTGAGGAAGGGTGGAAGAGGAAACGGTGGTGGCCAACAAATGCAGGAGGTGTCGAACAGCACAATCCTCAGGCCCGGGATCTGCTGTTTCTCCCAGCTATCCCCAGCCTGCCTCCTGAGGCAACTGCCTCAATTTGCCTTACTGGCAGGCCACCACTTTTTTGCCTCTGGCCAAGAATTCAGCTCTGAAGCTCAAATATTTTCCCCGCCATGGCAACAGACCCATGCAGAATCAGAAGCCTCTCATTCTGCTGGGTTTGACAACACTCCTTCAGCTCACTGCAGCTTCTGATTCACAAGTCCTTAAATGAGCCCACAAATCAAAGGCTCAAGTGAGCTTCCAACCCCAGGAGAAACAATTGTGGCAAGGGCCTCTTCATATAGCCCATGCCATTAACAGCACACAAAAGCTTAGGGGATCCTCAGTGTCAGTGTTTGAGGGACTTGGCTGCTCTCAACTCAAGAGCTACATATACCAGCCTTCCTAGCGCTCAATTCATCTCTTGAAGTGACAAGCAAGGTTGGGCTCTTGCAGTGGAAGTATAAGGAGAAGGCAGCCGTCTGAGATTTGATCTGCTCTGGGCCTCGAAGCATGGGGGAGAATGGCCATATTCACACAAACACGCTACCTCCAGGGTTCTGTGCTTCACCCCGGAGCCCCGTCATGTATAATCAACGTCAGAGCAACATATGCCCTTTCAAATCCACTTTGCCGAGTTTAAGCGATCGCTAACTTTTCTCATCGCAGAAGAAAAACAATTCCAAGAATGCAGATGGCAGAGAAGAAACTGGGAGCACTGTCAGCAATCTCACTCTCTTCCAACACCCTGCATCTTCTATTGCTCCAGTGCAGGGGCGGAGAAGGTTTTTCAGCCCAGGGGCCATATCGCCTTCTGGGAAACTTCCCAGGGGCCGCACGTCAGGGGTGGGTGGGACAAAGAGCACCCTCCCCCCCCGGCCCCCGCTTGATGCGCCTGCCTAGCAGCAAGGGTATCAGGAACTGGTCTGAAGAGGAGGGCTGGGAATTGCCCCCTCCTTCCCCTCTGCTTCTTTTTGGGGGGAGAATCTCCATCCCCCCCCCCAATTCTCCAGTAGTTGCAAGAAGAGATGGAGACAGGGCTGATTTACGACAGGACACAGAACTGCCAAGTTACAAGGTATTGGGAGAAGGAGGGGGAGTTGGAGAACAGGTAGCAGACACATTATTAGAGAGCCTCTCCCTTCTCCAAGGACATGCCAGTCAATTAAAATTCAAGAGAAAAGAGGAGAGAATCCCTTGGTTCTGACAGAGGGCTGGGTGAATGTGCTCTGCCCCCACCTGGTGAATGTGCACCTGCCCCGGGCACCAGTGAACAGTGCTACGCCACTGGCCTAGAGGGCTGCATTTGGTCCCTGGGTGGGAGGCTCCCCACCCTTCTTCAACCTGATGTCCCCAGATGTCCCCCCCCCCCCTGTAGACTGCAACTCCCATCATCCCTAACCAGTATGGCCAGTGGTCAAGGGGTTTAGTCCCAAGCGTCAAGCTGACACCACTGTGCATCTTGTTTCAGAAATAGGTAGGTTCACATTTAAATGTGATCCGAATCAAACTTTTCTCTCATCCCTACCTACTCAGAAACCTACTTTACAAAGATGGTACCAAATAGGGCAAATTCCCCCCCCCCCCCAAAAAAAAGACTGAATGTCCATGTTGTACTTTCTGAATGTGTGTCCGTCCGCACAACTTTGATATCAATTGCACATGGCAGGATAGATCCCTTGGGGATTCTGGAGCTGCGAGGCTTGACCTTTAGAGAGGCCAGGAGAATTATCTTCCCCCTTAAAAAATGAAGGATGGAAAATAGAAATCAATGCCCTTAGAAATGAGAGCATTGCTGACCAGGACAAAACAAGGGCATTACAAAACAAGGTCCTCGCTGTGGACTATTTAGGTGGCACAACTGACCCAATGCAGCACAACTGTGTGATAACCAGACATTGAGAAGAAGAAAAAGCGCTTCATTTTCTTTATACAGCTGAAAGGATTTTTTGCACCATGCCGTTAAACATCAGAGGGCAAGAGAAATCCTATTTTAGACATCTGCCTGGAGGACCACCCAGCTTCAAGCCATATCTCCGCTTGGCTGATGATGGCCAGTTTCTTTCTGAAGTCAGCGGTGGCTCAAGCATTGGGTCCCAACCTTTCTCTCTATTTCTATTATTTAAATAGAGAAACAGAATGAATAGTAGGTTTGAACTTGCATTTGAATAGGTTTGAACTTGCATTTGCAATAAAATAAGAGAAACATCACGAAAAAGAGGAAGGTAAGCAAACATGCAAAACAGCAGCATAAGATATTAGCCTGATCTAAATTAGAATTGCCTATTTTTAGTGCAGCTAAAGCATCCATTAATTTGTCAGTTCCTTATGTTCAGATGCTTCATTACACTATTTCCATCATAAAAATGCATAACTTACATCAAGATTGTGTACATTTACATGCAAAAGGCTACCCTTTTACACATGTTTCCCCAACTAATGCACATGGATTGATTCATCTTGCATCTTATTTATTCCAATATATTGTAAATAAACTCCACTTTTCCAACCATTTTGTTCTCCAGTTTGTCTTCCTTTTCTACCCCTGATATTTATTAGCTTAACCATGGAAGGTAAATTCAGGACTTTTTCTTTCCTCTGTAAGCGATGTCGGTTTTATCTGGGAATCGATGACCTCCTGGCGGGTCTGATGCACTCAATATTTTGTCTCACCTACATAGCCAACTCACATGTGCTATAACAGAACTGCCAAGAAACGAAAATCAGCAAACCTAACTTTTTATCATTTGGGGTGGGATGGAAGTGGGGAAAATAAAACACTATGTTTGAATATGTGTGGCATCCTCTATGTTCCTATGACTTTGGCAGTGGAGGGTGGCCCATTAGAAAACGTAAAAGGTAAAGGAACCCTGGACGGTTAAGTCCAGTCAAAGGTCACTGTGGGGTTGTGGCGCTCATCTCGCTTTCAGGCCAAGGGAGCCAGCGTTTGTCCACAGACAGCTTTCTGGGTCATGGGGCCAGCAGGACTAAACCACTTATGGCGCAACAGAACACTGGCGGAAACCAGAGCACACAGAAATACCGTTTACCTTCCCGCCGCATTGGTACCTACAGTGGTTCCTTGGTTCTCAAACGCCTTGGTACTCAAACAGCTTGGAACCCAAACACTGCAAACATGGAAGTAAGTGTTCCGGTTTGCGAATTTTTTTCAGAAGCCGAACGTGCTCCATTTTGAGTGTTACGCTTCCGATTTAAGTGCCACACTTCTGTTTTGAGTGTTACGCTGAGGTCTGTATGTTTTTGCTATTTATTTTGTGTTTGTTTTTGTGGCTTTTTTTTGGTGACTGTGTGGAACCCAGTTCAGCTACTGATTGATAGATTGTGTGACTGCAGTACATTGTTTATTGCTTTCATTTTATGGACCAATGGTCTCGTTAGATAGTAAAATTCATGTTAAATTTCTGTTTTAGGGGTTGTTTTTAAAAGTCTGGAACAGATTAATCCATTTGGCATTACTTTCTATGGGAAAGCGTGCCTTGGTTTTGAAATGCTTTGGTTTTGGAACAGACTTCTGGAACGGATTAAGTTTGGGAACCAAGGTACCACTGTATTTATCAACTTGCACTGGTGTGCTTTCAAACTGCTAAGTTGGCAGGAGCTGAGACAGAGCAACAGGAGCTCATCCCGTTATGGGGATTCGAACCGCCAACTTTAGGCTACCCTTGGCCAGCCCCTGCCAGAAGGTCTTCTTACTTGCAACCAGTCTGGGGTGGGAGGCACTGGCTGCCATTTTCCTCCTCCTCAGTTACAGTATTGCCCTTGTAGTGCTTACCAGAGAGGAATATGTAGACACAACCAGAATTAGTTGCCTCTGCCTGGCTCTAGCTGCTCCTGGTGTTGATGTTCCTTGCCTTCTTCCCTACCAATCTCATTAGGCACCAGCCACCACTGCATTTTGTTGACAGGGAGTTAATCATGCTTACTTCTCCCATTGAAATCAATAGGATCTAAATGCTTAATTTCGGATGAAAGAATTAATGTAATGAGATCGTCTTTGATTAACTGATCTGACACAAAAATATATTTTAAAAATTGTGTGCATGTGTGTGCGTGTATGTACCCAGTGATACCTTGGTTCCCGAACGGCTTGGCTCCCAAACAAATTGGCTCCAGAATGTCGCAAACCCAGAAGTAAGTGTTCTGGTTTGCAAACGTTTTTTGGAAGCCGAATGTCCGTTTCAGCTGTCGGAATTGTTTGCGGGGCCAATCAGAAGCTGCGCCTTGGTTTGCGAACAAACGGACTTCCAGAACAGATTAAGTTTGGGAAACAAGGTACCACTGTATATATATTAAAATGAAGGGAGAGAAGATGCTGAACATGCCTGCTGAAATAAAATTATTCTTAATGTGTTTTTAATGGAAGTGGGGATTATTTGGGCTGTTTTAATTTTTATTATTTATTTTGCGTCTTTTGTAAGTGTGATTTTATGTTGTGAACCACATGGGTATGAGACGGTATACAAGTAAGTAATAACTTATACCCCTGTCCCAAAAGCAAGCAATCTCTTAATGCATCGTCCAAGTACACAGCTCTCTTTCTCTCTCCCTCTCTCTCCCTCTCTCTCTCTCTCTTTTTACAATGCATACCTGGGTGCAAAACTTTTTTAAGGCATGCCTGCCTTCTGGGTGCTAGAATAATAGGAAAGTGTCTTTCTCTTGTACCTGCCAGTCACTTTATTTTCTGGAATTGGAACCATAGAGAAGGGCTTCAGAAATAAAAAGTGCTCTCATATACTCGGGGTGGCCAAACTCTTCAGAGTCAAGGGCTGTGTTTTCACCTGGTAAAAGCAGTCAGTCCGGGGTCACATTCCTGCGGCAGCAATTGGGGACAAAGCAAAAGGTAGATGTGACATTGTCCTATATGAACTTTCCAAAATCAGAAAGAGGGGTCTTTCTATGTGCCCCAACACCATCTAAGGCATGCTTGTTAGACGCATGAGAAAGGGCTCAGTGGCTGCACCTAAGCTTTTCAACTCCGTACTTAAGGGAGACCCTCTCGGTCTCCTCTTTGATCACCAACAAATAAAAACCACCATGTTTACCAAGGTAACTTGTTTTTCTACAGCTGCCTTTCTGCTGATTGCTGTTCTTCAGTTTGTTCGGCTGTTTCATCAGCTCTTGCTCAGATTTGTTGCTTTTAATTGTGGTTTGGTTCTGCTAGCATTTGCTTATGTGCTGTATTTGGATATTACGATTGTCGGCTGTCATGTGAAGTTGATGCATAAAGCAGTGGCGTAGCGTGGGGGGTGCAGGGGGGGCTGGCCGCACCGGGCGCAACATCTGGGGTTAGGGCAAATCCACGGGTTAGGGGGCGCAAATTACTTGCCTTGCCCCGGGTGCTGACAACCCACGCTACGCCACTGGCATAAAGGCAAGGTATACGGTACATTTAAAGCAAGCAATTAGAGACAAATTCATATGGGGTCTGGGTCTGTTGTCACAAAGAAAGCAGGGATGCAAAAGGTACATATTTCTATCCCAACCCAGGTTCATTGCACACAATACTGTTTCTGTTCTACTGCGATTCAGCTTCCAACAAAACTACATTACCCATTTTGCTGTCTGCTATGGTGGGAATTTACATAATCATTTAATTAACTGTTCAAATAGGTTACTCCGCACTATTTCGACGCAAGGGCAGAGTCATCAATTACACATTGTTTGCACCCTGAAAACCATAGGGAGTGAAGACAGATTGTAATCAATGGGTTGATTACTGTTCTAGGCAGAGGAAAAGTGAACATTGGCAATTTCTGTCCCCATTTCTGGTCAGAATTCTCCAACTTCCCTAAAAAGAAAGTAATCAAAAGTCCCATGCTGCCGGCACATACCGTCAGGAGAGCTTGCAGCAGCTCTTTGGATCTGATTTTTAGCTTCATGTAGACCTCAAAAGCCTGAGAGGTGAGCAATGCAGAAACTAATTAACTGAAGAGAGGAGAAAGCAAAATGTGAAGACCAAATCGGAGAGAACAGATCTGTTCAAAAAATGAACAAAGCCAGCTAGGTGAAAATGGGCAAGAGAGCCTTAAACAGTTCAGTCAACCTACTGCCTGCCTTGCAGAAGGCAAGACCTTAGAAAGACATTCGCTGGCCTCAGCCACCAATAGTTAATTTCTTAATCAAGTCGGGGAAGAAAGGGAGGGAGGAAAACAGCATAAAGATTTGGTAGGAAGGTGCTGCCACCTACAGGGGTGATGGTCACCAAGACAGTTATCATTCCCTCTATGTACAAAGTTTGGAGGCAAGTGTATATCATTCTATAGCAGGGTAGGCAACCTAAGGCCCATGGGCCGGATGCGGCCCAATCGCCTTCTCAATCTGGCCCACAGACAGTCTGGGAATCACGTGTTTTTACATGAGTAGAATGTGTCCTTTTATTTAAAATGCATCTCTGGGTTATTTGTGGGGCCTGCCTGGTGTTTTTACATGAGTAGAATGTATGCTTTTATTTAAAATGCATCTCTGGGTTATTTGTGGGGCATAGGAATTCGTTCATTTCCATATATATATATATATATATATATATATATATATATATATAGTCCGGTCCCCCACAAGGTCTGAGGGACAGTGGACTGGCCCCCTGCTGAAAAAGTTTGCTGACCCCTGAGCTAGACGTTTTGGAGAAAGTTCCATTCATTGCTACTATGAGCTGAATAAAGAGCATGAAATTCACACTTGACTCCGAGTATATTTCACTGGCGACGAAGGTGGGATTCCGCTGAGCTGACTGCCACGCACAGTTAGTCCTTTCCAGAAGTTCGTTTGACTTCTGAAATGTTCGAAAACCAAGGAGCAGCTTCTGATTCGTACAGCTGACCCAAAAACAATAGCCGACAGCCGCATCTGATGTTTGGCTTCTGACAAACCTTTGAGAACTGGAAGACTTCCGGGTTTTTGAAATTTTGAAATTTGGGAACCAAGGCGTTTGAGAACCAAGGTACCACTGTAATGGATTCTGGTGTCACACTGGTATCAATAACGTGTTTATCTAACAAGGGTATATATACAGGGTCTCTGCAAGTTTAAAAGACGAAAAGGACGGGGGAATCTGGACAATAATCAAGGTGTGCAGTTAACTCACAGTGAAAGACAAGGGTGATGACACCACTCACAAGTGGCTCATCCTCAGCCACACTGGGCGCACACACACAGCAAGTGTGCTTTGCACAGAAAAAAGCCACAGGTTCAGTTCATGGCACCCCCAAGAAAGGTTGGGAAAAGCTCCTCTCTGGAATTGTGAACCACCACTGTAGACCAGTGGTAAGGGACGCGGGTGGCGCTGTGGGTTAAACCACAGAGCCTTGGGCTTGCCGATCAAAAGGTTGGCGGTTCGAATCCCCGTGATGGGGTGAGCTCCCATTGCTCAGTCCCTGCTCCTGCCAACCTAGCAGTTCAAAAGCACGCAGTGCAAGTAGATAAACCTTCTCTGGTGGGAAGGTAAACGGCGTTTCCGTGCGCTGCTCTGGTTCGCCAGAAGCGGCTTAGTCATGCTGGCCACATGACCCAGAAACTGTACACTGGCTCCCTTGGCCAATAAAGCGAGATGAGTGCCGCAACCCCAGAGTCTGCCACGACTGGACCTAATGGTCAGGGGTCCCTTTACCTTTACCTTACTGTAGACCAAGGATGGGGACTCACCAGATGCTGAGGGACTCCAAATCCCATCAGCCCCAGCCAGCATGATCAATAGTCAGGGATCATGAGAGCAACATCTCGAAGATCATAAACCAAGGATGGGGGACTTGTGGTCCGTCGGGTGTTGCTGGGGTCCCATTCCAATCAGCCCCAGCCAGCATGGCCAATGGGAAGCCAGACTGGCCAATGGAAGTTGGAAGCCACGATCTGGAGGACCACAGGTTCCTCGTCCCCAGGCTGAGCTAGATCTGAATCAGTTCAAAGCAGGTTGCCATTAGTTCCTGTCAGTGAAGACAGCAACTTTGTCACCCTGGTGCGCATGATGCTCCTCTTAAGGTGTACGTGATGCTTACACCTTGCCGAAGGAAAGGGATTCTTTGCACCAGCCTACACCACACTGTCAACAAATGCGTATCCTGAGAAATAGCTCCCAAGTTTGTTTGTTTCTTTAAAAAAAAAAACAACCTGATTTATAGTTCTTATCTCAAGTTTCTAAAGTTGATCTGAATCTCCAATATAGGGAATTTCAATGCAACAGTAAATCTTTTAAGCCGTGAAGGAAGCTCACCAAAAGAAGCAATGTCCCTTATCGGTGGAAGATATGATAAATCTGGAAATTATATATAATTCATCATGACACATATCAAGACATTACACCAAATGCTGACACAAGACCTATTTATGACATTGCTTTCCTATGCGCGTTCCCCATAGAATCTCTCTGCCTCGCATTTCCAATTTGCCACCTGCTTCGTCTCTGTACCCTTTTAGAAGTAGATGGAAAAGTGTGGGAGGGGGCCAACAAAGAAAAAACCAAACCCAAACCCTGAGATCTCCTCATTCAGCAAACATTTCCCAAGATAGAAACACTGGCAGCCGTCTACCAACAACGAAGAGGAGCGAATGAACATTTAACTGCAGATCAAAAAGAAATGTAGGCACAATATGGCTTCATTTAAAACCGCATGCCGTCAGACAAGCAAGCCATCCATTATCTATGAACGCGCTAATGCAAACGTGGAACTGTTCTTGGCTGTGGGATAAAAATGTGCTCTGGGTGAGGGGCTTTAAGATTTATTCCTTTTGAACTAGCCATCAGTCCAGGGGCAAAGTTAGGGCAAGGAGTTCAAGGCAGAATTGCCTGCTTTTAAAAGGAATCTGGACCAATTCTTCTATCGTTTTAACAGCCTCAACAGGCAGTTTCAACAGGTGTTGTCTGCATGGACATTTAGGGTGAACTGGCATGAGCTCTAGTACAGGAATGTCAAAATAAAGTTAAATCCACACATGCATTAAAAATATAAAACATGCAGCATGTCCATTGATGTATTCTCGGAGCAGGGGCAATTGCAACTTTGTTGTTTAGTCGTTTAGTCGTGTCCGACTCTTCGTGACCCCATGGACCAGAGCATGCCAGGCACTTCTGTCTTCCACTGCCTCCTGCAGTTTGGTAAAACTCATGCTGGTAGCTTCAAGAACACTGTCCAACCATCTCGTCCTCTGCCATCCCCTTCTCCTTGTGCCCTCCATCTTTCCCAACATCAGGGTCTTTTCCAGGGAGTCTTCTCTTCTCATAAGGTGGCCAAAGTATTGGAGCCTCAGCTTCACGATCTGTCCTTCCAGTGAGCACTCAGGGCTGATTTCCTTCAGAATGGGTAGATTTGATCTTCTTGCAGTCCATGGGACTCTCCAGAGTCTCCTCCAGCACCATAATTCAAAAGCATCAATTCTTCGGCGATCAGCTTTCTTTATGGTCCAGCTTTCACTTCCATACATCACTACTGGGAAAACCAGAGCTTTTACTATACGGACCTTTGTTGGCAAGGTGATGTCTCTGCTTTTTAAGATGCTGTCTAGGTTTGTCATTGCTTTTCTCCCAAGAAGCAGGCGTCTTTTAATTTCGTGGCTGCTGTCACCATCTGCAGTGATCAAGGAGCGCAATTGCAACTAGGGGTGAAAATTCATCAGCATTTCAGTGTGACTCCTAGTACAGTGGTACCTCGGGTTAAGAACGTAATTCGTTCTGGAGGTTCGTTCTTAACCTGAAACTGTTCTTAACATGAGGTACCACTTTAACTAATGGGGCCTCCCGCTGTTGCCGTGCCACCAGAGCACGATTTCTGTTCTCATCCTGAAACAAAGTTCTTAACCCGAGGTACTATTTCTGGGTTAGCAGAGTCTGTAACCTGAAACGTATGTAACCTGAAGTGTCTGTAACCCGAGGTACCACTGTATACACATTTTTGTATGCAATTTTGCCAAACACACACATTTTTGCAAATCGCACTTATTAGTTTTCACTAATATATGCCTTGTTAGGCACGCTTTACCTTAGTATATGCACACGAATTGGCTGGGGCACTTCAGTGCAAAATTCAGAGAAGTAAGAATTTTGAAGGATGGCTGTGGGGTTTTTTGTTTCTTTTTGAAAGTGCGAATCAAGTGGATTTGCCTTTGAATGTGAACTGAATCAAGTTCCTCCCCCATTCCCAAGCCTACAGCAGGTGAGCTTCTGCCTGTCTTGTATCTGCAAACAGCACAGGTCTCCTGAGAGAGCTCTGGGCTTCCACCACCTGCTGTTTTTTTCAGCTCCTACTTTCAGCTACTGCCCTTCATTCTTTATCTCCCCGGACACATGGTCAGTTTTCCCTGCTCGCCTATAACTCCTATCTCCCCCTTCTCCCTGCAGGTATACAGCAGGGTTGGACAACCAGTCGCCTTTCTGAGTTTGTTGGACTCCAACTCCCATCAGCCCCAGTCAGCATGACCAAAAGCCATGAATGATGGGAGTTGAAGTCCAGCAACATCTAGAGGTTCTGCAGCTTCCCACTCCAGTACATAGCATTTCCCATCCTAATAGCTGCATGACTTGTTCCTACAGCTTCATTTTTCATTAGACACTTTCTCTCCTCTTCTTTCAGGTTCCTGAATCTCACTGAATTACAGTGGTACCTCAGGTTAAGTACTTAATTCATTCCGGAGATCCGTTCTTAACCTGAAACTGTTCTTAACCTGAAGCACCACTTTAGCTAATGGGGCTTCCTGCTGCTGCCACACCGCCGGAGCCCGATTTCTGTTCTCATCCTGAATCAAAATTCTTAATCACCAGGTGTTTCTCCCCACTCAGTTTTCCATTCCCCAATCGGTCCCATAAGGATAACTTCTACAGTTCCATTACTTTCATCAAAGTTATAATCACACCCAAAGAAACAACTTAGCCTTCTCTCACAAAAGAATAGAACATTATGATCCTACAGATTTGAGCCAGACCAGTTGGAATAGTTGTGAACGTTCCGTGACGTTGTAACAAGCTTAGCCAATCATTGCCAAAACTTTAATCAGCACAAAAATCCTTCAGCGGATTATGAAACACTTTGCTACCCAATCAACCTTCATTTCTCCTCCATAAATGAAAAGTAACAAGCAATTGCTTCTTGCATGCCAGTGAGATTTTAAAAGGGAGGGAGATGATTTTTGATAGGAGAAAAACATTGACTGCAGTCCAAGCTGAATACTCAAGAGGACTTCAGAGTCGGAAAATTGTGGAGCCCAGTCACCCGCAAAGGAACGTCTTTTTAAGAGATCCCGGTGTTCAGATTGTAAAAGCTGACAAGCCAAATGCCACTGTTGTGTTGAATAAAAGCAGCTATCTATTAAAATGAAGGAACATTGCCACTGAAATCTTTGTAATCTGAAATGTAATGCTTTAAAACCAAGTTAATTTCCAGCAGCTACAGCACAGGTGCTACAGAGATGACATATTCCTTATCCATAATAAAAATGATGGAGAGGCCACAATAGAGGCATTCAAACAAACAAGCGCCAGCGATCACCTTCACCCGAAAGTGTAGGTAGGCAGTCATTTCTCCTTTCCTACACGTCAGCACTATGAATGCAAAAGACTCGTAGCTGAGCCAGAAGATACTTTATGCCAAGAAAGGCCTTTGGTTGTATCTAGCTCAGTGTTGTTAACACTGGCTGGCAGCAGCTCACATTCCCAGGCGACATTCCCGCCCTTCTGGGAGCTGCCTGGGATTGTGCCTGGAACTGCAAGCAAGGCCAGTGCTCTGCTATTGAACGACAGTCCCTGCTCTGTGGCCTATTCCTTTTTTGGTTACTATCATCAATCTTGTACAATGGTACCTCGGGTTACATACACCTCAGGTTACAGATTCCGCTAACCCAGAAATAGTACCTCGGGTTAAGAACTTTGCTTCAGGATGAGAACAGAAATCGTTCTCCGGCGGCACGGCAGCAGCAGGAGGCCCCATTAGCTAAAGTGGTGCTTCAGGTTAAGAACAGTTTCAGGTTAAGAACGGACCTCCAGAACAAATTAAGTACTTAACCCGAGGTACCACTGTATTGGCAAAATCCTCAATATATGCAGGTGTTCATGTTTTTAAACATATATGCAGGTGGCGTTGTGGTCTTTTTTGGGCAAAGGCACACTTGTTTCATGAAAAAAATCTCGAGGCACACCACCATTAGAAAATGTTAAAAAATTTAACTCTGTGCCTATATTGACTATATAAAAAGTACAGTGGTGCCTCGCAAGACGAAATTAATTCGTTCCGCAAGTCTCTTCGTCTTGCGAGTTTTTCGTCTTGCGATGCACGGTTTCCCATAGGAATGCATTGAAAATCAATTAATGCGTTCCTAGGGAAACCGCCTTCAGACCAGGTCCGGGGACAGTCTGTCCCCCGACCTCTTCTGAAGGCTGGGGGGGGGGGGGACAAGGGCTTTTCTTCCCACTGCCAGCCTTCAGAAGGCTGTTCTGAAGGCTGGCGGTGGGAAGAAAAGCCCTTCTTCCCACCTCCCGCCCCGCAAGCTCCGGGGACAGGAGGGCTTTGCTGCCGACCGCCAGCATTTTAAAAGCCCCTGCTGTCCCGGGGCGATTTTAAAATGCTGGCGGGCGGGAGCGAAGTCCCCGCTGCCCCGAGGAGATTTTAAAATGCTGGGGGTCGGCAGCGAACGCTTCGCTCCCGCCCGCCAGCATTTTAAGATCGCCCGGGGCAGCGGAGAAGTCTCCGCTGTCCCGGGAAGGCAGGCGGGGGGAGCAAAGACTTTTGCCCCCACCTGCCTTCAGAAGAGGTCCAGGACCTCGTTCCGATGCCCGGCGGCGGGGTGCGAGGTTCCCGCCCCACCGCCCGGCATCGGGGCATCGTTCCGATGCCGGGCGGCGGGGGGAGAGGTTCCCGCCCCACCACCCGGCATCGGGGCATCGTTCCGATGCCCGGCGGCGGGGGGAGAGGTTCCCGCCCCACAGCCCGGCATCGGGGCATCGTTCCGATGCCCGGCGGCGGGGTGCGAGGTTCCCGCCCCCCGCCCCGCTTCGGAGCAGCGCTCCAAAGCGGGGCGGCTGGGGCAGGTGTTCCCGCCCCCCCGCCCCGCTTCGGAGCAGCGTTCCGAAGCGGGGCGGCTGGGGCAGGTGTTCCTGCCCCCCCGCCCCACTTCGGAGCACCGGGAGAAACGATCTCCCCGCAGCCCCTTGCTTCAAAAGAGGTCCGGGGGCAGCGGGGAAGAAGTGCTGCGCTTCCCGCTGCCCCCGGACCTCTTTTGAAGCAAGGGGCTGCGGGGAGATCACTTCTCCCCGCAAACCCTTGCTTCAAAAGAGGTCCGGGGGCAGCGCAAAGCGCTTCCCGCTGTCCCCGGACCTCTTTTGAAGCAAGGGGCGGTGGGGAGAAGCGATCTCGGGCGCCGCGGCGCGCAGGCGCACTGCTCGCTCCTCTTTCCGCGCAGGCGCCTTCTCTCGCTCTTTCGCCTCCTTTTCTTTCTCTCTCGATGGTCCGCCTACAAAGGAGCGAGGGAGGCGCCCGCCATGTTTGGATTTGCATCCAGCAGGAGATGCCACCGCCGCCCCGCCTCTCCCGCCTCCCTCCCACGGCACACCAGGCAAGGTCTGACGGCACACTAGTGTGCCGCGGAACACCGGTTGGGAAACACTGGTCTAAACCACTGAGCCTCTTGGGGCTTGATGACAGGAAGGTCGGCAGTTCAAATCCCCACGATAAGGTGAACTCCCATTGCTCTGTCTCAGCTCCTGCCAACCTAGCAGTTCGAAAGCATGCCAGTGCAAGTAGATAAATAGGTACCGCTGTGGCAAGAAGGTAAACAGTGTTTCCGTGTGCTCTGGCTTCCATCACGATGTTCCATTGTGCCAGAAGCGGTTTAGTCCTGCTGGCCACATGACCCGGAAAGCTATCTGTGGACAAACGCCGGCCCCCTTGAAAGTGAGGTGAGCACCACAACTCCATAGTCGCCTTTGACTGGACTTAACTATCCAGGGGTCCTTTACCTTTTACCTTTTATTTTCTTATACAAGCTCTATATACAGTGGGTACCTCGGGTTACGTATGATTCAGGTTACATATGCTTCAGGTTACAGACTCTGCTAACCCAGAAATATTACCTCGTGTTAAGAACTTTGCTTCAGGATGAGAACAGAAATCGTGCTCCGGTGGCACGGCGGCAGCAGGAGGCCCTATTAGCTAAAGTGGTACCTCAGGTTAAGAACAGTTTCAGGCTAAGAACGGACCTCCGGAATGAATTAAGTACTTAACCCAAGGTACCACTGTACATGCATAACTATTGGCCCAAATCAGATGGAGGTGGCAATCCCAGTGGTTCAGGGCAGAAGAAGGTGTGATGTAGAGGTGGGGCAGGCCAGGTAAGGGGCACATGGCACAGGCAGTTAGCAAATGTGCCGCGTGCCAGCCCCTCCTCCAAGCTGGGGAATTGTGTTTGTCCTATCAGCCAGCTCTTGGGTCTGTGGCTGCTGCTGCTGAATTCCACGTTGGCTCTGAATAAGACCTCCCTCATCCATGATCTGATTATGGATGAGGAGGCTGGATGGGTGAGCAGGGCAGACTTGGTCTTACCCAGCTGTGCCCAGCTGGGTCCTTGGCGCAGCATCAGGGGTCTACATACAACCTTAAAGGTAAAGGTAAAGGGACTCCTGACCATTAGGTCCAGTTGTGATCGACTCTGGGGTTGCGGTGCTCATCTCGCTTTATTGGCCGAGGGAGCCGGCGTACAGCTTCCAGGTCATGTGGCCAGCATGACTAAGCTGCTTCTGGCGAACCAGAGCAGCGCACGGAAACGCCGTTTACCTTCCCGCCGGAGTGGTACCTATTTATCTACTTGCACTTTGACATGCTTTCGAACTGCTAGGTTGGCAGGAGCAGGGACCGAGTGACGGGAGCTCACCCCGCCGCGGGGATTCAAACCGCCGACCTTCTGATCAGCAAGTCCTAGGCTCTGTGGGCCACCTGCGTCCCACATACAACCTTAGGAATGCTCTAAAAGTATGAGAAGTGCTCCCCCAAAAAATAACCACCTGTACTGTTTTTTGAGCTGAGGTCATTCAAATATACAAACCACACATTAACAGGTGGAATGCGATTGGTGCCCACTTCCTATTCCTTCTACTAATGCATGTATTTTTCTTTTGCCTATTGACTTGGCTGTCTCTGTCAGGAGCAGCAGAACTCTGCTAATTCACACTAATGGCTGACAAGACCACAGCAAAATCACTAGACTTTGCAAAATTAGGAAGGAAGCGTAGGGAGGGGGACTCAAATAAAAAACTCCAAACCGATCAAGTTGCCCTGTTGATTCATTTTCATACAAGTAGTTCAGTCTTGATTGTTTTTATTTGGAAATATTAGGGAAATGACCTTGTATGTCAGGAGTGGGGAACCTGTTTTGGACTGAGCAACCTGGGCAATCGCCTGGAGGCCACATGCCAGTCATGGGCGGGGCCATAGACCAAAGTGGGCGGGGCAAGAAATGCACCTTTCTCCTTTGGGCAGTAGGTTACACATACTTAAACACCCCTCTTTATCCAAGCACGCAAGAAGCATTCTCTAGCTTCAAAGGCACATGCCAATCAGGCAAAAGCACCCAAGCAGAGTGAGAAATAGGGTGTCATGGACTGGTTGGACACAGAGGAATAAGGGGAGGAACCAGCAGCTGAGGAACCCTCAAGGGAACAAGGCTCAGAGCCTGGTGGGACGACAATGAGCGGTCAGAGGGAGAAGACTGGGAAGAGGTGGTGTTGGAAGCTGAGGAAGGTAACAGGGCTTAGTGAGCAGGGAGAGTCTGTGGCAGAGAGTAGTCCAGAATCAGAGGCAGAAGTGGAAGCAGGAAAGGAGGGAGGCCAAGAGGCAGAGATGGTGAAGAGGTGTGAGTGTCTCCCCTCTCTTGCTGTGACAAGCTCGCTTCCCCCCTGATCTCCCAGAACCAGGAGGGGCATTAAGCAGGTGAAGCAAAGACAGGCATGCAGGTGTAGTCTCTGATTGCATGGGTGCGGCGATCACACAGGGTCCCCAGACGTTTAACGATCTATTGATCCATGTGCCACCACTGTGCTCGCTTCCCCGCTGTCACCAACCAGTTACTCTCTGGTAAAACACTGAGCCCAGTCAGTTGTTAAAAGTGAACCAAAAAACAAGTTTATTTTACAAACATTAACAAGTTTATGGTTTCTCAGATAATATTCCTGTCACGCGGGTGGCACTGTGGGTTAAACCACAGAGCCTAGGACTTGCTGATCAGAAGGTCAGCAGTTCGAATCCCCACTACGGGGTGAGCTCCCGTTGCTCATTCCCTGCTCCTGCCCACCTAGCAGTTCGAAAGCACGTCAAAGTGCAAGTAGATAAATAGATACTGCTCCGGCGGGAAGGTAAACGGCGTTTCCATGCGCTGCTCTGGATCGCCAGAAGCGGCTTAGTCATGCTGGCCACATGACCCAAAAGTTGTATGCCGGCTCCCTCGGCCAATAAAGTGAGATGAGCGCCGCAACCCCAGAGTCGGTTACGACTGGACCAAATGGTCAGGGGTCCCTTTACCTTTACCTTATCTTAACTTTAGTCTCTTTACCAGCCTATGCCTTCCTAATACCTTCTGACTGATTATCTCAACTGTTTGACTGACTCCTCTTAACAAATTCTCTCACTCTCTCCCACCAGACTAGCCCAACCCACAGACTTTTCTTATCTGTCTCTTCTGACTCCAGACTGTCTTCTCAACAACTCTAACTCTCTAAAAAAAAAACCATTTGCTTAAACCTTATACACAGTTAACTCTGTTCCTTGGGTTCCCATTGGTTAGTCGTTTTACAATTAGTTAACCCTTTCCCTATGAACCCAGTATGATGTCACACACATAGGAGAGCAAATGCCACAATGGGAGACATAGCTAGCTGTGGGGAGGCAGGACCTTTGGTTGTGGCAACTGCTTCATGGGGGCAAGTGCTCAGTAAGCCTGACACTCCTGTGCAGATCCTGTTTGGTTAATAAAGTTAGCTTTCTTGGTGTGGTTTACTGCTGTCTTGCTCCTGACAAAGGGCCAGTGAGGGTTGTGGCTGGGAGAAAGGTAGTGTCGCTAAGACGGGAAGCTGTAGTGGAGGAGAGTTCTAAGTGCCAGACAAAGACTTTTGCAGAACTGCATTTTGCCCCAGGACTCAGGTTCCCCACCCCTGATTTATATGTATTTTATTTTTTAAAGTTGTGAATACTTATTGAAACAACCCACAGGAGTCCCAGCTCCTGCCAACCTAGCAGTTCTAAAGCACGCCAGTGCAAGTAGATAAATAGGTGGAAGGTAAACGGCATTTCTGTGTGCTCCAGTTTCTGTCACAGTGTCCCGTTGCGCCAGAAGCGGTTTAGTCCTGCTGGCCACATGACCTAGAAAGCTGTCTGTGGACAAACGCCGGCTCCCTCAGCCTGAAGCGAGATGAGTGCCACAACCCCATAGTTGCCTTTGACTGGACTTAACCATCCAGGGGTCCTTTACCTTTTTACCTTGCAGGAGCGAGTTACTTACTTTAACTATGTGCTGCATGAAGTTCTTTATTTCATCTGTCCTGAATCTTCCAACATTCAGCTTCATGGCACAGCATTCATGATCACCTTGTCATTTTTTTCATAGCTTCATTAGCACCCACATCTCTCTAGTGGTTCTTTCTGTGGGAATGTTCTGGGGTGCAGGAGAGGATATATCGTAAGATTATATCCTAATCCAACTTGTGCTAACAAGTTCCCAAAATATCATCAGAGTTTATGACATTCCCCGTTAAGTTCGCAACGGTAACGTCTGCACAGGTTCGCTAGAACCTCTATAATAATTACTCTGGTAATTTCCCCTTTTGTTCCCTCTTAAAATACAAGACACGACACAGTCTTTATGAAAGTATAAAAGAGTTTACTCAAGTTCTGTTCACAATATGATCCCAGAAGGCAGACAGAATTAAAAAGGTTACATACATTCAGAATCTATCTTATAGCAAGATAGTCCTATCCTCTCTTGGCTGAGAGCCAAGAGGGCATCCTGCTTCTTCGAAAGATGAAGATGAGAGAGCAAGAGGCAAAAGAGAGAGAATGGCTGCCTGCCCTGTGCTTTTATCATTTACCTGCACAGGTGAGGCCACACCCACCTCTGGTCACATGCAGAGGAAGTCCGTCCCCAGGAAGTTTACCTGCTTGCTGGACAGACATCCCTCCCCATGTTCTAACATGTACACTCTAGGAATGTTGTCATTGACTGCTCCTGCATTTTACATCCCACATTTTCCTGTAGGTTATGATCAATGTTGTCTACTTTCTATCTCCTCTGGATTGTTTATTATATTATCATCCTACCAACCTTTGCTGCTGTTTACGCAGCAGAAACATAGAAGTAGGCACTGTATTTCCAACATTTACAACTCTCTCTTTCCCCGCCCGCCTTTCCTTCCTAATTTCTCCATTCCGCCCCAATTTTTCCAAAGCCAATTCACTGTCAGGTCACACACACACACACTCCTCCCTCTCAGTTTTGTGTCATAGAGTCTTTCAGTAGAAAAGAAAAGGGAGCTTGCGGAATGAGATCAGGAAGGTCACATCACAATTCACTTCTCCTGTGATCTCAGGTGGGAAGTGAAGCGTGCGATTTATGTTTCCCAGAGCTTTTAAATCTCGTTCCGGGCTTCATCTTTCTCTCACAAGCCCACCACGAGCCCCGCAGATCGGCAGTATCGCCCCTCTCATGCCGTACACCCAGAGAGGAAACTCACCAACAGCAAGTTGAGTTAGCAAAGGAATACTGAACAGTTCCCTTTCACTTTCTTCCAAAAACCTGCAGCCGATGCTCATTTTGCCATTACTAAAGCGGATTAACAGCCTTCCCATTCGATTCCTGCACTCTTCCCAGAGCAACTGTTCTCTCGCCACCTTTTCTGTCTATCAATCACATATTGTCACGCACACATTCAGGATGCCCTTAAGAGCCGGTTCACACACTAGGTGTTTCAAAGAAAAGGAAAGGAGTGTTTGCCCCCACCTTCCTTCCCTGCCAACAGTCAGAGGCTCCCACACTGAGCACATGCCACTGCATAGAACTTGGAGGGGCAGCCCATTCCTTGAAAATTTGTGGGTGCCTGGGCCCCCCACTGCCCTGCATAGACCCCCACTTCATTCATTTATTGATGTCCTCTTGCTTCATGTAAAACATCTCAAAGTGATTTAACACGGGTACACAAACACACACACACACACACACACACACACACACACACACACCAATTTCATTATAGAAAACATAAAATCCAATACGGAAATTTATGTTACTATATAAAAAGGAATTTGTATTGATAGAACTGTAAAAATAAAATAGCAATAACAAAATAAAACAAGAAAAGGGGTTTTTTTAAGAGCTAAAGGTTTCTTCTTCCTAAGCCAATTCCACTCTTTATTTTCAACCATTTATTTAAAGTATTTGGGCCACATTCAAACCAAACATTTAAAGCATTCTTACAATGCTTTAACGATCATGGCTTCCCCCAAAGAATCCTGGGAACTGTAGTCAAAGGGTCTTGGGAATTACAGGTCAGTTAGAGGTCTCCTTACAGCTCTCAGCTCCCTTAACAAACTACCATTCCCAGGATTCTTTGGGGGGAGCCATGACTATGTTTTTTTATAATATATTTATTAGCATTTTCACAAATTTTATAAAACATAAAAATCACACAAAAAAACACAAAAAAGAAAATCAAAAATACATACAAAAAAGCAAAAAGACCACATGTATAACTTCATTCCCTTATGTTCATGAAAATTACTTTCCCGACCTCCTCATACCTCTCCTTACTGCATTCCATTCTCTAGTTCGACAAATCCTTCCCTTAATTTCGATTAAATTTTTAAACTTTCTTTTCATATTACATAATAATTACAGCTAGCAACCCCTTAATTTCAGAATCAACATCGTCTTAACATTCAACAATTTTACAATATTTCTTAAGATAGTCTTTAAATTTCTTCCAATCTTCTTCCGCCGTCTCTTTCCCCTGGTCTCGGATTCTGCCAGTCATCTCTGCCAGTCCCATATAGTCTGTAACTTTCATCTGCCATTCTTCCACGGTGGGTAGTTCTTCTGTCTTCCAATACTTTGCGATAAGTATTCTTGCTGCTGTTGTGGCATACATAAAAAATGTCCTGTCCTTCTTTGACACCAATTGGCCGACCATACCCAGGAGAAAGCCCTCTGGTTTCTTTAAGAAGGTATATTTAAATACCTTTTTCATTTCATTATAAATCTTCTCCCAGAAAGCCTTTATCCTTGGGCACGTCCACCAAAGGTGAAAGAATGTACCTTCAGTCTCTTTACATTTCCAACATTTATTGTCAGACAAGTGGTAAATTTTTGCAAGCTTGACTGGGGTCATGTACCACCTATAAATCATTTTCATAATATTTTCTTTTAAGGCATTACATGCCGTAAATTTTATACCGGTGGTCCATAACCGTTCCCAGTCTTCAAACATAATGTTATGACCAATATCTTGTGCCCACTTGATCATAACTGATTTAACTGTTTCATCCTGTGTAGTCATGGGGAGCCATGACTATTAAAGGGGTATAATACCGCTTTAAATGTATGGTGCAGATGTAATCCAAAAAGCTCTCAAAGGGGGTTACAATAACAGTCCCTGTCCTCAGGCTTGCCGTCTAAAAAACACAACACAACAGGAAAATGAATTAGGAGGGAGAAGGGAGGGGAAAAGCACACTCAGGCACTAGCAGACTACTCTGTGCAGTGGAAGAAAGGACTCCAACTGCCTATTCACCTAGTCCTGTACCTCAGAATGCAAATTCACATCCAGGTGTGCATCTGGCCCATTTGGTGTATGTTGGTCCCCAATCCAGCAAGCAAGCAGCCAGGGATAGCTCAGCTGGTACAGTAAAGGTAAAGGGACCCCTGACCATTAGGTCCAGTCGTGGCCGACTCTGGGGTTGCGGTGCTCATCTCGCTTTATTGGCCGAGGGAGCCGGCGTACAGCTTCTGGGTCATGTGGCCAGCATGACTAAGCCGCTTCTGGTGAACCAGAGCAGCACACGGAAATGCCGTTTACCTTCCCACCGGAGCGGTACCTATTTATCTACTTGCACTTTGACGTGCTTTCAAACTGCTAGGTTGGCAGAAGCAGGGACCGAACAACAGGAGCTCACCCTCTCACGGGGATTCGAACCGCTGACCTTCTGATCAGCAAGCCCTAGGCTCTGTGGTTTAACCCACAGTGCCACCTGCATCCCTAGTGTGAGTCTCTTAATCTTAGGGTTGGGGGTTCGAGTCCCACACTGGGTAAACAATTCCTGCATCGCAGAGGGTTGGACTAAATGATCCTTGTGGTCCATTCCAACTCTACAATCCTATGAGCGATAAATGTGCTCCTTTATGCTTATTGCCTTTGCCGGACCAGAGCAAAAGCTTTTTACCATTTTAATTCACAGTGCACATGATTCGGCCGGCCCTTTTGTTCCCTTGAACGCAACACACCCACACACCCACACACCCCTTCAACAGCCACAGTGGAGAGGAAGCATGTTCCCCTGGCCTTTAAGTTGGTGCCCCTCAAGAACGAAACTGAACAGTTCAGGGGAGCAGCCACAACTTCCCTGAAAGAGCAACTCAGCATCTCTTTAAGTGTTGTGTGATTCTCTAGAAGGCTTCTTAGGGAGATGCCTTTGATAAAAATCTTGCACAGCTGTTGGTGCGCATAAGCACACACAAGATAGGATTGTTGCAATGTTGAATTTGCTTTGAGTGCTACGGTATTGATTTTCCTTTGGGGGGAGCCGCGCTGCGGATGAAAGGGTTTTTTAGCTCTGCCAGCTTCCCTTCCTCTGCCCCCAGCACAACCTAAAGGCAAGCAGGGTGTATATAACAAGCAATCTCTTAGCTTTCACTTTAGAAGGGAAATTGGGTCAGACATTTTTGTTCAGGGATTTTATTTTATTTTTCGTTGTTTTGTGCTTTCCCCCCTTTTAGTAGACTGCTGAGGGAACAAACAGAGACTGGTAGGTAACACAAGATCTCTCTGTGAGTTACGGGTCAACATATTGATCCATCTCCGCAACAGAACATTCATTCAGTGAAATAACAATGCTGTAGCCACGCTTGGAAATTACAGATATCGTTTTTATCTCATATTCTGCAGGAAATTATCTTGATCTTATACCTCTGAATGTTCCCATAGAGGTATGTAGCTCAAAACCCCACTCCGGCATATAGATTTGTTTTTGTTGAATTTATTTAAAAGCATGCCTTTTGCAGATGGATGGATAGGATGGAGTTATTTGGTTCCAACACTATTCTGCATCTGTTTCATCCAGCCCTGCAGAGAAGACCACAAAAGTTTCTAGTCCACAAAAGGTTATCTACTTCATGAGACACCTCATAATTTATCTAGGTGACACACAGGATATGAAGAATGAAACATAACAAGGAAACCATACTACAATTAAACCACATTAGATGTGAAACAATCGGCACAGAAACCCAAATATTGGAACCAGCACAATAAAAACACCCTATTCGGGACTAATAAGGGACACGGGTGGCGCTGTGGGTTAATCCACAGAGCCTAGGACTTGCTGATCAGAAGGTCGGTGGTTCGAATCCCCGCGACGGGGTGAGCTCCTGTTGCTCGGTCCCTGCTCCTGCCAACCTAGCAGTTCGAAAGCACCTCAAAGTGCAAGTAGGTAAATAGGTACCGCTCCGGTGGGAAGGTAAACGGCGTTTCCGTGCACTGCTCTGGTTCGCCAGAAGCAGATTAGTCATGCTGGCCACATGACCCAGAAGCTGTACGCCGGCTCCCTCGGCCAATAAAGCGAGATGAGTGTTGCAGCCCCAGAGTCGGCCACGACTGGACCTAATGGTCAGGGGTCCCTTTACCTTTACCTATTTGGGACTAAAATGGCTATACAACACAAACTAAAACCAGCTGCCATTCCATGGGGATTTAAACCCAGATCTTAAAAGGGATGGGACAACATTGTGAGTGCAATATGGACTTCACCAGGGGTGCATTCAGTTGGGTATTAGCAATCTTGCAAGTTAGAACTGAATCCTGGAATACTGCCCCAAATTTCATCATGGGAACTGTGGTGGTGTGAGGCATGAAAAATTGGGGGGGGGGGGGAGACTACAGTGCAAAGTTCCAGGTTAAAAGGGTCACAAATGGATTATTATTTTTCTGGAAGAAATTAATACAGAAATTAGTGCTGAACTTCCACTAGATCATGTGTGTGAATGATAACATAAAATGTGGAAATTACTGGGTAAGGAAACATTGGGGAAACGGAATGAAGTGCTATCTGAATGCTGCCTAGCATATATTGCAACTCACATTCCCAAACCACACACACATGTTTTTGGTTGTGCTTGGATAAAGAGAAAGGCATATTCTGGAGGAA
Organism: Podarcis muralis; assembly: GCF_964188315.1. Lineage (NCBI taxonomy): Eukaryota > Metazoa > Chordata > Lepidosauria > Squamata > Lacertidae > Podarcis > Podarcis muralis. Next base: position 12,859,877 of record NC_135668.1, read on the forward strand.
ATTATTCTGATCTTTACAACACTGAACTGTCCCATTGAGTTGACATCCCCAGAATCTTTCTGCATCGGGATCTTTTCAAAAATAAAAAAGTTAAATATTGCCTGCTAGGGATTTTCTGGTCACAGCCTTATAGCACAAGCCAGAGGTTTCTGTTCTGCTGATTCAGTGATAGCTTTCTTTTCTTTAGAGAGAAATTACTTTTGTGTGAGAAGCAATACCCAACTTGTTTCAAACCTCAGCCTCTGGCAGATCTGTCATCGTAGGAGACAGACCCTGTTCCTTTGACAGATTGGCCTGAGGCTGAAAGTTAATCTAATGTGTCAGGAAAGTACACAGCAGTTAAGAGAGGAGGGGAGCTGGGGGAGAGGAAACTATATACTGCTAAATCCCTCTTGGTCATTTGCATTATGACGCCAGCTCTGGGGAGATTGAGAGAAAGCCATTGTACATATGAAGGAACACTCTTTCAATGTGCTTCTCTCCATACACATCTGTGGGTTCTGTAGCTGCCTCCAGACTGTCAGTAGTTTGCAGGAGGAATTCAAGAGCATATCAGAAATTCAAGATTTGCACAGCTAAAGTGGATTAAAGCACTCTATCACCCTAGCATAACAAATCTAATTTTAGAAAAACCCATACTTTTTGCAGTTAGGAAAGTGAGGGGGAAATGGGTGACAAATGTGGGGTGAACAGATGATTAATAGGAGGGAGATATAACCACTGCAGTAGCAAATCCTCAATGTCACATAACCTCCCCACAAACAAATCAGAACAAACCCTCAATAAAGACCAGATATAGTTCAACCATGGGACGCGGGTGGCGCTGTGGGTAAAACCTCAGCGCCTAGGACTTGCCGATCGTCAGGTCAGCGGTTCGAATCCCCGCGGCGGGGTGCGCTCCCGTTGCTCAGTCCCAGCGCCTGCCAACCTAGCAGTTCGAAAGCACCCCCAGGTGCAAGTAGATAAATAGGGACCGCTTACTAGTGGGAGGGTAAACGGCGTTTCCGTGTGCTGCGCTGGCTCGCCAGATGCAGCTTGTCATGCTGGCCATGTGACCCGGAAGTGTCTGCGGACAGCGCTGGCTCCCGGCCTATAGAGTGAGATGAGCGCACAACCCTAGAGTCTGGCAAGACTGGCCCGTACGGGCAGGGGTACCTTTACCTTTACCTTATAGTTCAACCGCTGCATAAGCTTTTTGCAAGTAAATGATGAATGCTCAATGAACAGGTCGTCGAAAGAAGCCCTTGCATAACTAAAATATATTTCCTGGTGTTGCTGAAGCCACAAGTCCTCCTCTGCACTGAATAGCAGTCGATCTAGATAGCCTGTGACAACTGCAACCTTTGTAGCAGGCTGGGAAGTTTTATCCTGAATCAAACGCATGATCTGCCTGATTCAGTACAGTGGTACCTCGGGTTAAGAACTTAATTCGTTCTGCAGGGCCGTTCTTAACCTGAAACTGTTCTTAACCTGAAGCACCACTTTAGCTAATGGGGCCTCCCACTGCTGCCACACCGCCAGAGCACGATTTCTGTTCTCATCCTGAAGCAAAGTTCTTAACCCGAGGTACTATTTGAGGGTTAGCAGAGTCTGTAACCTGAAGTGTCTGTAACCTGAGGTACCACTGTGCTGTCAACTCCACCTGGCAATAGCTCTGCTATGTTCTGTTCTGGTTGGGCCTGGGACTTAACAGGTGAAGCAAAAACACGATGAGGGAAGAAGCCTAGCCTAGCCTCCTTGTTAACTTCACTGCTGGCACCAAGCGGATATTTATTTTTCTCTTCACTAAACATGCCTTGAACACCCCAAATGTTAACTGTCAGAACTTACCCCCCAATACTGAGAAAATGTAAACCAACTTGCAGGCGGGAATTGACATGAAGCATTGGGTTTAGGATAAACTCAACCCTTTGGGATGATGTCCTGATCCCAAGCACCCTTAGAGTGAACAGAACCATAGATGATTGCAAGCATGCAGACACAATGCAGATGTGAGTAGTCATAGTATAAATCAGTTGTCCAAACAGGCACATGAAGAGGGGCAAAATATCTAGGTGCTTGCATGCCAACACAGGACACCATAAAGTCACAGTTACATGAGTTTGGTATGTGGGGTATTGAAAGGGGAGATAAGAGTTGGAATATTAGAAACCTGGTGAAGCACAGATAATCAATGGGATAGTTATCCCTAGATATAAGATCTACACAAAAGCACAGCGTAAGTGACATTGACAGTAATGTTGCTTTAAATAGGACACTGAGTGCAATAAATTAAAAATGCTAGAAGGAATAAATTCAGAAGCAGTGGCAGTGGTATTATACCAAAAGTGTAATATAATACTAGCAACATGCCAGTCACATTCAATCCTATCTCAGCTTATTAAGCTATGATCTGCACAAACATTTTACTCCCTCATACAGCCCCTTCCCTCTTCTCCTCACAGCAGAAGGCAGTCAAACTAGGAAAACTATGGTCAACCACCTCAGAACAAGCCAGGATTGTTTAGTATCATGGTTTGGAAGTAGCCATAGTATCCCAGTTCAGATGAAACTGGAAACTTTGGTTAATTAGAGACCTTCTGTTCTGAATCCTCAGCCTACCTGGCAGCAGTTCCAAAATTCAACACTCAGGAAACCCGGTCCGGGGGTCAATCCACATAAGCCGACCAATGGTCAGGAAATGCAGGTCAATCAAAGTAATCCAAGTCCAAAGTCCAGCAGTCAGTCCCTGAAGCATCCAAGCCAGGGGTCAGCAAACTTTTTCAGCAGGAGGCCGGTCCACTGTCCCTCAGACCTTTTGGGGGGCCGGACTATTGGGGGGGGGGGGAATGAACGAATTCCTATGCCCCACAAATAATCCAGAGATGCATTTTAAATAAAAGCACATATTCTACTCATGTAAAAACACGCTGATTCCTGGACTGTCCATGGGCCAGATTTAGAAGGTGATTGGGCCAGATCCAGCCCCCAGGCCTTAATTTGCCTATCCATGATCCAAGCCAAGGTCCATCAACGTGGAGAGTTGAGCAGACACAGCAACTCAGCTCTGTTTTACCTTTTTTTCCTTGAATTGATTGCAGCATCTGGGCTTGAAGAGGCATGTGACCCTCACCTGTTCTGAGCCAACTCCAGCTAAGGAATCACACACCTCCTCCCAGAGCTAATGAGCCCCACCTGGGCTGTGGGTCCTTGCCTGCCTCAGCCGCACAGAGCATACCTTCCTCTGCTGCGTATGCTTGTTCTTGGAGATGGGGGCCTCTCTAGCCCTGATGAAGGCTCCTTCTTTTCTGGTCCCTGCACACTGACACCCATCCCCTTGCCATCCTCTGGAATCCCATGTGTATTTTCTGCAACCCCCAGCCCCTCCTTTCCCAATCCCTGGCTTGACCTGGTGGGTCTCAGTCACGCCTGCACCCCTCACCAAGATCCTCTTCCTCTTCCCTCTTGTCCTGCCAGTTCCTGACACTTCCTGGTTTGCTTTCTGCACATGGCAAAGGGAGAAGTGAAGGGGTTTTGTGTGCCGACAAGCAGTGTCCAAAACTCCCATTGTTCTAGGCGCATTTTGCAAATTTCATTAGCAGTTTCTGAGCTCTGGACGCAGTACTGCGCCTCAGATTTCAGATTAAAACTGCAGAGTGGAAGGAAAGGAGGAGCTTTTTCTGCCTCCCCACTTCCAGCTACTCTCTGAAGACTGGATAAGAAACCCTCTTAAGAATATTAGGGTGGTGGGATGGGAAAGGACTAGACCAGGCATCCCCAAACGCAGCCCTCCAGATGTTTTGGGACTACAGCTCCCATCATCCCTAGCTAACAGGACCAGTGGTCAGGGGTGATGGGAGTTGTAGTCCTAAAACAACTGGAGAGCCAAGTTTGGGGATGCCTGGACTAGACCATGTGAAAAATGAACAGTTCATTCATTTTCATCTTTGTATTCTTGCTATAAGAAAGACATTCCATTGTTGCTCCCATTTGTTGTTGTTTCGTTGTTTAGTTGTGTCCGATTCTTTGTGACCCCATGGACCAGAGCACGCAAGGCACTTCTGTCTTCCACTGTCTCCCGCAGTTTGGTCAAACTCATGCTTGGGTCAAACTCATGTTGCTCCCATAACCTAGGTTTAAAGTGCCATTTAGCTCCTAGCTTTCATACCTCAGTTTCTAACACTGCTGGCAAGAAGCATGTGCCTATCTCGGCTTAATGAGTCAAAGATATGATCATATGAATGTGACCAATTTTAAAAAGGGTTCACAGATATCACCGCTCTGCCAGCCTAATGTCAAGGTGAATTTATAGACGGCATTATTAAAGTTAGAATTTATTCAACACATAAAAGAACAAGCTCTTCTGAGGACAACTTGGAGAGGTAGGACTTCCATCTGTAGAAGCCATGCCAAGAGTGATATTGGTTTTGGGGGCAGGAGAGAAGGAATATGTTTACCTAAATCAATGTTGGACTTACATTTAGTGAACAAAAATTATGTTGTGTTAACTTTACATGCTGTGTAAATCCAAAGTTTTTTTCCAATAGCCGAGAGCTATGGAAAGAAAATATGTAATTACAAAAGAAAAATCAATGAAGCACAATTAGTCAGTACACTTAAGTGTTATAGTCAAACAAATCCAAAGTTTTACTTGGAAATTATTTTTAATGGGATAGCAAGACATGAAAACCAAAAGCGTACTCTTCTTGCATTATTTAAATTTTTAAGGAGGATAGGATGAAAACCTTGAGGACTGTTACACTGATTTTTGCATCTCTGGAGAACTGTGCACATAAATACACGTATTTCCTAGGGCTAATCACCTGGGTGAGAAACTCCTTGATAAATGATCTGAAGTCTAGAGTGACCAAAGTTTGGAAACAATGTTTGGAGATTGCACCCACACAACCTGAAGAGCTGCCATGCTGCAGGGGTTACCCTCAGGGACTAGTTACAGGTAGGTAGCCATATTGGTTTGCTGTAGTCGAAACAAAATTTTAAAAAATCCTTCCAGTAGCACCTTAGAGATCAACTAAGTTTGTTATTGGTATGAGCTTTCGTGTGCATGCACACTTCTTCAGATACCCCTCAGGGACTAGTTATAGAAGATATAAGCAAAATACTCACCAACAAGGGCAGCGCTGCAGATACAGCGGAGGCCAAGGCCAAGCAAAGAGAATCAGTGTAGATCCAAACTTGTTAGGCCACAGACCATGGTCAATATCACAGTGAGTGCAGTACAAAATACTAAGGCAACCTGTATTAGTGACCTTTGTTGAAAGGTTCAAGAGGGATGCCTTATATACTCTGGCCTCCTATACCATATCCTAACCACTGCTGCTGGCTGTGAGAGAGTATCTGGGATTCCTTACTCACAAGCAGACCCAATATTCTGGATCTGTTGACACCTACTGAGCCATCAGCCTTTTGGCACTAGAACTCTTGAGAACTGTGGGGTGGGCATTTCCTTCTCTGACTGTTCCAGGGGTTCTTCATAAGGTATGAACCAGAAGACCCCCTTATATAAAGATGAATGTATTGCCAAAAATGCTCTTTTTGTTTCAGACTTTGCAGATTGTGGACAAGATGGATTGTTTCAAGAGGTGGCAGAGAGATATCTCTAAGTTTGTCTGGCAGGGCAAAAAGCCCAGGATAAAATTTAAAATATTGACTGATGCTAAAGAAAGAGGGGGGTTTGCCCTGCCAGACATGAAACTGTATTATGAATCAGCAGCTTTCTGCTGGTTGAAAGACTGGCTGCTTCTGGAGAACACTGATATCTTGGATCTGGAAGGGTTCAACAATGTGTTTGGGTGGCATGCATATCTGTGGTACGACAAGGTTAAAGCTCACAAAGCATTTAAGAACCATATTGTCAGGAAAGCAGTGTTTAATGTCTGGACAAGATACAAAGATTTATTAGAAAATAAGACCCCAAGGTGGTTGTCACCAATGGAAGCTAAGGCTCAGAAAAGACTCAATATGGAGGCCAAGTGGCCAAAATATTGGGAGATATTAGAAAAAGAAGGAGATATTTGGAGGTTGCAGAGTTTTGAGAAACTAAAAGATAAAGTGCGATATTGGTTACATTATCATCAAATTAGGGAGGTTTTTAATATGGACAAAAAAATAGGCTTCCAGGTGGAAAAGTCGAAATTAGAAACAGAACTGTTAGAACCTAAAACTAAGGTACTTTCAAGAATGTATAACTTGCTGTTAAAATGGAACACGCAGGATGAAACGGTCAAATCAGCTATGATAAAGTGGGTGCAAGACATTGGCTATAATATTATGTTTGCTGACTGGGAACGGTTATGGACCACTGATGTGAAATTCACAGCATGTAATGCCCTGAAAGAAAATATTATGAAAATGATATACAGGTGGTACATGACTCCAGTCAAGCTTGCAAAAATATATCATTTGCCAGATAATAAGTGTTGGAAATGTAAAGAAACTGAGGGAACATTCTTTCATCTTTGGTGGACGTGCCCAAGGGTTAAGGCTTTCTGGGAAATGATCTATAATGAACTGAAAAAGGTATTTAAATATACCTTCCCCAAGAAACCAGAGGCCTTTCTTTTGGGCATTGTTGGCCAAATGGTGCCAAAGAAGGATAGAACTTTCTTTATGTATGCAGCAACAGCAGCAAGAATACTCATCGCAAAACATTGGAAGACACAAGATTTGCCCACTCTGGAAGAATGGCAGATGCAACTGATAGACTATATGGAATTGGCAGAAATGACTGGCAGAATCCGAGACCTGGGAGAAGAGCTAGTGGAAGAGGACTGGAAGAAATTTAAAGACTACTTGCAAAAGTATTGCAAATTGTATGAATGTTAGAATGATGCAGGATATAAAGATAATATGGCATTAGTGATATAGTTGAAAAGAGTATGTAAAAAATGGTTTATAAGAATTAAGGTGAAGTTAAAATAATATTATGTCAAATTTAAATAAATTGATAAATAAAGGGTAAAATTGGAGACATAATAGTTGAAATGTATAATATAAAATAAGATTTGAAAGAAGGTGAGGCATTGCTGAATATGATCGTGTAAAAGGGAACACAGAAAAGGGAGATGTGAGGGAGTCTGGAAGGAGGGTTATGAGAACAATAATTAAGAAATTGGTTTTTTATGTCTTTTTTATGTCTTTTTTTCTTTTTCTATTTTTTATGGTGGGATTTTTACTGTGTTTTTCTGTTTTCTTTTTTTGATTGAATGTGAGGGTGCTTTTTCTTTTTTTCTACTCTGTTTTGAATGTGAAGTTTGTTTTATTGTTTAAAACTTTAATAAATATCTTTAAAAAAAAAAAAGAACCAGAAGACCCCCTTAATGAATGAGATCCACAGCATTGGATTTGGGGGCCCAGCCTGCTCCTCAAGGTTCGTGAACTGTGGCATGTCTTTGGAAGATTCCATGGCTGGCACCAGGTCATGGATACGCTTGCCAAAAGCTCCAGATGTATCTCTCCAAAGTTGGCAAGTGGGCAAACAAAATGATAGAGCAAAATGGTGGCATGTGGGAGGGGATAATCCAAACTTCACACATGTGAAAAGGGGGGCTGGACTGGCTATGGGTGACCAGAAAAGCAAATCTTGTTTGGGTGGCAGCAGTGAAAATGTCAAACTTAACCATTAGGATGAGGCTGAGGCTGCATTTACATTAAGGTACAATACATTTAAGGTACACTACCCGCCCCCCGAATGTAGGGATTGTATTTTACCTCCTTAAAGGTAAAGGTAACGGGACCCCTGACCATTAGGTCCAGTCGTGGCTGATTCTGGGGTTGCGGCGCTCATCTCGCTTTATTGGCCGAGGGAGCCAGCGTACAGCTTCCGGGTCATGTGGCCAGCATGACTAAGCCACTTCTGGTGAACCAGAGCAGCGCATGGAAACGCCGTTTACCTTCCCGTCGGAGCGGTACCTATTTATCTACTTGCACTTTGACGTGCTTTCCAACTGCTAGGTTGGCAGGAGTAGGGACCGAGCAACGGGAGCTCACCCCGTCACGGGGATTTGAACTGCCAACCTACTGATCGGAAAGTCCTAGGCCCTGTGGTTTAACCCACAGCGCCACCCGCGTCCCAGTTTACCTCCTTACAGAAGTGCAATTCCCAGCACCAGAGCCAGATTTAGGTTTGATGAGGCCCTAAGCTACTGGAAGTAATGGGGCCCTTTATATGTCCAGCTGTCCTTTGTCAACAACAAATTGTCACTGTTTTTTGTGTTGAATATATGCTATATGGTAATTTATGGACCTAATAGGTATGTATGAGTTTGACCAAACTGTGGGAGGCAGTGGAAGACAGGAGTACCTGGCATGCTGTGGTCCATGGGGTCACGAAGAATCAGACACAACTAAACAACTAAACAACAACAACAACAGGTATGTAGGTTTTATTTTATTTGTTATCTTGTATTTTGAAAATGTACATCCAGGTTGTTGTTTTCTTTACATTTTTTGGGGGGGGGGCAGGAGAGTGGGGCCCTAAGCTATAGATTGTTTAGCTCATATGTAAATCTGCCACTACCTAGCACCGTTCTCGAGCTACAGTTCCCAGGATTCGGGGTGGGGGCTTTAAATGTATTCTGCATACCCTACCTGAAGTAGAACTTTCTTATGAATCGATGGCATAGCGACACTTGGAAAACTGTACACGTCCCAGATGCCGCATCTCAAAAACATCACCGTGCTAGAAAAAGTGAAGAAAAGAGCAGGTAAAAGGATTGGGGGTGGGGAGACAGTGGGCTGGAGCTGAAGCAAACTTTCAGCGGTGTGAATTACAGCAAGCAGAACCGAGACGAGCGAAGCCCCCCTCAAGCAGACCCCCGTCTCGAGGCAATACCTACCTAACCTCCCACAGAGGCACAGGCTCCCTCCTGAGATAATGACAGGCATTTTTCCCTAGAAAAATAATAGCAATTTCTGTTTCTTATGTCTGACCAAGGTCTCCAAATGTATTCCTTTGAATTCCAGTTCCTGGGGGGAAGCAGCAGGAGGAGGCTACCAGTCTCGTGCCCCTGCCCATGGCTCACGGCAGCGTCTCTGCTTTCCATCTCCACTGTCGGAGGCAGCGATGGTCCTGAATACCAGTTGCTGGAAACCATCAGATCCTCCTTGCAGGTTTCCCACAGTTAATTTGTTTGGCCACTGTGAGAGCAGGATGCTGGACTACATGGTCCATTGGCCTGATTCAGCAGTCTCCTCTTACGTTCTTATCTGATTGGCGACTGACACACTGCGTACACCATACATTTAAAGCACATGACTCCCCCCCCCCCAAGAGTCCTGGGAACTTTAGTTTCTTTGGGGGGGGCGGGATATTTCTGAGCAGACATTGTATGTTTTCTCATTTTTTATTATTGACTTAAGAAAATTATACAGACAACAAAACGAAGAAGCCTAAATTAACATTGCCTTCTACCGATAAGAAATAATAATACAGGGGTACCTCGGGTTAGGGACGCAGGTGGCACTGTGGGTTAAACCACAGAGTCTAGGACTTGCCGATCAGAAGGTCAACGGTTCGAATCCCCGCGACAGGGTGAGCTCCCGTTGCTCGGTCTCTGCTCCTGCCAACCTAGCAGTTCGAAAGCACGTCAAAGTGCAAGTAGATAAATAGGTACCGCTCCAGCGGGAAGGTAAATGGTGTTTCCGTTCGCTGCTCTGGTTCGCCAGAAGCGGCTTAGTCATGCTGGCCACATGACCCGGAAGCTGTACGCTGGCTCCCTCGGCCAATAAAGCAAGATGAGCGCCGCAACCCCAGAGTCAGCCACAACTGGACCTAATGGTCAGGGGTCCCTTTACCTTTACCTCGGGTTAAGTACTTAATTCATTCCGGAGGTCCATTCTTAACCTGAAACTGTTCTTAACCTGAAGACCACTTTAGCTAATGGGGCCTCCCGCCGCCAGAGCACGATTTCTGTTCTCATCCTGAATCAAAGTTCTTAACCTGAGGTACTATTTCTGGGTTAGCGGAGTCTGTAACCTGAAGCGAATGTAACCTGAAACGTCTGTAACCCGAGGTACCACTGTAACTATTACAATAATGAAAATACTAAAAATGCATTTACTTCCCCCTTTGAACTTCTATTCTGGTTACAATATATTACTATTCTATAAGAATCTATTATATCCTATTATATGCAGCGAAGGATATAATAGGAACTGTAGTTTCTTATGGGTGCTGGAAACTGTAGCACAGTGAGAGGTTAGGGTTAGGGTTCCCAGGTTTCTTTGTAGGAAGGCATATGCTTTAAATGCACAGTGTGTATTCAAAGAATCATAGAGTTGGAAGGGACCCCAAGGGTCTAAGTCCCTTGAATGGAGGAATCTTAGCTAAAGCATCCATGACAGATGTTCATCCAACCTGTGCTTTAGAACCTCCAAGGAAGGAGAGTCTTCAGTTGTTGTTGTTTAGTCGTTTAGTCGTGTCCGACTCTTCGTGACCCCATGGACCAGAGCACGCCAGGCACTCCTGTCTTCCACTGCCTCCCGCAGTTTGGTCAAACTCATGCTGGTAGCTTCGAGAACACTGTCCAACCATCTGGTCCTCTGTCGTCCCCTTCTCCTTGTGCCCTCCATCTTTTCCAACATCAGGGTCTTTTCCAGGGAGTCTTCTCTTCTCATGAGGTGGCCAAAGTATTGGAGCCTCAGCTTCAGGATCTGTCCTTCCAGTGAGCACTCAGGGCTGATTTCCTTAAGAATGGAGAGGTTTGATCTTCTTGCAGTCCATGGGACTCTTGAGAGTCTCCTCCAGCACCATAATTCAAAAGCATCGATTCTTCTGCGATCAGCCTTCTTTATGGTCCAGCTCTCACTTCCATACATCACTACTGGGAAAACCATAGCTTTTACTATACGGACCTTTGTTGGCAAGGTGATGTCTCTTCAGTAAGGCTGCCATATTTCAAAAATTTAAAATCACGGCACCCCGAAAGTTGTTGAGCTTTTTCTAGGAATACCCGATTGACTTGCCAGGACAAAGCACCACCTACCGCCTACCGTCAATTCCACCTCAAATCAAATCAAATCAAATACCTTTATTGGCATCACAGTATAAAACATTTCAGGTCCCTGGGATAATTAAAAGGACAAGGGGGAAGCTGTCAAGGGTCATAAGGTCACACTGTGATCATGTGAATTTGGAGATTCTGCTTTGCCCAGTCTGTTCCCCAAAAGGATGGCTCGTTGGGAACCCTTTTGGGTAAAATTGTGGCTAAAAAGGAAGCTACTAAAGCAGTGATATCTTTGTCCCGATCTGCCAGGAGAACCGTCAATTCCACCTTTGAAATCCCAGTAATGTCCAGGGATATGGCAGCCCTAGCTACAACCTCCCAAGAGAGACTCTTCCACTGAAACAGGATGTTGGACCAGGTGAGTTTTTGGTGTGATCCAGCAGGATTCCTCTGGTGTTTTTAGAAGTAAAATGTGGAAAACAAATCAGCAATACACCTTTCTGTCCTGCATTGTCACAGTTCCGTACCAATTGTATTTTTTAAAATATCCTGGCTCGTTCCACAGCTATAGGCGGGTCACTTGTAAATGGCAACGTAACAGGTTGCTTTTTATAATAAAATACATAGGCTTTGGCTTTGCCTCCCTTGTTTTGGGTTTCAGAGACTTCGAATTCAAGCATAGGCATCATAATGGCCTGCTCTACCCCCCCAAATTGGCCACTCAGTGCTGATTGACTGGCTGGAGAGGAGTCAATCTAGTCCTATTGATCCTCGGCAGATGCCTACCGACGTAATTGCATCATTATTACTTTATGTGCTTTAAAAGTTGCTACTAAATGCTTCGCCAAGCACAAGAAAAGAGGAGAATTTAATTAGAACAGGAGCCACCAATCTGCGAGCCAGCAGGCCCTTAAAGAAAACCCTCATCAGGCAAGCGGGACAGGCTGGGAGGAGAAATTGCAGAGGATTGATTTATTTCTATAGGCATTTGCCTCCCTTCAATCGAAAGTACACCACCGCTAATGTTGTCGGAAGAAAGATGGGATGATTTACATCTGGATAGAACTAAAAGGAGCTCTTTTTTCTGAGGTTTCTGGTTTCAGGAGTGCTGTAGTTTTTCCAGAGACTCATAGGCTCAGGGACATTGTTGGGACTCAAATCTCCTGCCCTGACTTCAGGGATGTCAGCGCTCACCTTGAGTTCCGTTTCCTTAGAATGAAGGTCACTGGAAATGCTGAGGTCTTTACAGATATATACATCCTGGGCATAAGATGGAGGGGCTCATAGCATCTTGCTTCCCCATTAGGTTTCTAGTAGGGTACCCAAACCTAGACAGCATCTTAAAAAGCAGAGACATCACCTTGCCGACAAAGGTCCGTATAGTTAAAACCATGGTTTACCCAGTAGTGATGTATGGAAGTGAGAGCTGAACCATAAAGAAGGCTGATCACCAAAGAATTGATTCTTTTGAATTATGGTGCTGGAGGAGACTCTTGAGAGTCCCATGGATTGCAAGAAGATCAAACCTATCCATTCTGAAGGAAATCAGCCCTGAGTGCTCACTGGAAGGACAGATCCTGAAGCTGAGGCTCCAGTACTTTGGCCACCTCATGAGAAGAGAAGACTCCCTGGAAAAGAACCTGATGTTGGGAAAGATGGAGGGCACAAGGAAAAGGGGACGACAGAGGATGAGATGGTTGGATAGTGTTCTCCAAGCTACCAGCATGAGTTTGACCAAACTGCGGGAGGCAGTGGAAGACAGGACCTGACGTGCTCTGGTCCATGGGGTCACGAAGAGTCGGACACGACTAAACGACTAAACAACAAGAGTACCCAAAATCACAGCTTTGGTCTCAGCACCAAGAGTAAGTGAAGCTGATGTGTCTTCCCTGCTTCTAGCTCCAGATGAGACCAGACTAGCCCCCTAACCCATTGTTCTCCTACATCTAGGGTGATATGGCCTCTAGAAAGGTGGGGGTGGGGGAAAGGCCTACCCACTCCTTCTGGGGGCATAACTAGCTTAGTTGTTTCCATGGCAACACATCTGTACTTGACCAGTTCTTTAGACATGCAAAAAGGATGCTGAAGTCACTTGGCTAGGACCATTTTATCACTCTGGTAGTTCCTTCCACAGTGAGACCAACACAGTGCCATTGCAGTTTACCCAGAGGTGCTTTGTACATTTATGCAAACTTATTGGACCTGGGCTCCAGCTTCTTTGGAGACCTAGAAAGACCTCTGGATAGACTGACTATTTAGTGGACTTGGAAACAGTTCTCCTTCGGTGACATGGAGAAGACTAGAAGATGATGGTCATGGAAGGCATAGAGGACACAGGAAGGAAACTTTATTGCCTCTCTCCAATAAGAGCAGAACAGGAACAGGAAATGCCTAACTCCACACAGATACACCCAAGACTCGTGCCACCTAGTGATTAAGCTATGGAATGACACTATCCACACAAGTCCCAGAATCCCTAGCAAGAAACAAATGCCTTTTGTCTCATTGCCACCAGAAATATTAGGACTACTTGTTCCAGATCATGGCAGGCAAAATATGCTCCTCCAGGAATTGGGAACACCTGCCACTTCTGTTGCCCCAGAAATTTACCTGGGGGAAGGAGAGGCAAAGGAAGGGATGGTGCTTACTTCAGGAGTTTTTCTAGTATCCAGTCGGAATGCTCACAAAGTCACAGATCCTTCAGGAACAAATATGATGGTGATTGCCCTAAGGCAAGTGAGCTCAGTGTATTTGAAGCCAAAAGTTCAACAGTGTGTGGTGGGGAGAGCCAACAGCAGGCAACACAGAGAGGGAGGAGGAGGAGGAGGAGGAAAGAAGCCCAAGCACAACGAAGTAACCCGAACACATCAAAAAATTTTCATGTACCAGTTTGTTGCTTGTTGTTTTTTCAGTGGGGAAGCTGTGTTCAGTAGCTTAGCATGGGTTGCCAGTACCCAGGGCCACTCAGAGGGGGCTGGTGGGAGGGAGGGAAATGGACAGACTACGCATGCACATTCAACTGCCTAATGGCATCTGCATCACCCGGAAGATGACAGCTGCAGAGATAAGAAAAGAAGAGTCGTTCCATTGTCTGGAGAGGTCACTTCCTGGTTTTACATGGAGAAGCCATTTTCAACAGAACCCAGCAATTGAAGTGTACAGCTTTACTGAAGCAGCACAGGGTGTTGAAATTATGTGCCTGGGGCAACTGCCCCTATGGCCCACCATTTCTTTACCAGATGCATGAAGTTTTACCTTAAGCTACAGGTATGGGGTGGGGTCAGAGGGAAATGAAATGCAGAGAAATGCAGGCAGCGGCAGCAATTCACAAAACAGATGTCAATAATGTAATTGGTAAGCCAATTAACACATGCTGGGTGATAAAAAATCCTTTGTCTCGGGTCAATGCACATATGATTGAATGTTTTGGTGAATTGTAATTCTCTGGTTTCATGCAGTGCCCTCCTACTGAAGTACCTTTATTCAGGTATGGCCACTTCAAAGTCCCTTACAGCATGTCCTGGGAGGGTAATATGTCCACCACCTGTGTTTTTTAAAAAAAATATTGCCACTTTTGATGCTTTTTTTCTTTTTTTAATCCTCTCCTCACCCTTGAATGAAAAGCTGCATGTATGCATTCCTCTGTGCTAAGAAAGGAGGAGGAGGTCAAAATATGAAGTGAAATGCCTTAGCAATAAATTACACTACTCCCTCACACAAGTGGAGATGGATTTAGGGGCAGGCAATTTGGCCGGTATTAAGGGGTGAGCGATAAAGGTTAGCCAATGAGCTCCTCCACACTCCCTGAAATCTCCAGGCTGTTAACATCCTTCCACTCTCACGGACTCTTCAAAAGCAGAGGTTTATATTCCGTTCTTATCCCCCAGGTCTTAAGAAGAGCTTCAGTTCATCAGGTCACAGCCCTTATTTTTTAAAGCTGGGTCTCAGTCCTGGAAGACGTGACAGAAGAGCGAGGCTGTGCCTTTTGCCTCACCGCTGAACCGAGCTAGATTACATTCCAGCACCTTGCATCGTGGGGGGAAACGTACGCACCGCATCTCAAACAGGATGTTGCGGAAGTGCAGAAAAAGGCAATCAAAATGTTCAGAGGGATGGAGCGACTCCCTGCCCCCCTGGTGAGGAAAGGTGACTACACACAGGGCTTTTTAGCTTAGAAGAAAAGGCAAGTAAGGTGGGAATCAATGGAATACTAGAAAAGGTTCAGGAAAGGGCAACCAAAATTATCAAGGGGGTGGAGCAACTGCCATGTGAAGAAAGGTTGCAGCAAAGAGAAAATGTGACTAAGAGGTGACATGATAAAAAGTCGTAAAATTATGCATGGCACTGTCATAGCCCCGTTCGAGTCCCGTTGCTAAGCAAACGGGCTAGGAGTCTCCAGGGAACACTTGTCTGAGAGCAAAATCTACATATGAAGTCGGACAGTCCAGAGGTCAGGGAATCCAGATGACCATAGAACCAAGGGTCCTGAAAGAGCGTCTCCACCCCCATCGTTCAGCCCAGACACTGAGGTCCAGTTCCAAGGGCCTTTTGGCGGTTCCCTCACTGCAAGAAGTAAGGTTACAGGGAACCAGGCAGAGGGCCGTCTCAATATGGCGCCCGCCCTGTGGAATGCCCTCCCATCAGATGAGAAGGAGATAAGTAACTAAACAACCTTTAGAAGTCATCTGAATGGAGGAGAACTGGAAGAAATTTAAAGACTACCTGCAAAAGCATTGCAAAATGTATGAATGTTAAAATGATGCAGGATATAAAGATAACATGGCATTAGTGACATAGTTGAAAGGAATATGTAAAAAATGTTCCATAAGACTAAGGGTGAAGCTAGAATAATATTATGTCAAATTTAAACAAATTGATATAAAGGGAAAAATTGGAGACATAATAGTTGAAATGTATAATACAAAATAAGATTTGAAAGAGGGGAAGGCACTGCTGAATAAGATTGTGTAAAAGGGAACACAGAAAAGGGAGATGTGAGGGAGTCTGGAAGGAGGGTTAAGAAAACAATAAGTAAGAAATTGGTTTTTTTTTATCTTTTTATGTCTTTTTTCTTTTACTTTTTTTGTGTGTTTTACTGTATTTTAAGTTTGTTTTACTGTTCAAAACTTTAATAAATATCTTTTTTAAAAAAAATAGAGGTCATCTGAATGCTGTCCTGTATAGGGAAGTTTTTAATGTTTAATGTTTTGTTGTGTTTTTATATGTGCTGGAAGCCGCCCAGAGTGTCTGGGGCAACTCAGTCAGATGGGCGGGGTACAAATAATAAAATTACTATTATTATCGGTTGAGATGGAGAGCAGGAAGCAGCAAGGCAGGGCTAGGAACCACAGGCATAGTTTCCAGCATCTGACTATTGCTGAGAGCTCGGTTTAAGAAGCCCAGAGCCTACTGGTTCTCATCAGTTTACTCTGTGGCCTTGAAGGCTAATCAATTGCAGGTAGAGCCACTTGTGGACATTCAATGAAGCTGAGGGTTGGACAATTGAGGGCATGCAAAAGAAAGAACGTCTTCACACAGTGCATATTTAAACAATGGAACTCGCAACCCCCAACAACTAGGGACTCTTACAAATTACTAAAAATGTTTAAAAAACAGGGGTGTCTTGACATTTGGGGTGAGCAAAACCTAGGAGACACCAGCCATACATTCCAATCTGGACGCCATGGTACAGTGTCCAGAATTTGACAGCATTCTGCTCACACAGGGTCCGATCCCCTCAGTGGAATCAACAAACATAGGTAACATTAAAATCACAGATCACGCCCCAGTAGAAATCACTGTTAAAATAGGAGAGGGAACACAAACCACCCCTTCATGGTCCTTCAGTCCCATCCTAACCACAAACAAACAAATTAGAGAGAGTCTCACAAAAACTCTCCAAAACTACTTCAAGGAAAATGATGTAGACAATATAACAACCCCCCTCCTATGGGACGCAATGAAAGCGGTCACCAGAGGAGCTTTCATAAAAGAGAGAGCTCTCCTTAAAAAATGAACCTCCTCAAAAATTAGCAAAATAGAACAACAATGGAAGTTGCTTTCACAGGAGGCAGTGATGGCCACCAACCTGGGTGGCTTTAAAAGAAGATGAGACAAATTTGTGGAGGACAACCCTACTAGCCACAATGGCTATTTTCCATCTCCACTGTCACTCTGAATGCCAGTTCCTGGGAATCGCAGGTGGGCAGAGGGCTGCTGTGTTCATGTCCAACTTGCAGGGTGCCCACATGGATCTGCTTGGCCACTGTGGGAACAGGACGCTGGACTAGAAAGGCCATTGGCATGACCCAGCAAGTTTGTCCTACGTTCTTGTCATGATAGATAGAGTATTAAATTGTACACAGTGTTAAAACCTGGAGTTGACCAATGAAACTAAATGATGGGAGATTCAGGACAGAAGGCTGACATGATAAAAAGTCATAAAAAATTTCATCTGCCACTAAATTACGGATTTTGTTGCTACAGTATGTGGGGATAGCCACCAAGATGGGCAGTTTTAATAGGGAATTGAACAATAAGGCTACAAATCATTTGTAACCATAAGATGGTATTTATGCCACTGCTGTAAGTAGAGGCAACATGCCTCTGAATACTCATTGCTAGGGAACAAAAATGGCAGGCTTTGCATCAGTGGTTGGCCAAGTCAGAAGGACACCACGTTGTTCTGACCCAGCTCTACCACAACTCACTGCCCTCCTTGCTGGGCCTATGATCTAAAGGCTGAGGCATTGCAGTTAATACTGCTTGACTGCATGAAACGTCCTTTAAAAACGGATCAAGGTGCAATAAATCAGACTGGTTTGCACTCAGATTCTTGTTCTAGTCCATTTCACTCTCCCACTCGGAGAATGAAAGGCAAAGAAAATATTCGTCGTCGTGCTGGTGTAGGAGTGGAAACTACTCAAATCGAGTTCTTAAAAATAAGAAAACAGGTCTGAAACAGTGTGGGGGGGTGGGTAGACCCACATGTGTGTTTTTGAAAGCTGCATTATGTATCAATAATATATACACACCTGGATAAAGACTTAAAATGTACCAAAATGTTCAGCTGGACACTCCAATGGTGGTTCTCAAGCTTTTTCCCCATTTGTGGACCATTGGAAAATTGCAGATGGCCCAGTAGGTTTTTCTGCCTGTTGTTTTTTTTTTTTTTTTTGCTTTAAATTTTTATTGAATTTTTCCATAAAATCTCTAGTCATTTCATTTTACACATCACATATTCTATTTTGTTGAACTTCCCACAACTCCCCTGAGAATCATCCAAAGTTATTCTCTTATCTACACATTCCTTATTTCAAGTATCGCTTATAAATAATAATAAAAAATTATCCTCATTTACCATCTTGCAATCTTCCTTAAATTTCACAAAGCTTCTTTAAAACACACTAGCGTTATATTCTCCTCACATACAGTTTTCAAATACTCTCTAAATTTTCCCCAGTCCTCCAAAAACTTATGATCTCTTTGAAGTCTGATTTTTCCAGTTAGTTTGTCCAGTTCCACATAGTCTGTTAGTTTGCTTCTCCATTCGTCCAGGGTCGGTACTTGTTCTTGTTCTGCCTGTTATAGCAATTGTAATGTGCTGTGCACTTGACGCTACAGTGGTGCCTCGCAAGACGAAATTAATCCGTTCCGCGAGTCTCTTCGTCTTGCGGTTTTTTTCATCTTGCGAAGCACGGCTATTAGCGGCTTAGCGGCTTAGCGGCTATTAACGGCTTAGTGGCTATTAACGGCTTAGCGGCTTAGCGGCTATTAACGGCTTAGCGGCTTTAAGAAAAAGGAAGCAAACTCGCAAGAACTCGCAAGACGTTTGGGCTTGCAAAGCAAGCCCATAGGGAAATTCGTCTTGCGGAACGACTCAAAAAATGGAAAACCCTTTCGTCTAGCGAGTTTTTCATCTTGCGAGGCATTCGTCTTGCGGGGCACCACTGTATATGGACTTTAATTGCGTTTTTATTGCTTCCCACCCCTTTCTTATATATTGAATTTATTGTATTACAATTCCACAGAAATACTTAACAAATAAGATCAATGTGAATATTGAATGTGATGGATGCACCATCTCCTGTCTTAAACCACAACTCCACAAACATGCTGCAGACCACCTGAATGATGCTTATGGGCCCCTGGTGCTCTATGGGACACAATTGGGAACTCCTATACTAGGGAGGAGGGAAATTCCTGCTGGTATAGGCTGTTCAACAGGAGAACAGCTTGCCTTGAAAGGTGGTGGACTCTCCATTGTTAAGAGATTTTAAAGTTGAGAATAGATGGTCACCTTTCAGGGATTCTGTAGCAGTGCTTTTCCTGAATCTGCAGGAAATTGGACTAGTTCACCTTTGAGGTCCCTTCCACTAAAAATTTCAAAGGCAAACATGGTGTGTGTGGAGGAAAACTGAAACACGAAGCAGAGTTCCCAAAAATAGACCAGAGGCAATTGTATCTCATCCAGCAGAGCTTTACTGTTACTCATAGGCGCCGACTCCATGGGGCTTGAGGGGGCCCGAGCCCCCTCAAAAATTCGTTTGGGGGGGCTCCGCCCCCCCAATAATCTCCGGCGCCCCTCCAGCAGAGCGCCATCGCCGCCCCTCTCCCAGCCCAAAATGCACAGGGAGGGGCGGGCTGCATGCCTCCTGCCCTCCCTCCCGAGCAAAAGCTCCACCCAATTTCCTTTGGAGCTGATTAATAGGCGCAGCACGCTCTCCCCTATTCGCTCACGAGGAGGCGGCGCCACTTTATTTGCATATTCATGAGCTTATTTATTATTCATGAGCTTTCCCGGGCCCCCCCAATATTTTTTATAAGTCCGCGTCCCTGCTGTTACTGAAGGCATAATGGTTGCAAATCCAATACATTCAGGATTGGCACTGTCCATCAGAGGTACAGTTGCAGCAGACTTAACTTAAACTAACTTATAATTAGACTAAACCTTAACAGTATAGCATACAGAACAGAACAGAACACCACACCAGAACAAAGAGGTAGAAAGAGAAAGGTGAGAAACCCAGGCTCCTCCTGTCCTGACTATTATCGTTAGCATGACCTTGACAGAAAGGATGACAGAACCAGTTTAAACCCGCTGTACTCAGCTTCCCAGAAGGAATAACCCAAACATCAGAAACATTCTGCCTGTTTCTTTCACATAGAAAGAAACCTTCCAGAACCCTATTTAACTAAGTAGAAGATGAACGATCTCTGCACATCAGATCAATGCTTTCTGTACTAAGAAATGCAAACTGAGAAAACAAACATGCCCTGGGGCCCCTCAACCTTCTCGCACTGCCCATGTAGACCAACAAATGTACAGAAAGAGAACCTACCCAAATGACACTGACATAAAAACCTCACACATATACGAAGCTGGAAAAATGGGGGGGAAATACCCTCCCCCTACCCACCGGTTGAGAAGGGAGGGCAGAAATTCTAAAAGATGCAGGAGGAAATGATTAATAATAGGACCCACAAAGGGGAGGATGGAAGTCCATGAGATTCCTTGTTTTTATGATTTATGTTTGATATATCTCTGTAAAATTTAAATTTGAAAAACCAAATAAATAAATTTTCAACAACAACAAAATGGCATGTGTCTTTGAACTCCAATAATGGCTCTTGCTTGTCTGGATGGAGGATAAACAGGGGTGTGTGAGCATGTGTAGAAACTTGCCTATTGCACAAAGGTGAAAATGACATTTGCTGTTCTCCCACTCTTTCCCCTGGCCCCCACCTATGCATTCAGTGATGTGGAACCCCCTGAGACTAGACAGGCACATTCCTTGGTGAAGTTGATGCACATGGCAAAGGCTTTTTTAATTTTTATTTTATTTTTTTTATTTTTTATTCCAGCAGCACTTTAAGGTAGAGGTTGTTTTTACGGTGACCTGTTAATGCTTTATTCTCTATGTGTAGTGCTGGGCGATATCTGATTTTCAACGTCACGATATATCACCAGCTAAACATCGCAATATATTGATATATCACGATGTCTGAAATAAGGATGGAACTATGTAGAGGCCAACAGTAGGGCTGAGCGATATATTGTGTCCTGCCTAAAAGAGGGCTCATGTTGGGGTGAGACCTGGAGACTGATCCCCTGTGCTGTGGGTGAGTAAGATTGGTCAGCCACAACACCCGATTGGTAGGTCCCTCGATGTTAGGTTTAATCTGACCAATGGGGCACAGTCCAAACAGATCAAGGGACCTATATATACCCATGCATGTGACCCAGAGCTTCCTCTTTCGGCGCATGCATTCGGAACACCCCCCACCTCTCCCTACTTTTAGGGCTTGTGCGCTTGACCTTGTCATGCCGTCATGTGTCATCTGTCGTTGGGACGGGGGCACGGCAGAAATTTTCCCCACTTGGCTGATTGGCTGGTGCCATTTGGGTTTCGCCTGCCGCGTAGCAAATCGTCACAACTTGTAAGGTTGCGGATAGGCTCTGGTTCAGGTGATAGGGATGGGGAAACGCTCTCGCCATCCCTATGTGAAGGGTATTCCGTTAAAGGAATCCAGGGACTCAAATGGTTTGGTCAACCCCTGAGAGGGGGTTGTGCTCGTGCCTGAGTCCAGGGGGACATCTGGGTGGCGGACACAGTCTGTTCCAGACTTTTCACCTATCCAGGTGTTCACCCTTGGCTGACCTATGCTGGAACCCTGGGTCAGTGCTACCTGCAAGTGTGCAGGGAGCTAGTCAAACCAGAGCCTATGCAACCACTCACTTTCTGTAATCAATAAAGTTATGGCCTAAATTCTGCCAAAAACCAAACTAAAATTTGAGTCAAGTGTGAATTTATTTAGGGGGGAGGTCTCTGGGTCTGAACACGCAACTGGTTTCCAACATTGTGATATATCACCAGCTAAACATCACAACATGATTGGACGTGGGTGGCACTGTGGTCTAAACCATTGAGCCTAGGGCCTGCCGATCAGAAGGTCGGCGGTTCGAATCCCCACGACGGGAGTGAGCTCCTGTTGCTCGGTCCCAGCTCCTGCCAACCTAGCAGTTCAAAAGCAAGCCAAAGTGCAAGTAGATAAATAGGTACCGCTCCGTTGGGAAGGTAAACGGCGTTTCCGTGCGCTACTCTGGTTCGCCAGAAGCGGCTTAGTCATGCTGGCCACATGACCCGGAAGCTGTCTGCAGACAAACGCCGGCTCCCTTGGCCAGTAAAGCGAGATGAGCACTGCAACCCCAGAGTCATCCGTGACTGGACTTAACGGTCAAGGGTCCCTTTACCTTTACCTAAACATCACGACATGCTGATAAATTACAATGTCTGAAATAAAAATGGAGCTATATAGAGGCATTGGCTGGCTTCACAATTTTTCCTCCATCATGATTTTTTGCATAGATTTTTGCACACATATCGTGATTTGCAATATATTGCCAGGTCAAAAATTATGAAACCGCTATCACAATTTGAACTTCAAACCAGTTTTGGACAATATATCTATATATTGCCCAGCCCTATCTGTGTGTTTGATTTTTGTATACAGCACTTAGAAATGCTTAAGATCAAATGGCATGTCAATTCCTTTAACAATTAAACAAAATAATAATAATAAATACCTGGTTTGACCAGAGAGTATGCAGAACAGGGATGGAAATTTGCATGTAACTGTACAGTGCCACATTCAGATCTCTGAAAAGTTGGTGTTTTTACTTACCTGTAAACCATGAAACAAGGGAATTGGAATGGGCTTGGCCTTCCAACTGACACTGACGAATCACAAAAAGGTTATAATAGTTTGGTTATGAGATAGGACCAGGACAGCAAAATAGCCTGAACACCACAACAAATGGGCAGATGGAACGGAAAAGGCAACAGTGGAGGCCAAGAAAGAGATGGATTGATGTCGTAAAAAGGAATTGTGAAAAGAGAAGGATGAAACTCTGTGAGGCAGCAAAATTGGCTGAGGATATAAGAATCTGGGAAGCATTCATTTAGCAGAAGTGTCACCAATGGACAGATGGATGGCAAGGAGAAGAAAAACTACTTAAACGCCACATTTCTTGAAAAGCGATGCTTTCAAGGAAGAATTGCAAACTATTTGTGCAAGAAATGGACATTGCTTGGCAAAATTCCCTCCTACTCCTTGTCAGTATCAGATCCACCTTCTATTTAGCACAGGACCCCAAGGGAGAAGGGATGCTTCAGTCTGGCCATCAGATAATAACCTAACTGATCATTTCTCTCAGTTCCCCATGTTCCTAATTTCAAATGCAGTTCTCCGCATTTTTGCAGCAATTTGCGAAATTGTTTTTACAAGATCCTCATAGAAAATGACCAGCATTTTAATGCAATTTTCCCAATTAACACATTTTTGTATGCAGTTTTGTCTAATACCCCACATTTTCCGCAAGTAATTTTAACCTAACATAATGCTTTTTGGTATGTAATTTTCACTAACATATGGTTTTTTTTAATGCACACTTTCCCCTGTTGTGATTTTTGTGCACATTGGTTGGGTGAAGAGCTGCATCACAAAATTCAGAGACGTGCGAATTGCAAAGGGGGAGCTGAGATTCAGTTTGTGCATTGGTTTGAGAAGTGCCAGCTAAGTAGCTTCTCGTTAAAATGCAAATTAAATCAATTTTCCCCCTATCCCTACTGCTGATCGGAGAAGTCAAACACTGGACCATCATCTGAAACCAGCACACTCTCAACACCAGGAGAGAAAGAGGGGCAGGAAAGTAACCCCTAAATCACTTGTTCCCAGGTAGCGTTGCTTGATTCGATGGAGCAACTGTGAAGAAAAGCGCTATTACTCTTGTATACTACTAGACATCTATAGAAAATAAACTGCAGTTTATCATCATGTGCTTACGGTTTTGTATTTGTGTCTTCTACAGCTCCTGGGTCCCTTTACTCTATTCTGTTGACCCCTGGAAGTTTATTAAAATAATACGATTATAAATCTATCCGCAGGGTTTAAGGTGAAAATTGAAACCTTGCAATAATTTGGCTAAAAGCTACTAGAGCATTCAGCCAGCTGTCAGGATTACAAGAGAAACCATATTAAACAAAAACAAGCTGTAGCTGTTTGACGGATTTCTAAATAGCGACAGCGCCCGCTGCTTGGGTAGGTAGCAATTCAGCGGGCCTAATTTCTTGGCTCCGAGAATGAATTATGGGCAAGGTATAAATGGTGGACAGCTGGCAGTCCTTGCAGCACATCCTCCTCCAAGGCTTTGTGGGTGGAGCTATTCTAACGGGGAGGGGCCAACGTGGTATGAATAATTCAGGAGCGGCTTTTTTCAAATAAGCAAGATTGCAAAAGGATATAATAGGGACATCCAAACAGCAAGGGGGTGAATTATGGAAAGACAGAGAAACATGTGCTAAATGTTTAGTAGGGGAGATCATATATGGGGGAATTAGGTAAAGGTAAAGGGACCCCTGACCATTAGGTCCAGTCGTGGCCGACTCTGGGGTTGCGGCGCTCATCTCGCTTTATTGGCCGAGGGAGCCGGCGTACAGCTTCCAGGTCATGTGGCCAGCATGACTAAGCCACTTCTGGCGAACCAGAGCAGCGCACGGAAATGCCGTTTACCTTCCCACTGGAGTGGTACCTATTTATCTACTTGCACTTCGACGTGCTTTCAAACTGCTAGGTTGGCAGGAGCAGGGACCGAGCAACCCCGTCGCGGGGATTCGAACCGCCAACCTTCTGATCGGCAAGTTCTAGGCTCTGTGGTTTAACCCACAGCGCCATCTGCATCCCTCCAACAAAATATAAAAAAATACAATAAAACATTAGACATAGAAAACTTCCCTAAACAGGAAGACTCCCCTCTCAGCATCGCTGATGTGGTCCAAAGGAAAGCAAAGCAATATGTTTGGCAAAAGCTTGGCTGCAGGAGTTGCTGGAAGGCACTGCTTAAAGTTACAAAGCACTACCCAACCATCTTAGGGACTCCATTCTGGATTTATGTAGGGTTTACTCCTTAGCCTTGTGGATCACTACTGCCCAGTCAAAAACATCCCTTTTCCGCCAGTTCTAAAATACAATTTTTAAGTGGGAAGTGGGCAGGGAGAGTGGTGTGGGAAGCTGGCAGACTTCTGAACTGAAGCGAGAACATATTCTCCCCTCTTGTTTGCTTTACCCTTGTTATGACATTTTAAGCTGCAAGAAACGGTTTCAAAAAATACACCTTACACGCAGAAATCTGTCATTTTTATTATAAAAAGTTGGTCTGTTCATTTATAGCCTTGCATGATATTCCGTGTGTGTGCAGAGCAGTTAAATCTTGATGTGACTATCTTTCAAATAGGATTTGAAAGACTCATGTCCTGCTGTTCAAAGGTAGGCGGATCCTGGGTTATATTTTAAACTTCTGTAGTGATTTGACATTTTAAGTGTAAGTACGGCACAGCCCCAATCAGCTTCTCTGCATTCTGTCCTCTCCTGGCTTTGTCTACCCCAGGTGCTGCCTTCAGATAAGGAAAGCCCATGTGCCTACGCAGGATGACTCCCCCGGGTCTCTTTATTTATTTGTTTATGTGTTTTTCAAGATAGCCTAGCCTACCCAAAGTTCGTAGACTGGGTTACACAACTACTGCTCATCATTTCATATCTTTCAAACTACAAACTCGTTCTATATAGCACAGAGAAAGACAGAGCGTTTGTTGCGTGGGTGTCCGGACTTAGATGTACCAGATCACTGCTCAGCAGTCGCTTTTCCCAGAAGGTGGGGAAAGATTATAGTTTGGGTTGGCCCAAGGAATTGAAACAGTGGCCTAATTCCAAACCCTTTTTGCTTTGGATGCTGCTCTCAGTTGCACCCCTCATTTCATAGCTGTCAACCGTCCCTTATTTGGCAGGAAACTCCCTTATCCCAGTGCCGTGTCCCGCTGCTGTCCCTTATTGATGACGTCGCTTAAATTTCCCGGGTTTCAAAGGAAGCAGCTCCTCTCCCTCCCTCCCTGCCGGCCAGGGAGGAGGGAGGCTCCAACTGTGTTGCTTGGCTGCGTTGCTCACCCAATAAGGAGTTTAAGAACGACTGGGGGTGGAGCTTGCATGCCTTGTGCCCGGCCGCGTTGCCTGGGGACTCGCCTTTGCTCAGTGCTTCCCAGCGGAGAGGTGACGGTGGTTTTCCTTGCTGCATCCCCTTTGCCGGGTTGTGGGAACCACTGTCTGAGGCTTCGTTTGGCTGCTGGCTGGCTTTCTGCCTTTGGCTCAGAGAGGCTCAGAAGCTGAACCTTCCTGTGTGTGATGGCCTGGGAATCCGAGTCAGAGGATGAACCGGAGGAATCCCAGCCTGCACAGGAGTCCCCGCCTCCAGGGCCGGCTGAACTGGGGCAGGGCCTTGATTCTGAGGCGCCTGCACCTGTGCCGGATCCTCAGGAGCAGACACCAGGTGAATCCATTCTGGCTCCAGAGGTAGTTGAGGACTCAGTGCCTACAGGTGAGTCTCCCCCTGGGCCCAGTAACCCTTCAGCCTCTCCTGAACTACAGAGGCTCAGGGCAGAGAGGCGAAGGGAACTGGTTTCTCCCAGGAGGAGTGCTCACCTTAAGGCCAGGAGAGGCGGATCTCCTGGGGGCCGGGACCGCCCCTGGCCTCAGAGAAGATAAAGGCCAGTTAGCCCGGTTCCAGGTTGCAGGAGCAACGTCGTCGTTGAGTACCTGCTCCTGTCCGGACCCAGACCTGACCCTCCAGTGTTCCTGTCCCCGCTCGGCTTCCTGCTTCGGACCTCGCCCCGCTCCTTGCGAACTGTTTTCAGGCCAGTGACCCAGGACCGGACTTCGACTACATCAACTGTAACTTTCCCCCCGGGACCAGCACACTGTGTCTGGAAAATCCTTTATTTTGGCTGCTGATCCCTTATTTTCGAGACTGCTGGTCCCTTATTTTCAAATCTGTAAGTTGACAGCTAAGTCATTTGCCTCTTGGTTTGACAAATGTGGGACAGCAAATTTAGAGACAGGGAACAGTAGCTGCTGTGGTTTTAGGAATTTAGGAAGCTGCCCTGTCTTACAACAAGTCATCCTGGTCAGAGGCAGAGCGAGCTGCTTGGGCACCCGGAGTGGCGCACATGCTGTGCATCTGGGGGCGGGGCTAACTGCCCATGGGGCAGGGCCAGCATTCAGGGGGGCGCCACCCACAGCGAGTGTCCCAGGGGGGGGTGCAGTGATGTCACCCCCCAAGGGATGACACCCGGGGCGGGCCGCACTGACCGCACCCCTCTTCCTCCACCAGTGATCCTGGTTGGTCCAGCCTACAATCACTGACAGTTGCTTTTCAGGGAAGCAGGGAATCTTTTATGTACGTGATAACAGCCACGTGGATGTTATTCGCCCCAAGATGGAAAGAAGACAAAGTCCCTACCAGAGAGGAATGGCAAATTAAACTGTTGGAGTATGTTGAAATGGTAAAACTGACTGGAAAGTTCAGGAACCAAGAAGACAAAAACTTTAAGAAAGAATGGGGGAAATGTACAATTTATTTAGGAGACCACTGTAAGCAGATAAAAACATTACCAGGATTTTAACAACACCTGCAATGTAACAAATACTATGGACAAATATGGAGAGATCCAATACAGTGGTACCTCGGGTTACAGACGCTTCAGGTTACAGACTCCACTAACCCAGAAATAGTACCTCGGGTTAAGAACTTTGCTTCAGGATGAGAACAGAAATCGGGCGGCGGCAGCGGGAGGCCCCATTAGCTAAAGTGGTGCTTCAGGTTAAGAACAGTTTCAGGTTAAGAACGGACCTCCAGAACGAATTAAGTTCTTAACCTGAGGTACCACTGTACATGGATTGTGAGACAATATGTAGTTGAAGATGTTGACAATTGGACCCACGGAGGGGAGGGTGGGAAGTCGGGAGAAAACGCAATATATGTTTATATATCTGGTATTATTATAACTTTTTGATTATAAAATAAAATTAAAATTATTTCCAAAAAAAAAAAAGGAAAGAAGAAGAAGAAGAAGAAGAAGAAGAAGAAGAAGAAGAAGAAGAAGAAGAAGAAGAAGAAGAAGGGAATCTTTCCTAGCTGTATCTGGTGATGCTGAGGTTTGAATTTGGGACCTTCTGCATGCATAGCAGTTACTCTACTGAGCTACAGTCCTACCCAAATTGTCAAATCATCACAGTTTCTCATTGATGAAAATTCTCCTTTAATTTCTGTTGGAGTAATGAGCACTCTCCACTCCTGTTGCTTCCAGCAACTGGTATTCAGAAGCATTATAGCCTATGACCATAGAGGCAGACCATTGCCAACATTGCCTAATAGTCATCGCTAGCCTTCTCCTCCACGAATTTTTCTAATTCTCTTTTAAAGCCATCAAAGACAGCTTGGGCTCATGGGAGTTGGAGTCTGACAACGTGTGGAGGGCTAACAATCTATATTTTATTTCTGTAATAAGAGATAGTTTCTGTCTTTATTTAAAAGATTTATAGACTGCTTTAAAAAAAAAACCTCTTAAGAAGTTTACATAATGTACAAAAGGAAATACTACAAAAACGCCATAAGTCTCTCTCCAAAGAAACCAAAACCAGGGTAGCTCTCCCCCTCTGGACTGTAGCTCTGCATGTAGAAGATCCTAGATTCACCCCCAGCCTCTCCAGGGAGGACTGTGAATATTCAAACCCTGGAGATCCACTGCCAGTCAGATTAGGCCATGGGTAGGCAAACTAAGGCCCAATTGCCTTCTAAATCCGGCCCACAGGCGGTCTGGGAAACAGCGTGTTTTTACATGAGTAGAATGTGTGTTTTTATTTAAAATGCATCTGTGGGTTATTTGTGGGGCATAGGAATTCGTTCATTCCCCCCCCCCAATATAGTCTCATTCCCCCCCCCCCCAAGGTTTGAGGGACAGTGGACCAGCCCCCTGCTGAAAAAGTTTGCTGACCCCTGGGTTAGGCAATTCTGAGCTAAATGGATCATTGGTTTGACTTTGTAAAAGGCACCTTCCTATGTTGCACATTTAGTTGTACAATTTAGAATATTCATTTAAACAACCTTAAAATGTCAGTGACCTCCCTTCTTCTCTTTCCATGGTTCATTTTGCATATCATAAATCCCTGCATGTTTTGCATAAACTAAACCATTCAGTATTCCATTATTACACCCATCAAAACGTTTCGACACTGTTGAATTTATCTTAATGCTGCCAACGTTTTCAAGTCTACACAATTTCCCCCCATATAATCAATAAACGTTTCCCAGTTTTCTTTAAACGTATGTTCTTCTTGTTCTCTTGTTCTATATGTTAGGTCCACAAGCTGCGCATATTCCATCAGTTTAAGTTGCCATTCTTCTTTCGTTGGGACCTCGCTCACTTCCTATGTTCCTAAATCAGGCCTGGCCCTACCATTAGGTAAAGAGCAAGGCAGCCTCTTAGGGACGCGGGTGGCGCTGTGGGTAAAAGCCTCAGCGCCTAGGGCTTGCCGATCGAAAGGTCGGCGGTTCGAATCCCTGCGGCGGGGTGCGCTCTCGTTGTTCGGTCCCAGCGCCTGCCAACCTAGCAGTTCGAAAGCACTCCCGGGTGCAAGTAGATAAATAGGGACCGCTTACTAGCGGGAAGGTAAACGGCGTTTCCATGTGCGGCTCTGGCTTGCCAGAGCAGCGATGTCACGCTGGCCACGTGACCCGGAAGTGTCTCCGGACAGCGCTGGCCCCCGGCCTCTTGAGTGAGATGGGCGCACAACCCTAGAGTCTGTCAAGACTGGCCCGTACGGGCAGGGGTACCTTTACCTTTACCTTTAAGGCAGCCTCGCTGATACAAGTTGCCCACTTCAGCTGCCAAGCCACATGTCTCTTTTGCTACTATTATTATCACAGAACTCATGATCTAAACACTGTGGATATGAAACCACCTGCATCAAAGAGACAGATTGACATCCAAAACCGGCCCTGTGTGTTTGAAGGCTGCTGGGGAAACCAGAGCACAAGCTTGAACCAAATCAAAGCGCAGCTGCTCTTTTTCTCTCTCTTCCCATTTAAAATCATTATATATTAGCAGCAGCAAATCTGGTTGTTGGCGAAAGCTCAAAGAAATGGCACGTTGCCAGTAAAATAAATAAAAAACCACAGAAAGATAGAGGAAAACAGGTTCGGCGGAGTCTCCCATCTGTCACTAAAATTAGCCATGGCTCCAGGTTTCTGCACCGTCACGTTGGTGTCATAATTGCCTCAGATCACGGTATCGACGCCACTCGCCGTAACAGAATCACACAGCCGACCACGGCAAGCGTGCAATCAAAGCAAATATATTACAGCTCTAATTCAGGAGGGGAAAGGGGGTTAACAAAGTGAGGAAGCTGATCAGAGGCGGAACAAATGAACAGTAGATTGACTCCTGTCACGTTGCACTATGCAAACTGGGCCATTTGAACAGGGTCCTCTAGATTAGGAATGGCCGGATCCTGCATGTACAGTGGTACCTCAGGTTAAGTACTTAATTCCTTCCGGAGGTCCGTTCTTAACCTGAAACTGTTCTTAACCTGAAGCACCACTTTAGCTAATGGGGCCTCCTGCTGCCACTGCGCCACCAGAGCCCGATTTCTGTCTTATCCTGAAGCAAAGTTCTTAGCCCGAGGTACTGTTTCTGGATTAGCGGAGTGTGTAACCTGAAGCATATGTAAACTGAAGCATATGTAACCCGAGGTACCACTGTATTAAGAATATGGGAAGAGGGGGTACATTCTCCAGAACAAACCACCTCCTCTGAGGTTGGGGAGTTTTTCAGCACCATACAGCACATGTATTGTAAAACAGGGATTGCCAACCTTTTGTTTTTTGACCAGCAG
This sequence comes from Podarcis muralis, assembly GCF_964188315.1. NCBI lineage: Eukaryota > Metazoa > Chordata > Lepidosauria > Squamata > Lacertidae > Podarcis > Podarcis muralis. The sequence continues at coordinate 12,890,605 of NC_135668.1, forward strand.
GGGCATTAGAAATTTTGAGGAAGTCATAAAATGGGGGTGTGGCATACAAGTGTGGCCTATGGTTGCCGTGTAGACAACCTCTGTTTTGTCCTCCCTCTTTAGCATCTGGAGGGTGAATTCTGTGGGCAGGATATATATTAATCAGCTCTCCTTTGGCTCCTGGCACTGCCAGTCACCATATTTTAACACCCCCCCCCCAAATAGCGCTGTATCATCATGTTGCATTGTCCCAAGGGGCATTGGTGGGGAGGGGAGATGGTGGTTTTCAATTGCTTTCACACACACACACACACACACACACACACCCTAAATGATGGTACCTGGGGGATTGTTAAAGATGGTGAATGGCAGAGTAAACAGCTGAGAAAGCACTGTTTAATTTCATGGCCACTCCCTCAAAATTCAGCCCACACACCGAACATTCCCCACATGCTTTTGCAGCTTCTGAAAAGAAAGAGGGAAGGAACCTCACCTCTATTTATTTAATACATTTATACCAGTGGAGGCAGTGAGAGATTTTACTTTCTTGGGCTCCATGATCACTGCAGATGGTGACCGCAGTCACAAAATCAAAAACGCCTGCTTCTTGGGAGAAAAGCAATGACAAACCTAGACAGCATCTTAAAAAGCAGAGATATCACCTTGCCAACAAAGGTCCGTATAGTAAAAGCTATGGTTTTTCCAGTAGTGATGTACGGAAGTGAGAGCTGGACCATAAAGAAGGCTGATCGTCGAAGAATTGATGCTTTTGAATTATGGTGCTGGAGGAGACTCTTGAGAGTCCCATGGACTGCAAGAAGATCAAACCTCTCCATTCCGAAGGAAATCAGCCCTGAGTGCTCACTGGAAGGACAGATCCTGAAGCTGAGACTCCAATACTTTGGCCACCTCATGAGAAGAGAAGACTCCCTGGAAAAGACCCTGATGTTGGGAGAGATGGAGGGCACAAGGAGAATGGGACGATAGAGGACGAGATGGTTGGACAGTGTTCTCAAAGCTACCAGCATGAGTTTGACCAAACTGCAGGAGGCAGTGGAAGACAGGAGTGCCTGGCGTGCTCTGGTCCAGGGGGTCACGAAGAGTCAGACACAACTAAACAACAACAACAAATACCAGTGGCATAGTAGGAGGGCAGGGGTCCGTACCCCCAGGCACAGGATTTTTAGGGGGAGTGAGCCAGGCATCCCCATGCAGGGATCGCCGTCCCATCCTCCCTGCTGCCGGCCGTCTGTGGAGCCCGGAGCCCAGCCTGGCCCAACCACTGCAACCCCCTCCCTGAATGACAGCCTGGCTAGTGTCGGGGGGGGCAGATTTCCCCACCAAGGGTAGTGTTGGCCAGTCGGGCTCCTCCTTGCAGAGCTGAGCTGCTGCGAGGGCTCCCTCCCTGCCCCCTGCATGCATGCCCAGCTGCGTTGGCAGCAAGGGCTGACCTGGCATGGTGGGTTCTGTTGAACTTCCATGCTTCGCTCCCGCCTGGCACAGGGCACAGAGGGTTCACAGAGCCTGTGCGCCAGCTCAGCCCTGGTCACTGGAGCCAAGAGCTGTATCAGCTAGGCAGGCTTCTCCTTGCACAGGCAAGCAGGGGCGCAGTGCAGCCCTGCTTGGCTCCAGTGGCCAGGGCTGAGCTGGCACATGGGCTCAGTGAAAGGACACAATGCCCCTGAATCATATCCCACCTTTCTTCCAAGAAACTCAAGATGGCATGGACACTTCTCCACATTTTGTCGCCTGGGATTCTTCGCTCCGGTCTTCTGTCACGCTGATGTGGCCCACATGAGCACACGATGAGCAAAGTTCAAAACAGAAGCTCAGCCTTGAGGAGTAACATCGAAGCCTAATTTATGGCAAACTAAATCAAACGTAACAGAACAAAGAAAGCATGGCCTCTCTCTCTGTCTTTCTTCCTCGGAGAGAGGACTGCAAAAGCAAAAGCTATACAAAATGTTACAGTGTATCTCAATTTCTGCTCACAAGACTCCAACAATCAGTGTAAACAGACATGTGACATGCAACAATCACACACCTGCAGCTCGGGAGGAATGGAATTCTCAACAATGGGGTTGCGGTGCTCATCTCGCTTTCAGGTTGAGGGAGCTGGTGTTTGTCCACAGACAACTTTCTAGGTCATGTGGCCAGCAGGACTAAACCGCTTCTGGCACAACGGAACACCGTGACGGAAACCAGAGCTCACAGAAACACTGTTTACCTTTCTGTCGCAGTGGTACCTATTTATCTACTTGCACTGGCATGCTTTTGAACTGCTAGGTTGGCAGAAGCTGGGACAGAGCAATGGGAGCCCACTCCGTCGTGGGGATTCAAACTGCCGACCTTCTGGTCGGCAAGCCCAAGAGGCTCAGTGGTTTAGACCACAGCGCCACCCGTACCCATATAGTGAGGCAGACAAGAAGGTATTTTAATAGCTGAGCAGAAGGTAGGCTTTGCTCAGACACAGTTTGTCACAGAGGGTCAAGGGAAGCTGTCCCTGTTGAAACTCCCTCTTCTATACCTCTGTTAAAAAAAGTGCCGGGCTCATTGCCTTCCATGTCCTATGATGTTCTAACTGCTTCTTGTGACAACAAGGAACATTGAAGGTGAGGGGATCTACTGCCCTTCCACTCCCCCTAGCGGCCGTGTCTTTGATCAACAACTTCTAATAAAAATGATCTAATCTTGTTAGTGCTGCTTCTCATGGGATGCCAGTGCACATACCCAAGAACAAAATACAGCACATGCCTTGCTTTCGTTGCGAATGCTCTGTGATAGGAATTTTGAGGTCTTAGATATATGCTAATGTTCATAAGTGTACCAACCAAGCACGTACATAGATCAGCACAGGAAGACCGACCTGGAACCATTTTGATTCCTAAACTGAGCCAATGTTTTCTCTGCAAGGTCCAAGTGGGAAACCTCCCCATTGTCTCTTTCCTCACAAATCCTGTCTTAAGGGCACATTTAAGTTATGAATAGGGTGTGAACCTGTGCCCTGGCCCAGGAACTAAGTATTTATCATTACAAAAGACTGGCCAGGCTCCCCAGGCAATCCAATCAAATAACCTGCCAGACAGGAGATAAACAATGACAGGAGAAAAACAACATTCAAATTTCTGTTTTAGACCGCCTTTTCTGTGATGTAGGTATGATGTATCTGAGGGGTGGTCTTAGGTTACACCCCTTCTGTGATGTATGTATGATGTTTCTGGGGGTGGTCTTGATCTACAGGGTGGCAATTTCAAATTATTATTATTATTATTTATTTATTTATTTATTTATTTATACCCTGCCCATCTGGCTGAGTTTCCCCAGCCACTCTGGGTGGCTCCCAATCAAGTGTTAAAAATATTTAACAGCGTTAAATATTAAAAACTTCCCTGAACAGGCCTGCCTTCAGATGTATTTTAAAGATAGGATAGCTGCTTATTTCCTTCACATCTGAAGGGAGGATATTCCACAGGGTGGGCGCCACTACCGAGAAGGCCCTCTGTCTGGTTCCCTTTAACCTTACTTCTCGCAATGAGGGAACCGCCAGAAGGCCCTTGGCGCTGGATCTCAGTGTCCGGGCTGAACGATGGGGGTGGAGACGCTCCTTCAGGTATACCGAGGCCGTTTAGGGCTTTAAAGGTCAGCACCAACACTTTGAATTGTGCTCGGAAAAGTCTTTATAAGGCCTTGCGCGCCATTGTTCTGGGTTCCTCCTCCTCTCCTGCGGGTGAGGGGAGCACCCTGTTGCAACAGATCAAGCTTACTAGCTGCTTTGCTTCTCAATATTCTCTGGTTGGCCTCTGTTATTTTCTCCTACCAATAGGGAACCTATGTAAGGACTCTATATGGGCTCTTGGATACCCCATAAGGGAAAAGGGCAATTTTTGTTTACAACAGCTCAATGCATGAAAATCTCTGAATTTCTCAGCATCCTAGAAGAGCATCCTGGATCATGCTAAATGGGCCATCTACACAAGCATATTATTCTCACAGTGATACCTCTGGGAAGCCAAGAAACAGGACCTGAGCCCAAGAGCTCTCTCCTTTCTGGTGGCTTCCAGCAACTGATACTCAGAACATTACTGCCTCCAACCATGGAGGCAGAGAGCAGCCATCATGACTAGTAGGACTTGGTCGCCTGGTCCTCTTTTAAATCCATCCAAGTCAGTGACCATCACTGGCTCCTATGAGAGTAAGTTCCGTACTTTAACTACGCACTGCACGAAGAAAGACTTTCTTTCACAACATTAACCGATGCAAGAACAATTATTGCCAGGACATGGAAATCATTAGAGTTATTAACTATGGACCAGCGGTATGATGGAATTTGGCAAGCGGCGTTATTGGAAAAACTGACACACACAAAATAAAAGTAGATACATGAGAATTTTTATGCAGTCTGGGGGGGACTTTATTGGTTACGCAAATAATGAACCATATGGTAAAACCAGTGCCTTTTTTTTTTTCTTTAAAAATGTTTAGGGGTATTCTCATTTTGACTCAAGAGAATCACCATTTTATAGTTCAAATTGGGGGAAATAAATCCAGTAAATGGACAAAAATACGAAGATTCACAAAATGTTTACGGGTATGCGTACCCCTGCATCCCCCCCAGAAAAAAAGCACTGGGTAGAACAGTACCCATGGTTTATAGCACAGTCTAGCGTGCATGAAGTACATATCTTAATTTTTTTCCTCCCCCTTCCTATAGATTCTGTTATTGATACAAAATACCTTTTACTTAGTCACCAATATAAGCAATGGACATTACTTCAATACATCATTTCAAATCTGTAATGACTGTAATAATTTTGGTAGATACACTTTGACACAACTTTTGTTAATATGTTCAGAAACATTTATCGGTTGTTTTATTCTTATGTCATTGTTGCATACCATGTGCTCTAATGTATACAAAGATATATCTCAATGCAACCATGTTAAACAGCTGAAAGACGAAAATGAATAAAAACCTCATTACGAGAGAGACGGACAGACAGAAAACAGGTATTCCATTGTTTTTAAAATCCTGCTTTTTAAAAGAAAATATAAAGATAAAGAAAATAAGGAAAGCATTCCTGTTTGGTTGGAGTTGATGACAGACTGATTCCTCTTTCCTCTCCGACTGCAGCCGGAGGAGAACGATTGCTTAGCTCCATGACTGGCTCCTAATAGAGTTTGGGGAGGCCAGGATAGAAAGGAAAAAGTCAGCTTTTCCTCTGCCTCCTTCCCCCCCCCCCTCTTTTTTTAAGAAGTCCTTTGTGATTTGATAAGGAGCTGGCACAAACTGATAGCCGTGATCTCATTTGCATAGAAATGGGCTCACGACTCGATGACAATAATTTCAGAGAACAGATTCCGGCAGAAATCGGAGTCCCCCTTTCCTCACCAGCAGAGAAGGAAATAAAAGCTGTTCCACCATTTTAAGACACATGACAAAAAAGGAAAAAAGGCAGCTGTTAAATGAACCCGAGTTTCACATCCTGAGACGCGTTTTGTAAGGAGAAGGAGGAAGAGGTCTTATTTCACTTCTTGGCTGACCCTCCGTGAGGCTCGTAAAATCCTTTTGCAGAAAGAAAAAAAGAGGATTTGCAAAGTCGGAGCCCGAGATCCTCCGCATCGTACCTTCCAGAAATCTTATCACCATGTATTTTTGGAAAGGGACAGTCCCTGGGACACACTTTGCAATCACTGTTAGTTCACAACCTCCAAAGTCATTATAGTGTAATCTCAGGGCTGTTATCCCATTGAATTCCAGGAAGTTGCAGACCATCAGTCTTATCTCACGACACTCACAGGACCAAAAGGGACGATTTAAAATCAAGAGAGACCCAGGTGCTTTTGAACTACACCATTCATCAGCTCTAGCCAGCATCACCAATGGTTAGGGATGATGGGAGCTATAGTCTTGCAACATTTGGAGGGCAACAGGTTCCCCCAAACCTGCTTTAATTTCATGGGCAGAAATTGCATGTCAAAAGTTTAATATCCAATTTGAGGGGTGGGGGGGGGGGAGGCTTTCATGAGGACTGCCATGTACAAGGAGGGAAGTTTAACTCTTCCCTCCCCAGCAGCAATACAGAGGCAAATTGTTCCGAACACCACAATTAGTATTAGGAAATTAACACCACTGAGAGTTGTTTAAAGGTAAAGGTAAAGGTACCCCTGCCCGTACGGGCCAGTCTTGACAGACTCTAGGGTTGTGCGCCCATCTCACTTAAGAGGCCGGGGGCCAGCGCTGTCCGGAGACACTTTCCGGGTCACGTGGCCAGCGTGACAAAGCTGCATCTGGCGAGCCAGCGCAGCACACGGAAACGCCGTTTACCTTCCCGCCAGTAAGCGGTCCCTATTTATCTACTTGCACCCGGGGGTGCTTTCGAACTGCTAGGTTGGCAGGCGCTGGGACCGAACAACGGGAGCGCACCCCGCCGTGGGGATTCGAACCGCCAACCTTTCGATCAGAAAGCCCTAGGCGCTGAGGCTAATGCCAATTGCTGCGCAACAGCAATTTTCGTTGGGATTGTGGTTGGACAGGGAAGGTTTAAAATTCCCCTCCCAGGGGCTGCAGTCCCTATAAATGTTTGGGACCCACAGAGGACACTTTTTTGGGACACTGTAGGCTTGATGTACAGTGGAACCTTGGTTCTCAAACCTAATCCATTCCAGGAGTCCGTTCGACTCCCGAAACTGTTCGAAAACCAAGGTGTGGCTTCCAATTGGCTGCAGGAGCTTCCTGAACTCAGTCGGAAGCTGCAGAAGCCACGTTGGATGTTCGGCTTCCGAAAAATATTCGCAAACTGGAACACTTACTTCCAGGTTTGGATGTTCGGGAACCGATTTGTTCGGGAGCCAAGCTGTTGAGGAACCAAGGCACCACTGTATTGGCAGGTGGCGTCCCTTGGAGCTGATAGGATGGAATGCAGGGAGGTCAACAGCAGGTGGAGCCAGAGTCAAGGGCAGGTGAAGCCAACTAATTTATAGCTCTGTCCCAATCCTCACTGCTGAGTTCTTCAAGGACAACACTTGAGTCAATGGAGAAGGAAAGTGGCAGGCAGCTTCCCCTCTGCGGCAGGAGGAGGAGCCAGTCATTGGAGGCATGCCATGGTAGGCTCCACTCTTTGGCTCCATGCTTTGGGGGCATGGTGGAGCTTGGCCCCTACGCCAAAAATATAGGAGGGACAAAGAGGATTAGATCCTAGGAGCCGGCACCCATGGTCAGAAGTCCAGACAGCTAGAGGCTGGCAGAGGACAAACTGGTGGAACAGTGCGCCATTCACCCTAATGGGCAAGCCTCTACTTCTTCCCATCTTGCCAATCAGAATACAGTCGTATCTTGGATCCCAAATGCCCTGGAACTCAGACGTTTTGTTTTTGTTTTTTTTTAATAATTTTTATTAATTTTCAGTATATCACACTCTTACAAATTATATCTGATTTTAACAAAATTCAAATTTTTGACTTCCTTCGGCTTCTCTGGTAATCATCCATTTTTACCATTCAATACACATTTCTTTCATTATATTGCCATTTATCTTCCCTCATTTTTTTATTCCCTTTAAACAATACCTCTTAGAGTTTTACAGTGCCTCTTGAAACCCCACTAGCGTTGTTTGCACCTCACAAATATTTTCCAGATATTCTACGAATTTCCCCCAATCTTCGATGAACTTTTGGTTTCGGGTATATCTTATTTTCCCGGTCAGTTTATCAAGTTCCGAGTAGTCTGTTAATTTCATTCTCCATTCTTGAATTGTCGGTATTTCCTCTTGTTTCCATTTTTGGGCCATTAAAATTCTTGCTGCTGTGACTGCGTACTGGAAAAGTTTACAGTCTTTTCTTCTTATTTCTTTTCCTGTAATCCCTAAAAGAAAAGCTTCTGGTTTCTTAACAAAAGTATATCTTAACATCTTTTTCAATTCATTATATATTGCCTCCCAGAAGCTCTTTACTTTTTTACACTCCCACCACATGTGGTAGAATGAACCCTCTTTTTCTTTACATTTCCAGCACTTATTACATGTTTTATACATTTTTGCCAATTTTACCAGTGTGATATACCATCTGTAAAACATTTTCATTACATTTTCCTTCAACCCCACACACGCAGTAAATTTTAGATTTTCTTTCCACAGTTTTTCCCAGTCTTCAAATTGAATATTATATCCAAAATCTTTGGCCCACTGTATCATTACCGATTTCACCTCTTCATCTTTCGTATACCATTCTAGCAATATCTTATACATTTTTGACAGAGTTTTATATTCATTATATATTATCTCTATTTGGAACTTTGAACCTTTTTCTGCAAATCCACTTTCCTTAATATCCTTTTTGAACACTTCATTTACTTGGAAGTAATGCAACCAATCACACACATAATCTTTTACAACCTCATATGGTTTTAGTTTCCATTTTCCCCCTTCTTTAGTTGTTAATTCTCCATATGTAACCCATTTCCCTCTCATATTTATTTTCTTAACACTTATAATCTCTAGCGGAGATAACCAATGTGGAAGTCTTGGCTCCAAGAGGTTTTTGTATCTGTCCCAAACTTCTATTAATGAACCCCTGAGGATGTGGTTCTCAAATCCTTTGTGAACTTTCTTCTTATCATACCATAAGTAAGCGTGCCACCCAAATCTGTTATCAAAACCTTCCAGGACCAATAATTCCTTATTATCTAATTTTATCCATTCCTTTAACCAGCAAAGACACGCTGCCTCATAATATAGTTTCATATCTGGCAAGGCGAAGCCTCCTCTCTCTTTCGCATCTGTTAGCAATTTATATTTTATTCTTGGCTTTTTGCCCTGCCAGATATACCTTGAAATCATTCTTTGCCAATCCTTAAATATCCCTACCCCTTTAATAACAGGGATAGTTTGAAATAAAAATAACATCCTTGGAAGCACGTTCATTTTTATCGTAGATATTCTGCCCCAAAGGGACAGTTTCATTCTACCCCACACCTCCAGGTCTTTCTTAACTCCTTTCCACATCTGAACATAGTTATTTTGGAACAGATCGATATTTTTTGGAGTTAACCAAATTCCTAAGTATTTTACTTTCTTTACCACTTCTATCTCTGTCTGTTGTTGCATTATCTCTACCTTATTAGGCTCCATGTTTTTCACCATTATTTTAGTTTTTTTCTTATTTAACCTAAAACCGGCCACTTTTCCAAATTGTTCAATCTCCTCTAGCACTTCTTTAACACTCTCCCCTGGTTCTTCCATCGTTATAACCAGATCGTCGGCAAAGGCTTTTACTTTATACTCATTCCGACCTACTGTCACCCCTTTAATTGAATTATTTTGTCTAATCATATTTAGCAAAACTTCCAGGACCATTATAAACAACAATGGCGAGAGCGGACAGCCCTGCCTTGTTCCTTTAGATATTTTTATATCTTCTGTAACCACATTATTAACTATCAGTTTCGCTTTCTGTTCTGTATATATTGCCTTGATTCCTGTCAGGGAACTGCCATCGGAGGAACAGGTGGTGGAGGGGCTCAGGGAGGCTGGGAGAGACTCAACAGCTGAAGCAGGAACCAGCCGGGGGAGGAGTGGATCTCTGAGGGAATGCGAGCAGGAGGGAGGGCTCAGAGACGCTTCCAGCGAGAACAGTGGGGAGGTATCTGAAGCTCCCATAGGGAGACCCACGCCTCGCCGGAAACTGTCACGCCGTGAGTCCAGAAGACGTGTTTCCGTTAAGGAGCTGTTATGCTGGAAACGATTCCGAAAGCAACCACTGTCGGAATCTGCAAGTGACTAGAGCAGCCATGTCTGAGGGGCTCCGTCACAGACAGAGGTTTGTGAACGTGCACAGACTCTGAGGGACTACGCTTTTACGCACAAGCAGCTCATCATCCCATCACAGCATTCCGACAGTCTTTGTAAGCTGCTGGTGCAGGAAAAGGCATCATGAGTGACCCAGCCGGAACCGGAGGAGCAGGGGTTGGAGCTGGTCCAAGCTTGGAAGAAAGGTACCGAGCGTTGGAGATCCAACTGGCGCTGCAGACGGCGAGGCTTGAGGAGAGAAGGGCGCAGGATGCAGACAAGAAGGGGAAAACCACCCAGTTCACCAGAAAGGTACCAGGATTGGTGCAGAAGTTTGGGGGGGACCCCAAGGACTACCATGCCTTTAGAACAGAGATGCAATATGCTCTCAATGTGCAGTTTGAGGAATTCCCTGACGAGGAATCGCGAGTGGCTTTCGTGATTGGGCATCTTGAAAAGGGGGCGCGGGACTGGGTTCGGCCCCTGATGGCAACGCATAATGACATCCTAAAGGACACAATGAAGTTCTTTCGTGCAATGGATCTCATGTTTTCCAGCGATATTGAGAAGGGAGTGGTGCACAGACAGCTAATGGCTTGCAAGCAGGGAAGCCGATCTGTCCGTGAGTACTGGACTGAATTCACCATGCTGGTGCACAGATTGGGGTGGGACTTATCGGCGGAACCCATTCAAATGCTTTTTGAAGAAGGTCTTGCTTCGGCGGTGAAAGATGAACTTTCTCGGGGGCCCAGGGCGGATTCTATGGATCAGCTGACCAAATCTGCGCTGACCATAGGAGCGCGCCAGGAGGCGAGAGCTTTGGAGAGGCGGGAAGGGAAGGGGGAACGTTGCAAGGAGTTCCGCATTCCAGACATTCCAGAGCCAGCTTTCCCGCCGGCAGAGCCGATGGAAATCGGAACAGCGCGTGCGCGCGCAGTTTCAAAGCCCAGTGAAGGGGGGAAGAAGGAGGGAAAAGGCGCCCGGAAATGCTATCTCTGCCAACAGCCAGGTCACTTTGCCAGAGTATGCCCCCAGAGGAAGGAATGGCAAGGGATGGTGGGGGCTGTGGAGGGAGGAGTGGAGGAAATACCGGAGCAAGTAAAAGCCAACGCCTGGCTGCCACCGTCGGGGCACAGCAGCCAGGCCAAAGAGCAGTGAAAGTGCCCACGCCAGAACCTCCTAAACCTGCCCTAGTGATAGAAGTGTCACTAGAGTTGCAAAACGGATACCCTCTAAAGATAAAGGCGCTGTTGGACTCAGGCAGCTCCTGCAATTTCATGAGCAAAGAGTTTGCAGCTGAACACCAGATACGGACGATCCCTTTAAGCAATCCCCTGCAGGTGACCACGATCGATGGCAGGGAACTGTTGGGAGGAGAAGTCAGCTTGCAGACCGTCCCAATGATAATGAAGGTGGCAAGGCACACAGAACTGATAGCATTTAATGTGGCCACCTTGGGAGGGGCTCCCATTATTTTGGGGATGAGCTGGCTGGCGTTACATGATCCACTGGTGGGCTGGCATCAGAGAGTGATTTCCTTTGGCTCCGCACATTGCTTAGAACACTGCAAGGAGGGAAAGGGTTCAGCAGGAGCCCAAGCTACCCTAGCAGGGACGGAAGTAACGGAGAAAGTGAAGGTACCACGACAATATGCAGATCTCAGCGACGTGTTCAGCAAAAGGGAAGCTGACCAATTACCACCGCATAGACCCTTTGATTGTCAAATCAATGTACTGCCTGGGGCACAGCTCCCTGTAGGCAAGTTGTATGCCATGTCAGACAGAGAGATACAGGTGCTAAGAGAGTTTATTGACAAAAACCTGAAGAGAGGTTTCATCAGAGAGTCAAGAGCGGTGGGAGGTAGCCCAGTGTTTTTTGTGGATAAAAAAAACACGGACAAGCCGAGACTTGTGTGTGACTTTAGGGCCCTGAACGCAGTGTCAGAGCCCCTGGCTTTCCCCATGCCCAGGATTGATGACATTTTGAACAGGGTGCGGAAGGGAAAGATTTTTACAAAGCTGGACCTAAGGGGGGTGTACAACCTGATACGTATAAGGAAAGGGGATGAATGGAAAACCACCATGTTCACCCCTTTGGGGGCATTTGAATATCTCGTTATGCCATTTGGATTACAAGCAGGCTCGGCGTGCTTTCAATCGCTGATGAACCATGTACTAGGGCCTTTGCTTTACAAGAATTGTGTGGCCTTCCTAGATGACGTGTTGGTGTATTCTGAGAATGAGGAGCAACATGTAAGAGACGTCAGAGAAGTGTTGAGCAGGCTGCTAGCCAACCGGCTGTGGGTGAAACTGGAGAAGTGTCAGTTTCATACCAAGGAGGTGGAGTTCCTGGGGTACCGCCTGTCAGACAAGGGATTGGCCATGGATCCCGGCAAGGTCCAGGCAGTGCTGGAATGGAAAACACCCAAAACAAAGAAGGATGTGCAGAGGTTCCTAGGGTTTGGGAACTTTTATCGTAAGTTCATCCGAAACTTGGCCCACCTGACGGCGCCCATTACGGACTGTCTCAGCAGTAAGAAGAAATTCGTTTGGACTGAGGAGGCGGAGCGAGCTTTTGAGGAGCTAAAAAGGGCCTTCGCCTCTGAAGAACAACTTCTGCATGTGGATTTACAAAAAAAGATGAGAGTCGAAACGGACGCATCAGACAGAGCCATAGGGGCGGTGCTTCTTCTGCAGCCAGGAAAGGAGGAGTCAGAGTGGAGGCCGTGTGCTTTTTTCTCGCGAAAGCTGAACAAATCCGAGAGGAACTACACGGTGTACGATCAAGAACTTCTTGCTATTCATGAGGCTTTTCGGAGATGGAGGCACCTGCTAATTGGCGCACAACATAAGGTGCAAGTGTGCACTGACCACAAGAACCTAGAGTATTGGAGAACGGCACGAGTGCTCAACCAACGGCAGTTGAGGTGGGCCCAGGAGTTCTCCAAATTTAACTTTGAGATTCGTTACGTGCCAGGCCCAGAGAACGTTAGGGCGGACGCTCTCTCACGCAAACCTGAATATTTGGAGGGGGAGGGAGCACCCGAAGAAAGACATGTCATTCCAGAGGACCGCTGGGTGTGTGGGGCGGCATTGGTGGGGCAAAGAGAACTGGTAGAGGGAACGGAGAATGATGAATACGCCCAGGACAAACTCAGGGGATTCAGGAGGGAGGGAGATAAACCCGGAGGTTTTGAGGAGAGAAACGGGGCGTTGTACTACAAGGGAGCGTTATATATACCTGAAGGAGAGTTGAGGGGGAAGGTACTCAAGCAGCTGCACGATAGCCCCACAGCGGGGCATTTTGGGCAACACAGAACCATGTGGCTGGTGACCAGGGAATTTTGGTGGCCCAAGGTCAGGGAAGATGTGCGGGAGTATGTGAGGAGTTGTGACCAATGCCAGCGAGCCAAAGGGGAAAGGCGGGCGCCGGCAGGGTTATTAGAACCGCTACCCACACCAGAAAGACCATGGGAAGCAGTGGCCATAGATTTTATGACTGATCTGCCAAGGTCCAGAGGGAAAACAGCCATCATGGTTGTGGTAGACCTGTTAACCAAAATGGCACACTTTATAGCCTGCTCACATGCTGTCACGGCAGAAGAAACAGCTAAATTGTTTGTAGAAAATGTGTTTAGGTTGCATGGCGCCCCCTTGAGGGTGGTTTCTGACCGAGGGAAACAATTTACTTCCAGGTTCTGGAGGAAGCTCATGAGCTTACTGCAGGTAGAGGTTAATTTCTCGACTGCCCGGCATCCTGAGACCAATGGGCAGGCGGAAAGAGCCAATGGCATCCTCCAGCAATATTTGAGGTGTTATGTCAATGACAGAGAGAATGATTGGGTGGAGAAGTTGGCATTGGCGGAATTTGCCTACAACAATGCGGAGAACGTGTCCACGGGGATGAGCCCCTTTTTGGCTAATTACGGGTGCCATCCCAGGGCTTTCCCAGGGGGGGAAGGGGAGAGATGGAGCGTTCCAGCTGCCGAACAGTTCGTAGAAGAAATGGAAGCGATCCATCGCCAGCTCCAACTTAACTTAGACAGGGCCAAGGAGGAATATAAGAGGCAGGCAGACAAACACAGGAGAGAAGGTGAAACCATTAGGGTGGGGGACCAAGTGTGGCTGTCAACCCAAGGGTTACCCTTCAAAGGGGGTTGTAAAAAGTTAAGACCCAAAAGATTGGGCCCATTTGAAATCACACAACAGGTCAACCCAGTGGCTTTCAGACTCCGGTTACCGAACCACATGAAGCTGCACCCAGTTTTCCACAGGTCATTGCTGTCACTGTATAAAGGGGACAGAGAAGGGAGGGTCACTCGGGGACCAGCAATGGAGGAAAGGGAACAAAGCTACCATGTAGCGGAGATCCTCGATTCCAGGTGGAAGGGAGATCAAGTAGAGTATTTGGTAATGTGGGAAGGGGAACCGGAGTCGGAAAACACCTGGGTCAGGGCAGAGGATGTCAATGACGAGGTTTTAATAGAAACTTTTCATCAGAGGTTCCCACGCAAGCCTCAGCCTGTAGCGAGGTTCCGGAGGGAATACTTTGCCACCACCGACGAAGAAGAGGAGTTGGAGGGGTTCACAGAGTCCGAGGAGGAGGAGGATTCAGCGAGCCGGGACGGCGACCGATGGAGGGAAATGTTCGAGACGTCTGAAGATGAAGAAGATTCCTTTTGGGGTTTTACCTCCTCACCTCCCAGAGGAGAGGAAACAAGAGGGGGTGAAGGGGGCCCTGGAGGGGAGGTGGATGTCAGGGAACTGCCATCGGAGGAACAGGTGGTGGAGGGGCTCAGGGAGGCTGGGAGAGACTCAACAGCTGAAGCAGGAACCAGCCGGGGGAGGAGTGGATCTCTGAGGGAATGCGAGCAGGAGGGAGGGCTCAGAGACGCTTCCAGCGAGAACAGTGGGGAGGTATCTGAAGCTCCCATAGGGAGACCCACGCCTCGCCGGAAACTGTCACACCGTGAGTCCAGAAGACGTGTTTCCGTTAAGGAGCTGTTATGCTGGAAACGATTCCGAAAGCAACCACTGTCGGAATCTGCAAGTGACTAGAGCAGCCATGTCTGAGGGGCTCCGTCACAGACAGAGGTTTGTGAACGTGCACAGACTCTGAGGGACTACGCTTTTACGCACAAGCAGCTCATCATCCCATCACAATTCCATTAAAAAAGTCTTTTCCCACTTCCATGTGCTCTAAATTTTTCAACATAAAGTCCCATGTAATATTATCAAAAGCTTTTTCTGCATCCACAAACATCAATATCGCTGGTTTCTCATTTTTGGCAGTCAAATATTCTAAAATGTTAATTATATTCCTTACATTGTCTTTCATTTGTCTGCCTGGTAGGAACCCTGCTTGATCTCTGTTGATAATATTTATCAAAGTGTTTTTCAGTCTCTTTGCCAGGATTCCTGCAAATATTTTGTAATCCGTATTCAATAAAGAAATAGGCCTATAGTTCTTAACTTGCGTCAAATCTGCATCTTGTTTTGGAATCAAAGTGATAAATGCTTCTTTCCAAGTTTCCGGGATTTCTCTTGCTTTTAAGATATTATTCATAACTTCTTTCAATGGAAGTAGCAAGACATCTCTCATCTCTTTATAATATCCTGAAGTAAATCCGTCTGGGCCTGGGGCTTTGCCTCTCTTCAATTCTTTTATCATCTCTTTGATCTCTTCCTCTTCTATTGGGGTATTCAGCTGGTCTTTTTGTTCTGTCAGGATCTTCTGCACCTTTTTATCTTTTAAAAATTTCTCTATTTTCTTCAAATTATTTCTCTCTTTATTTTTATATAATTGCGTATAAAAGTCCAAGAATCCCTTCCTAATTTCTTTTGGTTTGACAATCTCTTCGCCATCTACAATGATTTTGTTAATCGTATTCTGTTCTTTTCTCTTTTTAATTTGCCAAGCGAGTAGCTTTCCTGATTTGTTGGCGAACTCAAAATTTCTCTGTCGGAGTCTATTTATATTCCATTCAACTTCTTGGTTTATCATCATTGCAAATTGAGTTTGTAAAGTCTTAATTTCTTGTTTAATTTTCGCATTATTTGGTTTTTTAATCAAATCAAACTCAGACGTTTTGGCTCCCGAACGCCGCAAACTCGGAAGTGATTGTTCTGGTTTGTGAACATTCTTTTGGAACCCAAACGTCCAACGGGGCTTCCGTGGCTTCTGATTGGCTGCAGGTGCTTCCTGCAGCCAATCAGAAGCCGCAGTTTGGTTTTCAAATGTTTGGGAAGTCAAACAGACTTCTGGAATGGATTCCGTTCAACTTCCAAGGTATGACTGTACTATTTATTAATGTAAAAACCTTTCTTCTGCCCTTCTGGTGCTTACGTGGTCATAAAAGGGCTTAAAACGGAGGCAGGGGGATGTGGGCTCCACGGTAGGCAAAGTCCTTCCTTTTAACTGCAGGCTCTTTTAATCTCTCTCCAGTCTCATGTCGGCCTCTTGAACAGGGAAATAAATCAGAGAGATCATCATCCCAGAACCAGCCCAATCATGATGAGGAATGAGAGCACTGTCTCAGGCAGTGGGCACAGGAGGCAGCAAATCTGTGACATCCCCAGGCCTCCTGCTGATTTTATTATTAGCTGATTTTATTATTAGCATGTGGCTACCCACCAGTCTGGGACGCGGGTGGCGCTGTGGGTAAAAGCCTCAGCGCCTAGGGCTTGCCGATCGAAAGGTCGGCGGTTCGAATCCCCGTGGCGGGGTGCGCTCCCATCGTTCGGTCCCAGCGCCTGCCAACCTAGCAGTTTGAAAGCACCTCCGGGAGCAAGTAGATAAATAGGGACCGCTTACTAGCGGGAAGGTAAACGGCGTTTCCGTGTGCGGCTCTGGCTCGCCAGAGCAGCGATGTCATGCTGGCCACGTGACCCGGAAGTGTCTCCGGACAGCGCTGGCCCCCGGCCTCTTGAGTGAGATGGGCACACAACCCTAGAGT
Organism: Podarcis muralis; assembly: GCF_964188315.1. Classification (NCBI taxonomy): domain Eukaryota; kingdom Metazoa; phylum Chordata; class Lepidosauria; order Squamata; family Lacertidae; genus Podarcis; species Podarcis muralis. The sequence continues at coordinate 12,907,321 of NC_135668.1, forward strand.
CTGTCAAGACTGGCCCGTACGGGCAGGGGTACCTTTACCTTTTTTACCCACCAGTCACTCAGCGAGGCAAGGCACCCCTTCACCTCCTCCTCCCTGCCTCACTTCACTCAGAGAAAGGGTCAAGAGGGTCCTTCATAGAATTGTGGAATTGGAAGGGACACTGAGGATCATCTAGTCCAACCCCCTGCAGTGCAGGAATATGCAGCTGTCCCATACAGGGATCGAACCTGCAACCTTGGCGTTACCTGCACCACGCTCTAATCAACTGAGCTATCCAGCTATTCAGCGTGAAGCCTTCAAACAAGGTGGTCAGGAGAGTGCCTGAGTTGCTGTGGCTTGTCCCCATAGGGAGAAAGGTTGTTGCAAATTTAAAGTTCATTTCAGTTTTTAAAAAGTGTAGGGTCAGGAAAAGGATTGGAAGTGGGGAGGAAAGGGGAGAATAGGGGTGGCAGCAGGTGGCAGAACCCTCTCTGCCCCCTGTGCCCGGGATAAGCCTAAGTATATACAAGACCCAAAACACCTGCAAAATGACCACTAGAACAGTTGCTCAATTGCTGAGGCTCACCACTGAAACAGAGGGCACAATCCAGGTGATTTCCATACATTATGCAACCTGAATTCATCACCAAATATACTGGTACTCTTCAGCAGGGAATTGCATCCAGTATCACTCACCTGAACATCCTGCATGGTGGGAAAATGTGTGTGTTTCAGTTTCTCTCGGCTTCTCATTTTTTCCACTCTTAAGTCCAGTTCTCCCCATTTCCGCTTCAGTTTGAATTATTTCCCCTGGTCAGCAAATTCTCCCTAACACACACATTTTTTTTGCAAACACCTTCCCTTAATTCTAGATTCAGGTAGGTAGCCATGTTGGCCTGATGCAGTCGAAATAAATAAATAAAAATTGTCCAGCAGCACCTTAGAGACCAACTAAGTTTGTTCTGGGTATAAGCTTTCGTGTACATGCACACTCATTCAGAAACTTATTCAGATACTGTGCATCTGAATAAGTGTGTATGCACACAAAAGTTTATACCCAGAACAAACTTAGTTGGCCTCTTAGGTGCTACTGGACAATTTTTAAAATTTATTTAGACCTTCCCTTAATATTATGCAGTTGTGTATGATGTTTTCACTAACATGTGCATTTTAATATATTTTTTTACTCTAGAAAATGCACTTTTGCGCAGATCACTCGGTGAGAGAGCTGCATTGCAAAATTAGGGGAAGCGTGAATTTTGAAGGGTGGCTCTGTTTCAATTCATCTGATGTTTTGAGAAGCGTGAATTTGGTTTAAAGGCAAATCAGATTTCTCCCCCATGCAAGGGTGCATCGCTTATAGTCATTTTACAAAAGGCTGTCCGCTTTTAGACTTCAATATGTAATGTGAAATGGTTCGAATCCAACCCAGGCACAGCTTAAGCACACGAACATTGGCCAAATTTACATCTTAATTCCAGTCCATGTGCCCTCCTAATTGTCCATTAGTTCTCTGTTGCAGGAAAACACCATAGCAGTGACAGAGTATTTACTTTCCACTTACAGGATCATTAGGCTGGTCTAGGTGTGCCAAATTCAGGTGGCTTAGGCAGGGTCAGCAGGATATGCCCATAATTCTTCCCTCTCACACACAAATGTTAATTCCACCTAAATGTGGTATGAAGCTTTCTGCCTTTCTCAATTAAGGGCTGAGATGGGGCGGGGGGCTAACGGCCCTTCCACAACTATAGAACTGTAGGATAACCAGTGTTATTTTTCTAGGGGGGAAAGGTGCTGGAACTCACCTTGAGTGTCTCCCTTGTTCTCTTATAAGGTAAAAGGTAAAGGACCCCTGGACAGTTGAGTCCAGTCAAAGGCAACTATGGGGTGTGGTACTCATCTCGCTTTTCAGGCCAAGGGAGCCAGAGTTTGACCACAGACAGCTTTCCGGGTCCTGTGGCCAGCATGACTAAATCACTTCTGGCACAACGGGACACCGTGACGGAAGCCAGAGCGCACAGAAACACTGTTTACCTTCCCTCCGCAGCGGTACCTATTCATCTACTTGCACTGGCGTGCTTTCGAACTGCTAGGTTGGCAGAATATGGGGCAGAGCAATGGGAGCTCACCCCGTCACGCATATTTGAACTGCCGACCTTCTGATTGGCAAGCCCAATAGGCGCAGTGGTTTAGACCACATCGCCACCAACCTGAAATGTGCCAGAACTGAGTTCAGGCGAGTTCCAACTGAAAAAATGCCCTGAGGAAGACATAAAGGTACTGAGGGAACTGGTGTCCACTGGGACTGGTGTGGTGTAAGGCAGGGAGTCCAGCAAAAGGTGGAGTCAGAGCTAATCATAGCAGGAGCTGACTAATTCTAGCTTTACCCATCCTCCTCCTGCTGAGTTGAGCTCACTATTGGTCTCATCTGCTCAATATGCCAGAGCCTATCTTCTCATGCAGGGGAAGTCCCTAACTGACTGAGGTTTTGAGACCCATCGGCTACCCTCACCTGGTTTAGCCACCCAGTCAAAGCCATTCCCAGGGTGTGTCCAGTGTCACATGCTGGCAGCTTCTAGGAGACACAGGTGAGAGCTGAGTGCAGGGTGGGGGCCAAAGGTGGATAAACTACCCCAGAAGGAGCACAACATGTCCCCCACCAGAAGTACTCCATCTCCCCTAAAGTATGGTTACCAAACATCCCCGTTTCCTGGGGACAGTCCCCGTATTTAGAAATCTGTCTCTGGACAAAATCCGTCCCTGGAATGTCCCCGGATTTCATTTAATGTCCCCGGATTTATATTATAAACGTTGTGGATTTATTAGTAGGGAATGAATGTTGCCAGATTGGTTCAACGGCACAAGACACATCATATGGGGCGAGGCAAAATGGCAGGCGCCATGGCACTGAGCTGCTCCTGAAGCCAGCCAGAGCCAACTGCGCTACCAAGATGGCTCCGGGCTGCTGAGACTGCCGCTGCCACCACCACTGCCAAAAGGAAACTGGGGACGCTGGGCGCATCAACTGGGGGAACCACTGACACAGACACACACACACGACCCAAATCGAGCCTGGTGCAAGAGCGCCTGGCCACCCAGCCGACTGCCCAACGGTGCTCCGGGGCCAGGTATACCCCAGAGCCAATGCAGGGAGAAGGAGGAGAGGAAGGAGGAGGAAGAGAGAGAAAGAGGTTTGGTTTGTTTCTATTTTGGTTTGTTTCTATTTTAACCCGCTTTGCTATCTCTCAACAGAAAAAGTGATTAATAACATAACATCAAACCTTAAAAGCATAAAAATTAAATTAAATACATCATCTTATTTCACTATCTTCCAAACATTTTCTGATGCTAATACACTGGTACCTTGGGTTAAGTACTTAATTCATTCCAGAGGTCTGTTCTTAACCTGAAACTGTTCTTAACCTGAAGCACCACTTTAGCTAATGGGGCCTCCTGCTGCTGCCGTGCCGCCGGAGCACGATTTCTGTTCTCATCCTGAAGCAAAGTTCTTAGCCCGAGGTACTATTTCTGGGTTAGCGGAGTCTGTAACCTGAAGCGTATGTAACCTGAAGCATATGTAACCCAAGGTACCATTGTATACAGAAACCTGATTATATTTCTTAACCTGAAGCACCACTTTAGCTAATGGGGCCTCCTGCTGCTGCTGCACCACTGGAGCCCGATTTCTGTTCTTATCCTGAAGCAAAGTTCTTAACCTGAAGCACTATTTCTGGGTTAGCGGAGTCTGTAACCAGAAGCGTATGTAACCCGAGGTACCACTGTAATCAACATTCTTGCTGCTGTAGTGGCATACATAAATAAAGCCCTCATTCCTTTTGCTATGTCTCCCCGTCAGCTTCAATCCTGGCCCTTGTCCCACCTGAGGGTCCTTTGGAGACAGCTGTGACATCAATCTCCTCATCAGAGGTCTTTCTCCAGGAACATCTGCCTAAAGAGGTGATATGGGTATTTAGTGAGATGACCTTCTTGGTGGTGGCACCCCAATTAGAAAGGGCCATCCCCAACAAGGCTCATCTTGCACCTACATTAATATCTTTTCCATGTCCTTTTAATCTCCTGGGTCTTTTTTTGTGACTATACTTTTTGCCCTTGGAACAGATCATTCTGCTAGGTTAAAAATGTTTTAACATAATCTATGCCACTGTGGTTATCTTTATGCGAGACACCGTATTGATTTTAATGTTTTATTTATTTGTGTTATGGTATCTTTCATTGATTGAACTCTGTGTGAACCACCCAAAGGACCTTGTTGACTGGCTGGTCGACAAATGTCCTAGATAAATCAGACAAAACTCACAAGCCACAGAGCAATCAGACTGTTTCTTGAGTGCTGGGCTCCCCAGGAACAGGCCAACTTTCAAGTATAACTAAACTGAACTAACATGTAATTGCCACTAGAAAGTAGCTAACCCGATAGTTTGAGCAGTGAACCAGAAGCAAAAATATTGCTGCCAACGGAGACTTTGGTGCTTTATGACACTCTTAAGGCCTGGGAAGGAAAAAATACCTTGTAATTCTTCTTTCATGTGTCATTCATTTTTCTTACAGTGGAAATGCTTTCTGCCTCTTGTTATCCCTCAATGCCCTCTAAAATCAAACAACCCCCCATCTTTTTCACTCTCCCAACTGGCAGAAATCTCTTTTTCATTGCTAGTGACTGAAACTTTTCCAGCTGCAAGCGTCCGAAACTTTTCCAGTTACACTTAGAATGCAATGAAAAAGAAATAGAGAGTGGCTGCATTCAAATGTTCTTTCTAAACCTTGTATAGAGACTCAGGAAAGAATTTGAGCAGCTCTGAGTTGTTCATCAGGGGTTGGCAGACTTCAGGCTTGCTGGATCTACTTTGTTTATTATTATTATTATTATTATTATTATTATTATTATTATTATTACAATGATAAAGGTAAAGGGACCCCTGACCATTAGGTCCAGTTGTGACCAACTCTGGGGTTGCGGCGCTCATCTCGCTTTATTGGCTGAGGGAGCTGGCGTACAACTTCCCGGTCATGTGGCCAGCATAACTAAGCCGCTTCTGGCAAACCAGAGCAGAACACGGAAACGCCGTTTACCTTCCCGCCAGAGCGGTACCTATTTATCTACTTGCACTTTGACGTGCTTTCGAACGGCTAAGTGGGCAGGAGCAGGGACCGAGCAACGGGAGCTCACCCCGTCATGGGGATTCAAACCGCCGACCTTCTGATCAGCAAGTCCTAGGCTCTGTGGTTTAACCCACAGTGCCACCCTCGTTCCATTACAATGATAGGGAGGTGCAAAAAGAACACACAGCTCCCACCTGCAGTATACATTTAACACAGCATCGTACCACTTCATTAGGAGACCCCTAGTCTCCTCACAGAGCTACAGTTCCCAAAGATCTCTGGGAAGAGGGATTGTCTGTTACACCATTCTGGGAACTGTATCTCTGGAACCCCTCCATGCCTGTGGGTTTGCATGTGATTCTATGGGGCAGGGGTGGGCAACCTCCAGCCCACAGGCCATTCTTGGCTTCAGGCCCTTTTCCCCAAGCCAGACCCACATGCCCATCAGCTGATGTCACTCATAAAATCGTATGATGCGCAGAAGGGCAGGGTCAAATCCTGTGTTGGCTACGTATGCCTGTTCCCACCAGGGAACAGAGATGCACAGCCAAACCAGAAGGATTTAACCCCCCTGCTCCATCAGCAGATGAGCGGTGGGGTTAAATCCTGCTCAGTTTGGCAGTAGTCCATGCAAACAAACCCCTATCTTAATAAGCACACATCCATAGGTTTTCTCAGCAGAGATCTACGTTGCAAAATTCCGAGAAGCATGAAATCTGAAGGATAACTGTGCTCATTAGGTGTGATGTGCCTATTTCATACCGGAACTCGCAAATAACAGGTTCCTCAAGCATCCCGACTGCTTAGTGAAACCAGAGTGGTACCTTCTTGCATAAAGCAGTCCTGGTATCATTACGGATGTCACAGCATGCTTTGATATAGTTACTTTTGGGACTACATTGCAGTTCCATTAAAAAAAATAAAACACTCAGAAACCTTCAAATGGATATACTTTTTGCAAGCACAACCCCTGAGCTTCTCCTCATTTGGTCCCTAAATCTACATTATGTTAACTGTGAATCCGAAAAATCCAGAGAATTTATTTTATAAACACACCAATAGGTGGACTAGAATGAATTGAAGCAAAACAACTCCACCTCTCTTTTTTCTCCTTCCTATTTAGTATGTGACTATAATATGCCCTGGGACACGGGTGGCGCTGTGGGTTAAACCACAGAGCCTAGAACTTGCCGATCAGAAGGTCGGCGGTTTGAATCTCCGTGACAGGGTGAGCTCCCGTTGCTCAGTCCCTGCTCCTGCCAACCTAGCAGTTCGAAAGCACATCAAAGTGCAAGTAGATACAGTGGCGTAGCATGGGGGTGCAGGGGGGGCCGGCCGCACCGGGCGCAACATCTGGGGTTAGGGCAAATCCACAGGTTAGGGGGCGCAAATCCACGGGTTAGGGGGCGCAAATTACTTGCCTTGCCCTGGGTGCTGACAACCCACGCTACGCCACTGAGTAGATAAATAGGTACCGCTCCGGCGGGAAGATAAATGGCGTTTCCGTGCGCTGCTCTGGTTCGCCAGAAGCGGCTTAGTCATGCTGGCCACATGACCCAGAAGCTGTACGCCGGCTCCCTTGGCAAATAAAGCGAGATGAGCGCCGCAACCCGAGTCGGCCACGACTGGACCTAATGGTCAGGGGTCCCTTTACCTTTACCTTTACCTTTATAATATGCCCATATGCAGTGGTACCTCGCGTTAAGAACTTAATTCGTTCTTGAGGTCCGTTCTTAACCTGAAAGTGTTCTTAACCTGAGATACCACTTTAGCTAATGGGGCCTCCCACTGCTACCACCGTCGCACGATTTCTGTTCTCATCCTGAAGCAAAGTTCTTAACCCAAGGTACTATTTCTGGGTTAGCGGAGTCTGTAACCTGAAGCATCTGTAACCTGAAGTGCCTGTAACCCGAGGTACCACTGTACTTCCAAGTGAGCAATGGGTCAATGCCTTATAAATCATTAGCTACAACACTAGCACAGGATTGTGCATAATTGGCTTGCAAATAATTATGAAAACTACCACTATTACTGATTTGATGGAACAACAACTCTGCATTCCGCTGTCACCCGCCCCCCCAGCATTAGATAGCCAGTCCTTTTTTTCCATAGACAAATAAAGCTTGTGTTCTGAAACAGCCAAGAACATTAGCATTTAATTATCAATTACATGTGTACTTCAGCATTTCAAGTGAGTTGAGCTGAGCAAGCCACACAGAAAGCAGCCTGAGGCTTATGTTTAGTTCAATACTGCTCCTGCCAAATCCTCGCCATCACCCCCAAGAACAGCGTAAGAAGCCCCTCTGCCCAAAAAGCCAAAGCTAGCAAAAGCAGAACATCGGGTGGGAGCCCTGTCAGATCAATAAAGCTAAGATCAGCTTCATGTTTCCAGATAAGCAAACCTATCACCATGATGGGCACAAGTTCTCTATGGTGGGGGTTTGCAAACTGTGGACCGCGAGCTTCATTCAAGTGACCCACGGTGGGTCTGTGGGTTTTTGGTTTTAGATGGGAGGCGGCACAGCCATCACACTATATCCCAATATCTAATTGTATTTCGATTGTTTCTTTTACTTCTTATGTCGTATTTTATTGCATCATAATTTGAATTGTATGGAATATGTGAAAAAAGTGCCTCCCAGACCAGGCCCAAGATGCAGATCAGCGGAAGAGAAACTCCTAGTGGTTCTGCAGCTCTCAAAGATTCATGGGACAGAGCTCATGACAGGGCCTACTCCATTTTGGCCCCAAGTATGTGACCAAACTGCGGGAGGCAGTGGAAGACAGAAGTGCCTGGCGTGCTCTGGTCCATGGGGTCATGAAGAGTCAGAAACGACTAAACGACTAAGCAACAACACAAAATGTGGAACTCCCTTCACACAGAGGTGAGTCTGACACATCCATGGGTTGTGGAAGATGCACTTCTTGAACTCTATAGCCTTTGAAAACTGAATAATGGGCTTCGGTGTCCTTCCTGTAATATGCTGTGCAAATTATTGATTTTGGGGTTGTGGGTGGGGTAGTTTTTAATGTTCTGATTCTGGGTCTTTTTATACTGTAACTTAGCCCTGTGACTTTCTGGCAAAGAGTGGGTAAGAAACACAATTCAACTTTACCAATGCTTTTGTGTCAGGCCAATGCTAAAAAGGACCAGATCCACCTTTCTTGCGGTGGTTCAGTCTTAGTTTGGTAGTCATCCCCCAAATTACATCACTTGAATTCAAGAGGATCCACTTTTTATTTCCTTGTTATTTTCTTCCCCTGTTAATGACTTTAGTATCTGGGGTGGACTTCAATGCTAGTGACATTCAATATTTCCCCGTCACTTCCCTTCTCCCCAAAAAGTACGGTGGGGGCGCGTGGGAGCCAGTTTGTTGTGCAAGATCTTCCCCATCAACTTCTATTTCCCCCACCCGGATTTTCTGGCACGCGACCGAAGCCCTCCCGAAATCTCTCCCTCTGATTCAATTCCACGACGAAATATGATGATCTGAATTTATTTATTTTTAGTTTTTTTTTGTGCTGCTGCTGCTGTTCTCCGCAGTTCCGCCTCGTGTCTGCGTCCCTCCCCGCCTGCCTGCCCCGGGGTCTGGGGAGGCCCTCCCGGTCGACTCACATGATCCCACTCGATCCCCTAATCCTGTCTCGCTCCGCGCCTAGTGCGCGACTCGGAGCAGGATGCACAGAGGCGGGAGCCAGCGGAGGAGGAGCCGAGGGATCCGCGTGGTGGCGGCGGCGCTTCTGCTGTTTTTCGCAACGGTGGTTCCTCTGGGAAAGCTACCTGTTGCGTCGGCTCAGGAGATCCCCGGGGATTCAGGTAAGGGATCAGGTGCTGTTTGCAAAGCTGGCTGTTTTCTTGACTCTCCTTTAAAGTCCCGATCCCACGCACGTTTTCCTAGGGAGCAGCAACAGGTCTCCTCTAGAGCTCAGCTTGAGACTTTTACCCCGCAACACCTTGAAATCGGCAGAAAATTAAAGGTTCAGGGCGCTTTGGGACTGCAAGTTTCGATGTAGGATTTTTGCATGCATCTGATCTATGCTATTATGCAACAGGTCTCCTCTAGAGCTCAGCTTGGGACTTGGAAAAAGTTCTGAGCAAGCTGCGATCCTACTGCTACCCCCAACACCTAGCGGAGGAAAGCCTTTGAAATTGGCAGAAAAGCAAATGATCAGGGAGCTTTGGGACTGCAGGATTCAGCTGAGCTTGGAGTTGCGATTCAGGATTTTTGCATCATGCATCATGATCTATGCTATTATCGCAGCTAAGGGAAAGAAAGTGCATTGAGGCGATCTGCCAGGACTAACAGCGATTTGCAGGAAGTGGGGCGGCGTTCCTAGCTTGGAGGCTCCCAAACGAAATTGCTGGTGCAAAAGCGATGGGGTTTGGGAGGCTGAGCGGTTGCAAAAGGAAACTTTATCCGCGCTGCACTGGATGCAAAAAGCAGCCGAGAAACAGCAATAACATTTAAAACTTTTAAAGCGCATGGCTCTTCCTAAATAATATTGGGAAGTGTAGTTTGCCCCCTCACAAACAGCTACAATTCCCAGCACTCTTTTAAAGAAACTAGTTCCCATGATTTCGGGGGAGGGGGGGTGAAGTGCTTTAATTTTTTGGTGAGCAGCGTCTTTTTCCAGCTGTACTGAATTCTTCAGCCTTCCCTTGTAAGCTTGACTCATCTTAAACGAGCACTTTTTAAAGAGCCCGTTTAAAAAGAGCCCGTTTCATCCTCACTGTTGATTCTGTCCATATTTAAAGCTGTTCAGTTCATCAAATATGAGGCCAGCTTGCTGCCAAATACAGACTTCTACGTATTACTGATTCTTCTGAAGAAGCTGTGTGCTGCACATCCAAGCTTGTTGGATCTACTCTGAAGTAAAAAAAACAGCAGCCCAACAGCTGCCAGCCAGAGCCAGTTGCAAAAAGACACAAACAGCCCAGCTGCAGTATCAGTTAAAGGAGCATTGTACAACTTAAATTAAGTTACAGCTTCGCCACAAAGTCTCCTGAGAACTGTAGAGTTGTTAGGAAACCAGTATTGCCCACACTGAACTGCAATTCCCAGTTCCCTGTGATTGTCAAACTACTCGTGTATAGATTTCGATTGGATATATAAATATAAATATAAATACAAATACATACAAAATGCAGTAAAAGTGATGTGACCAATTCGAATGCAGGCAGAAGTAGAAAAAATAAAATAAAACGCTGCCTTGTATTCTCAGTTGTTTCCAGGTTTTCCTCCCCATTGTATCTTCATCAAACATCTCCTGGGAATTTTAGCTCTGTGATGGGGAGGTAGGAGTCTTCTAACTCTCAGCACCCTTTAAGTACAGTTCCTAGGATTCTTTGGGGAGGTAAGGGACCCCTGACCATTAGGTCCAGTCGTGGCCGACTCTGGGGTTGTGGAGCTCATCTTGCTTTATTGGCCGAGGGAGCCGGCATACAACTTCCGGGTCATGTGGCCAGCATGACTAAGCCGCTTCTGGCGAACCAGAGCAGCGCACGGAAACGCTGTTTACCTTCCCGGAGCGGTACCTATTTATCTACTTGCACTTTGACGTGCTTTCGAACTGCTAGGTTGGCAGGAGCTGGGACCGAGCAACGGGAGCTCACCCCGTCACAGGGATTCAAACCTCCGAGCAAGTCCTAGGCTCTGTGGTTTAACCCACAGTGCCACATGCCTATTTAAAGTGATACACCATGGCTCTAAAGGAATGGTGCAGATGAGGCCACAGTTAGAATTGTAGAAGAGTGTAACCTCTGAGCATGTTCTGAGCCTGAGGAACAGTTTTCTGTTCTGAGCTGAGCTCACTGTCCTTTCAGACCACACCTAGTTAGCTTTCTTCATTTCAGCCTGCTTTGGGTGGGAACAGCTATTTGGATTACTGAACGTGTGAAACGAGCCCTTTAAGGAAGGGGAGGTGAATATATGGTTGGTGCTATGAGCTCTGCCATGGGCTATTCACCCATGCAAGTTATCGTTTGAGGTTGCATTCATCAAATGATAGGCATTCGGGGTGAACCACTTGGGGAAAACACAGGAACAAGACTATGAGTGTGGAAGCAAAACCTCACAGTACAGAATCTGAGCAGAAGGGGCAACCCCAGAAGGCTACCTGTTGTTGTTGTTGTGTTGTTGTTGTTTAAAAAAAAGCATTGGCTTATGTGTCTGAAACCAAATACCAAGCTTGTACCATTTCTTGGTTTTTAGTAGCTTTTGTAAGGAAGTGAAATGACTGCCTTGCTTTCTTAGCAGCTGGTTTTCAGCAGCAAGACAGCAAAAGTGTGCTGTGTGTCAAATTAAAACCCCATAACCATTGTTTTCAGAAAATAAAACGCAGTGTGTTGCCTCCCCGTCATCGGAATTCCCAGAAGGATTCTTTACGCAGCAGGAGCGAGAAGATGGAGGCATCATTATCTATTTCTTAATCATCCTTTATATGTTCCTGGCTGTGTCCATTGTGTGCGATTATTACTTCCTCCCTTCTCTAGAGATCATCAGCGACGGTAAGTTTTCCCCCTTTTCTTGTGGTGTTGTCATCTTAAAAAGGACATATATATTTTCTACAAAAATAAAAGGCACTAAATCAAACTGGAGGTTACCGTCTCTTTTGTAGGTAAGAAGTGAGCTGGAAAATTGCTAGGCTTTTTTCCCTACCATTTCGTTTTTTTAAAGGAGTCAGAGCCTGGGTGGACAAAAGGCTTATGGAAAAAGAAAAGAGGTGGGGAAGGGTTCAGCACTCTATATCCTATTAGTATAGGAATTTAGGAATATAGAACGCTACTTAGCAAGTCAAGCTATTTGTCTGTCTAGCGCAATATTACCAGCTCTGACTAGCAGCACCTCTCTGGGTTCATAGGTGGAGATCCTTTGCAGCAGCTGATGTTTTTCATGCAGAAGGTCCCAGGTTCAGTCCCTGACATCTGCAGTGAAAAAGTGTGTGCTTTATCACTGAGCTAAGGTCCCTTCTCGACAGAATATGAATTCCCCACCCCAGGTGGGAATCGAACCCAGATCACACACAGAAGACGAGCTACCATTAAGAACGTAGGAAAAGCCTGCTGGATCAGGCCAAAGGCAAATCTAGTTCAGCAGGTAGGGCCTTCTCAGTAGTGACGCCCGCCCTGTGGAACACCCTTCCATCAGATGTCAAGGAAATAAGCAACTATCTGACTTTTAGAAAACATCTGAAGGCAGCCCTGTTTAGGGAAGTTTTTAATGTTTGATTATTTATTCTGTTTTTAATCTGTTGGGAGCTGCCCAGAGTGGCTGGGGAAACCCAGCCAGATGGGTGGGGTGGTTGTTGTTATTATTGTTATTATTAATAATAATATTATTATTACTACTACTACTGTGGCCAATCATCATACTAAGAGGCCTGTCTGCAATGCCTGTTCAAAATGCATTCCGCCTTCAGTATTTCAGCATAGCCTATGTTCTGCAACATGAATCTGCTACTGTAATGTTCTGAATTATGCACAGCCCCCATTCATAGATATATTCTTGTTTCTCTCCTCTCTGTCCCTTGTCTCTGTAGCCCTTGGTCTCTCTCAGGATGTTGCAGGAGCAACTTTCATGGCAGCGGGTAGCTCTGCACCTGAACTGGTCACAGCCTTTCTTGGTAAAGTGAAGCCAGCTTTAAACAGCACACAATTCCCTCCCTTGTGAAAGCAGAAATTAATTCTGTCAAAATGATGCTTTGCTTCTAGGGGTATTTGTCACAAAGGGGGACATTGGAGTCAGCACTATTCTTGGTTCTGCAATCTACAACCTCCTTGGTATCTGTGCAGCTTGCGGACTGTTATCTGGCATGGTATGTCCTAGCTTTTATGACACTCTGAAGCTGTTTCCTCGTGGTCCAGTGCCAAAGCTGGCTTAATTTGAGGTTACTTAAATTTAACAGGCTTGCAAAGCAGCATGTAATCAATTGGAAGAGAGTAAAAACCTTTGATATGCAACCCCACTTACTATTCTTCAGCAACTTTCAGAATGCTGAAAGTTTAACGTAGAGGTCCAAATGAGAAAGTTGTGTGCTAAATGGGGATAATAAAGACGTTTGGGTCTCACTGATTTACTTATGAGGTACTGAATTTTTAGGGCATTTCCAGATGAGCTACAGCTCCCAAAACTGGTACAGACATCTGAAAATGGTCCACTTCTCTCTCAAAGCAGAGGTCTTGGTATGCTCCCCCAAAAGGTTAAAAGGTTCATCCAGGTCACTCAGAAACCTGAAACATGGAGTTTGCTGCACTGATTACTAGAATATTTCTGAATCTCATGCCCCACATTTTCCCAGAGATATTTAACTCATAATAAATAGAGGCCAGCATTTTGAAGGCAAGCAGCATCGAGGGTGCCAATAAAATATTGGAGGGGGCACATTAGCTCTGCCCTGCAAAATCGATCACAAGGTGTGGCACACAAGCACACCATTTGAATGGTAATGCCCGTCAACCAGCCAACTTGGGGATGGGATGGCGAAGGGACCTTGGACCCATAGGAGTTGGCTCCTATGTGTGGGATAGGAGGTTAAGGCTGAGCCTTCAACTGTATCCTCTTGGGCTGAAACAGTTGCAACAAGGTACATCTTAATGCTTGCAAAACACAAGCATCTTTTTACTTTCCTAAAAGTATGCCTCAATTCTATCTACAGGTTTCAAGACTGTCTTGCTGGCCCTTGTTCAGAGACTGTTTGGCCTATGCAGTTAGCGCAGCAGCAGTTCTTGCAATGATAATAGACAACAAAGTTTACTGGTAAGTGCCCACAAACGGGCAGTAGTCAGCCACACAACTAGAGTTTCAGTTCTCTTTTTTTAGCGGATTCCCCGCATCAGCAGGAAGATGGGACCTTTAAGTTCCCTTTGAAACATGTGATTCTCTGTTGCCTCAAAAAATTGCATGTCGTTAGCCTGTATGCAATTGTAGTTAGTTGGACAGCAGGCACAGGTGCCAATAACTGGCTATTAAATGCCTTGCAAGCCATTTAGACAGCGTACTTTTGCTTCCGGAGGGTGTTAGCAACAGCGCCCCTATTTGGGGCTGATCTGTTGATCAATCAGTTGGAGAAGATGCACCTTTTAGAGAGATGGCTCTGATACGGTAATATTAAAACTTTTTATTAAGGTTTTGTTCTCGTAAGCCATGTGGGGTGGGCAGTCCTAGTTCACACACGGATATTTTATCTGTATGCACAAGTTTTGGGATTCCATTATTGGCATGGTAACCGTGTTTAATCCGCACAGCTTTTAGTTTGACAAGTACAAGAAATAACACTGTGAATGGCCTCAAGTACTTCAACTTTCCTACCAGCAGGAAATGATAAGAACCAGTGTTGAAGTATTGGTAGAAAGACAGGCCTCGTTCCATGAGATATGGGGACTTGTTCATGTGATAATGGTTGCATGCATCTCAAGCTGTAAGAATTGGTTAATTCATGAAGCTTTAGGCTGCTTATTACAGTGACAATTTGAATAAGCCTCAGATACACTATACAGAGGGATGCGGGTGGCGCTGTGGGTTAAACCAGAGCATAGGGCTTGCCGATCAGAAGGTCGGCGGTTCGAATCCCCGCGACAGGGTGAGCTCCCGTTGCTCAGTCCCCGCTCCTGCCAACCTAGGAGTTTGAAAGCACATCAAAGTGCAAGAAGATAAATAGGTACCGCTCCGGCGAGAAGGTGAACAGCGTTTCCGTGCACTGCTCTGGTTCACCAGAAGCGGCTTAGTCATGCTGGCCATATGACCCGGAAGCTGCACGCCGTCTCCCTCAGCCAATAAAGCGAGGCGAGCACCACAATCCCAGAGTTGGCCACGACTGGACCTAACAGTCAGGGGTCCCTTTAGCTTGACTTTACACTACAGTGGTACCTCAGGTTAAGTACTTAATTCGTTCTGGAGGTCTGTACTTAACCTGAAACTGTTCTTAACCTGAAGCACCACTTTAGCTAATGGGGCCTCCTGCTGCTGCCGTGCCGCCGGAGCACGATTTCTGTTCTCATCCTGAAGCAAAGTTCTTAGCCCGAGGTACTATTTCTGGGTTAGCGGAGTCTGTAACCTGAAGCGTATGTAACCTGAAGCGTATGTAACCCAAGGTACCATTGTATACAGAAACCTGATTATATTTCTCCTCTTAATGTGAAATGTAGCTAGTTCTTAGTTTCTGGTAAATTGACCCTTAAAGAGAAATAATAGTTCTGGGGGAAAGCTGGGGGCCCCTATGAAGATATATAGAGGAGCCACAGTTGAGTGGCACAAACATTTGAGTGACACATACTTTTCAACAACAGTGGTTCCAGGTTTGACAACTGGCATCTGCAGGAAAAGCCGAGGAAGTCCCCTGGAGAGCTGCTGCCAGTCAAAGTAGACAATGCTGAACTAGATGGACCAACCATCTGACACATTAAAGAGCAGATTCTTATGTACTCTCTTGCTTTGCAAATCCAGTCTTCCCCTCTTGGGGGAAAACAACACCAAAACTGTTAATTCATCACCTTGGAATAACCATGCATACTCAAACATGAATTATTTTTAATTGAGGTTGTTCTGTAACCAAACATGAAGCGTATCGAATACAAAAACACACTATGAAACTTGCAATTTTATTTATTTATTAATACTTACTTTGTTCTAGGTATGAATCGGCTTCTCTCCTCTTAATATACGGAGTCTACATTTTGGTGCTCTGCTTTGACATTAAAATCAATCAGTACATCATGAAGAAGTTTAGTCGTTGCTGTACCTGTTTCACAGTGACTGCAGAAGAGACTGAACAGCAACCACTGATGGGCTGGAAGGAAGAGTCCGGGCCTCTTCTTCGTCGGCAGTCAAGAGCAGACAGCGGCATTTTCCATGATGAGTCAGATTACGCTCAACTTTCATCAAGTTTACACGGGCCTGATACTATTTCTGAAGGTATTCCTGCAATCTTTGCCAACAGCTATTTTAGAAAGGGCTGGCACTAGTGCAAATGGCTTCAGAAATTCTAGTGAGAAAATAAATCATTAGCCGCTCTGATCACTCTCAAGTTTTCCTGGAAATACCAAAAGGCTGTGCCATGTGAATGTAACTTACAAGTTAGGTGGCTGAAATGCTTTAAATTATATAATGGCTCAGGTGCTTAAACAAGACTATCTTGAACAGGGTCATATTCCTCTGGCAACACACGGACACAGCAATCAATGATCCTTGGTTGCCTGCTTTTTAACTTTCCTTCCTGTTACACTCAGTCTTGTTAGTTTTAATTAAACTTTAAGAGGCCTAAACCTGTACAGTGGTACCTCTGGATGCGAATGGGATCCGTTCCGGAGCCCCGTTCGCATCCTGAAGCGAACGCAACCCGTGTGTGCGCGGGTCACGATTCACTGCTTCCGCACATGCGTGTGACGTCATTTTGAGTGTCTGCGCATGCGCGAGTGGCGAAACCCGGAAGTAACGTGCTCCGTTACTTCTGGATCACCTGAAAACACTCAACCTGAAGCACATTTAACCCGAGGTATGACTGTACAGCATAAACCTAGTTGAGAGTCCTGCATTGCAGAGGTTGGACTAGATGACCCTTAAGGTCCCTCCCAACTCTACAATTCTGTTATTCTGTACATTGTCAGAAAATGACTGGGGATTTGTGTAGTTATTCGTGGTACTTTACCGTGTAATGATTACGGGATAAAGTTTTTTGGAGGACAGCGAGTAATATGCAATGTAGGTCTATCCAAATGGCTAAATAAGACAGAAGTTCATATCAGAAAAATTATGGAGCTCTCAAAAGCTTAAGTTTATAAAGACCAAGATCTCATTTCTTAAATGGTTTGCCACCTTGACAGATTCTCAAAGCGTGTTCACCATGCCTGAAGCAGATCTGAAGAGAGTTCTGTGGGTGCTGTCCCTTCCAGTTATTGCTCTGCTCTATTTGACGACACCTGACTGCAGAAGACAGTTTTGGAAGAACTGGTTCATGCTTACATTCTTCATGTCAGCAGTGTGGATTTCGGCATTTACATACGTTCTTGTATGGATGGTAACAATAGTGGGTATGTATTGAATCCAGCAGTACAAGCCCTCCCTTGCATAATAAGTCAATTTGGCAGCAGTGTCTTAAAACAAGAATCCCGATTTTGGTGGTGCTTAAGATAAAAGTTGCTATGCATAGGATTTCAGACTGGACTTCTTTAACAATTAATGCCTACATTAGGTCGATGTAAAAGTATGAATTTACTAGAGTTAAACCACAGGCTTAGCCAGCTTGAATCAGCAATGTTTTAGGAAATAAAAGCTAAGCCTAGCATTCTTTTTATTATTAAAAACATAGAGTGTAAGTCCAACTACCTAAAAAAAAATCAAGAGTTCACAGCCAACTAATGTAGCTAAGCTGCACAAAAAATGGAATATTTCTGGCAGTTAACCTTAGGGCACTGTTCATCCTCCTAGCCCAGTACTGTCTCCTCTGGCAGCAGCTCTCAAAGAGCTTCCACATCACCTGCTACCCAGTCCCTTAAACTGAAGATATGCCAGGGATTGAATCCGAGAACTGCTGGATGGAAAGCATCTGGGTCTTCCACTGAAACTATAGCCAGCCCCCCAGATGATCAGATTAACCTGCTTTAATATACCAAAATGGAGTCTTCCAAGGAATGAGCTAAAAAACATCACCAGCAGCATTATACTAAACCTTTCCTATATTCTGTCTGCCACTGTTCCGTTGATATAATGGGGGGAAAACACATGGGAGTCATGTGTTGGGCAGTACACCTAGATTCATCCTCTAACTGTGCAGCAAAATTACAAAGTTGTAATTTATTTTCAGGCATTGGCAATGACGTTACAACTAAAGCCAACAATAGCAGCTTAGAAATTTGGGTTCCAAACTATTACAGTGCCCTTTCATCCATTTCAGGAACTAAAGGCTTGAAGTTACTTTCCCAGCTGAACTTTCACAGCAATGCCATTTGGAAGTTTTTGAGTCAAGATTATCAGCAGACTTAATTTCCTCCCCCGCCCCCAGCCTGGAATTCATGTGTTTCTTTCAAGAGCAGATGATTAAGAAGGGTTAGTGGTTCATATGACTTCAAGAGCTCATGTGATAAAGATGCCAAAGGAAAAGAAGGGATTATACCAGTTGTAACAACTCCAAGAAACCTGCAATTAGAATAGTAAGCTATTCCATATTTGAAGGGAAACTTGACGCAGGCATGTTGATTAGTAGCAATATTTTCAGAACTAGAAATCTCTTAATGGTGACTTTTAAATGACAGAATAGCATAGCTTCTTTCAGCATATACCACCAAACTGTAGTATGTTAAATCTGTTCATACTGATCTAGAAACGTGGTAGCTGAAACACTAGTAAGACCCCCCCACACACACACAATTCCATTCTTTGTCCATTAACAGAAAGCTAAAGTGTTCCTTCCTTTTGAATTTGCTTGCTACAGGGGAAACTTTGCACATTCCAGATACTGTAATGGGTCTTACATTACTAGCAGCAGGAACAAGCATACCAGATACAGTTGCAAGTGTGCTGGTGGCTAGGAAAGGTGAGTGGTTTTTCATACCCATAGCATTATGAAGCAATTTGCAGCAAGTGGGAAAGGGGGGGGGGGCGGTTCCCTTTGTTTAGAATATGCCGACAGAATGCACTAACGCTATACTGGCATGAAGAACTGGCAAACTTTTAGCACACAACATGGGAATGAATTGTTACTTTTATAAGTAGTACCAGGGTGTTTAGGGTCAAAGGAGAACTTCGGGGAGCTTGGATGGCTCCAGCAAAACAAATTCTTAGCAGCCAACCTAAAATAGTTCAGGCATATTAAAACTAGCAATTTCTGCAATCATGGTACGGTAATAAAATACGGTATAATGCAGCAAAAAGCTTCCTTAAGATTGATACGCATAAATGTGTTTTATCTTGCAGGAAGAGGCGATATGGCGATGTCAAACATTGTAGGATCCAATGTATTTGATTTGCTGTGTTTGGGGTTGCCGTGGTTTATAAGGACAGCCTTTGTAGACACAACAGCTCCTGCAGAAGTGAACAGCAGTGGTTTGACTTACACTGCCATTTCTCTTGTTTGTTCCATTGCTTTTATTTTTCTGGCTGTTCACTTGAATGGCTGGAAGCTAGACAAAAAATTGGGGGCAGTCTGTCTAGTGATGTACTTGGCATTTGTAATATTATCAATCCTGTATGAACTTGGAGCCATAGGAAACAATCCTATCAGTATCTGTGGAGACTAGTTGGGCTAGGGTTGGGGTTTTTTTTTTACAATGTAATCGAGGATAAGAAATAAACATACATAAAATATTGAAAGCACTAGTTTCTTCATTTAGTCAAATAAAAAAACTCCAGCATTCCCTTTGAGCTCTAAAACTTATTTACAGAAATTCCACATCATGACATAAGAACCACTTAAAAGCTCAAGGCTATCAAGAATTAATGAGAGCATGTCATTTCAGAGAAAGGAGTAGCAGTGACTATAAATGCATGTAAAACAAACAGGGAGAAGAAGGGGGAGTAAAAAAAGGGAAGACACATTCTTTACATTACAATTGTAACATAGGGAAATATGACACAAAACAAGTTCCACTATACAGTCTTTGTTAAACAGAGGAAATGGCTTGTTTTATTAAAAACAGTAGAACCATTCATTTAAACTGAATGACTAGAGACACTTAGCATGATTTTGGAGAGGTATTAAAACAGCCACAGCTCCCAGACTTCAAGAGAAGGTGTGGGTGTTCATACCACTGGACAAGTCAGGAAAGTTCTCTTTCAAAAACCAAAATGTAGTAAGAGTCAGTTAATGAACTCACAGTATATTAAACACTATACTGTTAAAGGCTGGTGGGTTTTAAAAGTTTTGTTTTTCCAACTTAAGTAAAGCATACAATGTTACTAAAAACGACTCACTAGGAGGAGACAAGGAGAGAAAAGCTAAACCGACAAAAAGGAATGTTCCCCAACATTTAATTATAAATTATGCAACGCGATCCAAACGTACGTCAATTTCTCTGCCACTGATTTTTATGCCGTTCATTATCCTACAGGCCTTTTCCGCCGATTCTGGTGAATCAAATCTGACAGTTCCACAGCCTTTTGATTTCCCATTCTCCATTTTTATTTCTGCAAACATTACATGACCTGGATAAACAAAGTTAAAAAGTCCAATTTAGTCTATGATGCACTGCTGGTGTTAGAAATCCCAGTCGCCACAGATAACTTTAAAAAATCTGAATTGCAATGTAATAAAAGCCAGCTCATGTCACAGGTCTCCTATCGTAACGCTACCCATGCAAACAAGAGAAGCCATCTAGCAGCCTCCGTTTTGCCACACTGAGTTTATAAACTCGACACCCCCTCAAATGCCACTGCATTCCAATTATCGGCCAACCTATCCTTCCTCCTCTACATTAGTTATATTTTCTTCCAACAGGTTTGGCAACGTCGGCTCTCTTCCCAAATTTCCTGTATTCCATACTTCTCCCCCCACCCCTCCCCCTCAATGAAAACTGAATTGGTAAAGAGAGGGCACATTTCTAAGAACTTCGTCAGTAAAGAAAGGTTGAGAGATTGTTGATTCTCAGTATTTTAACATTTTAAACATCTAGATGAACCCAGGCAATTGGGGGCAACAGGCAGCTGATCTAAAACACTGGATAGGTTTTAAAATTGACCCTAAAGTGTGCAATTCTACATTCAGACTCAGTTTATATAGTTTATAGTGGCTAAGGAAACCCAGCCAGATGGGTGGGGTATAAATAATAAAAATATTATTGTCGTTATGGTGGTGATGATGATGATGATGAATCCCTTAAATAAAATTTAGTAACTTCAACACTTCTTGCAGCATTTTCAGGTGGCCTAGCAGTCACTACTTGTTATGGGACTTTTTAATTTTAAAAAAGTATAGAAAAGCCTCAATTTCTTAAGCCACAAATACAACAGAGCACAGATTGGGGGAATCTTGCTTTTTGATGCTTTAAGGCATGAAAGGGAACACTCTGGCCCTCCAGATACTGAGGGGTTTCAGCTCTCGTCAGCTCCAGCCACCATAGCTAATGACCAGAGGTGGTTGAAAAGAGAACTTTCTTCATATCTGCAGGGCCACAGGTTCTCCATCCATGTTTCAAAAGGAGGGCAAGAAAAATACTTTTGCTGGTGCATTAAGCTAACATGAAATGCTGAGAATAAGATTAAGTGCACATTTTAAAAACTATACATTTTTGAGAATTCAAAAGCACAATTTGTGGATTATGACAAATATGTAACATTGCAGAAGTGTGCGGTCAAAGAAGGCAATTATAGCTTGAGAGTTCTACCAGGAGCCACAAAAGCTCCTTTCTCTTTGAACAGGTTGTCCATTTCATGAGCAAAGCAAGGATGAGTTTTCACAGAAAGGTAATAAAGATGGAGATTACATTCCCCTCAGAATGCAATGAGACTTAGATGACTTGGACCTCAATTAAAAATCATTATTTGCTGCAAACACAAAAAAACGAAAGAAAGAAAGAAAGAAAGACACCCTCGCCACCCAGATCTATATAGGAATGCCGAGAACTAGCATTACTGCAACATTCTTGCATCCTTAAAAGGTAAAGGTAAAGGGACCCCTGACCGTTAGGCCCAGTCGCGGACGACTCTGGGGTTGCGCTGCTCATCTCGCTTTACTGGCCAAGGGAGCCAACATTTGTCCACAGACAGTTTTTCCGAGTCATGTGGCCAGCATGACCAAGCCGCTTCTGGCGAAACCAGAGCAGCACACGGAAATGCCGTTTACCTTCCCGCCAGAGCGGTACCTATTTATCTACTTGAACTTTGACATGCTTTCGAACTGCTAGGTGGGCAGGAGCTGGGACCAAGCAACGGGAGCTCACCCTATTGCAGGGATTCGAACCGCCGACCTTCTGATCAGCAAGCCTAGGCTCAGTGGTTTAGACCACAGCACCACCCGCATCCCTTAGTCTTAATATATTCTTAGCAGTTTCAAACTAAGGGAAATTCATATGGAAACCCAAACCATTGTTTGTTGTCATTTAATTAAAGGAACTAAACAAATCACAAATTGTGAGTATCAACCAAGCAGGATCTATTACTACGGCTTGAGGCTTGTGAACTACTTTAGGCAAACTGATTTCTCACCATGGTTTGGGGCATTGCTCAGAGGCTACTGTTTGGGACAACATCTAGGGATTCCCAGGAAGAGAGAAGAAATAAACCAATAATTGTTTGCCTCTGCACAGTGCTAGAAACATAGATATGAAAGCTAGGAGCTAAATGGCACCTTAAATCTAGGTTATGGTTGCCGCAATAGAATGTCTAGGCACACTTCTTTATAACAATACAAGCTGAAAATGAACGGCAACTAAAATCTTATGTTCATTTTTCCTCATCTGAATACTGCAAAAAACAAAGCCATACTTCCCCTGCCCACCCCCCTAATATTCTTATGAGTGTCCCTTCTTCACTCCTCGGAGAATGGCTCAATATGGGGAGGCAGCAAAAGGTCCTCCTTTCTTTCCAACAATGGCAATTTTAATCTGAAATCCTAGGCGCAATATCGCTCCCAGAGCTCAGAAACTGCTTGCATTAATGAAATTCCCTGTCGCAAAACACGCCTAGAACAATGGGAGTTTCGAATGCCGCCTCTGCATCTGAAACACAAGTCGTGGCTTAGAGTCTCAATTAGATGGCACACAGCAAGCCATCCAAGTTGCCACATTCTGGGGACCCTTCGGGTTCCTCAATGAAGGTTGGTAATGAAGCTCAAGCTTCCATGAAAGGACAACTTTCCCCCTGAAACATACACTGTTTTAAGGTACCCACTCCATTCATGCTGAGCAGCAGGTGATATCCAACAACTCTGGCACAAGTGGTAGCCTCGCCCTACCATCTTTGTTGCGGCTAATCATCTTTGCCTTAGAGGCAACAACATTTGTGCCTAATACTTACCGCACTGGCTGAACTTTTCCTTAAGCTTCTGCCAGGTCAAGTCAAAAGGAAGCTGAAATGAAGATAAGCATATAGTAACGCAAGGAGAAAAAGCCAGAGAATAACGCTGCTAATTGGCTCAATTTATGTGCTTACATTTCTGACAAATATCTGGTTGCCCTTGGAGCCTACTCTGTCTCTCACACCACTTCCCATTGGGCCAGGCACAAATCCTCGATCCATATCGATATTTCTCTCCAGGCCAGTTCCCATGGTTGGCCCCATTCGATCAAAAGTGGAGTTCATCCGATCCATTCCCATGCCCATGCCCATTCCTCCGGTCATACTGTTCATACCACTTATTCCACTACCTGCAAACACACAGAGAGATAGATTTAGGAATCCAATAGTAATGTTTATAGCACAATAGTAAACAAAAGCTTGATAAGTTTCAAATTCATATATAAATAAGCTGGTTTGATGCAAGGGAAAATGCAGATGAGTTTCTATAAAGAAAGTCAAGTATGTTTCTGGTGCACTAGTTAACTTTGACATGCAATGGAATCCCATGAAAATATTCAGAGGAAATAGCACTTAAAGGGCTGAGGGCTGTTTTAACCAAATTCATTTGATCTTCATCTGAGGAAGCAAATGGACAATGATTTATTATGCTGGTAATAGCCAGCCAACTATAAAGAGACCAAACATTTATTTTTGTTTTTCTGCCATTGACTTACATTTTCCTAACTGAATTTAATAATTGCAGATTTTAAATGGTGCATACAGTATTTGGGTTATGAAAGTAGATGTAAACCCCTACTAATGTTTGTCTGTCTGAAAGAATGTTGACATGGCAGCTAGATTTTTCAGTTAGCCATTACTGATTTATGGCAGTATCAGCCCATGGGCATTCACTGCAATGCGCTCTACGTGGGGCTACCTTTGAAGGTGACCCAGAAACTACAATTAATCCAGAATGCAGCCGCTAGATTGGTGATTGGGAGCGGCCGTTGAGGCCATATAACACCGGTCCTGAAAGACCTACATTGGCTCCCAGTATGTTTCCGAGCACAATTCAAAGTTTTGGTGCTGACCTTTAAAACCCTAAACGACCTCGGTCCAGTATACCTGAAGGAGTGCCTCCACCTCCATCGTTCTGCCCGGACACTGAGGTCCGGCTCCGATGGCCTTCTGGCAGTTTCCTCACTGCGAGAAGTGAGGTTGCAGGGAACCAGACAGAGGGCCTTCTCAGTAGTGGCACCCGCCCTGTGGAACACCCTCCCATCGGATGTCAAGGAAATATGTGGGAAAATGGTTGTTTATACATAAGAGCATGAACAGCGCGTGGACAGCTCATGCTGTCCCAAATGATTGGTCCATGTAACATAGCCTGATCGACTGCATGGTCTGGTGTGATGGCATGGCATTGTCCTTATCTGCTGGCTGAGAACAAGCTGCATTCCTTGTATTTTGTATCTTTCTGACTATACACAATAAATGCTGGGCTGCAGCAGCTTTAAGGCAGCCAGACTTCTTCAACCCAGCTCTGCGTGAGACTGATTATTACTGATGACGAGCAGGTTCTCGTCAGAAATAAACAACTATCTGACTTTTAGAAGACATCTGAAGGCAGCCCTGTTTAGGGAAGTTTTTAATGTTTGATATTTTATCATGGATGCCACTGTTACAAAGTTGAAGTCTACCCTTCACAGCTTTTATGATGCCATGGCTACCCTGAAGGGTAGTTTGCACTGATATGCCTAAAGTAGATCAGTGCATGCTAGTTTGCGAAAGTGACTGTGGGCTTATCAGATCATGGCTGTCACTTACTTATTGTAAGCCATCCTGGCTGCCCG
Organism: Podarcis muralis; assembly: GCF_964188315.1. Taxonomy (NCBI): domain Eukaryota; kingdom Metazoa; phylum Chordata; class Lepidosauria; order Squamata; family Lacertidae; genus Podarcis; species Podarcis muralis. The sequence continues at coordinate 12,932,198 of NC_135668.1, forward strand.
CAGAACCATCAAAGCCTTGGAGAAATTCTACTATGCAAAAGGCGGCCAGCTGGTTCCACCAATCAGAAAAGCATTTATCAGCAAAGTCCTCCCGATGTTACTGTATGGGGTTGAAATCTGGGGGTGGAATTTAAAAACACTACAACGGCTGGAGATTCTACAAAACTCTTTTGCACGGAAGATACTGGGTCTCCCCAAGGGCTCGGTTGCAGCACAGTTAAGAACAGAACTGGGCCTCCCCTCCATTGTTGCGAGAGCCCACATTAGAATTATTAGCTTTTATTGTAAATTAATCAATGCCCCAGGTTCCCTACTAGCCAGGCAAGCCTTTTTAACGTGTTCTCAAAGCAATAAATGGTCCAAGGCCATGGTGACTATTACTGCACACTACTCTCTCCCAAATCTTGACTCGCTGTCCTCTTGGGACAAACATAAAATCCGGGCCTGGATTCTTACAAGAGACGAGGCCATGGACCGGGCACAGTCCACCTCAGCTCGCCTTTCCATGTGGCTCCCTAAAGTGAAAGTGGTAAGATCACTTGCCAACTACTTGATAGACCTGACGGAGCCCAATTTGAGAAGAGCGTTTACTATGGCCCGCTTCCATTCTATACCCACGGCCTTCCTGCAGGGGATTTACTCTAAGACCCCTATTACCCAGCGTCTATGTCCATGCACAATGAATGAAGTAGAGGACTTCATACATTTCTTCTTCTACTGCCCTATTTATGAGCCAATAAGATCTAAGCTCCTCCTTTTGATCCCGTCCACCATTACATCTAAGGAAGACTGTTTGAAATCGCTTCTTGTGGACGCAAATCCCCAAATTTCACGTGGGGTGGCAATCTTCATAGTGCAGGCTCTGAAACTCAGGGCTACCCTGACAGGGTAGCGTGCCCTAGACCTGGACCTGTTTTAATTCTTTTATTACTTTTAACTCAATATGCTGAGTCTGTTCTGGGGCCATTTTGTGCTTTATATATATCCGCATATTAGTTTTTGGCGCTGGCTACTATATCTTTGCATTATTGTCTTCGGGTAACTTAAATGTCACTACGCCAGCCAAAACACCTGAATTTTGCTTGGTTGCTTGTCTCTAGTTTGTCTTTTTTCTTTTTTGTATTGTCTTATTTTGCTATGGCAGTTTGCTAATGCAATAAAGGTTTGATAATTCTGGAAATTCTACTTATTGTTTAAACAGGCACTTTGCGATTACCAGTCCCGTTAAGATCAGATGCTTTTTACATAAGCATGCAGGATCCAGGTGAATTTTAAAATGCCAAGTTTTGGAGAATACTAAAAATTATTGTGTGTGTTTGATAGACACTGACTACAGAGAAGGAACAAGGCTCAATGGCAGCTTATGTATTTTCATGCAAAAAGTCCCAGGTTCAATCCCTAACATGTGACTTGGTTTAAGAGCAGTTTCCTATGCTCCTGTTATAGAAATTTATTAATCCAAACTGATTTTTCACAAAATAAGCATAATGGCTCTCACAAGCATGGAATTGTCAGTGTATTATTCCCTTATTAAATGTGACCAGATAAGAGAGCTACACTTATATTCCATCACATATACTGTTCACACTTAGAATGCAGAGGTGTTAGTATTCTTAACATGCACCTTTCAGTTATTTTGTAGCCATGCATGACAACTCTATGAATCTCCCTTTTACAGACAGATGTTAAACCACCTTGTAAGTCAAAACAGCTATCTGAAATTCTGCGATTGGTAGCTGTTGCTACAGGTTTTATTTAATATCAGATTCCAATACTTGCTATTATCTGCTGTTTTTTGGAAATTTGCTTGTCTGCTATGCATTTGGACACCTCTTAAGATGTCATAACCAAATTCTGCATGGTCCTGAGATCAAGGAGCAAGTTTTTGTCCGCGTTTGTATACAACTGGACACCATTTTGAATCAGAACAGAAGAATGAGCATTTTAAAACTGCACTGATTTTTTGATTTCTTAGAATTCCTGGGCAACACCAGGTAGAAGGCTGCTAGGGTTTATACAAATGACCCACTCAAGAAACTTAATCTTAAGAAAACACTAGACATATTAATGAACTTCAGTTATAACTGCAGTCACATAAAACTGGAGGTTTTAATCAATGGAGCAATTTTCTTACTACCAACAATAAGATTTTTCTGGATCCATCTAGGCATAGCACTAACCAAAGACCCTTTCTATTATACGTTAGAATTTATATTTGGTTGAAGCAGATCAACCTACTCATTCCAGATCCTACTGGGCCCATATTAGAAGCTCCCATTCCTCCTGCAAAACCACCAACCATTGCACCACCTAAACAAGGACAGAAAAAAGTCACATTATACATCTCTGTTTTACTTAAAAGCTAGGGAATTCTACCAAACTACCTTTTCATAACAAAATAATTTATCATTCTACCAAACTACCTTTTCATAACAAAATAATTTATCATTCTACCAAACTACCTTTTCATAACAAAATAATTTATCATTCTACCAAACTACCTTTTCATAACAAAATAATTTATTGATGGCAGTAATGCTCAGTGGACATACAAAAGCTGAACAAGGGTAGCTACTAGACTATGAGAAAAATATCTGCACTACAATGTTCTCATTGAATTTTTTCAGAGAATGTAAATTTGTAAGGCCAGTAGAGCTACAATGCAGCAAGAAATCTACAAGTATCTCTTAAAATTGAATGGTTATTTGAGAACTAACAGCTGCAAGCTATTAATTTGGATTCCTGCTTTAAGCTACTTCTATTCAATCTCAAAAAGTAGTATGTGAAAAGCACTTCACCCTGTCAATCTCCAGAAAGAAGACAACAGTACCTTTCATGGACCTCTATCTCAGGCAGAAGGGAAAAGGGAGATTATGAGTATGAAGCAACATAGTGTTCACTTGTGAAAATGATTTGCTTGCTACATGCTTGATACCCAATTCCATGGAAAATGCAAGTTTGCCAAGGGCCATACCCATCCTTCCAAACGAGTCTCCAAAGCCGCGGTTCATTGCCATATCAGTTCGACCAAAGTCTCTATCAATATTTCCTCCCATTCCTCCACGGAACATTTCTGCAGGAAACACAGTAGACAGTATTTTCTTTTAGATTCCAGATACCGTATGTTTGCTTACAGACCTTTGGGTACAAAGGATTCGCTTTGAATGGTACCATAAATGGCTAAGTGGAAAGATGCTTATTCAAGATACTGATTTCAAACAAATTCATTTAAAAATATAGGAACATGGGAAGCTGTGTTTCATGGACCATTGATCCATCTAACTTAGCATTGTCAACCCTGAATGGAAGAGGTTCTCCATAGTTCAGGCAGTCTTTCCGAGTCAACATGCATTATAGCTTGACTGTACATGTTGGGTATACAGTCGAAGCAAGACTCATTTCCATTCCCCTATTACTACAAATGTGAGATTCAGAACTCTAGAAGAGTCACTTTAATTTTTTTGTAGTAGATCCCTCTTCACAGGATCAGTGGAAGATGCCAATATAATGCAGCCTCAAATGTCCTCCTCAAGAATCCCAGGAGCTGAGGTAGTTTTGGAGGCAGCAGCATGGCACCAAGCACTGGCAACAATGAGAGACTTCCCACCACCTCCAAATTTCAGCTTCAAAAGAGAGATCTTCCTCAATATCAAAGCTGTGGAGAAGCTAAATTACCCCTCCTTGCCTGCTTAAATCTCATTAAGAAGCAGCCTCCTCCAATTTTAAAAAACTGCATGTGAAATGCAAAGTCCTGTTTTTAACATCGCATCTACTTTGATTGTCTCTGTGCAGAGGCACACAAATGTAGCAGATAAGCCCTTCAGGGTTTTTTTTTTTAAATACAGTACTCAACAAAAACAAACAAATACAAAACAAAATAAATCTATTTGTACATAGCCACCAGGGTCCCTTATGGAAAAACTGGGGATACTGGCATAAAGCTAATAAGAGTAACAGAAAATAGAGAGAGAATATTTACATCAACATTATGAGAGATCATTGGATAAGAATACCTCAGTCCATTTCCAATTATAATTCTTGTCAAATTCATTGTTTATTACTCATTATTCCAAATGTGTGTGCATACTCTAAAATGGGACGGAGGACTCTTTTAATAGTCTTCATTTGTGTAAAAAAGCAAATTACACAACACTGAGAAAAGTGAGTTTGATTTGATTGTCCCTTGGATAAATGAACTTTGTGGATTAAAATTAAGTTTTTCACTATAAACCTTTATTTTTTAGGATGGAGTTTAGGTCAACTGTCTTCCACTGTTAAGAAATGGTCCTTTGGGCTGCGGCCAGACAAAGTGTTACCAGTTCCTTAGATTAATGTAAATACTTAATGTCATCAAAAATAGGTAACAAAACTTTGAGGGTTGACAATATTGTGTCCACTAATTATGATCATTTTCTTAATAACTTTGTCCCAGAATGAGGATATCAAGGGGCATTACCACCATAAATACACCTGGGCTTGCACGCTCCCCAGCAATTAAAACCTTCGGCTTTTATGCAACAGTTAACTAGAGCTTTTGATAGAAGCTCTGGTCAAGAACATGAAATATGGTATTTTATCAAGTTAACAAATTCTTAATTTTTGTTTAATTTGTATTAAGCTCAGAGGATTTAAATCACCTTTTAGAAAGGTGGTATGCTGCAAGCAAGCAAGCAAAATGAAGCCTTTGGTTAAACTCAACAATTAGGCATCCCTGCTGAAAGTTTGCTTGCCGGTTTGCTTGTAATACATTAACTCCAATGAAAATAAATTTGATAAACACATCCAGGAGAATAGTCCCACACTCTAGTTTTCAAATGGGGGTGGGAAAGCACACTGTGCTTCACAGCTGATAGTTGAAGTTTATGTTTTACGGAAGCCTTTTTAAAACTAAATGTCCGTTTCCACATCATTTATCTTAAGCTCTTAAATCAAAGATTGTAGCTTTAAAATTATTGGGTTACAACTGCAAACAGAGAGTAATTTTAAAAAGCTGGTTAATTTACCTCCCATGCCTGTTGCCATGCCCCCCATGCCTGTTCCTATGCCACCAGTCATTCCGCTGCCAATATTTCCTCGGAAATCATCCACACTGCCCATTCCTAGAAATAGATTTTATTTTTTAGTTTTACAATACTTCTAGATACACTGGAACAGCTGTACATATTAAGAGCAAATAGTCACCTACCTCCCATTCGGTTGACTCCGCCAAATCCTCCCATGTTTGCCATCCCTTTCATGCCACCAAATCCGCCAACACCTGAACCGTAAGCAAAGAGCATTTTACTAAATTCATAAATTTTGTAAAGCAACAAAGTAACTGGGGAACGTGCCTACCTCCGCCCATTCTGTTCATTCCTCCAAAGCCTGGACCATCCACTCCCATTCCTTCAAATAAACAGATTTACAGGTGAGCTATTAAGTATATCTTTATGCCACTCTACCCTTCAGCTGAACAGCTCGCAGCGAGGTTCGCAATAAAATCAATGCAATACGGCAACAAAATATATCATAACCTAGTAAGGAATCATAGCAGCAGTTAAAAACAGGATAAGATGTTAAGAACTTAAATTTTTTTTGGAAGAACCAAACAAGAAAAGCTTGGTGCTGAACAGGGACTTTTAAAGGTACATATAATGAAAAAACGATTAAAATTTAAGTATGAGTCACAATACATTTAAAGACTTCTATGGTACTCCAGGAAATGTCTCCCTCACTCCAAGGCAAGAAAACATTGGGAAGAGGAAAGCATACTGACCTCCAGGAGCCACACTTCCCATTCCACTACCGCCCATGCTCAGTTGGGTTGCACTTATGGGCTGCCCACCAGGTCCAAGTCCCATTCCAATTCCTCCAAGACCACCTTTGAAAGCAAAGATCACTCCATAAGGTTCTCAGTATTTCGAAACAGTTGAAGGCAGGGGCAATTCTACTAGGCTTCAAAATGTCTATATTATGTCTATATTATGTCTATATTAACAGGCACCATTAAAAAAAAGAGTGAATACTCACGAGGTAGCTGTGGTGTTTTGCTGTCTGCTACACGGAAATCATCGTGAGGAATTGATTTGTCATCCTAACAACAGACAAAGACTTTTAGAACATTGTAGCGGTTTGTCTCAGCTACCATGGGCAAAACAAATGAACAACTCACCATTTTTACATGCATGGGTCTATCAAACAGAAATTGTCCATTGAACATAGCTGAACATAAAGTCAAGGAACCTTACATCCGCCAATAATATGTTAAGCTACACAGGTGATCTTACAAACACACTCACACTCTAGACTATCATCCAATAGCTTCATCTTAGGGGTCTTGTCAATTAAATTTGCATTTATATGCATGCATGTAAAATAGCGGTCCGAATTCATTACAGCAAGCACCATTTTAGAAGAATTCTGCTTTGGAATGCCTCCAAGATTATGACTACTGACTGTAGCTTTGATAAATAATTTCTTTAAAATCTGATATATGAGTTAGACCGGACCACTTTTTAAATCTGTAAAATCAACTAAACAGTACAATCCTACTATATACTATTCATGTACTTTTCTGAATAGTTGTCTTATCTCCTATTGTACTAAAGTATTCAACTTGCACCCCACTATTCAAATACAGTGGGGACAGTGAGATGTGAGCAGAATCCTTCGCTCCCTTTTTTTACAAGACTATCGGGTTTTGGGGTGGAGGGGAGATTATATAGCTAAAACCATAGAGAATCAAGAGGTGGGGGGCACTTGTGAATTTCATTAATGGCCCTCCTATCTCTCCCCCAATAATATGAGCACTGTTGCACTCAAACCTCAAACACTTACTAAGGAATTAGTTACCTAAAAGTAATGGCAAAATGGGAAAATATTGTCCTTAAAGCACATCATTGCTTGTAAGTCACAATTAACAATGGTTTAAGTAGTTCTCTGTTGCCAGACCAGTATTTTTCAATAAAACAGCAAGTGTGAAATAATTCTGCATGTAAACAATGGTCTAGGGACTGAACAAGTCAGTCGCACTGATTTTCCATATAGTCTAACTGTGCTTGCCAAATTCTTCAGTTAGGTTTTAAGTGCATCAGCTGCCACCATAAAATAGGGTATATTTTGTATTTTATTGGTGATAAGTATCATTCTCAGAATCTCTAATGCCATGAGCCACTTTGTTCCAATAGAGGAAGATGAATTTGGGCTTCAAGTTCTCCCCTTAACATTATCATTCTCCCCATTCTATATTATTCCTACTCCAATGTAACCATGGTGTTATAGTCAAGCTCCTTATATACTAGCAGTAATACAGTTAGTATATCAAGGAGAAATGTACAGTGGTGCCTCGCAAGACGAACGCCTCGCAAAACGAAAAACTCGTAAGACGAAAGAGTTTTCCATTTTTGAGTCGTTCCGCAAGACGAATTTCCCTATGGGCTTGCTTCGCAAGAAGAAAGCCCATAGGGAAATCTCCGGGGACCTCTTTTAAATGCTGGCGGTGGGGAGCAAAGACTTTCGCCCACCGCCGGCCTTCAGAAGAGGTCCTGGACCTCTTCTGAAGGCCGGCGGGGGGCAAAAGTCTTTGCTCCCCCCTGCCTGCCTTCCCGGGATAGCGGAGAAGCGCAGCGCGTTTCTCCGCTATCCCGGACGGCTTTTGAAGGCAGGCGGGGGGGAGCAAAGACTTTCGCCCACCGCCTGCCTTCAGAAGACCTCCACTGTCCCGGGGGCTTTTAAAATGCTGGGGGTCGGCAGCGAAGGCTTTTAAAATGCTGGCGGTCGGCAGCAAAGCCCTCCTGTCCCCGGAGCTTGCGGGGCGGGAGGTGGGGAGAAGGGCTTTTCTTCCCACCACCAGGCTTCAGAACAGCCTTCTGAAGGCTGGCGGTGGGAAGAAAAGCCCTTGTCCCGTCCCGTCCCGTCCCCCAGCCTTCAGAGGAGGTCGGGGGACAGACTGTCCCCGGACCTGGTCTGAAGGCGGTTTCCATAGGAACGCATTGATTGATTTTCAATGCATTCCTATGGGAAACCGTGCTTCGCAAGACAAAAAACTCGCAAGAAGAAAAAACTTGCGGAACGAATTAATTTCGTCTTGTGAGGCACCACTGTACATGATCAAATATACTACAAACAGAAAAGTTATCAATTGCTTTGCTGAAAAGCTCACCTTTATTCACACAAACATACAAGTCAAATATAATGTAGACAGAAAATAATTCATTCCTATTTAACCCACACTTGACAACATACTCCTTTAATCAGGCCCGGTCACTCCCCAACTCTTGTCAGGATACATATTGCCTGAACAGCTTCGATTGGCTGCTCAAACGTCACTGTTCCCATTCCTCGACTCTTTCCATCTTTGTCTTCTTTAATATCTGCACGTTTTACAGTCCCAGCAATGCTGAACACTTCCTTTAATTTCTTCCAGCCAACTTTGAAGTCAAGCTTAAAAAGAAAGTTTCCATGAAACAAACCAACACAATTTTGTCTTACAAAACAGGATTTTTGTTTTAGCACAGGGGCAAACTCTACACATAGCTTAAGTATAGCAATACACACACACACACACACACACACACACACACACACACACACTGTAGAGGTGACAGATACATGGAAGATTGCCAAAACTGAAGTATTAGTTATCAGAGATGCAAATAAATCTTGGTCACATCCATGTTCTTTCCTTACATTTTTTCAACATGTTGATGAACAACTTAGTTCTGATGAAAAGTAACAACTCAGCTAAAAACTATCAAAAGGAATGTAGTACACTGAGCACATAATCCAACATTATCTAGTTGGGGAAGAGTAAACAAAAAACCATGTACTGATTTTAAAACTGGCTACTTTGAGAGAAAACTATTCATATGCATACTCAGCTCACAGAACAGGTTTATTACAAAGGGTTTCAAGAATTGCACAGCAGCATAAAAATCTAAGTTGGAGGTCCTAAAATAGCTTTCTCCAACCTGGTGGCCTTCAGATGTTTTGAATTACAACTTGATGAAACTGATGCGAGCTGTAGTCCAAAACACCTGGAGGGCACCAAGATGGGGGAAATATTTATATTGCAGTTTAGATACACAAAACCACCCTCAGATGAGATGCAACAGTGTTTAAAGCCCTGTTAAAACAGGCATGAATACTATCGGCTAAGAAAAATCACTTGTGCTGTGCTAAGTAAACTCGATGTTTTGCTCCAAAATGAAGCAATGCACAGCCAGTATGTATTTATACTTACATTGGCAACAAAAATGGTGGACCCAAGTCTGCCAGCCTGCAGATTGCTAATAATCTCGGGAGGAATGTTTGGATTATTAATAATAGAAGGTGGCAAATTCATCAAGCCAGGTGATATCTCTGGGCCATGTCCTCCCGTGTAGGGTCCACTCCCACGCTGCAATGCCCTGCGAGCATGCTCACCGTCCGGATCCTACAACAAATTTAGTAATAGAATAGACATCTGTTAATCCCAAATCACAGGGGGGGGGGGGGAAATGGTAACAGTACTTTCTTTCTGAAATTTCACAGTATCACAACAGAGCGGTTAGCATCCTTATCAGCGGCGGCAGAAGGAATAAGTACTTCATGTGCATGGAGACCTGGCTCCCTCACCTCTAGAGGTGGTCCTTTCAGATGAGGGTTGAGACAAGTGTGCACTGCCACTTCATATGCTGTTACCTAGCCTATGGACAAGTAGAAATCTGTCAGCCTAACATGTTCTTTCAAAAACCAAATTCAATTATCTTGGTGCTCTCTGTTAATATCAAACGTAGAAAACATAACTCTCTGACATCATGGTTCAGAATGGAACACTCAAACAGGCAAATGAAAATGCTGACACATTTTATTCCTCCCTTATCGCTCCCACAGCAAGGCAATCTGAACATGATACACATCAGAGCCACACAGCAAATTCCCCAGACTTAAAGGTGATTGTTCATCCAACTACAGATCTAATCTTGTAGGGGGAAAGGCATATTTTAAGACTCAAGAATATCAGTAGGATGTAGATCCCCAACCTAAGCAACTCATGTCAGTATAGCAGCCTTATCTGAAGTTTTAATTATACAAGTGCCTCAACAGTTCCCCAGACAAGCAGTCTGAGGCTGCAGCATATCCAATCCATTTAAAAGCTACAGGTAATGGAAACACGGAGTAGGAATTGAATGTATTTGTCATTCTGAGAGAAAATTGGCACTTTTGATATCATTGGTTGCTTGGAAATGAAGTATGATTCTTGTTACTGTGTGGAAGTATCTGTGAGGGCATTTAATAACTCTACACAGTTTGTTCTGCTATTTTAAAAGAATTCCAAAACTCTTTCAATACTCTGCATCAAAGCTGCAAAAACTACAAGCATACCTCTTTTATGTTCAATGGTCTTCCATTTAGGTCATATTTATTCATAGTTTCCAGTGCCTTCTTTACAAATTCTTCATCTTTGAATTCAACAACACTGGATGAAACAAAATAATGATGTTTTGGTTTGTGTGATGAACTTTTAAAATTGTTATTAAAATACATTTAAAAAACTAGGGGAAAACAAAGGAAAAAACACAAAGGAACACTTACCCACAACCCTATAGCCATGTGAAGATTTGCCAACATGGAAGAAGGAAAAAATAAAGTTGATTTAGTAAATGCAGTTACAATGAAGTATTTTAACATTTCAGACAAACTGAACAAAAATAGACATGCTGAATGAAGAATGTAGTTTTGGAGTGGGAAGAGCAACATTAAGCTAGTTATTTCTCCTACCACCTTGCATAGACATTACAAAGTTTATTTATTTAACATTAGTTATATAGACACAGATGGTCAGTTTTTTTAAAACTCTGACTTTTTTTTTTAGCCAAACCAGAAATAGAATGTGAAAATGATATACAAATTCCCATGGCCAACTAAAGGAAAAAACTGAGCAGGATAACCAAAAGTGGATGATTATCTTAAAGTGCAATACTCAGGTTTTCCAGAAAAATGACTGCAATTATATTACTTAACAACTGCTAGTATCTTTTCCATATTTCAATTTTAAGGAGAAGCAGTTTGGTTGCTTTTTTCCCCCAGCACTACTATTCAATAAAAATAAAGCAACCAGTTTAGGTCTATTTTTGTTTTATTTTTTGAAACATTCCCACAGGCCGAACAAAAAAAGCATTTAAATAAAAATTTCAAAGGGAAAAAACCAGACACCCAACAGGTTTAATTGCTTACGTTCGAGTCAAACCTGCATTCTCTTGTTCACACAGCAGGCTCAGAATTACTATAGTTTGAACGTTTGACCTTTTTAAGAAGACAGACACAAAGCAGCTTTTAACATTCTTTGCACTGAACTGCCTCCCTCATTGCTGGCAATCCACTGCCTAACAACCAACTCCTTCCATTCCATTTTTAAAAAGACCTAGACAAGTTCAATAATCCAGAAGAAGTCCTGCAATCTTTTGGGCTCATCAAGACATATGTTTATACTCAAGCCTCAGATTAGAATGCTACACTTAATTTATCATTTCAGTGATATTTTTTCCAATGCTCAACTTAAAACACATCTGAACACACCAGAAATCCTAACGAGAGCTGCTGTTTTAAATGAATTAGGTAAATGCCATTTATTTAGACACATATTAAAAGAGCTTTCCCCTTGCATCCAACTACACCAGTTTATATGGAAGTTGACAAAGCTGTATCTGATACAGAAACCTCAGTCTGTAATAACATCAGTGAAAAAAAATGAAACTTACTTTCCAATTACTGGTACAAGTATTAAACAAAAGTAAAACTGCTGAGCAACTTTAAACCTCTAGCAGATGATTGCCCACGGCACTTACCCTTGATTTTCCTTCTGCATCCTTAAACAGCTCCACGTATGTAACCTCACCAACTACATAAGACATACAAAGGGAAAATACCAAGAGACAATGCATTTAAACACCAATGTCTTGCTTTGCTGTGTCCCTGTGCACAACTCTACGAAGAAGCACCTATTATTCACCAACAATCAAAACCAGACCAACATACCTCCTGTCAAGGTCTATATAATTTAGCTAATTTTCAGGAATATGCAACAGCCACATTCTCAAAAGCTAAAGAAAAACAACTATATTTAACCTAATTCATACTACAGATCATATTTTGGCCAGTATGATATAGTTGGTGAACAAGTTCAGATATACAAATAGTCCCTTCACCTCTCAATTAAGGACATCAACAATAACACTTTCAGTGACATTTGTCATCCTGCTAACAACAGCTGTTTTAAGGTGACTTTCTACCTGAATAGCTTCAAATAGTAAAGAGGTTGCCTTCAATAGAATAACCAATTTACAAAAGTCAAAAAATTTCACAGCAAGCCACACACTTTCTAAGGTTTCATTGCATAAACCAAATCATAGAAGTCACGTCACCTTACAACAGATACACCTAGCACAGTTAAAGGTTTGTTTTATTTATTTATTTTTAAGGCCTAGAAACCGAATGTTCTTTGCATGATTTTGAAGCAATCATTTTTTTCCAGTTAATTCAAAACCAACTTTTGACAGTTCATGAATTGGGATTTCTTCCATCCCAGACATGCCCATGGCAAGAAGTTTGGGGCATTCAAAAAAACTACAACTGTAGTAACAAACGTGATATAGAGCTCCAGACAGACAAGTCATGGCAGAAGTGACAATGCAGACAGAGAATTCTACAGCCAGATTCCACCAAGAAAAATACAGAAACATCTTTTGAAGGACATCTTTTCATTCATACTTTAAAAGCACACTAAATTTTGCTTGTATTCAGAACTACACCTAGACATAACGCAGTCCCTTGAAAGGTTCATGAGGGCATGCATATTCTCTAGGCTACCTACTATCGTACAAGAATGGAAGGAGACTGTGGATACTTCATTTGTTTACTGATACTATCCTGCAATGCAAATGTCTCCAGTGAAAGAGGGGGGAAAGTAGACATAACAAGCAGAAGTTGAAAAGGACAAACCAAAACTGTGTGTTTCACAGTATTCCAGATATGTGAGTTTGTCTCATTCCTGTGAGAAGCCAGCTGCAAGGAGCAAGTTACCTTTCTCTCTCATAAGATCTTTAATAGACTGCCATTTCATATCATATGGGATGTTGCTAATGAATACTCTGTTACGGTTAAGGGTCTTCTTTTCTCCAGTGCCTGCACCCTTCTCCTTTGTGTAAGGATGGAATCTATTCCTGTGTCCAAGAGACGGGATTGCCTTAGGCTTTGAAAGATACTTTGATTTCACAGGTGGTCTCTCATCCTTTCCCGTTTCATCATTTTCCCTGCATGTGAGGAAGGAAAAAAAATAAGAATATTAGTTTGCTTTTAAGTATATAATCCTATCAAGCCTTTATGACAAAATGTAAAGCCCAAAGTAGCACCTATCACAGGGACAAATGACACATATTCAGGGTAATACCTTCACACCTGTGTGCATATGTTTTAAAACAGCAGGCATGGGAGTGGATCCAGAATTGGAACTGTAGTATGAGTGGGAAGGGGGAGGGACTAAGTCCCCCCATGAAAAAAGATTATATTTATGCCAAAAACAGCTTCCCAGGAAGGATTTTGGTAAGACCCTGCACAGGAAAGAAAGGGTTAACTCCTCATCCAGTTGTGCTTTGGTCCCAATCTGGATTGGGGATCCCTGCGGCTATTTAAAAACCAAATAAATCTGCATGTGCAAATGCAAAGATGCATGTAGCATCACATGAAGCCCATGATCCTCTCCTTTTTGGCTTGCATCTCTGTCCAGTTTCCATGACTAGAGAGACTGATTAAATGAAAGCAATAATTTTCATCTAGGTTCTAATGCATTCAGAGTGTTACACTTTTCCCTCACTAAGAGACAATGTTAGCAACTGCACACAGGTCACTCAACCATATCTTTACTTTCATTTCCAGTAGGATTAAACCAGCAGTTCCTTCTACAAGCTAGAATACACAAGTGAGACAATATAAGACCACCACACTCAGTCAAAAGTTACTCAGGTTTCTTATGAAGGGAACTATTTCAGTTTTGCCACGCTTAAGAGGATCAGAATGCCTGAAGACAGCAACACTTGTTTACAAAGCAGGAACTTTCTTTAGCATACAATGCAGCAACAGAAATCTCTGCTGGTGTACAGGTTGTGGGTGCCCAAACTGACATGCATGAAGAACATATTTTTTACATTGCCCTGTCAACATATATGGTCTTCTAGTAACATCAGTCAGCATCAACACTTATTTGCCAGTTTGATAATTCTCTGCTTAGGGACTACGCATGTGCCCAGGCAATGTAATGAAGACTTAGGGTGGTCATGTTTCTGACCACTAAACTGGCTGCCATAGGTGGCAATGAATTTCATCTAGAAAAGTGAGCAGACTGCCAGAAGAGACAAAAACTTCAAGCTGCTTCCAGCAGCCCACTGCCTTTCTCCTTACCCACCACAGAAAGGAAGCAGGCTCCATGGAGAAAGATATCCGACCTTGGGCAGCTTCCTGTGTTTCCATGCTAGCTGTGGAGGAGGGCAAAAACCCTCATGTGTGTCAAGTACAGAAACCAAAATAATACATCCATGTCTGATACATCATTAGACCAAAGGACGATTTAGTGTGGCATCCTGTTCACAGTCCACAAGCAGGACATGAGCATGGAGTGAAGGAATGCTCCTTCTTTCCATCACCATGCTGCTCAGTTTCCAAGCTAGGTGTACAGAATATGTGCCTAACAAGGAAACCAAGCAGTTTAGTGGTGGAGGCAGGGAATGCTCTATGCTCCCTGTGCCAACCCACCACATTTATATATAACCTGCTTTTCAGTTGTAGAGGGGACTGGCAAAGGAGGGACAGAGTGCTCCATCTGCCAGTCCCTCTAAGGAGGAAAAGCCAGGCTTGTGAAAATGCTTGTGAGCTTGTAACTAATGGTGCTAATGTACAAGGCCGAATTGCACACACAGCCTGAGCAGTGCACAAAACATCTGGAAATCACTTTCTCCAACATCTTTTGAAAATGATCCATATTGACAGGGGGATCACATAGCCCCATATCCATGCTGTCAATTTGTACACTTTTTCCACCTGAATGTGAACAATCACAAGTCTGTACACTCTAACCCACGCAAAGGCCAATGGCTCACAGGAGAATATTTCTAAATAACAACAAAGGATTGATAAGGGAACCACACAATTTGGACAGGTCTGTGCCTAACCAAGATAGGAAAAATCCAGAGGAATTTAAGCACTAGGACTAAAATAACTGCAATTGTTATCTAATGGTCAATTAGGACCAACTTTGAAAGTTCTTAGGTAATCCAACAAAGGTGAACTGTGGGATAGCTGAACACTAAACAAACGTTATAAGGGGGGGGGGGGATTCTGAAACGGTAATATTTGAGGTCAAGTACAACTACAACTTCCCTACCAAAATCAATTCCTAAGCAAAGTGCAATTGGAAAAGCTTCACAAATCAATCAATCATCAAGAAAGGGACCAATTCACAGATTTTACAGGAAATTCATAGGATTACATGTGGTATTATTAGAATAACTGAATAAAACACAGGGGGTTTCCCACAGAAACTGGAGATATAGCCATTCCTCTAGATAGTCTTCTTTTCAATAAGAACTCCACCGCCATCATTGATAGATGAAAAAAGAATGGCACCAGCCATCAAATTAATTGAGCCCAGGGCTTGTCATAATATATTTTTTTAATAATTTCACATTATTGTTTAATGGAATAAAAATATTAACCTAAAAGGTCTCATTTTTTAAACTTCTGCAATGTTGACTAATGCTGAATATGATGGATTAAAAAACTGAACAGGTCAAACAATAAATATGAACTAGGAATAGAAAAATTATTTCACTGGGATCCTAATATTACTTCCAATCAATTATAAAATTAACAAAGAATTGGGATAACGCAATGATACAAAGATATGCGTATCTTTCTTTAAAAAAGGCTTCACCCAGTATTGCCACTTCTAATGTTGTCAAACGCAAGTTCAGACAATAAAAAGATATACCATAGCTACTAAAAGGCTGGCCATAAAGTTTCTATTCTAAACAGTTTTACTATTCACTTATGTGATCTTCAAATACTACACACCATACACTATAAATGAAAAAGACATATACAAAACCCAATTTGATGATTCGATGAAAACCAAAAACATTTGACCTGAATGTTCCCTGCCTTGCAGTACCCTTACTTGACAGATTATATGACCAGATGAGCAGCTCTTTAAAAGCCTGGAAAGGTATACTGTATTCTGTGAAGCCATCATTCCAGGAGAAGTTAAAAGTGGAAAAAGTTTGCTGCTATTAAGAAAGCAAATATGACACCTATAAACACTGAAGAAATAACTTAACTTGATTCATTTTTCAACAGAGAAACCGAACAAGTCCAAGCATTCCTTTACAGCAACCAGTTATAGAGTGGCTAAGAAGAAATGTAGTAAGACCCCCTGCTGCTTCTCACTAATGGTCCATCTGGTCTAGAATTGTGTTTCCAAAAGTGGCCAGCTCCTGGAAGCTTGAAAGCAGCACATGAACGCTCTTCACTGCTATTTCTCCCCACCATCTAGTACAGGCATAGGCAAACTCGGCCCTCCAGATGTTTTGGGACTGCTCTTCCCATCATCCCTGACCACTGGTCCTTTTAGCTAGGGGTGATGGGAGTTGTAGTCCCAAAACATCTGGAGGGCCGAGTTTGCCTATGCCTGATCTAGTATTTGCCATACTGGGAAGTTCTATTCAGCTATCATGATCAACAGCTTTAAGTAGACCTATCCTCAATTAATGCAGCTAGGGACCACCAATGCATCTTGTGGTAGTGAATTCCATACAGTAATTATATATGTGAAAAGGCTCTCCTGTCTGTGTGGAATTTATTTCCTATCTATTACAATGAGCAACTACAGTGAGTGTGGGACCACATTCTCCGTGCTCTTCGTAATCACCAAAGGAAGAGAGTGGAAAGGTCACAAAGTATGCACACAAAAACCACAAATTCTATTTATTTATAATAATCCAGCAAACTAGAGGTTTCTTAAATTAACCCTAGGGATATTAGGACCTTGGAAGAGAAGGGTTTCAAAAGCTGGAAAATGTGAGATTAAAGTTTCTTTTAAAACAAAACTTCTCCTGCTTTGGAACAGACAGATCTAGCAGTTCTCAAGCAGGACATTTAACACTCACCAACTAGTAACAAGAACACACACTGATAGACTGGTGTTATCACCAATTGCTCTTGTTGTGAATGGTTACTGTGCTTATCTTGTGCATACATGTTGCGGCTTTGCATAGCAATGTCACAGACTGTATCCTCTTGCATTTGGTGGGCACTGGCCTTGTTTGTTGCGTATCTTGACAACCTGGAATAACAAACGTGGGTCCTAGTCCACAAAAGGCCTCTGCCACAAAACAAGCTGCCCATCTCAAAGGTGCAAAGGGACTCCTTGCTGTAAACCAACTGTGGGTGCAAAGGACACACTGTACCTGTTGACTCAGAACTAAGCCCTATGAAGCGAAAACAGGGCTTCGTCCAAGGTAAAGTGTGCGCAGGGTTACACCCCATTCCCACACGGTTCTGCCCTTCATGAATCTTCCCGATCCATTTCTTCATCTTTCATGACTCCGACTTATTCTTTATCACTACAACCGTGTTGTTTTTGTTTTCCTTTTATGGTCTTTCATTTGTGCAGCCGCCATCGCATCATGTGGCAGCTCATACCCTGAGCCAGTCTAATAATAACTGCTCCATCATCATCATCCTCATCCCTGTTCCTGCTTAAGAAACACAACGACGGCCTACCCTTGCCTTTCTTCCATCCCAGAGTCGCAGGCAGCCCAGCCAGCCTCTGTCCCTCCCACTCACACACGTAACACACCCATCAAGCGGCCCCTCTCCAAACAATGCCGGGTATGGTTACTAACGAGGGGAACCCGAAGCCTCAACCCCGCCATGGCGCAGGGACCACTCCCCCCCCCCCCAAAAAAAACCCGCCTGGCGCGAGGCCTGCGCGGCCCCCCGAATCCCCGCGCTCAGGTAACGGGTCCGGGCGGGCTGCCCACGCCCCCCTCCCGGCCTGGCCCGCCGCCCCGCCCCGTTTCTCCCTCACGGACACACACATTTTGACGCCATTGGCGCCGTCGCCGCTCTCCGGCCTGGCGGCTCCGCCCGCCTCTCCATCCTGCTGCCGCTCGTGGTCGTTGGCGGCCGCCTCTTCGGCTTCTCCCAACGGCGCCGACCCTTCGAACTTGTCGTTCTCCGCCATTTCCCCGCCGGGTTTGAAAAGGCCCTCCGCCTCCTCCTCCGCCTCCTCCTCGCGAGCGAGCCGGCGAGCGCGCGCCTCGGCCTCCACTTGCTGGATCCCGCTCTCTTTCTCTCTCCTCAGTCTCTGAACCGGCTTCCCCCAGGCTCTCGCGAGAACTCCGAGAGCGCGGCGGTGCCTTTCTGCCTGCCGACCGGCAACTTCCCGGTTGCCATAGCGACAGCGGCGGCGGCCTAGGCCTTTGCCGGCGGCCTGCATGCCTACATTTTTTTCGGCTAAACCCTGATATTGGGAGGTGGAGCGGGGTGGGCAGTGCCTTTTTTTTTCTAAAAAAATGTTTAGGGGTACGCTCCTTTTCCTACTCATATTGAAATACTGCCCCTCAATGAGGCCAAACTTATATGAGGCTGCATCCTAATGTTTTAATGTATCCTAATCTTTTAAATTGTATTTTAATCAACTTGGTTTTTATTATTGGTTGTTAGCCACCCTGAGCCCGGTCTTGAGTGGGGAGGGCGGGGTATAAATAAAAATGTATTATTATTATTATTATTAACAAAATGTTTAGGGGTATGCGTCCCCACCACACAGAAAAAAGCACTGGGGGTGGGAAGGACTGGCGAAAGCGACGGCTCCTTTCGTTAGCTGAATTAATGAAACGAAGTCGTAATATCATGAGCAGTGGTGAAGAAGCCCGAACTCTGTAAACTGTGAAGCTTTTTGGAAATACAGCGAAACAAAACCTCTTCGCCCTGGATTTTGATGCCTGAGATGTGTACTTTCAAGGCTCCCCTAATTTTTGTGGTTGTCTCCTGTTTAAAACCATATTTCGCATTGCGTTTAAATTGTTGTAACCTGCCCTGGGGCGTTGGGGTGAAGGTTGCAATCCTCACAATATGTAGCAATAATAAAAACAATAATAAATATTTTTAATAATAATAATAGCTGCTTACATAATACGGTTTGGCATAGGTGTAGCTCTTTTTATTTATGTTATATATACCTCATTTTTATTCTGCCCTCCAAATATCTCAGGGGCGTATACATGATTTTGCTATCACAACAATGCAACAGGGTAGGAGAGGGCAACTGACACAAAATTACCTACTGAATTTCGTGGCTGAATTAAACCCTTTATCTTCATTTTCCTCTTTTCTTTGGATCCAAACCACTTTCTTCTCCCAGAACCCATCTCACCTGCACGCTCCCTTACTTATCGGGACCTAAATATCCCACCTTGGATATATTTTACTTATCTGCTCCTCGGACCCCCAGTTTCCTCATTCGGTGTTTCTTCTTTTTTTCTTTTTTGGACATTAATAATAGAATTCTAGAGTTGGAAGTGATGCAGGAATATGCAGCGGTCCCATACGGGGATCAAACCTGCAACCTTGGCATTAACACCATGCTCTAACCAACTGAGCTCTCCATATGTCTCAAACAGGCAGGGTTGCAGGTAAATACTGAGACCACCTCAACTCATAAAACAGCAAGGTGGTGGACCATAACAAAAGATTCCCACATGGTAGGGTTGATGTTGTCATGCCACATTTGCAGACATCTTTGTAACATAGAATTGGTCTGCTAACAGGCCTAGTGCCTGAAGCCAGCTCCCTATACAGCACATCCTTGGGGATCCTGCCATCTTCCATTCTGTACTTGACCAAGCTAGTGTGCAAGACTCAGGGGGGCTATGTTGGCAAAGTTCCAGGAGGACAGCAAAGTTCCAGCTTGCGTATTAACCTAAAACGGGGTTGAAGGTTCTTTTTCAGCCTGAGGGCAACCTTCCAAGTGCCAGAAGCAAAAGGGGTCAGATGAATGAAACAAAATTTTATCTTCAGATAGTAGGCTAGTTTCTACACACCATCGCACACCCCTCTCCTCCATCCAGACAAGCAAGAGGCATGATGAGAGTTGGCACAGCTATTGGGTGGGGTGAGGCCACTGCAGAATCCCTGCAGCATCCCTGCAGAAGCTGGCACCTGTGTGTGGGGGGGGGGGGCACCTGGTTGTGCCTTTTTGGAATTTTGCGCCCCTGCCCCCCATGCTATGCCACTGCAGGCTGGAAAGGCAGAGGGAGAGACATGTTTTTTTTTCTGTTTCGATCCAAGGCTGTGGCTATGAAACAATAACCTTTTGGGATGTTAATGCTGTGAATCCCTCCATCGTAGGCCCAGGTTATATATGTGTAAATAAACCCATATATCATAAAGACCCCACAGTCTCTGCTGTGCCTCATTCCAAAGGAAACACAAACCCTGGGTGAGTGCCTGGAACCCCTGGAATCTTGCACCGCGCCAAGATTGGGGTGGCATGCTGAAGCACACTAGGACGTCACACTACTCAACGCTGCTCCCACTGCATAGCATTTTGCTGAATCTGGGTGAATATTTGTCAAGCAGAGAAGTTATTTGCTGCTCACAAAGTGGTGCTTATGCCAACACAGAAAAGGTTGGCTGTAAGATGAATGCAAATGAAATAGGAACACTATTTGCAAAAGGTTTTGCAAGCTGTGAAAAACGTTCCTTTCCTTTTTGTGTGTGTGCAAGCACAAACTAGGACTCCAGGAGCAAAATGTCCACCTGTACAGAGTGAGGGTAAAGACGCTTGATCACATTCTGTTTCTGTGATGGTGTCATGTAGTGAAATCTGATTAGTTACATGGTTCCATCGCAAAGACATTTAAAGCACCACAAATGCTGTTCTGATGTTTTAATCTCTGGTGTTTCATTTGTGGTTTACATTTTGCACATTGTATGTTTTTATTCTGTAAGCCGCTAAGACAGGACAAGGTGAAAAATAGGGCAAAAAAATTTAATTAATAAATTCTATGAAGTAATTAGGAATCAAGCCCATCTCTAGCCATATCCCGCCCACGCCCCAGCCCTACGGCTCCATTGGTGGCACTGTGGTCTAAACCACTGAGTCTCTTGGGCTTACTGATCAGAAGGTTGGTGGTTTGAATCTGCACAACGGGGTGAGTTCCTGTTGCTCTGTCCCAGCTCCTGCCAACGTAGCAGTTCGAAAACACACCAGTGCAAGTAGATAAATAGGTACCACAAGCGCCATAACTCTCCAGTGATTTGACTTTATCCCTGAAGGCACATACTTCCATTGTCTCCCGAGACGGATGGATGCTAACAACCTAGGAATGCTCCCCGTTGTTATTACACACCAACAGCATCAGTGTGTGAAATGCACAGAAGCAGGACCAGCAGGATCTAGCTGACTTCCCATGGTAAGCGTAAGGTTGTCAGGGTGATTGTCTCTTTAATTTTGTGTTATACCACACTCCCTATCACAGCCATTTTGTGTTAAGCTATGCCATTTTGTGGTTGGCACATCCAACACACTCTCAACTTCTGGAATGTGCCCACTAGTTCAAAAAGGTTGGCGACCCTTTCCATAGTGGAACAAACCCCTAGGAACCTCTTCCTCCTCATTCATTCTCTCATTTATTAACAAAATTTATATACCAATTATGTATGGAATTAAGAGCTGGACCATAAAGAAGATTGCTCACCGAAGAATTGATGCTTTTGAATTATGGTGCTGGAGGAGACGCTTGAGAGTCCCATGGACTGCAAGAAGATCAAACCTATCCATTCTTAAGGAAATCAGCCCTGGGTGCTCACTGGAAGGACAGATCCTGAAGCTGAGGCTCCAATACTTTGGCCACCTCATGAGAAGAGAAGACTCCCTTGAAAAGACCCTGATGTTGGGAAAGATGGAGGGCACAAGGAGAAGGGGACGACAGAGGACGAGATGGTTGGACAGTGTTCTTGAAGCTACCAGCATGAGTTTGACCAAACTGCGGGAGGCAGTGGAAGACAGGAGTGCCTTGCGTACTCTGGTCCATGGGGTCACAAAGAGTCGGACACGACTAAATGACTAAACAACAATATACCGTTTATTCATCAAAAAGCTCCATGTGGTGTCCATAAAACAATATGAAATATTCACTGAAAATCCCAAAAACTG
Source organism: Podarcis muralis (assembly GCF_964188315.1). Classification (NCBI taxonomy): domain Eukaryota; kingdom Metazoa; phylum Chordata; class Lepidosauria; order Squamata; family Lacertidae; genus Podarcis; species Podarcis muralis. The sequence goes on from NC_135668.1 coordinate 12,954,429, forward strand.
AAAACAAGTTAACCTAAAATTTAGCAAAACATAAACTCATCAATTTCCCCCCTTACTATACACACACAAATAAAACTTTGTGTTGAAATCAAATTCTTATTCTGATACTCTTCTTGGTTCTCATAATCATGGATATAAGATTGGTATAAGCTGTTATCTGGAATTCCCACAAGAACTGGAGGTCTGTGTTTTCTCAACCAATTCTTAGCAGCCATAGCAAATGACTTGATGCAGAATTAATAGCAGATAAATATGACGGATGGGTCTGTAATTTCATCCAGCACATTAGCAATGCCACACAATTCCAGCAAATGGTTCCCCAATGGGTGGTTGAGCTATGAGGATACTGTGGAGATTAAATTATCGTTTAAAATTGTGCCTGGTGTTTATTCATGTTAATATATAAATCAACTTTATGGAGTGTTTCCCTTGCTCCTTGCTTAGCTGCAAATAACGATGTGCCCCATAAGGTAAAATCAAATCAAATATTTGGGTGCTGGTGTTGTTTTTAACTATTCAAGTGAATGATTCTCTCATTTTGCTGCCAGCTGTTTGTAAATTTCAGGACAAAATCTGGAAACAACCTCCTGGTTCTCATAAATTCCTGGAAGGATTCCTTTTTTCGGCAAGGGAGGCGCCAAAAGGGAAAATCCGCTTCCCACTGAAGTTAATAGGGAAAACAGCCTCTTATCTGACTTTTGTAGGTTGCATTTACAATAGATTCGAAATCACCGGGGAAGGGGGAGGGACTTCACACGCCAATCCATCTCCCCTTTCGTACAACGGGAAACATTTGGCACACGTCGGATTCCGTACAACATGGCTGTTCCCCACAACGGAGCAACCCAGGCGAAATGCGAAGTAAAAAATAAATAAATCCAATCCCACCTGCCCATCCCACCACAGTAGAGCGGCTGGCCATTGCTCGCTTGCTTGATCGATCGATCTGTCTGTCTGTCTATGCATTCAAGTCGGTTCTTGCCCAGCACACTCTCAAATCGACCCAATGGAAGCTACTGCAGCTTGCTTTAAATAAAACAAAAAGTTAAATAATTTGCACTTGATTACTGGGGGAGTGGGGGCGATGGGAGAAAAAAAACACATCCTTGGGAGGGGAGCGAGAGAGAGATCGGCATCCTCCAACTTTGCGCCTTGTCCATTTCAAACCCCCTCCCCAATATTTGTCGACTTGGCAGCCAGCATGGAAAGTGGGGAACTCCCACGCACCTCCCTCCCCTCCCCCCGCTGGACGGCTTTCTCTCCCTGCCCATAAATAACAACCCCCATCGCCGCCTGGTTTTCTCCCCAGGTGCCTAGAAGCTGCCGAGAAACCGCTTCCCCAGAGATGCACATTTCCGAACAACAAGCTTTGCAAGCAGGATTGCAAGCAAATAGGACCCAGTCTACCGCCGCTGCAGCAGCAGCAGCTGGGAGAGCATAGCAGATTTGCTAATGCCTCGCACGTAGTGTTTTGCAGGAACTTCAGATCAATCTGGATGGTGGGGAAGAGAGGGGGAGCCTTGGCTGCACGATAATCCAGCTTTCATATTGCCCACCACCTCCCCTCACATTTCCACTCCACCCCACGCCCCTCACCATCAAATTAAAAGCTCCTGAGCATCCCCAGGTACTTGCCAGCGGTGCGTGTGTGTGTGTGTATGTGCTCGGGAAAGGACCCTACCCCACCCCACCCAGAGGCATCTAACCCGGCTGAAGGAACGCCCATAGCCGAGTCCAGATTCTCGGATGCTAATGTGGTTAGATGTAGCCGGAGTCCTGGCGATGCTCACGTTGGGCGGGAGCCCCAGAAATCCTCGCAGGGCTCCCTGACAGTTTGGGACCTGATCCTCTTTCTGAGACCTTGAAACTTCGGCAGGTCGTTAGCATGGGGACACAGGATAAGGAGGAAAAGGGTTTGTACTCTCAGGATGTCTGACTCGGACGGGGGTGAGTGGGCTGTTTTGTGCGGGGTGGGTGGCGGCGGAGGGGGGAAGGCTGTGTGTTGCTTTGACACACAGCTCGGGCGAGGATGGGTGAGGCATCCATCTACCATGGCTCTCCGGCTGGACTTAATGCAACAGGATGGCATTGACCTTGGTTAGCTGGGCAGTGTCGATTTCCTCCCTGGCAACGACGCCCAAGACTCGGTTGTTGCTGCCTGTGCTTGCTACCTCTCTCTTGTTATGACCAGGTAATGTCTAGCAGCCGAAGGTGGGAGGGGGATTGCTGGAGATCTCATTTTGCTTTTGTGCATAGAGCACCTAAATCAAGGATGCTATTTGCAGAGGGGGTAGGAAAGCCTGCTGGATGCTGGAGGATTTTTAGTGGGTGTTGAGCAACCCAGGTCCCTAACCATATTTACTCGACAACAAGTCCTGCTGGTGGTTGCAGTGGGGTTTCCTTTTAAGTAGGTGTCGTGAGGATTGCAACCGGAGAGAGAGGGAGTCATATCCCACGAGGCTTCAGATGCAAGCGACGACTGGCTTGTTTTTAAAAATGTACATGCTGCTGCATTAACCTATTCAGTATATGCATGCATACTGTACTAGCATGTTAACAAGCTAGTCTAGCCACACTGACGCTAGCAGGTTCCCCAGCAACACATCATCTCCTTCCGCTGCCCACAAAAGGCAAGTATTATTAGGGCATAGACAGCGGTTGGTAAACGTACTAGACAAGATCTCTCATCAAGGAAGTATAGTTCATTAGTGTTATGTATTGTGCCTTCCAAAAGGAAAGTGTTGCCTTCTCTGCAAGGTAAGATTTCGGTGGTTCGTGTTTGTTGGCTCAGAGGCAATCTGCTGTTGCTCCAAAGTGGCAAAGAATTTTTTTTGCAAAAGCCAGGCAATACCTTACAGGAGTACCATAAAGGCCAAATCTGCAAGATGGCTGTCCACACAAGGGATGAGGGAGGAATTTGATTCTGTTCACATTTAAAAGGGAATCTATCAAATTTCTACTTTCTGAAACAAGATGAGAACTGAAACACCACCATCCATTGAAGTTTCCACATATCCAAATTTTGCAGTGCGGTTCTCCAACCAGCCAGGCTTTCCATTATTAAAAAAAATAATATTTTAGGGGAAATGTGCATAAGGAATAATATGTTGGTAAAAATGACATACAAAAATGCATTCTATTAGGAAAAATGCTTGCAAAAATGTGTGTGTTAGTCAAAAATGTATACAAAAATGTGCATATTCGGAGAAATTTGCACCAAAACGCTGATAAATTTTCATGAGGATTAAAAAAAATAATCACAATTTGCTGCACAAATCTGGAGAAATGAATTTATGAATGGAAAAATTAGAAACTGGGAGAACCAGAATTGACAGATTTTTTTCCATCCCCAGTCCACACCTCAAACAGCGCAGTGGCAACACCCACATTCTAGCACCCTATTGATGTTGGATCTTAACTATTCTACATAGAAGATATGTGTCATCTTAGAGCCATTCCAAAATATGTGCAATTGCAATAAATGCACAGTTGCCACTTATTTGCCGCTGGAGATCTAGGCATCTTTCCTTCAAGTAGTATTTGGGTTGCAAAGGTATTGCATTACCTCAGTACTGCTCAAGGCACAACTGACTGTCAATGGGAAAACACACCTTTTCCCCTCAGTGAGGGTATTGCCTGCAATTGATGATTGGCATAAGAAACAAACAAAGCTGTGTGAGTGTCATTAGGTGTGGCCATGCCCTAACAACTTTGCAGTGCACTACTGTGCATCTTTACTCAGAAATAAGCCTCACTGTGTTCAATAGGGCTTTCTCGCGGGAAAGGGTCCATAAGATTGCAGACTTGTGCGAAGTTGTGCACTCCTTGGCTTCAGCACTGGAACACACCACACTGAGACAGGGCAACCCCACCCTGTTTGGTTATGTGAGAAAAGGCTGTAGCACAATTGATGCTGGGATGGGGGCATTGCTATTTATAACAATGATAATGATCCATATGACATTTTCCTGTAAGCGTTTAATTTAAAGCACTTTGTACCCATTACCATAGAAATCCTTACGGCATCCCTGCAAATCAGGCCTATATTTACAGATTGTAGACAAGTGTGCTGATTCTGGGGGTGAGAAATAGTTGTTTGCCTATTCAGTCATCCTAACCATGCCTACTCAGAAGTCCCACTGAATCCAGTTGGACTTACTCCCAGGTAAGTGGGGTTAGGATTTCAGCCTGTGATTTCCAGCTGGGGATCTCTCAGTTCATGCGGTTTACCATTGCACCCACCCAGCCAAGGAGGGAAGTCTGCATTTCCATTTTTATTCTCTGGAAAGGTCCATAAAGCGATCCTTTAAATAAAAATAAAAATAAATCAGGCTATCAGATAGCAATGAACCGGAACAAGGAGTACAGCGGCTGCTTTTGACCTTCACAGTCACGAATTCTCATTTCCAATCCAGTCTTTGAAACTAAAGTAGATGATGAAATATGATTATAGCTCTGATGAAATATTCCCATCCCTTTTTCATCTCCTTTCTCGAAGAGATCTGGGTAAGTCTTTCAAGGATTGGTTTCTTCAGCTGTTGCTTTTAAAACCTTATTTTCTCCTGTGTTAAGCTACTCACTATATGTGTTCAGCGATATATTAACAATCCTGTGCATGGCAACGCATAGGAAGAGTCCTGCTGGATCAAGTCAGTGCAGGATCCTGTTCTCACAGTGGCCAACCAGATGCCTGTAGCAGGATCTGCAGGTTCCAGCAAGTGGTATTCAGAAGCATACTGCTTCCAACAGTGGAGGTAGAATACAGTCATCAGGGTTAGTAGCAATTGATAACCTTCTTGTTAAGTTGTGGGTGAACGTATCAGACGACACAGCGATTCTTCAAACAGCTCTTCTTTATTCAGAGGCCAGAACAGAACTGAACTGAAGGGCTCAGTCAGCCTGCTTATATAGAGCTCCAGTACAACGTTACTGTAGCAACTTTCTAAAACTATCCAATCACTGAACGTCTCTTTTGATCCTTCATTTGCATAACTATCTACAGTATCCCCCTGCTGGCCCAGGGTGAGAACTTCAGTACATAACACTTCTCCTCCTGGAATTTGCCTAATCCTCTTTTAAAGCCATCCAAATTGGTGGCAATAAGTGCCTCCCATGGAAGGGAGCTCCATAGTTTAGCTATGTACTGCGCAAAGAAGTCCTTTATTTAGCCTGTCCCCAATCTCCCAACATTCAGCTTTGTTGGCTATCCAATGACTACCCAAAGGTGGATGTACACATAGGGGGAGGGACAGACGGGTGCTATATATAAGTCAGAAATTAAATCGTTATAACAAAAGAAAAGGAGAAAAAAACCACTATGTAAAATCGCATAGAAAAGTTTTTTGCTCTACAGCGCCATCTGGTGTTGCTTGTTTATAACACATTCAAAACACGTTCGTTTTTTTTACTAATGTAGCTAAGCCCCAGGTTAAGTTGGAAGAGCCGTTGTTGTTAATTTCATTTCTATACCGCTTTATATGTTGTTGAAAACTATCTCAAAGCACTTTACAACCTACAATAGAGCATCAAATAAAACAATCCAGAATAAAACATTACCGAAGAAAGTCAAGTATACATTCAAAGCAATATAATTAACAGGAAACTAAAATACTATCTTGAACATTTCAAAACAAAACATTACCAAAGGAAGTCAAATACAAAATGCACATTTGAAGCAGCATAATTAGCAGGAGAATAAAATATTATTATTGCTGCTGGTGTTGCTGCCAACCCTGACAATGGTGGTTTGTGGTGGCTGGCAACTATAGAAGCTCAAGCTGAATGACCTGGGTCTGCACTAAGAGACAGCCAAGGTGGTCTGTAAACTGTAGTTCAGAGACAGAACATCCACTTTGCATGCAAATCTGTCTTGCGCTAGCAGACAGGTGAGTTTTCAATTTGCACAACAGAGGAATCCAACAAAAGAATTGCACTAGCAGAAACTCATTTCACAGCAGATTGTACAATCTACCATATATTGCAAATGAAGTTACCAGCAACATGCTTGTGCAATTTCTTGTGCAGCCACATTCTGCGAGTCCAAACATTTTGCCAGCAGAACAGGTAGAACATTAAGTGACCCTGGATACAATCCACAACACACACACGTGCACATGCACTTTAGGTGGGCCCACAAAAGTCGAATAAAACATTCAGACATAAAACTGCATTTTCAAATCTCCCCTTTTGTGTTTGCTACAGTATTATTGTGTGTTATTGCTCTGATATAGAAAACATGCCAGCTAGTAGCTATCTCATTCCTTCTGAAAGAGACCTGAATTCAATTCAGCACTTGCCTGTTTGTACCACAACTAAAACAGCTCAATGATTTAACCTTTTTTTAATGTCTCTACAGCTGTTCAAACTTCAGGAAAGCCTGGAAGTGTGCCTTATATGAATGCATCAGGTACCATTTATCAGTTACAGTACATAAACTTTTAACTTGCTTTGGTGATTTCACTATGTAACTAGTTCTTTCACTTAAAAAAAAATATCTAAATGAAGAAATTGTTTTATGACCTGCACGCTGACAAACATGGTAATAATAATAATGTTTTAACTTCTATACAACTTTTTTTGAGTGTTCAAAGTACAAGGCATACCTTGTTGTTGTTGTTTGTTTGTTTGTTGAATTTATATACCGCCCTATACCCGGGGGTCTCAGGGCGGTTCACGGAATAAAATCAAGATATAAAACCACAAAATACCTAATAAAAATAAAAACAACAACCCAATAGCCCAATAGAAGTTTAGTTGCAAGACAGACCATTGTCATCATTCTTGCATTGCAGATATTTGGGACTGTAAGCAGGCTAAGGATAAGAGGCAGAGACCTTAGCCCAATGACACAGTACATGCAGAAAGTTGTCACAGCAATCCTTTGTGCCTTCAGTTAAAAGGATCAGATGGCAAATAATTGAGACCCTGTTGGAGCCCCTGGAGAACTGCTGCCAGTCAGAGAAAACAGTATTCGGCTAGATGAACAAAATGTCTGACCTTGTATAAGGATAGTGGGTTACTGGGATATTAAAAATAAAAAAGGTAAAGGACCTTTGGATGGTGAAGTCCAGTCAAAGGCAACTGTGGGGTTGCGGTGCTCATCTCACTTTCAGGCCAAGGGAGCCAGTGTTTGTCCACAGACAGCGTTCCAGATCATGTGGCCAGCATGACTAGACTGCTTCTGGTTTCAACGGAACACTTGACAAAAACCAGAGCACATGGAAATGTCATTTACCTTCCCGCCACAATGGTACCTATTTATCTACTTGCACTTTGACGTGCTTTCGAACTGCTAGGTTGGCGGGAGCTGGGACAGAGCAACGGGAGCTCACCCCATCGCACGGATTCGAACTGCTGACCTTCCGATCTACAAGCCCAAGAGGCTCAGTGGTTTAGACCACAGCGCCACCCGCTTCCCTTACAGCTTGCTTACAGCTGGTGTTATACTTAAACTAGGAACTTCCCAAATCACACTTTTAGCCATTAAACTAAAGCAGCTCACTCACTATTATGGCAGACTTTCTCCAATTTTGCAGGGATTTAGGCAGCAGCCAAATGCTATCTCTACAACCGAAACATGCCTCCTGTTTTTGTTCGCAGGCGGAGAAGTGAAAATCTCGAAAGCCCAGCAGGATGTGAAGCCCAGAGATGAGCAGTAACTACTGCAACAACGCGTCATTGAGCATGAGTGTCAACGAGGTGTCCACCTTTCCCCTCACTCTGGAACAAAAAACCGGCTTTGCCTTCGTGGGGATCCTGTGTGTCTTTTTGGGACTTCTGATTATCAGATGCTTCAAAATCTTATTAGACCCTTATAGCAGTATGCCATCCTCCACGTGGGAGGATGAGGTGGAAGGGCTGGATAAGGGGACGTTTGAATATGCACTTGCATGAAATACTCCAAAAAACAAATGACCCTGCCTTAATTCTTATGTGTGTTTTTTCATTTGGGGTGGAGGGATGGGGAAGGGGCCCTGGAATTCCTTAGTAAGGACGCATTTGTAACAGACCTCTATGTTTTGAAGACACGGGGGTGGCATTTTTGCTTTGTTTTGTTAAATAAAGGCTTTGTTGCAGATTCATAATCATTTTCACGTGGTTCCTGCTTTGGCATGCTACTGTGCAGGCAGTTCATTTTTTCTGGGGGATACGCAGGGGTACACATACCCCTAAACATTTTGTGAATCTAAGTTTGGCCTCATTGAAGGGCAGTATTTCACTATGAGTAGGAAAATGAGAGTACCCCTAAACTTTTTTTTTTTGGGGGGGAGCACTGTGTGCAGGTAAGAACGAAGTGTGCAAAGGTGTGCCAATAATTGTGCAAATGAGAAAGAAGTCGTGAGGAAGGAGGACATTTAAAGCATGGGTAGGCAAACTAAGGCCCGGGGGCCAGATGCGGCCCAATCACCTTCTAAATCCGGCCTGCGGATGGTCTGGGAATCAGCGTGTTTTTACATGAGTAGAATGTGTCCTTTTATTTAAAGTGCATCTCTGCGTTGTTTGTGGGGCATAGGAATTTGTTCATTATTTTTTCACACCCAAAATATAGTCCGGCCCCCCACAAGGTCTGAGGGACAGTGGACCGGCCCCCTGCTGAAAAAGCTTGCTGTCCCCTGATTTAAAGCATTGTCAAGATTTGCAAGTCCAACCTGAACAGAAAATTATAACGCCTTGATTTTAGCCTTGAAGACCAGACATTCCTAGGCCAGGCGCAAAGAGAGATGGAACTAATCAAGGGTTTGCTTTTATGGAGCTGGGGAGAGAAGAGGATCAACACACCCCCCCCAATCTTTATCTCTCTCCTTCAGGGCACCCAGAAGTGTTGAGAGCCCTCCTTCTGACCCAGGAACACCTAGAAGGGGCTAGCTTGGAGCAGTCCTTACTTCTGCTTACTGTGAAGACTACGTGAAAAAGCTCAAAGAACACAAAGAAGAGGCAGTAACTAGTTGCGCCTCAAGGTCACCTCTTAGCTCATACAGCGAGAACGAGAGTGACAATATTTGACAGCTGTTCAATTCCATTTTTAAGAAATGCTGGAATCAAAATTTCATCTCAGCCTTGTCACTCTTGTTAAAGAGGTGCTCGGAGAGCCCGCTGAGATAAAGCCAGTCGGCACAGACAGACCATTCATTCATCTCTATAATTTCATATTGTGCCATTTGCCTTATAATCTAGACAAATGACAACCAAGGGAATTGCGGGGTCTGTCGGCTAAACGAAAATGCCACTCAGACTGCGCTGGATCTTAAAGGGAAAGCTGGGAACGTGAAAGCCAGAGTCCAAAGAGAGGAGCGGGTTCAATTGCTGCAGGAAATAGGAATACAATGGAACGCTGCGGGGAGGTAACAGCGCAGCATGTGAGAATGATCTAGCAGGACTAGGGAACATTCCTTCCGGAGGCCTTCATGAGACACAGTGTGACATTTAAGAGAGTCAGTTTGCCAGCAGACTGACAATATTTTTGGGAAGTATTCCAGTGAATACAGGAAATTCAGAGTCTCTTCCTTTTTTATTATACATTCATGATCATTTGTTCTCACAATGGTATCAGGGCAGTTATATGGAATCCCACTTTGAATACAGTTTGCGCCTGCAAGCCCGCTCATCCTTTCGCGTGTGGCGACATTACGGGACGGAGGAGGCTTCACTGGGGCCCCGATGGGGGAATTCAACCTGGCTGCACCCTGCTTTGGCAAATGGGGATGCAGGCTACAGCCTGGGCTGTGGGGGGGCGGAGCCAATTAAGCTGGGAGTGGGCTTCTCTTGGATCCGCCCCTCGCTCATTTAAGCAGCCAGCACCCTGGGCTCGGCCGGTTACATTTTGGAGTGGACACACTGCTTCGTTTCCAATTAGTGCATGCCCCATAACTTCCTGAATCTACAACTCTTCATAACACAATTTTTCCCCAGTTGGCTTGTTTTTGTCCCACTTTTGTTGGGCTAAAGCTTGTAAACCTATGGTGAGCTATCAAATGCAGAAACTAAAAGAGCAAACAGTTCAAGCCCACAAGAACTATCTTGTTGTATCAGGCCAAAGGGCCACCTAACATTTGTTGCATTATTTAACGCAAAGATGGGAAAACTGTGGTTCTTCGGGAGTTGTTGCACTCCCAACTCCCACTAGTCCCATCCAGCATGACCAATGGTCAGGGATTTTATTTGTTTGTTTATATTTCATGAAATTTATATACCACTTGATTGGGGGGGGGGGGCTCAAAGTGGTTTATGAAAAAACGATAAAACAATAAAATTATCACAATAAAATAGAATAAAACAAATCAAAACTCCTACAAACTTTATGAAGATCTGGGTAGCCTTATCTGAATAAGAATGTCTTCAGCAGGCGCTGAATGGAATTCAGTGAAGTATGATGTGAGTTGTAGTCCATTAAAATCTGGAAGGTCACAGGTTCCCCATCAGTGATTTGATCCTTTGTTAGGTACTTCTACATGGATGCTTTCTGCCTACTTTCCTTCTCATTCCACCTTAATCAGAACCCAGGATAGCTATCTTCCACATATTCCCAAATTCCATGGGTGGTATTCAATTAAGTCTTATTTGGAGTAGTAAAAGGTAAAGGGACCCCTGACCATTAGGTCCAGTCATGGCCGACTCTGGGGTTGCGACGCTCATCTCACTTTATTGGCTGAGGGAGCCGGCGTACAGCTTCCAGGTCATGTGGCCAGCATGACTAAGCCGCTTCTGGCGAACCAGAGCAGTGCACGGAAACGTCGTTTACCTTCCCGCTGGAGCGGTACCTATTTATCTACTTGCACTTTGACGTGCTTTCAAACTGCTAGGTTGGCAGGAGCAGGGACCCCGTTGCGGGGATTCGAACCGCCGACCTTCTGATCGGCAAGTCCTAGGCTCCGTGGTTTAACCCACAGTGCCACCCACGTCCCACTTGGAGTAGTAGACTCATATAAATTAATGAACACGACTAAGAAGCATTGATTTCAATAGATCTACTCTGAGTACAACTTAGTGGACTACCACCCTCTGTATTTACAGTGGTGCCCCGCAAGACGAATGCCTCGCAAGACGAAAAACTCGCTAGACAAAAGGGTTTTCCGTTTTTTGAGTCATTCCGCAAGACGAATTTCCCTATGGGCTTGCTTCGCAAGACGAAACGTCTTGCGAGTTCTTGCAAGTTTGTTTCCTTTTTCTTAAAGCCGCTAAGCCGTTAATAGCCGCTAAGCCGCTAAGCCGTTAATAGCCGCTAAGCCGCTAAGCCGCTAATAGCCGTGCTTCACAAGACGAAAAAACCGCAAGACGAAGAGACTCGCGGAACGGATTAATTTCGTCTTGCGAGGCACCACTGTGTATCCACTGTATCCCATCCACTGTGGGGGTGGGGGTGCGTGACTGACTGAGCCTTTTCTTCATGCTTCAGGGCAACCCCCCCAAAAAAAGTACTTCTTCACACACCATATAAACTATGGAATTCATTCCCACAATCATGGTCACCAACTTGGATGGCTTTAAAAGAATCGTTTTGCTTTCTTATATAACCGCCCAAAATCAAATGAATGGCAGCACTCAGATGTTAAAAGGTGGTGTGGTGATAGTAAGTATCCCGTGTTTTCTTCAGGATAAAGATAACGTAAGGTTTTGTTCTTTCGCTGTCACCCTCAGACAGTTCTTAACTTCTTAGTTAGGATAATCTAGTGAGAGGCATCTTCAAATGTCCATTTTTACCAAGAAACGGGTTGCCATACTCACAACTAATTTTTGCTGAATCACGCCCAGTGCCTAAAGTGAAAGAATGACCTTCGAAAGCTTCAAGGGTATAAATAAATAAAAAAATCCCAACGTATTGGCATGAATATTTAATTACTTTTAAACATTGCTACATAGTCATTATTTCAGTAGCACATGACTGGCTGGGAATATGGTCTGAAACAGCCCTGTGCATATTTCTGTGAGTGCATTTACAATTGCAAACATAGTTTATGAACTCGAGAGAGCAGAGGTCAAGATCTTGAAGAGTACCTAAATCACCTTCACTGGGTCCACTGACATTCAGGGAGAGCTGAGTGCCAGGTCTGACTCCTTCCGTCCAAGAATTAATGGGCTCATTACTAGCTAATATTTAAAAAGCTGAAATGTTCCTCTGGACACGCACCTTCAGGGATTGGCTGGCACCCTCGGTGTTCTATATAGAAGAAAGAACCCGGCCGCTGAAGTATTGTTCGTGGTGGGAAAGGACACTATTGGCAAGGTACATTAGAAAATAAGAAAATAACTGCTGGTTTGTTTAAAGAGAGGGCTTGCACAGTATAAACATTTGATATTTTGGAGATCCCTAAAGATAGACAGCTGAAGCAGACAGATCCCTGACAATACCAACATCCTCTCCAATATCATTTGTAAAAGGTAAGCTTTTTAAAATTATTTCATTCCCCACCAGGGTTACGACTCAGTCATAATTTGGATGAATTGTTCATGTTGCGAAATCTTTGTCCGCAACAAATAGAGAGAGAGAAACGACGGCCCAGATTTTCTCCTAAGAAAGTAAATCCCAACAATGCAACAATAAATGCAACTCGAATGAATCAGAGATGATATATTCAGCATTTTGAGAGACAGAATTGAATAAAACACTGTCTATAGATATTGTGCGATCGATATTGCCTTGGACTTTTCATCAGCACAGTGCCAAGAAGGGAAACGTGAACAGAAATCTGTGCATAAAGAGAATCTAGAGCGAGGAAAAGCTTTCTACTTTGATCTGTCCCCAGGAGCATGGGTGTGTTGTATTACAGTAGTAGGAAGGAAGGAAGGAAGGAAGGAAGGAAGGAAGGAAGGAAGGAGGTGCAAGATCCTTAATGTTGTTCCTTTTTCTGCCCCACTGATTGACAAATTGAATTGCCAGGTTAAGTTGCAAATATTGTCTGTTTAAAAGATGGTAGCATGCAATAACATGCCATATCTTTATTTAATATGCATATACAGTACTTTCAATATTTTTTAAAAAATGTGTTTTGTTTGAGCTTGTTTAATCTTTGCAAAGGCCTTTAGCTGTAAGCAATAAAAGTTTTCATTGACTTGTCCTGCACACATCTAGCTGTCCAAGATAGTAGACGGGGAGGCAGATTTCCACCTACACTTCAAGACAGACAGGAAGATGCACCCACATCTGAGCCTACCAGTTGGGATCACAACTGAACGCTTCGTATCCAGATGTGCATGAATGTGCGTTTGACTTGCACATGTGAACAGTGACAGCCAGTTCAGCAACAGAAACTGCGTATGGAAAGCTTGCCAGAACAGAGCTAATGCTGGAATATAATCTCCAAAGATACTTCCAGATTATATCAAATTGTTTGGAAGAGCACCAATATCTTTGGCTGTGGCACCCTGATTGATGTTTGCAAGCACACAGGCGTCCAAAATTTGCTGTGTTTGTAGTATTTGACCACAATCCAACACATAACTAGGCATATTTGAGCCAATTAAATTCAATGAGCCTTAATGTGCTTAATTTTGGGTTGGATTGTGTCCGCTCGAGGCGAGCTTTGCATATCACTGAAAAATAAACAAGTACCAAAATGTGTTTTCTGAAGTTAGAACCTGGGCCCTTGCCAAAGTGGTAATAATCCTCAACCCCCATTGCACAGTTGTTTTTCTGAGTGAAGGGTTCAGTATTTTGGTTCTGCCTGCTACTTTTCTGCTTAAAATACTCATTTACCCTCCCACTCACCCACCTCCTCTCAGGTCCCGTCCCCCCCCCCCCTGCTTATCAAACTAGGGATGGGGAGAGACTAAATTCAATTCACTTTGAACTTACCCAATTTTCTCTTTGCCTTGTGCCTTGGTCAGAGCCAGCTGGCACAGCTTTGAATTATTATTAAATTATTTATTCCATATTTGCAGTTTTACTATGTTAACTATAAGCCTGTTTGAGTCTTATGTGACAAGTGAGAAGTAAATATGTCAGTTGCAAGCAGTCCCTGGGCAGACCTCAAGACTCCTGCATCATCCTCCCATAGTTGTGGTATCATTCTGAACCAGCTCTGAACAAACTGCTAGAAGGTATCCGTTTACTAAATGTATGCCATGCCTTTCCTCCTGAAGGAACGCAGGGTAGGAAACACAAATGTGATAAAACAATAAAGACATCTTTAAAACATAAAAACCCCAATTCCGATACAGAGGCAGACTGGGAAAGTTGTCAACAGTGGTACAGTCATACCTCGGGTTGAAGTAGCTTCGGGATGAGTATTTTTGGGTTGCGCTCCACAGCGACCCAGATGTAACGGAGTGTGTTACTTTCAGGTTTCGCCGCTCGCGCATGCGCAGATGGTCAAAATGACATCACACGCATGCGCGGAAGCGGCGAATCGAGATGCGTGGACGTGTGGACGCGTTCAGGATGTGAACGGGGCTCCGGAACGGATCCCGTTCGCATCCAGAGGTACCACTGTACCTCGGGTTACAGACACTTCAGGTTACAGACTCTGCTAACTCAGAAATGTTACCTCAGGTTAAGAACTTTACTCCAGGATGAGAACAGAAATCAAGCTCCGGTGGCGCGGCGGCAGCAGGAGGCCCCATTAGCTAAAGTGGTGCTTCAGGTTAAGAACAGTTTCAGGTTAAGAACGGACCTCCGGAACGAATTAAGTTCTTAACCCAAGGTACCACTGTACTTAAAAGGCTTGTTGGAAGAGAAAGGTTTTTGGTAGGCATCAAAAACACAACAGATTTTTGTCTGATTTTTAAGAGGAAGAATTTGCAAAGGGTATGTGCCAGTCCTTGTATCGTGCAGAATGGACCTTCTGATAAGATGCTATCTGCAGGGCACAGTGATCAACTGGATATAAAAAGGGCAAAGTTGTTGAGCTTTCTTTGCAAAATCTAAAAATAAAAACAAAAAAGCCATTTTTAAGGAATTTCGGCAAAACCTACACTTCCGATATGGGTTGCCATACACCCGGATTTTCCCTGACATTTCAGAGGTTTCCGCCCAGATACTGTTTCCAACTGCCGAATCCCGGCTATGTCCAGGAAATTTCAGACAAATGGCAGCCCTAAGAACTTAGCCCAGGAGCTAATTGGCAGCCAGTGCAATTATAGGTCTTGTGAGGACACAAGCTAAGCTTTGGGGTGGGACTTGCATTTAATGAGATGGGCTGACATGGTTCATTTCTGAGTATGTGTCGACATGCTGGTACTTAACTTCCCAAGCCCTATGGACCTTTGGACTCTGGCGCCTGATGGAATGCCTGTTCCCAGTCTGACATCAACCTGCCCATGTGTTCCGATTGTCTTCAGAGGGCCTGCTGTCCAAAGTGAAGTGGATGGCAGGTCATGGGAACCTAGGAAGCTGCCCTATACCAATAATAATAATAATAATAATAATAATAATAATAATAATAATAATAATAATTTATTATTTATGCCCCGCCCATCTGGCTGGGTTTCCCCAGCCACTCTGGGCAGCTTTCAACAGAATATTAAAATACAACAACCTATTAAACATTAAAAGCTTCCCTAAACAGGGCTGCCTTCAAATGTCTTCTAAAAGTCTGGTACAGTGGTACGTCGCAAGACGAATGCCTCGCAAGACAAAAAACTCGCTAGACGAAAGGGTTTTTTGTTTTTTGAGCTGCTTCGCAAGACGATTTTCCCTATGGGCTTGCTTCGCAAGACGGAAACGTCTTGCAAGTTTGTTTCCTTTTTCTTAACACCGTTAATACAGTTGCGACTTGACTTCGAGGAGCAACTCATAGAACACGGTGTGGTAGCCTTTTTTGAGGTTTTTGAAGACTTTGGTGATTTTTGAAGCTTTTCCAAAACTTTCCCGACACCGTGCTTCGCAAGACGAAAAAAATCGCAAGACAACAAAACTCGCGGAACGAATTAATTTCGTCTTGCGAGGCACCACTGTAGTTGGTTTTCTCTTTGACATCTGGTGGGAGGGCGTTCCACAGGGCGGGTGCCACTACCGAGAAGGCCCTCTGCCTGCTTCCCTGTAACTCAAGAATTGAACCTAAGACCTTCTGCATGTAAGGTAATTGTTCCACCACCACTGAGCTACGCCCTTCCCCAAAGTCAGTAGAGGGTTTCCTCTTGTGGTACCCCATTCCTCCCCAAGGGAAGATCAGCTTCCACTGAATTATTTTTATTTATTTCCTTAAACATTTATACCCCACCTTTACCCCAGGAAGCCGATAATTGGCTGTCAGAAACGGTGTCCAAGTGAAAATCAGCAGTGTTGTTTTTGCCGATTTCCCTTAAAAATGGCTCAAAAACTTAATTTTTTTATTTTTTATTTTTGAGAATTTGCAAAAAAAGAAAGAAAGAAAGAAAGAAAGAAAGAAAGAAAGAAAGAAAGAAAGAAGGGGGTGTCAACAGTTTTCTGTCCAGATTTTCACTTTTTGAAATATGGCAACCCTAGAGGAAGGTGATAAATTAACCATTTAAAACAGCCCTTGCAATATAACAATGAAACACTAAAGATGCAATCCTAACCACAGTTGCTGTGCACACTGGACAGGGCAAAAGGTGAGGGTAGGCAAATCATTGCACCAGCTCGGAACTTGCAAAGCAATCAGGCCTGTTGTTGTTGTTGTTGTTTAGTCGTTTAGTCGTGTCTGACTCTTCGGGACCCCATGGACCAGAGCACGCCAGGCACTCCTGTCTTCCACTGCCTCCCGCAGTTTGGTCAAACTCATGCTGGTAGCTTCAAGAACACTGTCCAACCATCTCGTCCTCTATCTTCCCCTTCTCCTTGTGCCCTCCATCTTTCCCAACATCAGGGTCTTTTCCAGGGAGTCTTCTCTTCTCATGAGGTGGCCAAAATATTGGAGCCTCAGCTTCAGGATCTGTCCTTCCAATGAGCACTCAGGGCTGATTTCCTTAAGAATGGATAGGTTTGATCTTCTTGCAGTCAATCGGGCCTACATCAGGTCAAATGCCCAACTAAGGAGATTGCAGGCTGGCTCAGCCCCTTCTTCCCCCCATTTTCGGGCTTTTCACCGGTTCTGCTGTTGGGATCCTGCCAGCAGCAGTTACACACACACACACACACACACACACACACACACACACACACACTTACCTTCCTTAAAGAATTTTGCATCACAGTTCTCCGGTCAAGTAATAATGTTCCAGGCATTTACTCTCTGGAACCTTCAGCATGAATTTCCCTGCTGCTTTGAATCCTATTGGATCTTACGCTTTCCCAGATGTCTTATTCTGTCTTGCAAACCATCCTCACAGTTGTCTGTTGAAAGGTAGTGCATAGATTTGATATTTTAAAAATAAAAATAAATGGTAAGACACCAGGCTCGATGGCTGACAAGAAATCAGCTAATTTAAAATATTGCTTGTTTTTTCTTTGTTGGGTGACAGAGTTGCACATCATTACTTGAGTAAGAGTGTTGGCGGAAGCAATTACTGAATGAGAGACACCGGGATCATCTGCACACCACAGCAGTCTGGGAATCTGACAACAAAGAAGCAGTAAGATCTGTGACTGAAATATCAGTTGTCCATAAATATGTCTATGAATAATTCTCAAAATGTATTTTTGGACCCAAGTCCAAACAGATTTCAGGTCAATGTCATTAATGAAAGCCATGACAATACAGTACAATCTCAAGGCGATCCCGACTCACAACGCTACGAAGAGACTTCTTTTGCAGACGATGTCAGTAATAGACTCCGAGTCGGCTACAGGCCTGAAAACAGAGAATTATATGACAATTTCTTTCAAAACGGAGATGCTTCTAAAACAGATGGGAATTTTCACCCTTATGATACCCACAGCAACACGTATTACCTGAAAACATTTGGTCATAATACAATGGATGCCGTGCCTAAGATTGGTTACTACCGAAACACTGGCAGCGTCAGTGGGGTCAAAATTAACAGACCAAGTTTGATGGACATCCACGAACAGCTGGCAAAGGTATGTCAAAGAAAGAAAAGACAGATAATCTCTTTTGTTCTTCTGAATAGTTATTGGTAACATAACCCGTATAGCTGCAACTGAGAGGGCATTAAGAATGACCATACTTGTAGCTCAGTCCAATTCATATTTACTCAGATGGAAGTCTATATTTAATGGCAGGGGCAGTGATCTCGATATTGTGGAATACAACTCCCATCATTCCTGACCATTGACCACCCTGGTTGGGACCGATGGGAGTTGTAGTCCACATCTGGATGGCACTATATTGGGTATCCCTGTTCTATGGGGCCCACTGCCAGGTATGCATGCATAAAATTGAAATCTGGTATGCTTAGCTGTGAGCTGGGTTAATTAAATTCAGTGGGACCTAAATCCCCAACTTTCTCTGGAGTTCTATGTATGTAAATAAGCACCCATGGTTTTATGTAATAAAGCAAGGCTTTTAAAAAAAGAAGCAGCTTGCAATCAGCTTAACACAAAGTTCTAGTTCTCAGTAATGTAGTAACTGTTCAGGTGGAGCTTCACATAATATACAGATAATAAGCATGTCAGGGGAAAAGCTGTAGAGCTCTGGATTTCTGGATTTCAGGAACTGCTTCATGGATAATTCCATAGTGGGAAGGGTCCTAAGATTAAAAAATATGAAGCCCACTGATGTAAAACAATAGATTCTGTTTATCAGTTAGCATAGGGTTGATCCAAAATTCATATATATATATATATATATATATATATATATATATATATACAGTTTCTTTAATGTAACGTATCCCATGCAGCACTAAGTTAAAGTCACTCAGCCATATTCTTATTTCAGTAGCAAAATGCTTTGCGCCAATGAACACATAAGCAGGTTGCCAGTGACTTTATTGTAAAATAAATAAAGCATTCTGATGCTCAATGAGTTTCCATTGGCACAACTGTTGCAGTGGATTCCTGTGTTGCACAACATTAAAATTCACCTGTCCGTTAGCACAAGAGCCCTTGAACTAGCAGACAGAGAACACTGAATACAGCCCCATATGCTTTCAAGCTATTTCTGAACTGTTTGAGAATTCTCGTCCTCCCCTGTAGAATATGCCATGAAACACACACACACACACACACACTCAAAATTTGCCACCAAAAATAGCATGGAGAATTTTTAGAGGCCATGGATATATGAATATATCTCTAGAAAATTCACACCATCCAAGATTCTGTCTCTTTCAAGTCCCTAATGAAATGAGAAAATGATATGTAGAGAAAAAGTCTTGGCATGCCTTGGCAGAACTATGTTGTATTCCATGCGAGCGGGAAAGCTGGAGATTCGCTTGTTTTCTCCTATTTTGCATGATTTGTTATAGTTTTGCTAATTACAGAAGGGAGCTATCCAGGTCCTGAAGCCCAGCCTCCAACCACTGAAAATCTCATTTGCTTTGGTGTCTTATTTGCAGCTGGCATTGTCCATATCTTCACATAAATGCCAGAACCTTGCTTTCTTTTAAAAGGGGGAAAGCTGAGATTTTCAGATTGCTGTATCCCTCATCAGGGATATTTCCTGTCTTCCTGTGCATATTTCCTGTCTTCCTGTGGAACCACAGGCTAGACACGCTCCCGTTCCTTTCATCTGAAAGACAATCATACTAAATACCTTTTAAAATAATTTTTGTCGTTGTTTAGAACATTGCGGTGACTTCTGGTTCAGTTGACAAATTCGCCAAAGCAGATGGCAATACAGAAGAAGCTGAATCCAACAAGGAAGAAGAAACCAAAGGAGGCTTTGTGAAATTTGGATGGGTGAAAGGGGTCCTGGTAAGCAAAATATATATCCTAGAAGAGACCCCAAGGGTCATCTAGTCTAACCTCTTGTGCTGCAGGAATCCCCACTAAAGCATCTATGACAGATGGCCATCCAACCTCTGCTTAAAAACCGTGGTGTAGTGGTTAAGAACAGTAGTCTCGTAATCTGGTGAACCAGGTTCGCGTCTCCGCTCCTCCACCTGCAGCTGCTGGGTGACCTTGGGCCAGTCACACTTCTTTGAAGTCTCTCAGCCCCACTCACATCGCAGAGTGTTTGTTGTGGGGGAGGAAGGGAAAGGAGAATGTGAGCCACTTTGAGACTCCTTAAAGGGAGTGAAAGGCGGGATATCAAATCCAAAGTCCATTCCACTGTTGAACAGCTCTTGCTGTCAGAAAGTTCTTCCTGGTTTTTAGTCAGAATCTCCTTTCTGGAGACTTGAAGTCACCAGAAGTCCTACCCTCTGGGGCAGGAGAAAACAAGCCTGATCCACCTTCCACATGACAGCCCTTTAGAAATTTGAAGGAGGCTATCATATCTCCCCTCAGTCTCCTCTTTTCCAGGCTAAACATACATAACTCCCTCAACTGTTCCTCACAAGGCTTGGTTTCCAAACCCTTGATCATCTTAGTTGCCCTCCTCTGCACATGCAATTGCTTGTGCTGGAGTTTACTTGCTCCAGTTAGTTTATCAGGGTTTGTGTTTTTTGCTTTGCATCTCCCCCTCCCTCTCTCTCAATGGGCAGCTTCAATTAGCACTCATATACAGTGGTACCTCGGGTTACATACGCTTCAGGTTACATAATTTGTACAGGTTACTTTGCTTCAGGATGAGAACAGAAACCGTGCTCCGGCGGCACAGTGGCAGCAAGAGGCCCCATTAGCTAAAGTGGTGCTTCAGGTTAAGAACAGTTTCAGGTTAAGTATGGACCTCTGGAATGAATTAAGTACGTAACCTGAGGTACCACTGTATGTCTTTTTTGGGGGGGGGAGGGACGCGGGTGGTGCTGTGGGTTAAACCACAGAGTGTAGGACTTGCTGATCAGAAGGTCATGGTTCGAATCCCTGTGATGGGGTGAGCTCCTGATGCTCGGTCCCTGCTCCTGCCAACTTAGCAGTTGGGAAGCACGTCAAAGTGCAAAGACGTGGCTTAGTCATGCTGGCCACATGACCCGGAAGCTGTACGCTGGCTCCCTCGGCCAGTAAAGCGAGATGAGCGCTGTAACCCCAGAGTCGGCCATGACTGGACCTAATGATCAGAGGTCCCTTTACCTTTATGTCTTTTAAAAATGTCATTTAAAGCACTGCTCTGACAGTTGTCTCCACATGTTCTATTATGAACAGTGTAACTGTTTGCACTGCCCCACTATCCAACCCACCCAGACTCTTTCCTCAAGTGGCAGAAAATCCATGAAGGATTCTCTGTGCGTTCAGCGAAATGTGGAAAGATTTCCCCTGATCAAGATGTGAAGATCTCAGGCTACAGCTAGTAGGGTTGGGGGGAAATGAGGGTGGGCCTAACTTGCATGACACCATTTGCAGCAAATGCCTTAACACAACATGAAGGGCCGCTGGTCATTGCTGTTGCTGGTTGTGTTATGACCACTTTCATATTTGACTGTTATGGTCTCTTAGCCTTGGTAAACATTTCCACTGAACTGATCATAGTCTTCAAAACCATAGGTTATTTTTAGACACGGAAAACTCTTGCATTCTGCAATTACATGGTGATGCAATTGTCTTTGTTTATAATTTAGGTGAGATGCATGCTGAATATCTGGGGCGTGATGCTCTTCATCCGACTCTCCTGGATTGTAGGTCAAGCTGGAATTGGTATGTATTTTTAAAAGTATATTTTTCCACTATATGAAGCAGAAACAGGAGAAATTTTCAACAAAGATGATTAGCCTTTAAATTAAAGTGTGAATGGGTATAATAGTACACATTTGTTTAACATCTTTTTTATAATTATAAAAAAACAATTTTGTGTAAATTGCTATCATTAAAAGGAACAGACATGTGAATACTTTCAAAATTATGCTTTGTCTCAAACTAAATCCTACTTTGACATTAATGGGCCTAAGTTTGTCATGCCCATTAACTTTGATGGGCCTACTCTGAGAAAGGCTAGCATTGAATGCAACTCTATTAAATCGATCAGGACTAATAACCTAATGTGCCAACCATCAGATTATGGAGCAGGATTTACTTATCATACCTTCATCTAGCTTTTCAGACAAAAACCTTGTCTATTCCAAAAGCGGTTTCTTGTGTCAATCTAATATTCAGTACAGTGGTACCTCGCAAGACGAATGCCTCGCAAGACGAAAAACTCGCAAGACGAAAGGGTTTTTGGTTTTTTGAGTTGCTTCGCAAGACGAATTTCCCTATGGGCTTGCTTTGCAAGACGAAAACGTCTTGCAAGTTTGTTTCCTTTTTCTTAAAACCGTTAATACCCAGGATGCATTGCTTGAAGAGGTTCAGTTGCGACTTGACTTCGAGGAGCAACTCATAGCACGCGGTGTGGTAGCCTGCTGGAGAATGTTGGGGCCACTTCTTAAAATTACTGCAGACTTAATACAGTGGTGCTTCGCAAGACGAAAAATTCGCAAGACGAAAAAACTCGCAGAACGAATTAATTTCGTCTTGCGAGGCACCACTGTACTGTGTTGGTGGCAAGCACTGTATATAAATGAAAATCACGTACCTTACAGTTTGGCACTGTAACAGTGTCTTTATAGCCATACATTTTGAATTGTTTGACTATTTTTGTGAGCTTTTTAAGAGTCTGGTTCTCACAAACAGCAAACGGAGGCCATCCAACCATTTCTAGACTGTACATGTCCCATTCCAAACTGCAGGTGGGAAAATCACATGGCCGAATGCTTCGGCCTGAAAAGCAAATAAATCACAGCTTATAGAAAACTACCGCATCAGCGGGAGGGAAAGGCGAGAACCATTCTTCTTACATCAAGTTTTCCCTGTGTTAAATTGTTTCCTCACCTTTTGTGGGGCAGCAATCCATCATATACTGTAAAACCCACACCCTTTGAAGTCTGAAGCAATGCAGTCTAGAGACAGGGTTACTCCTATTTGTGGGCAATGGGGCTCAGTACACCCTGTACTTTTCTTCTTCTTTGGCGATCACTTGTAGCCAAGTAAGATCGTCTTCCATGAACACGGTGTTAACAGTGAGTCTGTAAGTGACTGTGGAGGACAATTCTGGATCCACACATCCTTCGACAGTGGGGACGTAGGTTTCCGGGCGGGAGTTGATCACGGTGAGGGTTTGCCAAGCGTGCCTTTCTCTTAGCTCATTTCTCCCTTTCGTCCTGAGTTCGAGAGCCTTCAAAGCCCATGACACCTTTGGTAAAGGTTGTTCTCCAACTGGAGCGCTCACAGGCCAGTGTTTCCCAGTTGTCTGTGTTTATATTACATTTTTAAAGATTTGCCTCGAGAGAGTCTGTAAACATCTTTTGTTGACCACCAGTATTACGCTTTCCATTTTTAAGTTCGGAATACAGTGGACGCTTGGGTTGCGAATGTGATCCGTGTGGGATGCACGTTCGCAACCCGCAGCATCCGCAACCCGCAGCGGCATGTCTGCACACGCGCAGGTTGCAATTCGGCGCTTCTGCGCATGCGCAAAGCACGATTTAGTGCTTCTGCACATGCGCAATCACCAAAACCCAGAAGTAACCCGTTCTGGTACTTCCAGGTTTCGGCGGTCCGTAACCAAAAAAAAAAAACGCAACCTGAAGCGTCTGTAACTCGAGGTATGACTGTAAAGTAGTTACTTTGGAAGACGATAATCAAAGCACAAATTTTCCCCTCAGAGGTTTACCCCTTAAGGAGCTACAATGCCCATTACCTTTAACAAACTGCAGTGCTCAGAGTTCTCGGGGAAGGCAGTGTGATTTAAATGTGCTGTAAAAGTAGAGGATATATTCAGCCTGGGTCTATAGCAGTGAGGTTCCTAAGAGACTCCCCCAGAAGCCTAGTTGCTCCAGGCAGAGGTCAATATAGAAAGAGTAGCCTAATAACATTAAGTTTCAGATCCACTGGTCTACACTATCATTCCCTATGTGTGCCCAAAGGAAAAACAACATATACAATTATAATGAAGAGCATGGGGTTTTTGGTACCCACCCTGTATTAACCAGGTAGGTGTATGAAACTAAGGCATCTGAAGGCAGCCCTGTTCAGGGAAGTTTTTCATGTTTGATGTCGTATTGTGATTTAATTTGTTGGCAGTCACCCAGAGTGGCTGGGGGAGCCCAGTTGGATGGATGGCATATAAATAACAATAACAACAACAACAACAGCAACAGCAGCAACAACAACAACAACATCAACATCAACTGATCTGCTCTAAGCAGCTTAAACAAGTGTAACACATAGTCGACAATGTATGCATTCAACGTGTGTTTTGATTTTCCTTTAATCTGGCAGAGGCACTTTCATACATACATACATACATACATACATACATACATACATACGTATTTTACTTGTATGCCACCTTTCCACAATTCAAACTATGCTCAAGGTGGCTTGCAACATGAAAAAATACATAACCACAACATAGTCATAAACAATAAATAAAAATAAAAAATATGAAACCAAAATATTTCTTTATTATTTTTATATTCTTTTCTTTTTCCTTTTTCTTTCTGGCTCTTTTTCTTCTCACTTTTCCTTTTGATAAGATACTTAGATTACTGTTTTAGTTTAGGGGGGGGAAGAGATTTGATAAGAAGCTCTGAATTCTTCTTTATATTCTAGTAAAAAATTATTTTAAAAATAAACAAGAAATAAAACATTTAAAAATATGTAACCAAACTGAACAATTTTCACATAAAGCACAGCACAATCTAAAATAAAGCTAAAAAACCAACTGCAATAGCAGCATCAACACCCCCTCCAGCAGCAACCCCCCCCCCAAAAAAACCAATGCTCCGGCGGTACATATATGACTGTACACTATTGCTGATGCAGCACCTATGGGGGGTGGGGCAGATCTCCTTTGGCCTGAGAGCTGCATTCACCTTTGGTCAGTCCTCCGGGGGCTGCATACTGGGAATGGGTGTGGCCAACTCAGACTTCACTTGTAGAGAAAGGCATTTCCTTGGGCATTTAGACTCCCCTTTCAAAACAACAGGGTGGGGTGGGTTTAGAAGCTTACCTTCTCATTGCAAGGTGCTTCTGATGAATAGTAAAGGTAAAGGTAATGGGACCCCTGACCATTAGGTCCAGTCGTGACCGACTCTGGGGTTGTGGCGCTCATCTCACTTTACTGGCTGAGGGAGCTGGCATACAGCTTCCGGGTCATGTGGGCAGCATGACTAAGTCACTTCTGGCGAACCAGAGCAGTGCACGGAAACGCCATTTACTTTCTCTCCAGAGCGGTACCTATTTATCTACTTGCACTTTGACGTGCTTTTGAACTGCTAGGTTGGCAGGAGCTGGGACCGAGCAACGGGAGCTCACCCCATCGCGGGATTCGAACCGCCGACCTTCTGATCGGCAAGTCCTAGGCTCTGTGGTTTTACCCACAGCGCCACCCACGTCCCGTTTGATGAATGAACGAATACCTTCTGATGAATACCCAGCTGCTATTTGCTCTAGGAGGCAAGCTGCCATTAGCATCAAATGCATCTCTCCCTGAAACCAAAGCACATTTTGCACTGTAGAAGGAATGTTGGGTCATTTTAGATGGCGCTCCAACTACAGCAGCACTAACACAAGAATCAGGATACAGTACGATCGATTGAAAGAACGCCGTTTCTATTTTTGCAGACGGTATAAAAGGTAAACGCAATGCCTTTTTATATGGCCCATTTCTGCAAGAGAATTTGCAAAACATTGCCTTTAAAAAGCAATTCACATGTTAACTAGACAGTGTGTTTTTAATGGACTGAACCAAAATCTTAGAATCACAATCAGTATGTATGACGTGTGTGAGACTATCTGCTCATTGTTGTGCAATCTATCGCAGAAAAAAAATTATGAGGAGCTGATGCAGGGTGTTTCCTGTCAACAACAGCTGCCTTCATGTTTAGCGGGGAAATAACATCTTTGTTGGGAGAACAACACCATCCTACAGACTTGCAAAATAACAGGAATAATCAGTGCTTTTTTCTAAAAAAATGTTTAGGGGTAATCTCATTTTGATTCAAGAAAATCACCATTTTATAGTTCAAATTGGGGGAAATAAATACAGTAATTGTACAAAAGTACAAAGATTCACAAAATGTTTAGGGGTATGCATGCCCCTGTGTCCCCCCAGCACTGGGAATATTAAACCCAGCCACCTCAAAATCACTGAAAGTAAACTTTGAACAATATCTAATTGACACACAAGCTTCCTGATAAAATGAAGATGATGTCAGATAGACTTCACCTAAATGCTTTTGCAGCCCAAGTTTTGTTGATGATGTACACACACTCTATTTTACTCCTAAGGGGCTGGGACCCCCGAAGTGAAATCTGTTTTCTTTAGAAAACATGCAGTTCAGTTGCGCTCAGACGGCAAGAACTCCTGGTTAAAATGAACCATATTTTTTTAGTAAAAAAGGCAAAAGCTTTGTGGATGTGAACAAGCCAGCTGGAGCAAAGACATTTATAAATTGTCTTTCTACAGGGAGCAGAAAGTGTACCTAAGTACAGTCGTGCCTTGGTTTTTGAATGGAATCCATTCCGGAAGTCCATTCGACTTCTGAAAACGTTCGAAAACCAAGGCGTGGCTTCTGATTGGCTGCAGGAGCTTCCTGCAGCCAATCGGAAGCCGTGGAAGCCCCGTCGGACGTTTGAGTTCCAAAAGAGCGTTCGCAAACCAGAACACTCACTTCCGGGTTTGCGGCGTTCGGGAGCCAAAACATTTGAGTCACAAGGTGTTTGCAAACCTAGGTACGACTGTACCAGAAGGATTTGGATGAATGCTAGATTCTGAGATGATTGGGAGACAGCAATGACAGGGAAGGCTTCTCCACACATAACTGAGTTGTTGTTGTTTTCTGAACATGAACACCAGCTGCACTGGGATTATGGGTAAGGATTGTACCCAGTGGTGGCTGGTGGTGTAGGGACTAGTAGGGTGCAAGACAGGAGTACCAACAGTTGGTGGAGCAGAGCCACTGAAAGATGGAGCCAGAGCCAACAAATTATAATTTTGCCCCCATCCTCTCCCCGCCCCCCCAATTGAGATCGCTGAAGGCAATTCTTAAGAGGAGGAATTCTCTGAATCATAGCTCTGTGAAGGGAACAGAGTTCTCCTAAGAACTCTCAGCACCCTTAACAAACTACAGTTCCCAGGATTCTTTGCGGGAAGCCATGACCGTTTAAATGATACTGCTCTAGACGTATAGTGCAGATGGGGCTTTCGCTCCAAAGGCATTTTGTTGGAATAAGGATTTCTGTATGTGTATTTGAGCTATATGGGGGGGGGGACCCCTGCAATTAGGCTTTGAAACCTTAAGGTTTAATCCTGTGCATGCTTTGTTGTTGTTTAGTCGTATCCAACTCTTCGTGACCCCACGGACCAGAGCATGCCAGGCACTCCTGTCTTCCACTGCCTCCCGCAGCTTGGTCAAACTCATGTTAGTAGCTTCGAGAACACTGTCCAACCATCTCGTCCTCTGCCGTCCCCTTCTCCTTGGGCCCTCCATCTTTCCCAATATCAGGGTCTTTTCCAGGGAGTCTTCTTCTCATGAGGTGGCCAAAGTATTGGAGCCTCAGCTTCAGGATCTGTCCTTCCAGTGAGCACTCAGGGCTGATTTCCTTAAGAATGTGTAGGTTTGATCTTCTTGTAGTCCATGGGACTCTCAAGAGTCTCCTCCAGCACCAACATTCAAAAGCATCAATTCTTCAGTGATCAATCTTCTTTATGGTCCAGCTCTTCCATACATAATTGGTATATACATCTTGTTAATACAGTGGTACCTCGGGTTACAGACGCTTCAGGTTACATACGCTTCAGGTTACAGACTCCGCTAATCCAGAAATAGTGCTTCAGGTTAAGAACTTTGCTTCAGGATGGGAACAGAAATTGTGCTCCGGCGGCGCAGCAGCAGGAGGAGGCCCCATTAGCTAAAGTAGTGCTTCAGGTGAAGAACAGTTTCAGGTTAAGTACGGACCTCCGGAGCGAATTAAGTACTTAACCCGAGGTACCACTGTCAATAAATAAATGAATGAATGAGGAGGAAGAGGTTCCTAGGGGTTTGTTTCACTATGGAAAGGGTCGCCAACCTTTTTGAACTAGTGCCCTCAATCTCCTTGTGCCCTCAATCTTCAGAGTCTTTTCCAGGGAGTCTTCTCTTCTCGTGAGGTGGCTAATGTATTGGAGCCTCAGCTTCAGGATGTGTCCTTCCAGTGAGCACTCAGGGCTGATTTCATACTTACCCGAGAGGAAGTCTCACTGAACTCAGTGGAACTTGTTTCTAAGCAGGCATGTACAGGTTCACACAGCGAAAGAACTTTTGCTATTTAGAGGAGAATGGCTTGGCAGGAAACGTGCTGGAATAAATGAAGGGGAGACGGGAAGTTTTCTTCATCTCCACAGCATTACATGTTTGCACCTGGCACTGTGCCTGACAAAAGGGTGCTTGCCGGTTTTATGATGCATACCAAATGAGGCCTTGCAGCTGGAAGCACATATAAGTATATGCCTTGCCATGAAAACTCCACATCTTAACATTGCCAAGACTTTGCTCAGGGGTTTCATGCAAAATTAGTTCCTTTTTTAAGGGTAGTTTAGTAACTTATTGCCATTATCAAGAAGCATTACTTTGTTCCGAGGTATGAAAATAGCCACGGGCAAGAGCCATTCATTTTAATGTTATTTAATGCCCTTACAACTGGGGTTTTTAATCTAAACTTTAATCAGAGCTTGGCGTTACTTTGTAACAAGAGCTATCACAATGGCTCTGCTTCCGCCGCCCCACATTTAATTCCAAAAGTATAATTTGCTAGTATTCAGAATTTGGGTGATATGCTCCCCAATCTTGTCCCTGTGCTGCCTCATCACCAAATACCGGTGATATGCTCCCAGGCACCTATGTGTGGTTATAACATTTGAATCTTTTGTACACATCTAAATCCACTGTGTACATAAGCCCAAATCACTTGGTCAGTTCCCAGATTGTGGGGTGGTTGTTGTTGATGTAATTTGGTTTTGCATGCATTGGATTGTGTGCGCCTATTCAAACATAATGTCTAGGTATGGATGTCTAGGAATCATAGAGTTGGAATAGACCTCAAGGGCCATCGAGTCCAACCCCCTGCCAAGCAGGAAACACCATCAGAGCACTCCTGACATATGGTTGTCAAGCCTCTGCTTAAAGACCTCCAAAGAAGGAGACTCCACCACACTCCTTGGCAGCAAATTCCACTGTCGAACAGCTCTTACTGTCAGGAAGTTCTTCCTAATGTTTAGGTGGAATCTTCTTTCTTGTAGTTTGGATCCATTGCTCTGTGTCCGCTTCTCTGGAGCAGCAGAAAACAACCTTTCTCCCTCCTCTATATGACATCCTTTTATATATTTGAACATGGCTATCATATCACCCCTTAACCTCCTCTTCTCCAGGCTAAACATGCCCAGCTCCCTTAGCCGTTCCTCATAAGGCATCGTTTCCAGGCCTTTGACCATTTTGGTTGCCCTCCACTGGAAATGTTCCAGTTTGTCAGTGTCCTTCTTGAATGATGGGGGCAGGTTCCTGGAGGGATGTGCTGGGTGGGAGGAGCCACAATCTTGCTCCCTCCTGCACATAGGGAGATAATAAATGGTATGATCCAGATGTGGCTCATTTATTGCATTGCTTTGCTCGGGACTTTAAAATGGTTTGTCCCATTCTGAAGCAGGCTACTGCACTGTGGAGAAATTGCTGCTACCAGTGCCACAAAATTATTTTATTTTTCCATGTATAAGATGAGGTTTTTCGCTTTAAAAAATTAGTTTAAAAATGGGGGTCGTCTTGTACATGGAACATGGGCATCTGGGGGGATTTTTTAAATATTTAAGCTATGGGTAGGCTAACTAAGGCCCGGGGGCTGGATGCGGCCCAATTGCCTTCTGAATCCAGCTCATGGACGGTCCAGGAATCAGCGTTTTTTACATGCGTAGAATGTGTTCTTTTATTTAAAACACATCTCTGGGTTATTTGTGGGGCCTGCCTGGTGTTTTTACAGGAGTAGAATGTGTGCTTTTATTTAAAATGCATCTCTGGGTTATTTGCGGGGCATAGGAATTGGTTCATTTCCCCCCAAAAAATATAGTCCGGCCCCCCACAAGGTCTGAGGGAGTGTGGACTGGCCCATAGCTGGAAAAGTTTGCTGACCCCTGAATATGTCCGGGATTTTGGCTCGGGCAGGCTGAGACGGTCCCTCCTGCTGCCTTCCCCCCTTTCTCCTCCCCCTCCGGGCTGCATGCTGGCAACTGGCTTGCCTCCTGAAGCCCCCACCGGCTTGACCATAGGAGCTGCCTCTGCTGCTGCCACCGCCGCTGCTGAGAGCTGCCTCAGCTACCTCTCCTTGCCCTTCTTTCCTTTTCCCCCTCTTCCCCTCTCAAACTCCCACCCTTCCCCAAGCCAGCTCACCCCCTTCCTCATCTCAGTTTGCTCGATGGCATGGCCCAGAGCAAAATGGGTATTCCATTCCCCTGCCGCTTCCTCAACATCCTCCCTGGGAGCCTCCTTCTCCGCCGCCACAGCTGCCGCCGAGGGGGAGTGTGTGGTGTCCCACTGCTTCTGCACTTTGCTTCTGCACTATGGTACACTACATGCTCCTCATGCAATTGCCCCCCAAAAAGATAAACAACTTGCTGCCGCCATCGCAGATCATCCAGCTTTTCACTTCTATTTTAGGGTTTTGTTTTCTTAATTTTGGGTTCAAAAAATATAGGGGTCATCTTATACATGGGGTGTCTTGCACATGGAAAAGTACAGTGGTACGTTGGGTTAAGAATTTAATTTGTTCCAGAGGTCCGTTCTTAACCTGAAACTGTTGTTAACCTGAGGTACCACTTTAGCTAATGGAGCCTCCTGCTGCCGCCGCACCGCTGCTACATGATTTCTGTTCTCATCCTGAAGCAAAGTTCTTAACCTGAGGTACTATTTCTGGGTTAGCGGAGTCTGTAACCTGAAGCGTCTATAACCCGAGGTACCACTGTACGGTATTAGTTATTAAAATATGATCAACAGATACCACATGTTGCTGAGCAACATGAAGGCAAGAGAAGTCTGCAAGCAGCTTGCAATCAATATGTTGACTGAGGAGGAGACAACAGATGGAGCAGGCAGATAAGTGAAGCAAAGCTGTCGCTATAATGGAACTAGCCAGGTTTTTTGCCCCGGGCGAAGCCTCCAGAGGGGCGCCATTGAGGCTCCCTGCCTCTGTGTGTGTGTGTGTGTGTGTGTGTGTGTGTGTGTGTGTGTATGCAAATGTGAGTCGGGGGTTCCAGGCTGGGTCTTTGACCTGGATGAAATAAAGCCTAATTTTGTTAGCTGCAAGGGATGAATGCGAACAAACACAGGTACTCAGGCTTGTAGCCAACTAAATCAAGGCACACTTAGAGTAACTTATATGAGCACAACATAACTTCCCCTCCATCTTCTCCTCCACAGCACCCCAAAGTTTGCTGTGGTGGTTTCTCCAACCCCCCAGAACAGAGCTGGGGGTGGTGCAGGGGGCACATGAGGGGAGAGAGAAGTTCCAATGCATTCATGTAGGTTTTTCCATGTGCCCAATTATTTAGTTGGATACAGACCCTATGCTTTGTCTCCTACTGCTGCTCCCATTGATTACAATATGGTTATTTAACCAAAATTTGCCAAGTGCTATACAGAACATTAAGAGGATCTGATTCCTAACCTAATAATAATAATAATAATAATAATAATAATAATAATAATAATAATTTATTTATACCCTGAGGCCATTTAGGGATTTAAAGGTCACACTAACACTTTGAATTGTGCTCAGAAACATACTGGGACCCAATGAAGGTCAATAACAACAACAACAATCATAATCATAATCATAATCATAATCATCATCATTTATTTATACCAGCCACTGTGGGCGGCTTCCAACAGAATTTTAAAAACACAATAAAACATCAGACATTAAAAACTTTCCTAAACAGGGCTGCCTTCAGATGTTTTCTGAAAGTCAGATAGTTGTCTATTTCCTTGACATCTGATGAGAGGGCATTCCACAGGGTGAGCACCACCACCGAGAAGGCCATCTGCGTGGTTCCATGTAACCTCACTTCTCGCAGTGAGGGAACCGCCAGAAGGCCCTTGGTGCTGGACCTCAGTGTCTGGGCAGAATGATGGGGGGTGGAGATGCTCCTTCAGGTATACAGGACCAAGGCCGTTTAGGGCTTTAAAGGTCAGCAACAAAACTTTGAATTGTGCTCGGAAACATACTGGGAGCCAATGTAGGTCTTTCAGGACCGGTGTCATATGGTCTCAGCGGCCACTCCCAGTCACCAGTCTAGCTGCCGCATTCTGGATTAGTTATACTTTCTGGGTCACCTTCAAAGGTAGCCCCACATACAGCACATTGCAGTAGTCCAAGCATGAGATAACTAGAGCATGCAGCACTCTGGCTTATATAGTCTTACGTGACATAGCTAAACTGAGGAAGAGAGAGGAAACAGATATTCATATAGCTGTAATGATGAAGCGGTTTTACCAGTGAAAGACAAAGTCTGATTTCTCTACTACTTTAAATAACAATTGTAGTGAGTTACGAGCCATAAGTTACATTTTTCATCTTTTCATTGCTGACAGGTCTTGGAGTTATCATTATCCTCCTTGCCACCATGGTCACCTCTATTACTGGCTTATCAACTTCTGCAATAGCAACTAATGGTTTTGTCCGTGGAGGTAAAAAAAAAAAAAATCTTTAGGATGTTTCTCCCCAGCCCTCTTATTCTTGGTGTTCAGAAATAGTTCCCCATGTATTGTCTTACTATTAGACAAGTCAAAGGGTTCCTCAACCTAAAAGAACAGCACAGTGGACAGTAGACTCAAAGGAATCAGAAGGTGAGTTGTATGATCAGCAGTATTGAGACGCTATAATTTACTGATTCTTAATCTTTTTCCTGAATCAAAACGTTCAGCTCACAAAGGTCAGATGATCCTATCCGAGACAGATGGAGAAACCGAATCATCTTCTTTTCCTGGAGATGCTTTCGTTCTTTTTCTCTTTCATTTTTTTAAAAAAATGTATTCAGAACATTGCAGGTTTTCTTCAGTGGACATGGCAATCCAGATCGCTTAAAGATGGAAAACTTCGTGGAGATCATTGGATTCATTAACTTTTTTCTTACTCCCTTAACTTACAAAGTCTCTTGAGAACATGGATTAGTTCTGGCACGCTCCACCAATGTCCAGGGTCTTACTCTTTATCTTGATGACATGAATTCCAGGTATTTAACAGAGCCAGTCAGACCTCTTCCCTCTCCATGAATGATGGTGGCTTCTTACTAGAAAACGGTGGTTTCTTTTATATATATATAAAAAATTTAGCATGAATTATATGACCAAGGGTCAAACATCTTTTCTGGGATTTTTTCAGGTCTTGGAGTCGTAGTTATTTGCCTGAGTGTGGTAGTTACAACCTTAACAGGTATCTCCATGTCTGCCATATGTACAAATGGAGTGGTAAGAGGAGGTGAGTCAATTCTGTGTTTCAAATGAAGAATATAGGTATCTCTGGAGAAGTGATAACTGTGCTGGCCCATTCAAGTCAAATAAATGGAAGCAAAATGACTAAGTATCAAAGACTCAACTAAAGCATGGGAGACAGCTTAGATGAGAAGAGGCAGGGTTATTACTTGATGTTAATTGGTTAGCCTAGCCTAGAGAAAAAGACCAATATTTAGGATATTTAGGAGAGCCAAATTAGCTGAGAGGGTAATTTCGCCATATTTATTGAAACTAGCAGTCAAAATGTTTGCCTTATAGAAAGGCAGGTTGATATTAGGACAACATTCCCAACTCTGTAGCCGTTCAGTAGCAGAGAAAGTTATTCGAAGGAGGTGCAGAACCACCTCATATACTTAAAGTAGCCATTTATTCAGCAGGTGCCTTTCCACAAAGTACCTGCTCTTGAGGCGTCCTATGAATTGGACTGGCACTAGGAGATAATCCTGGTTTGCAAGCTGCAAACCAAGGGTTTATCTTGTTGGGTCTCCTGACTCTTTCTGAATCGATCATTTGGTGATTCTACAAAGCATATGCAGAAAATCCCTATGAAGAACATTTACATATGGAAATCCCAGGAGTGCCATTTCAGAGAAGATGGATGGGGATTTTATTCTCCACATTCCCCATGTTTCAGACCACATGTGATTATTCCTGAGGAGCAACCACATTTCCGGCCAAATCATTGGCTTTAATAAGAGTAATCTGACAAGAGCTCTTCCCTAGGAGTTTCCTCACTGGTTGAACACTATGAGTGACTATAATAAAAAATACGGTAGATAGGAACATAAGAAGATCCTGCTGTATCAAGCCAAAACCACATCTGGTCCAGCATGCTGTTCTCACAGTGGTCAACCCAATGCCTCTGGGAAACCTGCAAGCAGGACCTGGGTGCCAAAGCACCCTGCCCACTTGTGATTCCCAGAAGCTTTTATCCCAGAAGCATGGCTGCCTCTGACAGTGGAGGTAGAACATAGCCATTGCAGCGAGTAACTATTGATAGTCATTGATAACTTCAGGAATTTGGCTAATCTTCTTTTAAAGCTACCCAAATTGGTGGCCATCACTGCCTCCGGTGGGAGCACATTCCAAATAGATTGATCTATCTTACTAGGTAAGAGACGCAGGTGGCGCTGTGGGTTAAACCACAGAGCCTAGGACTTGCCGATCAGAAGGTCAGCGGTTTGAATCCCCACAATGGGGTGAGCTCCTGCTGCTCGGTCCCTGCTCCTGCCAACCTAGCAGTTTGAAAGCACGGCAGTGCAAGTAGATAAATAGGTACCATTGCGGAGGGAAGGTAAACGGCATTTCTGTGCGCTCTGGCTTCCATCACAGTGTCCTGTTGCACCAGAAGCAGTTTAGTTCTGCTGGCTACATGACCCAGAAAGCTGTCTGTGGACAAACGCCGGTTACCTCGTCCTGAAAGCAAGATGAGGGCCGCAACCCCATAGTCGCCTTTGACTGGACTTACCTGTCCAGGGGTCCTTTACATTTTACCTATGCAGCCTCAGGACTGGCTAGGCTGGATGCAAATATTAGAAACCGGTTCTTCTACTATTGCCTAATCATCAGAGTAGTGCATGCAGCTTTTCAGGCTCCAGATCCATATTTCTCCATGTCTTCCGGTCTTGGATTTTGGTGTGGCCACCCACAATACCAGGTGAGAAGTTGTCTTCAGTTTTAGCATTTGTTTTTGCACATTTGCAAGAAGCATGGTGGTTTAAATCTGTTGTCTGCAGAAAGTTAGTTCTCATGGGATATTTTGATTGGATTGCAATGCGGTTGGGGAAGCCTTTGGGACAGTACAGGTTTATTAACCTTATTATTACACATTTACCTGTCCAAATAATTCCAGGGAGCACACTTGTGATCCGCTGCACAACACTTCACCCTCACAACAACACTGAGGGACAGGGTAGGTCAGGGGTAGCCAACACGGTGCCCTCCAGGTTTTCATGACCACAACTTCCATCAGGCTCAGCCAACATGGTCAATGGTCAGAAGGATGGGAGTTGTAGTCCAAAATATCCAGAGGGCAAAATATCTTCCTAGGCTAGGCTGTGAGATAGTAACTTTCCTACAGCCACTAAGTGAGCTTCATGGCTGAGTGAGGTTTAGGCTTTGATTTCTGCAGTCCTGGTCCCCCCAACTCAATCCTAAATACATTCATTTGGAAACAAACCTTAAGACTTCAGAGGCACTGAACTAGGCAGAGGGCCTTCTCGGGAGTGGCGCCTGCCCTGTGGAAAGCCCTCCCATCAGATGTCAAGGAAATAAAAAACTATCTGACTTTTGGAAGACATCTGATGGCAGCCCTGTTTAGGGAAGTTTTTAATGTCTGACGTTGTATTGCTTTATTATTATTATTATTATTATTATTATTATTATTATTATTATTTCTGTTGGGAGCCGCCCAGATGGGCGGGGTATTAATAATAATAATAATAATAATAATAATAATAATAATATTTTTTCAGGACTTTAGCTATTGCCTAAATAGAACTGTATATTGTTGTTTTGTTCTGTTTTTAAAAAAATAAATTTTATTAGATTTTATATATAATAAAAAAGATATCAAGATTATTATCAAAGGTCTTTTTTGTCCAGACTAAAACACTATGTAAAATTAAAAACATAGATCCAGAGGCAAAGGAAGAAACAAGGTGAAAAAAGAGAGAGAAAGAGTGATAGAAGATGGATTAAAAGAGAGAGAAATAAAGTTAAGAAATATATAGTTCCTTAGTTTCGGAACTATATATTGTTTGACAGACTGAGAAAGCAGCAAGTTTATACAACCCCTCTAGAAAGCACACAAGGTTACAATCTGGATAAGTTGGTTTAGGGCAGGGGAATCAAAGACCCTTCAGTTCTTGTCAGACTACCACTCCCATTATGCTTGACCACAGGATATCTTGCTTGGGGCTGCTGGGAACTGAAGTTCAAAAATATCTGGAGTCCAAAAACAGCTTCCCCATCCCTTGGTGTCACATGTAGAACTAGCCCAACAGCTTGAGTTGCATTAGTATGGGACAGCAATACTCTTAGGAAGGGGGAACAAAGCAGCATGTAACCCGAGAGATACTCCCAGGATCCTTTGCAACATCATAGCTGATGATGCCCAAGGTTGAAATCTCCAATCGAATACAGTGGAGAGTGTGCAATACAGGAGTTGTAGCCTCTGCAACTGGGCAGAAGATCCTTTGTATATGTGGCGCTAACTGGGGAGCCCCAAATAATAATAATAATAATAATAATAATAATAATAATAATAATAATAATAATAATTTATTTGTACCCCACCCATCTGGCTGGGTTTCCCCAGCCACTCTGGGTGGCTTCCACAGAGACCAAAAATACACTAAAATGTCAGGCATTAAAAACTTCCCTGAACAGGGCTGCCTTAAGATGTCTTCTGAATGTCAGGTAGTTGTTTATCGCTTTGACATCTGGTGGGAGGGCGTTCCACAGGGCGGGCGCCACTACTGAGAAGGCCCTCTACCTGGTTCCCTGTAGCTTTGCTTCTCGCAATGAGGGAACCGCCAGAAGGCCCTCGGAGCTGGACCTCAGCGTCCGGGCAGAACGATGGGGATGGAGACGCTCCTTCAGGTATACTGGGCCAAGGCCGTTTAGGGCTTTAAAGGTCAACACCAACACTTTGAATTGTGCTCAGAAACGTACTGGGAGCCAATGTAGGTCTTTCAAGACTGGTGTTATGTGGTCTCGGCGGCTGACCCCAGTCACCAGTCTAGCTGCCGCATTCTGGATTAGTTGTAGTTTCTAGGTCACCTTCAAAGGTAGCCCCACAAAGAGCGCATCGCAGTAGTCCAAGCGGGAGATAAATAATGTCTTGGGCAGCTCTGTTAATGTGCTCAAAGAAACTCTTTTCTGTGTTGACAGGTGGTGCTTACTACCTCATCTCCAGAAGTTTAGGACCTGAGTTTGGGGGCTCCATTGGTCTAATCTTTGCCTTTGCCAATGCCGTGGCAGTAGCCATGTACGTCGTTGGATTTGCAGAAACCGTCGTGGAGCTGCTCAAGGTGTGCGCACGCAAGACTTTACATGCGGTTATGCAAGGGAACCTTGGCTAATAACTTTTTTTAAAAAATAAATAACAATCATAGGTCTAATAAATGTATTAAGCGGCAACCTTATTCGTGAATTAGAACTCCCTAAATGTGTCATAAATTCTAATTTATAAGCTTTTCCTCCACTACTACCAGGTCAAAGAAATGTTTCTTACAGGGCTGTTAAGAGTTCCGAAATTACTAAAGGGAATTAGGGTTCTAATTAGCAAGCCAATAACCTTGACGACAGAGGCTCAACCGTCATAAGAAATGTGAAACTCAGGGCTCATTAGCCATGGAATGTGCAGAATCCCTCTTTAGTCGTTTCCTTCTGTTTTATGTTGCTGCCAGAAACTATCTTGCAGAAACTATATCCTTAATCATTTCTTTCTCACTCTTTCCTCCCCCCAGAACAGCAACGCAATCATGGTTGATGCAACCAACGACATCCGAATAATTGGTGCTATAACGGTAGTCATTCTTTTGGGCATTTCTGTGGCCGGTATGGAATGGGAAGCCAAGGTAAAACATTCTCAATATTAAAACTGTTTAGAGAAGGCGAATGCTCAGATTTTGTGGAAGCCAAGGTGGTTTTGCTGCAGAGTCTTGTGTCGACGGCCCATTTTTACTAAGGTATAGGTACAAAATGCACAAATACCCCGTCCAATATCAAAGATATGTGCGTGCGCATGCACGCACGCACACGCACACACATACACACACATGCACACACACACAGTGATACCTCGGTTCTCAAACGTTATCCGTTCTGGAAGACTGTTCGACTTTCGAAACATTCAAAAACCGAGGCTCAAAGGGCTCTCTGCAAATTCAATTGAGAAAATTGAAAAACATGCTCAATGGAACCCATTAGACTTCCAAGGCATGCTCAAAAACCGAAACATTGACCCTCCAATATTGTCAAGAATGTGGCCCCCCAGAGCACAGGGGATGAGTTAGACTCAGAGATTGAACTAAGTGAACGAGGGACTGACTCTGCAGATGAGAACTGGCCCATTTCTGGAGAAGGCTCTATTAGCTCTCAAGGAGAGGGAGAGTTGGAAGACGGCCAGAGTGTTGCTAGGCAATCAGCAGATAAGCAGAGGTCTGAGTCTGTGTTGAGTGAAAGTGGGGAGGAGGGGGAGCCTTTCAGTCCCCGTTCTAGGCATCTGGATAAAATCAGAAGGCAAGAAAAGGGCAAGAAGGGAGAGGTGGGAGTCTGGTGTCCTTCCTGCTGTGGGAGGGGCAAAACTTCAGACTGACCAACAAATGTAAATGTCAGCAGGCAAGAAGCTGGGCTCTGGATGTGTCTTTCTGTAAATAAACATACATAAAATTGCCTGAGTCATTACTTCTTATCAGGGCTTGCTTTCCTGCCAGAGATCATTACACCTATTTTTCAGGGATGTCCCTCATTTAGAGAAGCCGCCCTGGTTTTTTATTTGATCCCCAAATGTCCCACTTTTCCTTAGGATGTTCCTATTTTCACTGGAGAAATGTTGGCAGGAATGGTAGGATGTCCCTATTTTCTTTGGATGAATGTTGGAGGGTATGGAATTATTTGACTTCCAAGCCATCTGAAGGCAATCCTGTATAGGAAAGGTTTTTTTTATAATTTTAAATTGTGTTTTTATATATGTTGGAAGCTGCCCAGAGTGACGGGGGCAACCCAGTAAGATGTATGGGGTATAAATAGTAAAATTATCATTATGGAATGGGACGTCCCTATTTTCATTGGAGAAATGTTGGAGGGTATGCAAATCATAGATTCCCACTTCCTTTCCATGGAGGCACAAGTTACAGCAACAGCCAAGGCGACATTTTTCCACCTTCGCCGCATCAAGCAGTTGGTCCCTTACCTTTCCCGCCCCAACCTGGCCACAGTGATCCATGCGACGGTCATCTCCAGGCTTGACTACTGTAATTGGCTCTACGCAGGGCTGCCCTTGAAGCTGTCCCAGAAACTCCAGCGGGTGCAGAATGCCGCAGCGAGGCTCCTCACGGGGTCTCTGCCATGGGAGCGTATTCACCCAGTGCTTTTCAAGCTGCACTGGCTCCCGGTGGAGTACAGGGTCAGATTTAAGGTGCTGCTTTTGACCTTTAAAGCCCTTCACGGCCTCGGACCCTCGTACCTACGGGACCGCCTCTCCTGGTATGCCCCACGGAGAGCCTCAAGGTCCATAAATAACAACACCCTAGTGGTCCCAGGCCCTAAGGAAGTTAGATTGGCTTCAACCGGAGCCAGGGCCTTTTCAACACTGGCTCCGGCCTGGTGGAACGCTCTGCCTCATGAGACCAGGGCCCTGCAGGATCGGATTTCTTTCCGCAGGGCCTGTAAGACAGAGTTGTTCCGCCTGGCCTTTGGCTTGGAGCCAATTTGATTCCCTCCCTCCCTCCCTCTCTTTCTTTTTTCTTTTCCTTCTCCTCCTGCGAGGAGGCTACATTTTAATATTTTAATGTTCCATTATTTTAATGTTGTGTTTTATTTTTGTTTTTAAGTGGTAATCATTCATCTTGTTTTTATTATTGCTTGTAAGCCGCTCTGAGCCCGGCCTTGGCTGGGGAGGGCGGGGTATAAATAAAAAATTATTATTATTATTATTATTATTACTTGTGCCAGCCTTTGCAGTTACCAGCCAGGAAGTCAAAGTGTTGAGTATGGGAGAGACTCTTTGTGCCACGCTGCTGAAAATCTTCCTCATTCTTAGTACCTACTGAAATTAATGAGACTTTAAAATATGTGACTAACTCTCTTTTTAGTGTTTCGGCTCCCAATTTTTTTAAGCTGTACAAATACCATGCCACTTTGCAACTGCATCAAGTTCTGAAGTAGCTTATGAAACGCAAATGTTGAGACCAAGTCCTCTACCAAAAATAATCTCTTAACTTGCTTTACAGGCCCAAGTTATTCTTCTATTTATCCTTCTTGCTGCTATTGTAAATTTCTTCATTGGAACCGTCATTCCAAGCAACAATGAGAAGAAGGCTAGAGGTTTTTTCAATTATCAAGGCAAGTGTTTCTTTTTTTGCAGATAAGCAGAGCTCCTGCAGCAAACAGTACTGAGTACTGACATACAACTATGAGTGACTATATTAGCATCTTACATAAAGCAATTGAGTGAGGCGTATTCTGTATATTGGGTAAAGGTAAAGTCACCTTTGTCTGGACTTAACCGTCCAGGGGTCTTTTACCTTTACCTATATACTGGGCATAAGCTTGCACCAAGTAACTCATTTGAAAACCATAGCCAGCTGTGCTTTTGCATCTTATTAACCTGCCTCTGTGTTCATCGATGACAACCTGGTGCCTACTGCATTGCATCTAGGCCTCTAGATTGTGCAATGCACAAAGCCACCACCAGCAAATTTATCCATGTATTTTATTTCATAAAATATATACACCACTTGATTGTAAAAAAAAATAAAAAAATCTTCAGTGCAGTTTACAAAGAGAACAAAGCAATTAAATTTTCCATTACAATAATAGCCTCAACGTAACACTTAGAAAAAGTCATATTTTATAGATGCAGACTAAATGGGCCGTTCCATTACGTGATGACTGCACAGGAAGTTTTCAGACTCTTATCCAATCAGGAGGATCTATGCGGTAGGCGGTCGTGGTCATGTTCCTTGTGGACATATGCAGAGCCATAGCTAGGTGACCTCCTAGCCATACACAAATTAGATGCAGCTAGGCGATGCATAGGGACACAGGTGGTGCTGTGGGTTAAACCACAGGGCCTAGGACTTGCTGATCAGAAGGTCGGCGGTTCGAATCCCTGTGACGGGGTGAGCTCCCGTTGCTTGGTCCCTGCTCCTGCCCACCTAGCAGTTCGAAAGCACGTCAAAGTGCAAGTAGATAAATAGGTACCGCTCCGGCGGGAAGGTAAACGGCGTTTCCGTGCGCTGCTCTGGTTCGCCAGAAGTGGCTTAGTCATGCTGGCCACATGACCCAGAAGCTGTACACCAGCTCCCTCAGCCAATAAAGCGAGATGAATGCTGCAACCCCAGAGTCGGTCATGACTGGACCTAATGGTCAGGGGTCCCTTTACCTTTACCTAGGCGCAGTGGCGTAGCGTGGGTTGTCAGCACCCGGGGCAAGGCAAGTAATTTGCGCCCCCTAACCCGTGGATTTGCGCCCCCTAACCCATGGATTTGCACCCCCTAACCCTAACCCCCAGATGTTGCGCCTGGTGCGGCCGGTCTCCCCTGCACCCCCCACGCTACGCCACTGCCTAGGCGATGCATACCGAAACATGCTCAGCCACACAGAGTGAAGTCTGCTGTTCCTCCCCCTATGCCACATACCACCACAATTCGTGGCTTCTCAATGAATCAGGGGAGCCTAGACTTCTTACACCACATGGGTGGGGAAACTTTGCCC
The DNA here is from genome assembly GCF_964188315.1 of Podarcis muralis. NCBI lineage: Eukaryota > Metazoa > Chordata > Lepidosauria > Squamata > Lacertidae > Podarcis > Podarcis muralis. The sequence continues at coordinate 12,996,282 of NC_135668.1, forward strand.
CCCCCCCCAAATGTTACCAAACTACCATCAGCTCATTGTTTTAGTTCAGCAACATCTGAACTAAACATCTTAGGCCCTAGCTTATATTTTAATTGCTATTTTGTTAATGTTTTTAATATTGTTTTATAGATTCTAAATGCTGCATTGATTTGTTAATCACATGGCTTGCCAGGATTGTGAGGTTTAGCTTATTGTTTAGTTGCTGTTTTGTTAAGTTTTTTTTATAGATTGCAATTGTTTTATTGATAATTTGTTAATTATTTTATATGATGTATGCTGTATTCGCGATGTGCTATTATGTTTTTATTATGTTATGGTTATTTATTGATTGTAAGCTGGTTTGAGATTCATTTGAATGAAAAGCGGCATAGAAATACAAAAAAATCAATCAATCAATCAATCTGGAGGGCCAAAGGTCCCTCCTGCCCAATATACAAGACGGAGACCGAAAGGGTGTTCTGCAAGATATAGAATATCAGTCAGTGACACGGCCTCGAAACTTCACAGTGCTTTTTCTCTTTGCCTTTGCAGCCTCCATATTTGCAGAAAACTTCGGGCCAGATTTCAGAGGCGACGAAGGGTTTTTCTCTGTGTTTGCCATTTTTTTCCCTGCGGCCACTGGAATTCTTGCTGGAGCCAATATCTCTGGAGACTTGGAGGTAGGCACAAGCCCATGTTCTGCAAGCTGAGTTGCAACATCTAGAACGTTCAACATCTAGAACTTCCGCTTGCATGCTTCCTCACAAAACGAGCTCAACACCTTTAGAATTTAGGGCTGTTTCCACACCACTACTATTTTCAGGAGGGATACAGTCATAGTAATAATACTAATAATAATTTTATTATTTATACCCTGCCCATCTGGCTGGATTTCCCCAGCAGCTCTGGGTGGCTCCCAACAGAATATTAAAAATAAAATCAAACATTAAAAACTTCCCTAAACAGGGCTGTCTTCAGATGTCTTCTAAAAGTCAGATAGTTGTTTATTTCCTTGACATCTGATGGGAGGGCGTTCCACAGGGCGGGAGCTACTACCGAGAAGGGACTCTGCCTGGTTCCCTGTAGCTTCACTTCTCACAGTGAGGAAACCGCCAGAAGGCCCTCGGAGTTGGACCTCAGTGTCCGGGCAGAATGATGGGGGGGGGGCGTGGAGACGCTCCTTCAGGTATACTGGGCCAAGGCTATTTAGGGTTTTAAAGGTCAGCACCAACACTTTGAATTGTGCTCGGAAACATACTGGGAGGCAATGAAGGTCTTTCAGGAACGGTGTTATATGCTCTCGGCGGCCACTCCCAGTCACCAGTTTGGCTGCCGCATTGTGGATTAGTTGTAGTTTCCAGGTCAGAGGTAGCCCCATGTAGAGAGCATTGCAGTAGTCCAAGCAGGAGATAACTAGAGCATGCACCACTCTGTTGAGACAGTCTGCGGGCAGGTAGGGTCTCAGCCTGTGTACCAGACAGCTGCTCTGGACACAGAATTGGCCTGCACCTCCATGGACAGCTGTGAGTCCAAAATGACTCCCAGGCTGTGCACCTGGTCTCTCGGGCACGGTTACCCCATTCAGGACCAGGGAGTCCCCCACACCTGCCTGCCCCATCCCCCCAAACCAGTACTTCTCTCTTGTCAGGATTCAACCTCAATCTGTTAGTCACCATCCATCCCCCATCCACCATCCACACAGCTATGTCTTACATTACTACAAGGTGATTTGCACGAAGAGCTAACCGCCTCCAGTCACACACTGGAAAATGCACAATTAGTGTCGATTTGGAGCTCATGTGCAACAAACCCACTTCCCCCAACGTCGAGACTTTTTGTGATAAGGAAAGTGATGGGGAAATGCCACTGGGGAGTGCAGGATAACACCTCATTGACACAATGTCATCTAACCTCTCCACAAACAAACCAGAATGAACGCTCCATAAATAGCAAATGTTGTCTGGCTTTCTCACAAACAATTCAGGGCTGAGGTGCAAAGCGGACAATTTCTGCACATATTTCTGGACCCTCTAAGCTAAGCACCCCACTTGTATTGTCTGAAGAAACAGCCAGCTACACAGATTTAACTACATTTGTCTTCCAGAAACGGACTATGAAATTTAAAAGGCCACTTCACTATCTCTAGAAGCAGAATATTAATGGACCCATTATCAGGGTACTGCACATCGAAATGAGCTATGTAATTCCTATTACCACAGCTTTGCTAATTCATAAAAACTCTACATGCGGCGGACTTCAAATTTACAACTGGAGGCCCTAGAGGGAAATGCAGTGTTTCTTTCTCCAAAGTGGCTTGGGCTAGGCTTAGCAAAAGGATCAGTCCTTTTATTTCAGGCTTGTCCTTCACACAGCTATGTCTTACATTACTACAAGGTGATTTGCACGAAGAGCTAACTAGCTAGCACTTGCCTAGTATCTTATACTGTAAAAGTTTTTTAGTGCAAGCACAGAAACATCTAAGATGTGAGCCATTTCGCCCCCCCTTTCTTATTTTACTCCTATTTGGTTATAAATACATTTTTCCACTCTTTGTGCTTCTGCGTTCTAAGCCTTCAGGGAACGGCATCTGGGCGCCTTTCTATTAAATGATGAAAGCGGTCGATTCTTACAGTCACATGTTGACTCCGGAAACTGCAGCCCACATTGACAAATACAGGACTTACAACCTTTCAAGTTAAGTCACGGGGGTAGCGACATGGGGAGCAAAAATGCGGGTGGAAATCTGAATGTCATTTCCGCACGTATCATTATGCCTTACCGTTTTTAGGCAGTGCCAGGTTTCCATCAGTGTTTAGGTAATCTAAACATACAAGATATGTTACCTGCATGGCTTGGGAGGAAGTTGGTGGGCTTCCCTTTTTGACCTCCATTCCCCCCAGCCCCAATTTCCATTAAATCCACTTAGTGCAGGGAACATAGGAAGAGCATAAGAAGCCGCCTTTTTATGAGTCAGGACACTGGTCCATCTATCTCAGTGTTGTCTACACTGACTGGCAGGCTTTCAGGTAGGAAATCTCACTTGGGTTTCTTAAAAATGATTGGTTTGTAGTTTACGCCAGAGTCAAAAAGCTTGGAAGCTGAAACTGCCCAGTCCTAGTAAAAGGTAAAGGTAAAGGTACCCCTGCCCGTACGGGCCAGTCTTGCCAGACTCTAGGGTTGTGGGTTTTACCCACAGCGCCACCCGCGTCCCCTGCCCAGTCCTAGTACCGGTGCTTTTTTCCTAGGGGTGCGCAGGGGTACACATACCCCTAAACATTTTGTGAATCCTTGTACTTTTGTCCATTTATTGTATTTATTTTCCCCAGTTTGAACTATAAAATGGTGATTATCTTGAGTCAAAATGTTGTTGTTGTTTAGTCGTTTAGTCATGTCTGACTCTTCGTGACCCCATGGACCAGAGCACGCCAGGCACTTCTGTCTTCCACTGCCTCCTGTAGTTTACTCAAATTCATGCTGGTAGCTTCGAGAACACTATCCAACCATCTCGTCCTCTGTCGTCCCCTTCTCCTTGTGCCCTCCATCTTTCCCAACATCAGGGTCTTTTCCAGGGAGTCTTCTCTTCTCATGAGGTGGCCAAAGTATTGGAGCCTCAGCTTCAGGATCTGTCCTTCCAGTGAGCACTCAGGGCTGATTTCCTTCAGAATGGATAGGTTTGATCTTCTTGCAGTCCATGGGACTCTCAAGAGCCTCCTCCAGCACCATAATTCAAAAGCATCTATTCTTCGGCGATCAGTCTTCTTTATGGTCCAGCTCTCACTTCCATACATCACAGCTGGGAAAACCATAGCTTTAACTATATGGACCTAAACATTTTTTTTAGAAAAAAAGCACTGCCTATTTATTATTTATTTATTTATTTATTTATTTATTTATTTATTCAACTTACACACCACCCTATACCTGGAGGTCTCAGGGCGGTTCACAACAAGACCACAACATATAAAATCAAACCAAAGCAGTAACCCAGTAAAGCCTAGTACCACCTAATCTGTCTCAATCGCACATCACTAGCATTGCTTAAAATTAGTTAAATTATGCAAAGAATTGGGAAAGGGAGGAAAAATTCTTTACTAACAGCGTATTCATATTTATGATGGCTTTGGAGTCTAAGCCTAGGTGATGGGGCTTGTTGTTGTCATTGTTGTTTGATTTTATATACAGCCCTATACCCGGGGGTCTCAGGGCGGTTCACAAAATAAAATCAAGATATTAAACCACAAAATACACAATAAAAATAAGAACAAAAACCCAATAGCCACCCCTCCCCAAAAAAACACATTTTAAAAGGGCATGGGATGTAAATCAGATCAACCAAAGGCCTGGTTAAAACGGAACGTTTTTGCCTGGTGCCTAAAGATGCATAATGAAGGCGGCAGGCAAACTTCCCTGGGGAGAGCATTTCACAGACTGGGAGCCACTGCATAGAAGGCCCTGTTCTTGTGTTGCCACCCTCCGGACCTCTCAAGGAGGAGGCACACGAAGAAAGGTCTCAGAAGATGATCTCGGGGTCCAGGTAAGTTCATATGGAAAGAGGCAGTCCTTGAGGTATGGCGGTGCTGAGCCACTTCTCATGGCCCTCTCAAGCAGCAAACCACAGTGTATTTTCCCTTGGCTAGCTATTAGCCTCTACCCTGCCCTCTGCTGAATAGAGGTGTGCAATGTGTTTTATACCCAGCAGTCTCTACCAGCTCTATGTGGAGATGCCAGGGATCGCACCTTTTCTTCCCCTGTCATAGAATCATAGAATTGTACAGCTGGAAAGGACCCCGAGGGTCATCTAGTCCAACCCCCTGCAATGCAGGAATTCTGCCCACAGCTGTCCCGGGGTAGGCTCGAACCACCAACCTTCTGGTTAACAGCCAGATGCACTGAACCATTACACCACTGGAAACCTGGGACCGTCTGCATGCAAAGCAGATGTTCTACAGCTGAGCTACTGCCCTCCCCCTAATTATGCCCAACTATGCCCATTAAACAGCACATTAACCATGTCCATATAAAACATCCCTGCACAAAACCTCCAAATTGCCTACACGATTTTAGACTTATTGTCACATTATCCCAAGGACAAGAAACTATTTTTTAAAAAAGTATTTAAATTCTGTAACAGAATTGTTTGTGAACGCAAACATGCAGAGGATATGCAACCCTGTGTGTGTGTGTGTGTGTGTGTGTGTGTTTAATGACTATTCATTGCAGTCTTTTTATTGTAATATTCTAGGATCCACAAGCTGCTATACCCAAAGGAACAATGCTGGCCATTCTGGTTACAACGATTGCTTATGTAGGTGTAGCAATCTGTGCAGGTAAATAAGAAGCATATGTTTGCATTCTAATCCAGAGTAATTAATATTCTTAGGTACGTTTAAAGTCTTGCGCTCAGATCATCACTTACCCTCATTATTTGTTTATCTTATGGATTTTCTATATAGTAAAACAGATGTCTATTAGTAAGTAAAAACACAAACTTGAAAACAACATTCCTCATTTCACTGCATAGAATTGGATCAGCTGTGGATTCACAAATAGCTAAAGAGGCTACTTTTCTTGGAAAAGTTCATGGAGTTGAACTATTCCACCGTGTTGAACTTGTGACTTCATCATATGGAGAGCTTCCACCAGTGCTTGGCTTACGGAAAACTACAAGCACCATCAGAACGAGTTAGGAAAAATACTGTCAAAGAACAGTTCTCCTTCATCTTGCCTCTTCCTGTTTGCATCACTGCCATTAGGGCAATTAGATGTGTTGATAAGACAAGAGAAACTGGTTCTGGTTTTTTCAAGGACTAGCTGATTGCTATCTTTGAAAGGAGGGAAGATAATTTTCCACAAGGCCAGATCAGCTGGCTACTTGCAAGGCCAGGAGGAACTGAGAGCAGCTGTGCTTGTATCCAGTCTTGGGATAAAAGTCTTCCAGCTTACAAGTCTTCGCTGTTAATGCTGGTGGTTTGAACTGCAGCCTGTAGAGTAGCTAGCAGGAGTCCCTGCTCTGTTGACCAGAAATAAGTAAGAAGAGCACTGCTGGATCAGATCAAAGGCCCATCTAATCCAGTATCTTGTTCTCACAGTGGCCAGCAAGATGCCTGTGAGAAGCTTGCAAGCAGAACCTGAGTGCAGTAACGCTCTCCACCTTTCCCTGCAGTTTCCAGCAAGTGGTATTGCCTCTGACAGTGGAACTTGAACATAGCAATCATGGCTAGCAGCCATTGATAGCAATCTCCTCCATGAATTTACCTAATCCTCTTTTAAAGCCATCCAAGCAGGACATGAGCGGGACACGTGTGGCGCTGTGGGTTAAACCACAGAGCCTAGGACTTGCTGATCGGAAGGTCGGCGGTTCGATTCCCAGCGGCAGGGTGAGCTCCTGGTGCTCGGTCCCTGCTCCTGCCAACCTAGCAGTTCAAAAGCACATCAAAGTGCAAGTAGATAAATAGGTACCGCTCTGGCAGGAAGGTAAACGGTGTTTCCGTGCGCTGCTCTGGTTTGCCAGAAGTGGCTTACTCATGCTGGCCACATGACCCGGAAGCTGTACGCCAGCTCCCTCGGCCAATAAAGCAAGATGAGCGCCGCAACCCCAGAGTTGGTCACGACTGGACCTAATTTACCTTTACTAAGCAGGACATGAGGGTGACAGCCAAGGTCAGAAGGCCAGGCTCCTGGAATCTACCTGACCCAGCCAATCCAGAGTCTTTACCCTGCCTGCCGATTGGAAGGTGAGATGTTGTGCACTCCCATCTCTTTTCCATGTCTGAAGAGGGCTGTGAGCTGACATTGGCTCCATGAGACATTCAGAGCTGCTGACCACAATGACTAAGTTCCACTATTGGAGACAGTCTTCTGAATACCAGTTGCTGGAAACCACAGGAGGGAAGAGTGCTCTTGCACCCAGATCCCGCTTGCGGGCTTCTCATGGGCATCTCGTTGGCCACTGTGAGAACAGGATGCTGCCCTGGCCTGATCCAGCAGGGAACTTCTAATGCTGTTATGTTCTCATTAGGTTGTGTATCTGATACCTGGAGCCCATGATAGTTGCTTTGTGCAATTAGTGGCATGAGGGCAAGCTATCTGCACTATTTTTAAAGCATAGCAGAACATGCTACATGGTAGAACTTTCTATCATTCTCACAGTCTTCTGTCTCATAAGTCTACGATCCCCACTACCTTTCAGATTCTGCAAATGCCCCTTAAGGTTAAGTAAACTTGTGTGGGCATTTCCAAATTTCACACATGTCCTAGTTTGTTGAATGTACAGTAGGGCTTGAGCACAAAACGTAGAGTAGTAATAACACCGCTTTAATGAATAGCGGCATTATTCACAGTGATCAGAAGGAAACGGCGCCCTACCGCCCCGAGATGATAGAGGTGGGAAAGCATTAAGCAATTGAAGATGTACGCAGCACGGTGAAAGTACTCTCCCCCTGTCACAAGGAAGGGAAATAATAATATGCTGTTGTTTCCACAGCTGCTTGTGTCGTACGTGATGCTACGGGGAACGTCAATGATACAGTTGTATCCGGAATGAATTGCAATGGATCATCTGCTTGTGCCCTGGGCTATGATTTCTCCAGCTGTAAAACCCAGACATGTGATTATGGGCTGATGAATAATTTCCAGGTTCAAAAGAGCTCTAATTATGCAATTGGTATAATCATATGTGTGTTGTACAACCGAGAAAGCTGCATACTATATATGTAATAACACAAACGAACACAAGCGTAACCACACAACAGAGTGCATTGTGTGGTTTTGCGATATCTCTGTTAACACCCCAGCTAAGATACATGACCTGAAATGAGAGTCAATCCATTCTGCTGCTGATGTGGCAATTAACATACCCGGACAGTGTTTTACATACCACCTTACCTAAAAGGTCAGGAAGCAGAACTATAGCATATGAGAGCCAGGGTGGCAGAAATCCCCTCTTGGCCATGGAGCTCCCTGGGCGACCTTGGGCCAGTCATTATGTCTCAGTAGGGTTGTTGGGAAAGTAAAATGGAGACATGACAGAACCATGTGTGCCACCTTGACCTCCTTGGAGCAAAGGTGGGATAGAAATGTACAGCTAGTAGTGGTATAAAATCATAAAGGTAAAGGGACCCCTGACCATTAGGTCCAGTTGTGGCTGACTCTGGGGTTGCATCGCTCATCTTGCTTTATTGACCGAGGGAGCCGGCGTACAGCTTCCAGGTCATGTGGCCAGCATGACTAAGCCGCTTCTGGCGAACCAGAGCAGTGCACGGAAATGCCGTTTACCTTCCCGCCAGAGCGGTACCTATTTATCTACTTGCACTTTGATGTGCTTTTGAACTGCTAGGTTGGCAGGAGCAGGGACCGAGCAACAGGAGCTCACCCCGTCGCGGGGATTTGAACCGCGACCTTCTGATCAGCAAGTCCTAGGCTCTATGGTTTAACCCACAGCGCCACCCACATCAGAATCATATAATTGCAGAGTTGATGATAACAGCAGAATAGATAATAAAAGCCTAGATTGATAGATAGTCTGACCTGGCCTAAGACAGTTGCCTAGATTCCTTAGCAACATTCAATGTTGGATGGTTTGTAAAGGCTCTAATGATCATGGCCTAGGATGTTTCTAACTAGAACCAGAAAGGCTCACCCTCTCTGAGGCCTGGGCTATGCATGAACTAGCAGAATGTACAGTGGTGCCCCGCAAGACGAATGCCTCGCAAGACGAAAAACTCGCTAGACGAAAGAGTTTTCCGTTTTTTGAGTCGTTCCGCAAGACGAATTTCCCTATGGGCTTGCTTCGCAAGACAAAACGTCTTGCAAGTTCTTGCGAGTTTGTTTCCTTTTTCTTAAAGCCGCTAAGCCCTTAATAGCCGCTAAGCCGCTAAGCCCTTAATAGCCGCTAAGCCGCTAATAGCCACTAAGCCGCTAATAGCCGTGCTTCGCAAGACGAAAAAACCGCAAGACGAAGAGACTCGCGGAACGGATTAATTTCGTCTTGCGAGACACCACTGTAGTGCAAAACCCAGACATGTGATTATGGGCTGGTGAATAATTCCGAAGTTCAAAAGAGTTCCAATTAGGTACCACCTAGAAAGAGCTTCACAACACAGTATCATGCATCTTTACTAAGAAGTAAACCTCACTTTTCCATATGGGGCTCAGTTGCTTATAAGCGCGTTTAGGATTGCAGACTTACTGCATGGCTTCAGAAGGTTGTTGTTAACCATCAGTAGGAGATGGCAGGGTGGGTGAAGGCACTTACCTGACTTCCCGGCAGGGGAGTTGCTATTCCTTGCCGGGAAGGGGAAGGGGAGGGTTGGGGAGGGGAGGGCATTGTGGTGCAAATGCACAAGCAGAAGCACCAGATTGGCACCACTGGAGAGTTTGCACCACATCGTCCTCCTCACTGCCTTGCCCCTCCAGGTAAGCAGCAGCAGCAAATCAGATGAGCACCTTTGTCCCACCACAGATTGTATTAGATATGCACCCAAAGGAGTTCTAATTTGTACACAGAATCTCATGCTCCCCACAGGTTCCCAACTCACTGCAATTGGGGGGTGTAATTGTAATTGTATTGTGCAAAAGGATGCCTGGGTTGCCATACTTCAAAAAGTAACAGGACACCCCAAAGGTTGTTGAACTTTTTTTTAGGAAGACCCCAAAATTGTTGGCATTTTTTTGGACAATGCCATAAAAACACAATTTTTCAATTGACTTTCCTAAAACCTGCCACCTCATCTGAATTGAATGGGAAATGGCAAGGCTCCTCACAAGTTTAGGTTCTGAATAGATGCAAAGCAGAGCAATGGACCTATATGTGTACTGCTAAATTACATTCTAAAAGATGCAGAAAACAAAGACAGGCCACTCTATGAATGAGCCTGGAAGCTCATTCTTTTAAACAATTTAAAAGATATGTATTAGAAACACACACTTAGTAATTCTTTACACCTCCATCAAATATTGGTCTAACCAAAGTTAAATTACCGTATTTTTCGCCCCATAGGGCACACCGGCCCATAGGGCGCACCTAGTTTTTTTTTGGGGGGGGAATAAAGGGAAAAAAATTATTTCCCCCCCAGGCGCGGGGCTGGGGCGGAGGAAGCCCAAGCTTCCCCCGACCCCAGCCCCCAGAACAGGCTGCTATCCACAGGGATGCAGGCAGCTCTCCGCAAGCCGTGGGAGCCCAGCACGAACTCCCGCGGGCTCCCCAGGCTTGCGGATAGCTTCCTGAAGCCTGGAGAGCGAGAGGGGTTGGTGCGCACCGGCCCCTCTCACTTTCCAGGCTTCAGCGAAAGCCTGCATTTGCCGCATAGGACGCACACACATTTCCCCTTCATTTTTGGAGGGGGAAAAGTGCGTCCTATAGGGCGAAAAATACAGTATCTATCTGCCGTTTTGGTTCTCCAGTTAGTAGCGTGGCAAAGACAACCTGAGGAGCTCTTTACCTTAAACAGGTACAGAACTGCTTCTGAAAAGTTGCTGATAGAAACTGTCCATTAATCTATTGGCACATGCCATCTTTCAATGTCTGAAGAATAAAGTCTGGGTTTGATATTATTACATGAAGGCTTCTATCTAGAGGACATGGAGATCACTCGCTCTTTAAAATGTAGCAGACTTGTTCCTTGGAACATCTCGTTCTTAATATGATGCTGTTTTTGAATGGCACCATTTGCAAAAGAGATAAAAATTCTGCCTTTGGCTTCAGTGAGAGCAGGGCAGGCCTGAATTACAGAACAGTCTTCTCCATTACCAGGAAAATGGTTTTCTTGACAACAACAGTTAATTTGCTGTGCTGGGTACAGACTCATTGAGTTTTTAATGGGTGACTTAAAAGATAATAGAGAAGAGGTTGGAAAGGGTAGTACTAACATATAGGGAGGGACGCGGGTGGCACTGTGGGTTAAACCACAGAGCCTAGGACTTGCTGATCAGAAGGTCGGCGGTTCGAATCCCCACGACGGGGTGAGCTCCCGTTGCTTGGTCCCTGCTCCTGCCAACCTAGCAGTCTGAAAGCACGTCAAAAGTGCAAGTAGATAAATAGGGAAGGTAAACGGCGTTTCCGTGTGCTGCTCTGGTTCGCCAGAAGCAGCTTAGTCATGCTGGCCACATGACCTGGAAGCTGTATGCCAGCTCCCTTGGCCAATAAAGTGAGATGAGTGCAGCAACCCCAGAGTCGGCCACGACTGGACCTAATGGTCAGGGGTCCCTTTACCTTTTACCTTTAACATATATTACCATCAATGCGGCAACTGGAAACATTGGGATGTTGTGTTTGAACCCTTGCTTACATGAGCTTCATGGCTTTCATGTTTGTGTCCCCCCCCCCCCCTAAAGGTCATGAGCATGGTTTCAGGTTTTGGTCCTTTAATCACTGCCGGAATATTTTCTGCAACCCTGTCGTCAGCCCTCACTTCGCTTGTTAGCGCGCCCAAGGTTTTCCAGGTAAGGCCAAAAGCACAATCTCTCTTGTTCTTTGTTTTCGTGTAATCAGTTGGTCCACATGCATGAGAATGCCTTGCACAACTTTTTTTAAAAAAAGCTTCCTCCCCATATCCTTGGCTGCCACAACACTGAACCAGCTGGGTCTGATACACAGAGTTAGGGCAATGAATGGTTGCCACATGGCCGTTGTTGCGGGCTGAACAACTTGAACAGATGCTGTTCCTATTCAATGGCCAGCCAGATCCAGGTTTACAATAAGGCACTCTTGGAAAAGATGTAGGCTTCCCACCCCACTGTGATGAAATTGAGGGACAATTCTTACATTACCAGAACAGTATGCTTTTGCCATTTCCACATACCGTATTTTTCGCTCCATAAGACGCACCTGACCATAAGACGCACCTACTTTTTAGAGGAGGAAAACAAGGGGGGAAAATATTCTGAACGAAACAGTGGATGTACGATTTTTGTGGTTCATACTGTGGCCACAGACATGCTATGTGGTCTGATGGTGAATTTGGGGTGACCCAGTGCAAAAATCCTGAGGATCCATGTGCTTTTACCTCCCCGCTCCCAGGCAGCCTCCTTTATCTCTAGAGTCCCTTATGGCCCTTCTGATCCCTTGCCGATCAGCTGCTCAGCGGCTTTGTTTCAACACCCCCTTCCCTCTTGTTTGCCTTAGTGTCTTTTCCTTAGCTGGAGCAGTATTTTGCTCCTCCTTTTCTTCTAATTTCTCTCCTCATTCCTGTCTCCTCTCCTTGCAAGTTCTCTGTCTTTACCTCCCCCCTCCCAGGCAGCCTCCTTTATCGCTAGAGACCCTTATCTCCCCTCCCGATCGCTTGCTGATCAGCTGCTCAGCGGCTTTGTTTCAACACCCCCTTCCCGCTTTCTAAAAAAAGAAAGAAAAAAGCACGACCTGCTTTTTGCCCCTGGGCAATTCGGCTCCAGGGACCATGCATTCGCTCCATAAGACGCACAGACATTTCCCCTTACTTTTTAGGAGTAAAAAAGTGTGTCTTATGGAGCGAAAAATGTGGTAGTTGCATCCCATACCATGGTAATTTCTGAAACCAATTATGCTGGCTCCCAGGAAAGGGCAGTGCTGGAGTTAATGTGTCATCTATCCCTCCCACCCATCCCTGTGTTTTACATTTCACATTTCAAGTAACTTTTCTGTTGCATTCAACACACCCAACCCTACCTTTCTGAACTAAGTTCTGCTCTTTTGACAGGCTCTCTGCAAGGATAACATCTACCGAGCACTCCACTTCTTCGCCAAAGGATATGGCAAAAACAACGAGCCAATTAGAGGATACGTTCTGACGTTCATCATTGCCATGGCCTTTATTCTGATAGGTGCGTATATCACAAATAGCACTTTTTCACCAATAGCTCCCCCTGCCCTTTATCAACCCTAAACCTCCTTTGGAACCATTTCAGAAAATGCTATTTCATATATATATATATATATATATATATGCAGGTTTTGGTGTCCTCGGGTGTCTTCCCGTGTAAAAGTTGGGGTGTCTAGGCGACGTTTCGACGAGGTCTCACTCGTCATCTTCAGGCTGGTGCTTTCGGCTTCTTGTTACTGGAACAGAGCTCTGTTCCAGTAACAAGAAGCCGAAAGCACCAGCCTGAAGATGACGAGTGAGACCTCGTCGAAACGTCGCCTAGACACCCCAACTTTTACACGGGAAGACACCCGAGGACACCAAAACCTGCATACCTATACCCGTGAAAATCTACGAAAGCATATATATATATATATATATACACACACACACACACACACACACACACACACACACACACATATATTCTTTATTGAGTTTTTAGTTTAATTAATTGTACACATATTCCATTCTTTCTTCAAAACAGATTAAATTACACACAAAAATAACCAAAATAATTTGACATCTGATATCTGATAATACCGTCACATTAATTCTTAAGTCTTAAAGTCTTAAATTCTTTGAATATGACTTCCCTCCACCTCATTGCGGCTCCTTACTTCTTCATTATATTTATGACTATGTCCTTATTTTCCTTTAAATCACTTATCTTACATAGTATACATTATCTATCTGTTATCTTTATTTACAAATTTTAATCGGAACACATTGAAGTTTTTGTTTGGGAACAATGTTTTTTCAAATACCTTCTGTAACAATTCCACTCCCTTAAAAAAAATTGTTTGATTGATTCCTGATTACCTCTGTCATTTTTGCTAGTTCCAAGTATTCACATAGTTTAATTTGCCATTCTTCCTTCGTAGGGATTTTCTCCCCCTTCCAATTTTTAGCAATCAGGATTCTCGCTGCTGTTGTTGCATATGAGAAAACCCTCCTCTTATCATTTGGAATGTCAATTGTCAAAATGCCCAGAAGAAAGGCTTCCATTCTTTCTCACAAATCTTGGTTTAAATATCCCCCCCCAAAAAAAAAATTGTTCACAACCCCACCACTAGAAAATACTATTTCAGTTGTTAGGCTAAACAAGCAAACAAACAGAATCACCACCTATTGCAAAGAAAGGTAAAGGGACCCCTGACCATTAGGTCCAGTCGTGGCCGACTCTGGGGTTGCGGCGCTCATCTTGCTTTATTGTCCGAGGGAGCCGGCGTACAGCTTCCAGGTCATGTGGCCAGCATGACTAAGCTGCTTCTGGTGAACCAGAGCGGCACACGGAAACGCCGTTTACCTTCCCGCCAGAGCGGTACCTATTTATCTACTTGCACTTTGACATGCTTCTGAACTGCTAGGTTGGCAGGAGCAGGGACCGAGCAACGGGAGCTCATCCCATTGCGGGGATTCGAACCGCCGACCTTCTGATCGGCAAGTCCTAGGCTCTGTGGTTTAACCCACAGCGCCACCCGCGTCCCTGCGTTGCAAGGAAAAGGCATATGTAAAAAAAAGGAAGGGCATACATTTGTTGTTGACATTGATTGCTAACGCATATTCTGCTCGGAGCTTTAATCAAAGTCAGGAGAGCTGCTAAAGTCCTCTCTCAAGCCATATTCACAACATATATTTAATGCACAACGATACCACTTTGAACATCTTAACACCACATGCGCCCACCTGACCACTTCAGTCGGTGGAATTGTCGCTTCTACAGGTGCCACACCTGTTCCACACTTGTAAGAACTAGGTCATATCCTCCGTCAGCACTTTCTGACAAGCAAGTCCAAGCGCATCTTCCCCAGCTCTGTCCTTGGTTATCACCTACTGGTGATGTACCAGAGCTGCTTCAGGCAGCACAAAATAATCTTCTGCTGGTTTGTGAGCAGATATATCCAGTGCTTTTTTCCTGTGGGGGACGCCAGGGGACGCATACCCCTAAACATTTTGTGAATCTCTGTATTTTTGTCCATTTACTGTATTTATTTTCCTGATTTGAACTATAAAATGGTGAGTTAAAATGAGAGTACCCCTAAACATTTTTTGAGGGGGAAAGCACTGGATATATCCTAATGGAAGGACCAGTAAACATAATTGGGCTAGGGAAATGAGGACACAAAGACTCCATTGGAAATATACTGAAGAGTCGCAGATCCGTCTCATTTTAGATAAATAAGGCTTGCATAATAGAGCTTTAAAGGCCTAGGGTGCCTAACACAAGTAGGAATTCAGACAGCGGCAAAATCCCCATTATCCAACAGGAATAGCAGGCAGGCAGTCAGCTGAATAGAGTGAAACAAGTGAACCCAAGGAAGTTTTTTGTTCTCTTAAAGGTTTTGTTTGATGTCAAAGTCGCTCAGTATCTGCAGTTTCCTCAAGGAGCTCAATACCTTAAGAAATCAAGCGGTTGCCCTTCAAGGCACTTTCCCCAATGTAGCATAAGTCTCGTTTTTGAAAAACCTGTCTACACAAATCAAAGGCCTACTGATCCAAACCATTAGCACAGCGAATTCAACTTGCCTTCATATCAGGTTCACAGTACTGATTCCTGGGAGATTTCAGCTGCAATCCCTCTCATTTGATCATAACCGATCCCGGCTTGTAATGTTTCATTTTGTACCTGGCTTCCTATTTTGAATACATGACGCTTTGTCACTGCACAAAAGAGGCTTTTTGATCTAGGTGCACACCATGTCGACTCTCTTCTAAGGAGAATGCTAACAGAACAAAAAAAAGGCCTTGACAATCCTTATGTATTTAAGAAACGCATTGTCGTACCCTCCAACATTTCTCCGATGAAAATAGGAACGTCCCATTCCATAATGATGATTTTACTATTTATACCCCACACATCTTACTGGGTTGTCCCAGCCACTCTGGGCAGCTTCCAACTTACATAAAAACATAATAAAACATTAAACATCAAAAAAACACCTTCCCTATACAGTCATACCTTGATTCTCGAACGGAATCCGTTCCAGAAATCCGTTCAACTTCCAAAAACGTTCGAAAACCAAGGCACAGCTTCTGATTGGCTGCAGGAGCTTCCTGCACTCAATAAGAAGCCGCAGTAGCTGTGTCGGACATTTGGCTTCCAGAAAACATTCACAAACCGGAACACTCATTCTGGGTTTGCGGCGTTTGGGAGCCAAAACGTTTGACTTGCAAGGCGTCAAGAACCAAGGTACGACTGTTCAGGATTGCCTTCAGATGGCCGGGAGTCAGATAACTCTATACCCTCCAACATTTCTCCAGTGAAAATAGGGACATCCTAAGGAAAAGTGGGACATTCTGGGATCAAATCACAAACCGGAATGACTTCTCCAAAATCAGGGACGTCCCTGGAAAATAGGGGCATTTGGAGGGACTGCAGTGGATGTAAAACTAACTCTGGTACAAAATACTTCTGCCCCAGATTCAATCATGATTTATTCATGTACCACCTTTCTTTTTTTAATTCCCCAAAATAAAAATAAATGCAAAATACACTGTGTGTGTGTGTGTGTGTGTGTGTGTGTGTGTACACACATATGTACGCATTTACTGCTGTTAAATTTATTCATCAAATATTATTGCTGTTAAATTCATCAAATATTATAACAATAGTTTCTAAACTGGTATGTAGTTCCTTTGCGTGCTGCTGTGAAGCAACCCTCCTGAACATTTCTCAAGGGATATGTAGGAAAGTGTGTGTGTGTGTAAGAAGACATTGAAGACACACCAGACATTACACTAATGCACTTTGTTTATTCAATTATGTAGCCTTGCCCAACCAAATATATTCCAAATATTATTGGGCCACAGCTTCCACCATCCCTTACCCTTGGCCAATGGCCATGCTGCCTGGGAGTCCAAAATGTCTGAAGGCCACCAGTTAGGGAAAGCTGCAATAATGCACACCTTAAGGGAGCAAATTCTCAGCAAACAACCATTCCCATAATGGTTTGGGTGAAGTCATGACAGTTAACGTGGTCTAGGGTAGATACACCTTCAATATAAGAAAATAAAGTAATTTCCACAGCCAAGATATCTAGTGTACTGGAGTTTTTCCGAAGATGAAAAAAGCAGCTAATGAATAGAACTGTCCATTCTTTACACACCTTATCCCAAGAACAGGAAAACTGTGGCCCTTGAGAATGGGCTCTATCTCCCAGCAGCCCCAGTTAGCAGACTCTATTTTTATATATATAATTTTTTTATTTGATTTTCAAAAAGAGAGAAAGAAGAAAAAAAGAAAATAAGAAAATGGACATACATAAAAAAGTACAAAATCCAAATATCGAGATTGCTCTTATTCTCCTGACTTTCCCCCATCCCATCCATCCCATCCCTTTTGATTCTATTTTCAACTGCATATCAATACTTCTCCAATTTTTCATCTTCCTAAGTTATCTATACATTCAGTTACATTACAAGTGTATTTTAAATCCTGCTAAAGTTTTGACCTGTTTGCAATGATTTTGTATATACAGCGGTACCTCGGGTTAAGTACTTAATTCGTTCCAGAGGTCCGTTCTTAACCTGAAACTGTTCTTAACCTGAAGCACCACTCTAGCTAATGGGGCCTCCTGCTGCCACCGTGCCGCCGGAGCACGATTTCTGTTCTCATCCTGAAGCAAAGTTCTTAACCTGAGGTAATATTTCTGGGTTAGTGGAGTCTGTAACCTGAAACGTCTGTAACCTGAAGCGTATGTAACCCGAGGTACCACTGTACATTATAAACATTTCCCATTCTTTTTTAAATTTCTGGTCTTCTTGATTCCTGAGCTTCCCAGCTAATTTTGCCATTTCGGCGTAGTCCATCAACTTGACAGACCCCAATATCTAAAACTGACTCTCTTCAGATACCTGCACAGCTAACATCTAGTTTGTGATTCTTTTCGCCCTACAGCTGAGCTGAACACCATTGCTCCCATCATCTCCAACTTCTTCCTGGCTTCGTATGCGCTTATCAATTTCTCTTGTTTCCATGCATCGTATGCAAAATCTCCAGGTTCGTGTTTCATTTTCTATTTTCAGCTCTATCTATCATGTATGTCGTATTTCAAACCATTGTGCTGTTAGGAGAAAGTGCTCCTGACACTAACATTATGATGGCAACTTATGGCCTGTATTGCACACTCTAGCCAATTTCCAAAATAATGTATAGAAGTCCCCAGTGTAGGCAAGTAACTTGAGTTTGTGGGAAGACAGCCCAGAAATTCACTGTTGTGTTTATTTTTATTATTATTATTTGTGTATAAATTGCAACAATCACTTTCCTTCTTAAAAAGAACTTCTGGCAGATTTGTATTGCATTTGCTGAAGACAAAAGATTTCACTACTTTAGAAGAAAAACATTCCACTGTTTTATAGCCTAACCTGATATATTGTGAGATAAGCTTTAGTGGACATCTATTCAATTTATTTAGATTGATAGAAATGACTAAGAAGACAGAAAGGGAATACCGAGGTTGAACAACTTGTGGTCTACCAAGTGAAACACGGCCACACCAGCCCAAATTCCCCTCAGTTTATTATTTAACCATGCTTCTTTGTCAAAGGTGCTAAACAAAATATCTTAAAAGAAAAGAAATTAAAGTTTTGTATTCAAGACGTTACCCCGCCAAATCCAGTTGAATGCAGTCAACAAAATTAATTTATTAAACACTGGGAAGATTATCTTACAAGTTGATGAACTGCATTAGATGGTAGGCAACAAGTTATATAAACTTTTCTCACATGGTTTTTGGTACATCTCTAGAGCAGTGTTTTTCAACCTTTTTTGGGCAAAGGCACACTTGTTTCATGAAAAAAAATCATGCGGCACACCACCATGTTATGTTATGTTAAAAAATTTAACTCTGTGCCTATATTGACTATATATAAAGTAATTTTCTTGAATAGGAATCAAATAAACACAAAGAAAGTATTTTATAATTACTTTATTATGAAATAGTAAGTAAACAGAAATATGAAAAATTATAAAATACTTTATTTTTAAATCTTTCGAATTTTTCCATTTTTCCCACACCAGGCAACATCTCGCGGCACACTAGTGTGCCATGGAACAGTGGTTGAAAAACACTGCTCTAGAGGCCTAGAAAAGGCATATGGAGTGGGAATGAAAAATGGGGGGGAAGTTTTTTCCCATTTTTCCCCAAAGCCTTTTTTTCCTGGAAAAATTGGGGGGGGAGTGTGTGTGGAATATTCAAACTATATCAAACTGTGCCCCCCCCCCCAATTTTTCTGGAAAAAACGGCTTTGTGGGAAAACAGGAGGGAACCTGGGTTTTTTCAAATTTTCTGGTTTCTCTAATTATATCCACATATGCCAAAACAAAATGTCCTCTTAATTTTTGTGAACTGAGACTTGAAAGCTGAAGAAAGAAAAAGGGAAAATGAGAGAAAGGGCTAGTGTTCTCTCTCTCTCTTTTTCTCTCTAGTTTTGAAGTCTAAATTCTAGTCTAATAAAGATTGGAGGAGGTGTGGATTGTCACAGCCTACTGCAAATCAAAGAAAGGTGGAGGAAATTATCCAATCCGCAGGTGCAAGAAAAAGATTGAACTTTTAAGTTCAATACAATTGTTTTAAGTTTAATACATTATTATTTTATTTATTTAGCAAGATTTATATGCCACTTAATTGGAAAAAACACACCAAGTGGTTTATCTAAAATGGTATAAAATAGTCATTAAAAATAGCAATAAAAGCAGACATCAAAAAGCAGTTGACATAAGAAAATTAACAAAATATAAATGGAATCTCTTTTGTTTGGCAAGATATACATACCGCTTAATAATAATTTTTAAAAGCCTCTGACTTTATCTTCCATTAGTTGATTTTATCTTTCTTTCTTTTTTACTGTTAAGTTTTTAGTTGAGAAATTATCCATTAAAAAAAAATCAGTTAAATGTATATGCTTTGCATATTGCCAAACCTCAGTATTGGTGCCTTTCTGACAAACACAATGCTATTCAATAATACCAATTTAATAAATGGCAGCTACATATCATTTTTAGAAGGAAAGGCCATCACTCCGATTTTCTTTTTCAGTGGCTGTTATAATCGTGCTCCACCACAAAGGAAATAAATAAAGTGTGCCCTTTACTTGCATCCTCTCCCTGCCAATTCAGCGAAAGCCAGAGCTTACAGCTCTACTTCCCTTTTAGTCATAGACAAGCTTCAAATCGCTTGTTATACCACATGGAGACATTTATTTCAGCTGCAGAGAAACAAGCTCTCATCTTTCCAGCATGGGTGAAACCACAGTGGTGGCATAAATATATATCTTAACTCTGTTCCCATCAGCACTCATGCTGCTACCTGATCAGAGTGCAGGTTTTAAAAGACAGGCTTCCCCTAATTATCTGCAGAGCGAAACAATTGCAGATTAGGTCCAACCCGGCAAGAACCCCAGGACCAATTACTGTATATCCTCCGAATGCTATTGGTACAGTGGTACCTTGGTACTCAAATGGCTTCGCTCCCGAACAAATAGGCTCCCGGATGCAGCAAACCCAGAAGTGAGTGTTCTGGTTTGCAAATGTTTTTCGGAAGCCGAACATCCGATGCGGCTTCCAATGGAGTGCAGGAAGCTCCTGCAGCCAATCAGAAGCTGTGCCTTGGCTTTCGAATGGTTTCGGGAGTTGAACGGACTCCCCAAATGGATTAAGTAATTACAAAACCATGCAAATATAGTTTGACACCACTTGATTTTTATTCTTTTTAAGTATACAGTTGTACCTTGGTTCTTGAACAGTTAAGTTGTCGAACAAATTGGCTCCCGAATGCCAAAAACCCGGAAGTGAGTGTTCTGGTTTGTGAACATTTTTTGGAAGCCGGACATCTGACGTGGCTTCTGCAGCTTCTGATTGAGTGCAGGAAGCTCCTGCAGCCAATTAGAAGCTGCGCCATGGTTTTCGAACAGATTCGGGAGTCGGATGGACTCCCAGAATGGATTAAGTTCGAGAACCAAGGTACCACTGTACTAGAGTGGATGAGATTTCTAGGAACAACCTCAAAGTATATT